>NC_089837.1:304409478-305029775 GCF_035609145.1 Eleutherodactylus coqui
TCATAATGCAGTAAGGTAAAAAATGTAAAAGTTCGCTGCACACTTAAAGCCTCATGTCCACTAGGAAATTCGGGCCAGCGTGGATTCTCCAGGCAGAATCCCGCAGCAGGTCCCTCCTTTCCCGCGGACATGAGGCCTGAAAATTGATTTTACTTACCTGTCCGGATGCTGCGGGTTCCCGTCCGTCGCAGCTGGATCTTCTTACTTTCTGCCCGGCGGATGTGCTCTGCACACTGGCAGCGTGCCGCGTGCATGCGCCATGCACTCTTTTTTCTTTCTTGAACTCCTGCTCTCCTGCGGCAGAGCAGAAATTCAGCTGCGGCTTCCATAGGCCATAGAAAAAGGAGTATGCTACGGGTGATTTCCTGCATGTGCGATCCGCGCGGCAGGGAAAAATGACATCCGCAGGTATTTACTTACCTGTGGGTGTCCAATACATCCCTATGGGCGCGGATCACGCGTGCGGGACACCCGTGCAGATTTACTAAAGAGAATTGTCCAGTGGACATGAGGCCTTAGGCTAAAATGCGCCATGTTATTAAAAAGGGCGACTGTCTTGAAACCATCTCTTTCCCCCTCATCTGATTGCCTGTAACACCCTGGAGGCCTCCTCTGTGTATTTCAGCCCCTTCCCTGTAATGTAGCTGTCTGTCTGAAGTTTATCAGACTAAGAAGTTTTTGCTTTATCTCAGGCCCTTCCCATGATGTATCAGCACAGCATTAGCTAAGGATATACCATTCCGCTTGCTGGGAGACCAGTTTAATTATGATTACCCTTTATATTCATCTATATAAGTTACAGCCCACATAAGTATACAGTCAGGATGATGATTTGTGATCTCCTCTATTATAACTGTTTGACAGGAGCGTGTGATCATCATCAGTAACTATGACAATTAGCATCTACATCAACCTGTAGGCAATTTCTGTTATAGATCCATGTAACAATATCACATTAACTGAGAATCTGACTAGAAACTGTATCCATAACCTCAAGAAGATCTTTACTGGATAGAATTGAGATCACATGACCATCTAAGGAAAAAGAGGCCAGGAGTTTTAGACAGAAAGAAATAACTAACCAAGGTAACACTAGCTCACTAGGGGGATAGCTACATAATGAAAGAATAAAAATAAAATCACTGGATTGGCCCTTTAAGGGTTTAAGATGGCAGGCATATATTTAAATGGTTCTATATTTAATATGCCTCTCTAAATGTCAACTATGGAGATGCATGAGTTCTGTAATATCATTTACTTTACCTCTACTATTGTGAATCCACAGTTTTATTATATATCAGGTGTGTGCCCCTTCAATGAATGTGACTCAGTTGTTATCACTGGTGCCTTTCAGTGCTAGGATCCTAGGTTCAAATCCCATCTAGGATATCACCCATATGGACTTTGAGAAACTCCATCCAAATCTTGTTCTTGGACTGCACTATTATCCTGTCAAAAAAACAGAAATCTAAAGTAGTGAAAGCAAACTGAAGCCTTTGCATTTGCTTTCTATTTTTTTGAAACAACATTAAAATCAATGGGTAAAAAGCATAATTTTTGTCCGGTTTATTTCAGTTTTTCTCCTTCAAAAACGCAGCTGAGAGACGGAAAACCTGAACTGACCCTAACACAGATGTGAACCCAGGCTTACTGTAGTATTTTATGGTTTTGTTAGCAAGATTACTCATCTGTCTAAAAACATAGTGAATATCGTTCCAACTTGTCAGGGAGAAAAAAAAAGACCTCATATAAATAGACAATAGAAAATGTGTCATTTTGAGATGCATGAATATTTTTTCCATTGTACATTAAACTTTAAAGGAGCATTTTGGATTAGCCTTAGGCCGAATGAAGACAGAAGGGTGGGATTCCGACTGCGAGATCTCGCAGCAGAATCGGACCCTGTGCCTTGGTGGTGATCCCCCCAGCTTACATATCCGGCGTCCTCTCTCTGTGCTGCGGACGTGCCGGCTGGCGCATCAGCGATGATGCGGATCCGCAGTGACTTGCTGCGGGATGGATGGCTTCCATTGACTGCAATGGAAGCCGTCCGTGCGAGCCTGTGCAAGGCTCACACCACGAGCAGAAAATCACAGTTGATTTCCGCTCGTGGGCATGGAGAAGCGTTTTGTTTAGCATGTCCTATGGGCAGTATTTTCTGCGGGATCCAGAGGTGACCGCTCGTACCGGATCCCGCAGTGCAAATACGCTCGTGTGCATTGGGCCTAATACAGTGATGCTCAACTGGTAGCACTTGCCGGATTTGTGCACCTCAGATGATGCAAATTCATATTGTGTCATTGCCTTCCCCAGGATAATGATCAGGCATGAACTCTCCTATGTAATAAGTGCTGTACCCAACCACGAAAAAACAGAGGAGCTACACTGCTTACATCATAATACAGCCATGTTCATGAGACGTCTCTAATGAAAAAACAGCAGTCCTCAATGGTCTTCAAGCTCTTTTATTCTAGCACAACTGGGTTTACAATGATAAAAAGGTTAAACTTGATGGACTTTGTTTTTTTTTTGTCAATCCCCATGGTTGACATATATTGAATCTTGGAAGCACATGTCATTGAAACATATAAATCTTGGTATTTATATAGCGCCAACTTATTCCGCAGCGCTTTCAGGTAATTATTACTTGGGTTGGGTTCTCATTTTACTGACCTCGGAAGGATGGAAGGCTGAGTCAACCTTGAGCCGGCTACCTGAATAATATAATGGTATGGGCCTTGATCATCTCCCAGAGTTAAATGTGATTTACAAGATAAAAATGTTGGTGATCTCTTCTAAGGTCTTTCTTCACCATTTAGAAAATTGTTGGCCAACAGTTCCCTCTCCCAACTCCCCAATAAATATGTATGCTTGGCCAAGTATAAATTTTTACTTTAATGAGGAGGGAGGAAACAAACCACTTCTAGTCTGTCTGGTTGAGGCTTATCTCCCAAAGGAAGAAATCTAACATACCTGATCCTTTCTCCATCACCTGCTGTAGAGCAGTTAATCCAATGTTTTAGGAAAGCTACATAGTTCTATATCAGTTTTCAGTCTATGAAATTACTCAGGACTCGCTCACATAAGTGCTAGAGGATTCCAAAAACAGGAACCTCTGGCCAAATGGAAGCGTCATCTGATGGAACCGAGTGGTGCTGAATGGACCCTGCTGACTACAATGATGTCTGTACAGTTGCCATCCGAATTTCACTGGGTTATACAGTACAAAATAATGCTGCGCTATTTTGTCCTTTTTTTTTTTTTTTAGCAGAAATCGGCGATGGAGCTTTTGAACTAAACCTCCGACACTGATGTGAACGAGCCCTTGAAGGGGTTTTTCCATGGCTTAAAATTGCTCCACGACTACTCTGTCTGTCCTGGTTGCTGCTGACCAGGACATGTGACTGCAGTCACAGGTCCTGGTCAGCAACAACCAGGAAGGACAGAGTGAATGAGAATCAATTTTAAGTCGTGGAAAAACCATTAAACCCCTTAAAGGGGTTTTGTCATTACAACAAAATCCTGTCCATCTCCTCGGCCTGGCCTAAAGTTAAAAAAAAAGAGGGCATACTCGCCTGTCTTGGATCACCAGGATGCAGCTGAGCGTTACTGCCATGATTGCGGGCGACTTCTGGGTTGACAGCCCGGTGGAAGTCAGGTGTCTTCAGCTGCCAATCAGAGGACACAGTGTGACTGTACATACGTCATGCTCCTGGAAGACATGTACGGTGACGCTGTGGCCCCTGATCATGTATTTCCTATTCTTGTAAATGAAAATGTTTAGCCTCCTTAGCTATAATGGAGCCATGTGCTGTCTATGCAATACATGGACGGCACACAGCCCAAAAACACAGCTGTCTAAAGCAGGCCTTATACACATTCTGAATAGGGCTGTGTGCATGCTACATACAGGGTGTCCCACTTAATGTTGTGAGCTAGTGAGGTGGGCATCGTAGCTGATGTGTAATGCTAGGAAACTATCCATATGGAAAGCATGGTAAACAATAATTTATGAGGAAGCTTTTTTTTTTTTTTTTTTTTTTTTATAATTGCAAGATTTAACCCTTTCCAATCCACCGCCTGACGTCTGAAGACATTATGATTTAAGGCTGTACAGCTCCGATGTTGGAAGACATCCGTCTGGGTTCTCTTACTGTATATTGCCAGCCTCTCTGCTGTCAGAGCCTATCCAACGTGTCACCTCATGCATTACTGGCTTTAGCCAGCATATGGCTCCTTTGTATAATGGCAGAAAAAGAGTAAGCCCCCTAGGAAAACCAGGATACAAATTGGATTGGAAACGGTTAAGTGCAGGAACAGTAAATATAGCGCCCCACCTAAACAATTTCCAGACAACTTCTCGTTTTGCTGCAATGCAAAGCTGTGTGCGAAGGATGCAATTCATCCGGCATCAATTGCCCAACTGTGCTTTCTCCCGCCACTTGATTTTTACGCAAAAAGTTGAAGGAGACAGTTTATGCCACACCTATGTATTGCTGTAAACTTCTGGAGTGTCCTTTACATTTCCACCGATTAACATAAAGAGCTGCTAAACTGTACTGAGAGCCGCATTAAAGAGCCAAAGTACGGTACGTTATAGTGGATAACGGGGTCATACGAATATGTGCTGGATCACTTTTATATCTGGACTGACATTCACATCTCTCTCAACATAGAACCTCTAAATGACCTATCATTAATGCTTCCCCCAACACTATATGCAGAGCCTCTGTTGTGCAGACGCTCCGCTAGGTCACATGAATGAGTCACTCGCTTTTCAAGTTGGTGATTTCATTTTTAACTGACGTAATTCCCAACTTAACCCCCATGGGACTGCCAGCTGTTCCAAATTACCTAGCAGCGTTATATTACTCCATTCATTTTAAGGCAACACATGCAGTCTTACAGACAGTTGGATTAACCCAGTCAGGGGTCTTGCTGCTTCAACATGTTCAGTCACATTTGTATTTAGGGATGTGTACAATAAGGCACTGTTAACATTTGTCCTGTGGCAGATATGTTGCACAATGAACCCAACTGACTTATAATGGCAACTGACTTATAATGGGGTCTTTTAAATTCTGTCATCAGCACGGCACTATTTTCCATCAAATGTGATGCAACTTGCGACATTTACTCCTAAAGGCGCCTCCAATGCAAGTTTTAACTCAGCATAAGGTGGTGAATGGTTACGATTTTTTAAAGGGGTTGTCTGGTTGAAAACTAATAATGGTGTATCATCAGGATAGATTATCAGTAGTACATTAGCAGTGGTCTGTTGCCTGGGCCCCCCATTGAACAGCTGTTCACCGGGATTGTGCCATCATGTGCTGAGCTGATTTCTGCAAGAAGCAGATAGCCCCATTTCCACTGCAGTGGCCAGACTTGACATTACACTCATTCACTTCAATGAAACTTTTCCAGCAATACCAAGCTTGGCCACTGCAATGGGTACGGAGCTGTTAGCTCCTTGCAGAAATCAGCTCAGTGCATAAGCTCACCGGCCCAGAGAACAGCTGATGTGTGGTGATCCCTGGTGATGGACCTTAATCAACTATTAATGACCTATCGTGAATATATGTCGTCATTAGTATAACTGGACAACACCTTTAAATACAAATTACTCTTTACTCACTCCTGTTGCAGCCAGTTTTAGTTTTTCTGTTCTCATACCTTTTTATGTGTCCTCTGACAGTCATATGTGGGCTGTGTTTTTCTTTGCAGGATGATTTGCATTCCTAATGACACGTTTAATATACCATGTAGAAGAAAACGGTGTATGATAGCAGCACAAAGGTGTCGTTTCAAGGTCCCAAAAGGACAAGCTTTATTCCGCTTCAAGCAAGTAAAAACGGCAGATAGCTGTGACGTTTCGATCAAAACTAGGTCTTTGTCTAGACCTAACATACCATATAATGTATTGAATAATTGTGACATTTTTTTTTTAATACCAAGAGCATGCATGTACATCTTCGGTCAGTTGGCCTAGGGAGCTGAGTCCTCTCCATATACAGCAGGTGCCATAACTGGACCTGCCTCTGATCGCGGTTGTTTAACTCTTCTGTCACCCGTTGCCCTATCAAAAAGTTACATATACCCCATAACAGTACCCATATAAATTACAGCTCACCCCATCGAAAAAAAGTCCTCTCACAGCTCCATTTATGGAAAAATAATAAAAAGGTTAAGGGTTTCAGAATGTGTTGACAGAAAGGGATTTAAAAACAAAAAAGTTTACATTTTTTAAAAGTAGTAAAGCATACAAAACCATAAATTTGGTATTGTTATTATACTAACCCGCAGAATAAAGTTAACAAGATGCTTTTACTGCTCTATGAATGCCAAATAAACTAAACCCAAGAAACAAATGGCACAACAGCTTTTTTTTCCCATTTCGCCGCCCTTACAATTTATGAAACGTTTTTCAGTATCAAACTACTAACAACCACTTGTCCGTGAGTATGTGTGGGTGCTTCTCATGCTCTGACCCTGGTGACGTCATCACTTTGCCCCTGTTGATGTCATCGCAGGTCCTAAAACATATATAAAGGGCATAGCCTGACCGACAGAAAAACAGCAAAGTTAGGGCTCTTGGAAGGGGAGGACAAAAATAACACAACTCAGTGGTCCTGACAGAAGATACCGAGATACCGACCTACCACCACCACCACCACCAAGATCCTGTGGGCTGAAGGACCTGCGGAGATGTAACTGGTGTGGGAGGAGCCATTGTGCAGTTTGGTAGAAAGTTCTGTATACTGGATAAGCCGACAGCAGCCACCAGGACCTGTGGTGATGTCACCATCATGTGATCACCTGTGTGGGTGGAATCAGGGATCACATGACCAGGGGCTGATAGCTGTATCCCGGAGTTTGCTCAGCTGGTGATGTCTGGAAATCAGCATGGATGTACCATAGCTGTGTGTGTGTGATGTGTGTGAATAAGGATGCATGTAGTAGAGCTGTGTGTGTGATGTGTGGGAATTGGGATGGATGTAGTAGAGCTTCGTGTGTGATGTGTGGGTATCATAATGGATGTACCATGTAGCACAGCGAAACACTGGTACTATTGTTTCCTAACAATTACTGGTATCATATAATACATTAAATGTCCCCCATTGAAAGTACACCTTGTCCTACAAAAAACAAGTCCTCATACTGCTATGCTGTCAGAAAAATAAAATAAGTATAGGTCTTGCAACATGGGGGCAAAAACCAAGAGCAAAGAAAATGATTGGGGGAAGGGGTGAATCATATTCCGTGCTGGGTACAGACATCTACCTGACATAATCTGACTGTACACCTATGCTCAATTAAAAAGTCTAGAAGTATTTATTATAGTAAATCTGTATGGGATTGGGCAATGTTATATGTGGGCTGGTGAGATCTGAGGGCCGGGGCTGGTTTATGGTCTCAGTCTGTCCCTGACCCGGACTCCTGCAGCTGCTCCTTCCACCTCCTAACCGGAGCGAGTTGACTGATGATGACGGGATGGGATATTCCGCTGTCCTCTGTTCACACAAATCCTGCTATTTGATACAGTCTCCCTATGAAATGAAAGATAATCTGGCCTGCATCACTTGTAAGAAAAGCGTCATTCATTTCTTATTAAGAAGTCATGCGTTTTCTTACAAGTGATGGTGGCGCCCTTTTAAAGCTCTGCAGGGTTGTAGCACTATCACTGTGCAGGCAGCCGGATCATCTTACTATTCAGACAGTATCATATAGCAGGCGCCTTCTGAGATGAAAAAATAGTATGAACAGGGAATGGCTTAAAATAAAATATGCTATAATCACCGTTCGGGTGTCGCCCCCTGCCCCCGCCCCATCCCCATTCCCATATACATTATTTGTTTCTTTGGACTTTTTTCTGTCTATAATACAAGTATAATGACTATTTTGTGTTGAAAAATGGTTTTCAGATAATTAAGTGCAGGGAGAAGAATGTATGCAACTACCTATATATTAGATCAGTGTAACTGTTATCAGCGAACTGGGGCTTAATACAATATTGTGGTGCACATCACCAACATACAAAAAGTGGCAGACTCAAGAAAAGCTGTCTCTTAAAGGGGTTGTCCCGCGAAACAAAGTGGGGGTATACACTTCTGTATGGCCATATTAATGCACTTTGTAATGTACATTGTGCATTAATTATGAGCCATACAGAAGTTATCAGAAGTTTTTCACTTACCTGTTCCGTTGCTGGCGTCCTCGTCTCCATGGTGCCGTCTAATTTTCAGCGTCTAATCGCCGGATTAGACGCGCTTGCGCAGTCCGGTCTTCTTCTTTTCTGAATGGGGCCGCTCGTGCCGGAGAGCGGCTCCTCGTAGCTCTGCCCCGTCACGTGCCGATTCCAGCCAATCAGGAGGCTGGAATCGGCAATGGACCGCACAGAAGACCTGCGGTCCACCGAGGGTGAAGATCCCGGCGGCCATCTTCACCAGGTAAGTAAGAAGTCACCGGAGCGCGAGGATTCAGGTAAGCACTATCCGGTTTTCTTTTTTAACCCCTGCATCGGGTTTGTCTCGCACCGAACGGGGGGGCTATTGAAAAAAAAAAAACCCGTTTCGGCGCGGGACAACCCCTTTAACGAAATGAGCTGCACTTCTGGATAAAGAGCTTTAATGCTAAGGGTACACAATCACAGCCTCTGCTGTATGCGCTGACCTTGTCGATCATGTCCTTATGTGCAAATACTAGCTGATGTATAGCAGATATTATGGGTCATTTATGTTGCGACACTTTATAAAGCATCACAAAATCAGTTCATCTGACTAGAATCAAGACTAGAAATCCATTTTATAGGCTTTAGGCCTCATGCCCACAGCCGGGTCGGATTCCGCCTGTGAAATATTGCATCTGAATGAGACCTGGCGCCCCCCAGAGACCCCATACTCACCTCTCTGGATCCGCCACGAGTGTCTCGCCCAGCGAGCCGGCGCTGCATGACGCGCCAGCGCTGGACTGTGACATGGATTCTGTCGGTACTTCCGCAGTGCTCGCTACGGAAGTATCGCAGGATGGATGACTTCGATTGACTGCAATGGAAGCTGTCCGTGCAATTTTCGGCACAAAATAGAACATGCTGTGATTCTCCCCCACGAGCGGAAAATTGCAGTTGATTTACACTCATGGGCAGGGAAGAATCGTTTAACATTGCATGTCTATGGACGGACATTGCTGTGGAATTTGTGGCGGGTGTCTGACTGAGCATTCTGCAGCAATAATCCGTCCATAAGAATTGGGCCTAAGACCAGGTTCACACGTGGCAAAAATGCTGCAGATTTTCCATGTAAATGTGAACCTAGACTTTTGAAATGGACTGAGTGCCGCAAGCCTGCAAAATGCCACAGGGAAATCTGCAGTGGCGATCCTGCACTAAGGCCGGCTACACACGAACGGATTTGCATTCCGGAATTTGCAATCGGCGATCGCACTGTGGATCAGTAGCAAATATCATACACAACATGCTATGTAAAAGCGCTTCAGTCTGCACATTCATGGAAACCAATTGTGAGTTCCGCGAGCGGAGGAAAGAATCACAGCGTGTTCTATCTTAGTTCGGATTCTGCACGGACGGCTTCCATTGAAGTTATACTGTAAGTAAAATATACAAACATTGCACTTCTTGTCATGTTTTTTTCTCTATTATTATGCTGGGCTCACATGGGGCAGAATTGCCGCAGAAACTCTGTGTGGACTTTCCGCACAGAAATTCCACAGGCATTTTTAAACCTGAGACTAAGCAGCAAAGTGGTTGAGATTTCAATAATCTTGTTCACATGCTGCCGAACGTCCGCTGCAGACAAGCCATGTGGAAACTGACATGCGGCGCGGAATTCAAATCCGTGATATGTCAATTGTATCGCCGTCTCCATTGCAGACTCTTTTCTCTTTATGGGGAGAGATTTCCATATGGGAATACCAGCTGAAAAGCTGCTTCAAACCCACGCCAAAGGGTGCGGGGTTTGAAGCAGCCTTTCTGCTTCAAAAATCTCATGGAATCTTCGTGTGGTCCCGCTGCGAACATTCTGCGACATTTCCATTCTGTGGGAACCCTGCCCTAAGGCTGCCTGAACATGACTGGGTCGTAACTACGGCCGGCGTCCGCACATACCTGTCTTCTTTTGTTTTAATATGTATTGCAGGTGGTCCAGATGGTTCGCTGTCAGACATGCGCAGTACAGATTTTTCCCACGCCGTCACAATGCGATGACACAAGTAGTTGCGACCTATCTGCAATGTCAATTGTGGATTGGCCGGGGCGAACTGCTTCCATTGTCTTCGATGGAAGTATCTGTGCAGACACCACACAAAAATAGAGCGTTCTGCGATTTTTTCCTCCTCTCACTGAAATCGCAATTCGTTTCCGCGAAACTGCAGGAAGAAGCGATTTTCCATAGTATGCTATGAACGGCATTTCTGCGGAACCACAGTGCGGACACTGACCGCGCATTCCGCAATACAAGTCTGTTTGCGGCCTAATGCATTTTTTGGTGCTTTTTGCAAATTGCAGCATGCTCTGTGTATTGTGTTTTCTAATGGCGTTTTCCCATAGCGTCTCTGAAGGAAAAACAAAATACTTTATAAATCGCCCACATGGTCTTTTTTTACACAGCAAAAAAAAAAAAAAAAAAACACTAAAAACGACGAGTGAAGGAAGTAAGTTTAAGAGCTGGAATGGTTGGCATATAAGAGAAGTGCCCGATTTACCACCTAGGCTCTGTGTTATTAGTTTGGGTCACCTTCCTGCCTCCAGTGTTTACAGTCCACTAATAGAAGGATACATAGGAGAAGCTGAAAACTCCTGTATACAAAAAGTGACTGAAGTTAGACCAGGATTTATAATGGCCCTGATGCAATAAAGAGTATAGCGAGGTCTGAGCCTAACTGGTTCTTGTCTATAGCAGTTATTTGATAGGATATTGTGTGCACATATAGTATGAATGAATAGGCAACAAATAGTTAATATTTTCTTCCATAACGTGTGCAGGAGAGCTGCTGGGAGTCCGTCTACATAGGAGACATGGTGCCTGAATACCCATGACAAGGATAAAATCCAGATGTGTCCCATGCTCCCTCCGCCCCCAAGCTCAGCCTTCACAAATCCTTTTTCATTTCCTTTTTTGGCTAAAATTACAGAGCTTCCAGTCCATTTCAGGAGCACCCTGAAGCCTGTTAGTAATAAACTCTGCACAGTTACCAACATTGTTTTAACCCATTCATAACTGCTTTACTTCAGTGCTGGGAGCAGGACTCAATCTCTGTACATATCAGAACATTCTGTAACTGGCTAACTGTACACTTGGAAGAGCAGGCAGAGGAGTAGATTAGAGAAGAACCAGTATAAAGACTAGAATTCACTGAAGGGCCTTCTAAAACTAAACTTTTATTGAAGAATAAGTTAAAAGAGGCAAATCAATAATGTATCAAAATAAAGAGCTATCACCAAATAATAATAGAAAGGTGACCCCTCAAGCAAGAGACAAATATATAGCTAGACTAGACCACTCCTATTTTGGGTAAAGAGATGAGAGGCGAGACTCCCTTAGGAGATCACACAATCTCATCCTCAAAAAAGGTGAGAGACACTAAACAGCAGATCCAAATCAGGAGAATGCTGTTTCGAAGAACAATCGATAACCCTCAAAGAAAAAAAGGAAGAGATATAATTTAAATAGAGACCCTACCTGTGTATACTAGGGGATGTTGATGGCAATCCTGTGTGCATCATTGGGATCTCTAGAGCTGCTGCTGCTATCTATCCATTATAGTAAATATTGATATAATCTAATGCTACCGCTGTGCTCAAGAAGGTCATAATGTAAACTAAAGACCAAAACTAATCTAAGCAAGAAATCACTCCAATATGCACCAGGGAATGGTGAGAAAAGCTCCCATCTACCTGAGTGCATCATTAGGGTCTTTGCAATGATTGCCGCTTGTATCTATGTAAATTGATAAACACCAATATCAGGAATCAGAAGCTACTACTATTTTTCAAACTTGTGAATATCAATAATCAAATGAATCTACTCTGCTCAATGTGTTTCCATTGGTAATGGGCCATTTACACGGGACGATTATTGTTCACACGAACAAATTTGAGCGATAATCGCACAGTGTTAATGTACAAAAAAAAATTTAAAAAAAATCAAAAAATCGCTCACTATTCATTATCACTGACTTTCAATCAGCCAAAAAAGTATCGCTGGATCGTGGGCTTCTCGTTCCATATAAATATAGAAGGTGAAGCTCTGAGTGGGAGTCCCGCTTGAGATTAAGTTGGTCAGTGTAAACGTTCTGCACGAGCGCTAACAACTAGAGATGAGCGAGCATACTCGATAAGGCAAACTACTCGAGCGAGTAGTGCCTTATTCAAGTACCTGCCCGCTCGTCTCTAAAGATTCGGGTGCCGGCAGGGGGCGGGGAGCGGCAGGGGAGAGCGGGGAGGAGCGGAGGGGAGATCTCTTTCTCCCTCTCTCCTCCCCGCTCACCGCCGCAACTAACCTGTCACCCGTGCCGGCAGCCACTCAAATAAGGCACTACTCGCTCAGGTAGTTTGCCTTATCGAGTATGCTTGCTCATCTCTACTAACAACCTTAGTGGTGATATCAGCATTCGTGCAGTTGTTTACCTGACTGTCACTGCGTGTAAATGGGCCATAAGAATTCATCAGGAGCCATACAAAACGAGGATAGAAAAAATAAGATAACAAAATAAATAACAGCGCTACCACTTCTGATGGAGAAGTCAGATTAGCTGTATATCACTGCAGGAGGTATACTTTAAATAGCCCCCGAATGATGCTGCCCACATAGGGGGCTAGGCCAAGGCCATTTGCGACCACTTTCCCATCAGTTCAATGTATAAGACTCCTTGTTCCTTGCACTTTATGGGTCGCAGAATGCAAACATACTTTTTTTTTTAAAGCTCCAACATTTAGGAACTAAAAGTTTTACGAATAGAGGAAGTATGCATTTTAGCGTATGGACATAACAGTAGTGTAGTGGCCTGAAGGGTCCTCCAGAATGGTCACATCAACGTTTGTCTTGCAACACCTGTCTATGTGCTTCCCATAGGCATAGAAGGTGCCGTACGTTAGAGAAATCCTGTTTCTCCCCTTTCTAAGCTCAGAGCTTAGTGTTGGCAAATAGATGGTTACATATTGGCTGTTTGTCACATTTCCACTGATTGGTGGGTGAGCCCATGGCAGGAAACCTTGACATGAGTCCCTATGCAGAGTCGGCAGAGAGGGTAAAAAGCATGGGAATAGGGAGAGGAAGTGAAGGATGGGTCAGAGTTAGGAAAACGAGGAGAAGAGTCGGAGGAGGAGTGTGCAGCAAGACATGGTCGGTGAGGAGGAATGTTAGCCGCTCAGTCATGTGAGCAGTATCTTTAACAGAGCCAGCGAGGGTAATGAGGTCCCATTCTGCTCCCATGCCTTTTTCTGCAGTTAGGAGATCCGAGTTGGAAGCCAGCATTCCACAAACAGTGAGTTTAATTACCCGGTGAATTTTAAAGCCAGGATTAGTTCAGCGGCCATCTTTGACTTTCATCCAACACCTGCATCATACACTTCCAGTAAACCCACCAGCTAAACAATACTGAGTAACCTCTAGTAGAAAAGAGAGAGTGTGTTGGAGTATCGTGTTGTGTAAAATCTACTGTTTCAATGTGTTTAATCACTGCATCATTGTTAGCTGAGCAGCAAAGTTCAATTGTATTTTGTTGCACGCTCGCCATAGGGCAAGTACAATTGCTTTAAGCCCTTATAGAATGCAGTCA
Organism: Eleutherodactylus coqui; assembly: GCF_035609145.1. Taxonomy (NCBI): domain Eukaryota; kingdom Metazoa; phylum Chordata; class Amphibia; order Anura; family Eleutherodactylidae; genus Eleutherodactylus; species Eleutherodactylus coqui. Next base: position 304,423,270 of record NC_089837.1, read on the forward strand.
GCCAAACTATGATATGGAGGAGCAAACTATTCAATGCAGTCTAATATGCAATCGCGCACTCAACCCAGCCCAGACTGGGGAGGCGCGACTGCAATCAAACCTAGCCTGCAAAGTGAACGATACCAAAGAAGACAGCCAAAGATGGGTGTGCCCTACTATACAGGATAGCAACTCTCACTGACAAGTGGGTTGCCCTGTATCTCCCAAGTGGGCCACACTGGCTGACATCTTCAGCTCCCCCAAAATCTCTAGCAGACTACATACAAAAAATACTGATACATACTAATAAATGTGGGTGTTTGTTCTGCATTCTTTTCTGAGTTTACTAATACAAGCTACTGGACTCCCCTCTCGTAATTCTGCCATCATTAGACTTGTGAGTTCAGGTTGAAGTACTGGCATCACCCGTGACAAGACAATTGTTCGTTCCAAACGTATCCTTATACGTTATTTTTGCCATTGTGCAACAGCTGAGCAGAGCCCCGTTATCGCCACTGTTGGGAGGGCTTACAAAGACACCCGTGACAACCACCTTATAATACCCGTGGTCTCACCCACTTTGGCGCGCTCAGCTCAGTTGTTGCAGTGGTACTGACACTAAGAAAGGGCAGTGACAAATCATGGCCCGTTGGCTTTGACAATGCACAGTGTGGTAACAGGGAAGGCAAGTAATACTCACATCATTGAACTCAACATTTCAGCTCCTATGAGCCCACTGGTAGAATTGAGATGAGTATATTCCCTTAGGCTGGGGTCATACGGGATGTATTCCCGGCGGAAATTTCGCAGTTTGGCCACAGTGAAAAACCACAAGATTTCCGCAGGGAAAGTGCGAGTTTTGGAGCGGATTGGCCGCATGCTTTTCCGCTTTTCCGTAACAAAGGCAACTTTGGGCCTCTCAGGCACCAGCGCCTAGATTAAACTGCTGGTTTCTGCCAACCCGTGATGGTCTGCTTCCTGCCAACCCGTGATGGTCTGCTTCCAGTGCTCAAGCATATTTGTTCTATAAGGCTGGGTTGCAGGGTTTTTTTTTTTGCTGAAGGAAAAGTATTAAATCACTTATCGAACTTAAAAGAAAAAAAGCTGCCATTGGGGTATAAAAAAAAGAAACAAACCAGGACTCACCTCTTTTTTTCCCCCCAGCAATACAGTGGCTGCCGCTTTTGTGGTCAACTGACGATCTCCATTTACTGTATATACAGGAAGCCGCAACGTTTCATATTGACGGCTGCAGCGGTCATGTGCCATACTACTTGCATCATGGAGCCAATCGCTGAGTGGCGAGGCCTGAAGTAGGGTATCAGACCACTGTAGAGGGCACATGGTGCAACTTGTAAATAAAAGACCAGAGGGCACCACCAGAGGATCATTAGGACATACAAGAGGTCAGTAAATGTTTCTCTTTAAACATCAATGGCAGCAGTTTTAATTCTTTCAAGGGGGTTATTCCCCCCCCCCCCCCCAAAAAAAAAAACAAAAACAAAAAAAAACAAGGTAGGGCTTAAACTGATCAGCCATAACACCAAAACCACCTGTCAAAATTTCTGCAGGTCCCCCTCATGTCTTCACAACAGCCTTGATCCACTGAGGCATAGACTCCAAGACTTCAGGAGGTGGTCCTATGGTATCTGGCACCCAGAAGTTAGCCACAGATCCTTTAAGTCTTAGAAGTTGTGAGGACAGGGCTTAATTGACCAGACTTGTTTTTCCAGTTAATTCAACAGATGTTTGATTGGACTGAGATCTGAGGAATCTGAAGGCCAAATTAACACAGTGAAGTATTTGTTACGTTCCTAAAGCTATTGCCGAATAATTTTTTGCAGTGTTGCAGGGCGTATTTTCCTGCTGAAAGGGACCATGGCCATTAGTGAATACCAATACCATGAAGGGGTGTAGTTTTTTAGTAATGTTTAGTTAGGCGACACCTGCTAAGTAACATCTATATAAATGCAAGCACACAAGGTTTCCCGGGAGAAAATTGCCAAGAGCATCAACACTCTTGTTTTCTTCCTATAGTGCACACGGGCCGAATGCAGCCCGCCACCTCATTTTATGTAGCCCAGCAGCTGTGCATCAACCAAATAGGCAGTCGACTCCCACAGCTTGCAGCTCTGGTCCGGCGGCGGTGCACAGTCTGATCGCTGACCACTTCCCTTCTGTGTCTGTGTGTGCATTACTGTATGCCACACGGCTAATGAGGGAAAATGCCAGCAGTTACAGGCTCAGGAGCAACTGGACTGGAGCTACAGGCTGGGTGAGTGGAATGTCTGTAGGAATGCTGGCCAGCTAGGTGCCAATTACTACTGAGGCTGATGTGGGGGTCACTATTAAGGTCACTGTTACTACTTGATAAAGGCTTATTATGGGCCGAAACTTAGCCTACCATTTTATGACCATGGAGAATTAAAAAGGTTGCTTTTTTAATATTTACTCTGGTTTATGCTGCCGCTACATCTAATTTCTTCCGGACTGCACGAGCTTGTTTGGCTCTGACCTACTATAGTGGCATGCATCTGCTTTCCACCTCACCCTGAGGAGGTATATCTTGTGAGTGCTGCTGTATACCTTCTCTTTCTCTGTTACTACTGTGGCAGTCACTGTGACCCCAGTAGTAACAGAGACCCCATAATGGCCCAAGTAGTAGCAATGGGGGGGTCACTATTACCAGTGGGGCCACTATCACTACTGGGGTCACCATCACTACTGCAACCACAATGGGAGACCCTGTCCCCTTAATCCTGCGGCACTCAATCAGCATGCAATCTTCAGCAGAGGTGTACCTTTAGATTTCGCAGAGCCACAGCCCATGGACCATGGACCTCCAGTCTCCCTTCAAGTGTCCAGTCACGAAGTGGCAGCATCAAAGGTGTTTGATAAAATAGTAGATCTCTATTGCTCCATGTAAAAAAGGCAACATTTCGACTATCACAGTCTTTATCAAGCCTGGCTTGATAAAGACTATGATAGTCGAAATGTTGCCTTTTTACATGGAGCAATAAATATTTATTGTTTTATCAAACACCTTTGATGCTGCCACTTTATGCGACTGACTGCACAATGGAAGACCCTATCACTACTGGGGCCACTATGTGGGTCACTCTTATTATTGAAGCTACTCTGGTTAGTGGAGTTGCTTACTACTGGGCTCACTGTTACCACTAGGGCCACTATCACTACTGGGGCCACTCATCATTGGAGCCACACTGATTTCTGGGTTACTTTGACTACTGGGTCCACTATGGGAGTCACTTACTACTGGGGCCACTATTATGACTGTGGTCACTATTACTACTATAGTGGTCACTATTACTATACGGTCTTACAATTACAATCGGCCCTTTGAAGGCACCCATAAGGCTGATGTGGCCCTCGGTGAAAATGAGTTTGACGCCCCTGCCATAGTGCCATCTCTTCCACATGTAAGTAAAGCATACACATTTGGCTGTCCACATGATATAAATGAAAATGATATTCATAAGACTAGATCACCCACTTCCACTGCTCTGTGATTTAGTTCTGAGGCTCACATGCCTATTGTAGTCACTGACCACTCTGTGGCTATGCAGCAAACTGTGATACACATTATTCTGACATTATTCTGACACATTTCTATCAGTGAATATCACGTTTTTAGCAATTTTTACTAAAGTAGCTCTTCTGTGAGCTTAAATCAATCAGACAGGCTAGCTTTTGTTCCCAAACAGATTAATGAGCCTTCAATGACCAACATGTTACCGGTTGTCCTTCTTTGGATCATTTTTGGTAGGTACTAACAATATGTTAAGAATACTGCACAAGATCTGGTGTTTTGAAAAACCCTCTGAACCAGTCATTTATCCATAACAAGCTGGCTCTTGTCAAAGTAGTAACATCCCTACAGTTGCTCTTTAATTCTTCCAAACACATCAATTTAAAAGAACTGCTGCGTAATGTATCCCAGCACTTGGCAGGTGCCACTGCAACAAGATAATTACCCGACAGCTGTTTTTATGTTATGGCCCATTGGTGTACACCAAGTTTGTATTCACACCTGGGTTTGGATTAAAAACAAAAGAACTGCATGTATGAAGCCAGTTGAAGTTTCAGATTTAAAAATATGTTTTGTAGTTCTACAGCTTTCATTCCTTAGATCAACAAAAGCTACAGAGCCCTTTTAGAGTCTTGGACTACAAACCTTCATTACATCTCCTTTTCCCTTCCCCTATGTTTTTGCTGATAGAAGCATACATGGTTAGAAGAGTTAGGGAGGAAGCTATCCACACGTTTTTACCAAAATGTTTTTATTGCATAAGATTTTAACAAATATCATTAATAAGATTACATGATTATGTGAACATTATAAAAGAAAAACAAACACTCTGATTATTGCTCTTCTTAAAACTGCAACTCTGATATGCCCGCATCAAAGTTGGTATAACAAAATTACAAATATGTCGAAAACAAGCATTTGATCAGGTTTGGTTAAGAGAAAGAAAAAAAATGCATTACAAAAATCAGGATCTTTTTCTTAAAAGCAACCCTTCCGTCCTGGACAAAGATGGCCGCAACACTCCTCTTACTACGAGACATGCACTGTGCATTAGTATGCATCACAATGTAAGACACAACATGCTGCAATGACTGGCCACAGCTGCTCACATGGAGAACCCTGCCCAATCAAAGTGGCATGTAGTGTCTTAGACTACCAATGCAAACTAATACACAATGTGCACCAGGTAGTCCGATTTGTTTGTCCAAGACCAGTGGGCCACTTAAATATTTTTACTCCTTTTTAAAGATCCATTCCTGGCTTTGGTTAAAAAAAACAACAAAAAAACACAACATCAAAAACTTCTCCAAACTGCCCTGTGCGAACCTGACCTAATAAACGCTGCTCTGCAATACTGCACTACTTACAGTGAAAAAAATTGTATAAATTGGTGTACAGGAATCATTCGACAGATTGTGAAACTTAAGTCAAAAAGTTAGCACAGACCTGCAGCAATAGGAATTTATTTCAGTTCCTTGAATGACTACTTACTGTAGTTTTAGGACAGCTCACCTTTGGGGGAAGTATTTAATGGGCAAATCGTCCATTCCCTTAATTAACCAACAGCAAGCTTTCCATGATCAGTCACCCATGAAACTGACCAATTGGGTTGGCTTGCTGTAGGCAATGTACAATTTTCTTTTGCACACGTTATCATAAAGGTCTCCAAAAGATTGAAGAAAAACGGAGAAGCAGGAAGAGACCTTCTGGAGAAAAAAAAACCCAGAAACAAACAGGACTGAAGAATACCAGGAGTTAATAGAAGAGACTCAAACAGGGGATATCAATTTACTGTATAAAGAAATTGATCAGACACTCCAGCTAAAACACATTTTTTATGCCTGCCCCCCTCACACTCTGGAGGTCTTTGAGTACCCTAGCCACTTTCCTGCAGTGTAGCCCCCTGTCTGATGCTTCTCAGACACCATCTTGAGTAATATCTTACATATCTATCCCATGATGCATCAGCACATTAGCTGATTCTATACCACTTTTGTCTGCTGGGGGAACAGTTTAGTTATCATAACCTTTTATATTCACCTAAATTATCTACAGACAACAAGTATACAGGCAGGAGGATGAGTTGTGATCTCCTCTATTATTGTAAGACAGGAGCTGTGCGTTAATCATCAGTAACTGATGAGTGCCTGTGCCCCCTCTGTAGGCAGTTTCTGTAGTAGATCCATGTAATAGCATCACACAAACTGAGAATTTGACTAGAAAAGGAATAGATAATCCTATAAAAGATCTAATCTGGTAAGAATTGAGATCCCATGACCATCAAAGGAAAAGAGGCAACTAACTAAGGTAACACTAGCTCACCTATACATACACTGGGGAATAGCTACATAATGAATTGTGGTCCTAGTCCCACCCCCCCCCCCCCTCCCTGGACCTCAGCCTACTTTTTATTTGTGAGGGCACTAGAAGGCATGGATCAGTGGGATCAAATAGTGGTCACGAATCAAAAAACATACTTCAAATGCAATTATATGCAGGTGAAGAACAGCTGAACGTGGTTTCAAGGGAAGGTCAACTACACAGGACATGTTTTGTGAGTATTCTACACACAGTTGGTGTAAAAGTGTGACCATTTTCCCCAAGTATGAAGACTTTTGAATCAGGTCGAGCTCACATTGGCCAGCATGCTGCATGTGTATCCCACGAGTGCGCAAGAAGTACGCAATGACATGCGTACTTGCTGCATTCCGCCAATCGCTATGCACCATCTTGGCATGTATATGTTCCAAAAAAGAACCTTCCATGATTTTTTTTTCTTCCCACGTGGCACAAATGAAAGTCAATTGGGAGATTGGTACCATGTATCACACACAGAAAACCTCAGCGTACAATATGCAGCATCATACGCTTGTGTGGGACAGCTCTTATTCTATATATGATCATATAATATACAAAAAAAAGGAAAAGCCTTGAAATGAAACTATAACACAATACATTTTCCATTTCCACCAATGTTTTATATAAATTCTACAGTTGGTTGGTAAGAAACAATGACTGGCCAAAAGTGAGCAGCCTTCTGTTATTAAGATGCAGAGACCTTGTATTCCTCACTCTCCGCCACCAACGATTGCCAACAGCAAAACCCATGTGGATATATGCAGCACAGGAGGCCATAAAGTGCTGTTCTTTGGGATAGTCAACGGAGGACCTCAATGTCAATACAGTATTACTGCTGCGGAGTCCATGATCGCTTGGGAATTCTGGTTGTAGCACAAATAGTGGTATAAAAGGCACTTTATATTGCAGTCCAGAAGCAGAACATCGATGAAAAAAAAAAAAGTTATGACACCAGTTTTAGGGCAGCTATATTGTATGAAGATTCTAAGCAATACACAGCATGTTTGTTTTATGTGTGGGAGATCCATGACAAAAGAAGGTTACTGCCCTCCAACTGCTTGGTTGTTTGCAGGCAGCAAACCAAGTCATGAGTATAGTATAACCATTGTTTCCTGGTTAAGACGGTGCGTTCAGACTCATTATAGGACTGTTAAATGGATATCAGCTTGTATTTGCCAAGTCTTCACTTCATCAAAAGGTCTGCTCTAATAGTAAAAGTTATGGAATAGAAAAATGTGCATTAACAAGAAGCTGCACCAGAAGTTAGCCATGTAGGAAGAGCTGAATTTTCGTTATTATACAATCATTTTATTTTTAACCTTTTTCTGCAATATTTAAATTATGAAGCATGTTTAGTAACTACTGAGCAATAGCTGCAAATCTTACTGCAAAATCCAAACAGAACGAACCGACGTACTCCAGCAACCGAAACAATAGGCGATACAGACAAATACTGGAGCGTCAAGAGCCGTTACAGGTACACAAAATTATTGTGCAGTCCACAAGCGTGTTATCGGGCATTGCCCCATAGGCTTATATGGATTCCTGAAATGGAGTACACATGGGTGCAAATAAATGGCGCCCCTCGGGAAGGTTATAGGTCACTGTTGCAGTCACGGCACAGAATGTCCTCATTATCTGGAATAAATCCTTTCCCTACCAGGGAACACGAGCAACGGGAGCAGTTAAAGCAGCTGTGATGCCAGTGCTTGTCTTCAAAGGAGACATACTTACCTCCGCCAAAGCCTAAAGGAAAGCAAACAAAGCATTAGAAAAAAGACAAAGAAAACCTTGTAAATTGTTGCACTTTAACATTTTAATCCAGGTAACATGAACTTGTGCTTTTAGTTTGTGCATCTAGTGGATGTTCATAGGAATAGGAGTACTTGGAGGTAATTTATGTAAGGGGCACTTGAGTTAAAGGGAACCTGTCACAGGTTCCCTTTAACCCCTTAAGGACCAGGCTATATTGTACCTAAAAGGACACTTTTTAGGGATTTTACCCGTGTGGTAGTTTTTACTGCTTTATTTTTTTCCTAGAGTTACCGAAATTTTTGTTGCTGAGTTTTTCTCCCCTGTGATATATAGGGCTATTTTTTAAAATATTTTTCACCGACTTTTCCCCCGTTTTTTTAGTTTTATTGGGTGTAAAATGCTTAAAAAAAAACAACCCAAAAAAACCATTTACACTTTGTTTTTTCAATTCGTATATTTACTAATGGGTTGCTTATCTCGTTTTGGACGTTTTGTTATTAGGTATGGATTCGGATTACAGAGCGCATACGGCAACTGTTTTAGTTAACGTCGGCTTTGGGTCATTTTCTTTAATGTATAATTTTTATTTTATTCTGTAAATGTTTTTAACCTATTTTTGCAAGTTTTTTTTTTACCATCCATGTCCCCCGTGATGTCATACAAGACCTCTGGGGGTAATTCACATGGTAGTGATCAGGGTCTGCTGTAACAAGGGGCACTCGGCGGTCACGTGATAGCTGGGTTGCGTAGTGGAAGAAACACTTCCACTGCTACGCCATACATAGCGCTCATTGACTGCTATATACCCTAGGAAAGGAGAAGGCAGAAGCGGTTAAAAACAGCTTCTCCCTTTTCCTCTGGGTTCTCAGCTGCTACTAACAGTTGAGTATCCGACCTGCTCCTGCTTGATTGCAGAAGAGGCTTTAATCCCACGCCATATTTTTGGGGATTTAAGCCAATGACCAAGCGCCATATATTTACAGCGCTTGGTCCATAAGGGTTTAAGGACTCTATACACAGCAAAGCAAAGTAGTGAATTGAAAAGGCAAATAGAGGGATGTGACGTCAGATTTGTGACTTGATTTGTTGCACAATTGGGTGGAGGCAGAGAAGCACCAGGTCAGCAAGTCAAAAAAATTTTAGGAGGAAAAAAAAAATATATAAAAAATATATAGGTCTTTAGATCCGTGTCCTAGGTGATAATAGAACTCAACAACCTTTTGGTCAGCAAATTCGCACAGTGAATATTCTTCTGATTCTACTGCCCTTCGTGCCACTTTCTTTAAGGGTTTGCATATACAACACAATAAAGGCTCAATAAATGCACATGAGCAAACAGATCAAGTTCAGCATATACTGACAGACTATGGAAGGAAAAAAATTTGGAATTTCAATAAAATTACTCACAAATTCATTTTTTACATACCCGTGATAGGTTTAGTGCATCCAAAGCATTTCTTGGCATATAAATTTCCAAAACACTTGATACAATAAGGCTTCTCATCCTGCGAGGTAAACTGTTGGCCAGCCAGCTGGGTCTTACACCCAGTACAGACAAAACATTCCTTGTGCCATGGCTCATCCCGGTAGGTTACACCACCTTTGGTCAGGGACTGCAATGTAATACGATTGTGTTAGGGATTCGTAAAACCAGAGATGGGTTATCAGGACTGGATATTCAGTACAACACTAGTGGCAAGTCTATGCTCAGGCCACATTCCTTTACCTTTTTGCAATGTGTACAGCGAGGGGCAAACTTGCTCTCATAACATGGAATGCAATAATGGGCCTGATTATCTGGAATGAATGAGCGCGATCCGATTGGCTGCTTACAGTTATTGCATATGAAACAATGCTCATGCCACGTCTGTCCATTGTATTCCAATTTGCGTGACCCTACAGAAAAAAAAACAAAAAACAAACACACAACATGAAGTTTCAGGATTACACATATCCATACATAAATAATACACAGAACTACAGTATGGGAGCCATTTACTAAGCATAGCACATTCCCAAACCAACACTAGAACTAAGCAAGTCAAAGTTACAAATTTGACCACATTGTTAGCGATTACAAAGTATTCAATTTTGGATGTGTCAATGGGATAAAGCGGAAAATGCAAAAACAGCACCTGCCAGAGTCATCAAATGAAAGATTTTCAAACTGTAGGTGAATTTCTAAGCACAGTGAAAAAAACTAATAAACTGTACTAAAATGTCAAAATGCTTGTATTGTAAAATACATCAAAATAGCACAGAGCGAGGAACTATAAAAGGAAACTACTAACGTTTTGTTTTTTTTAAGCTCAGACTTATTATTTGCTCTTCTGTAAACACGAGGCAGGGGAGCATAGTTATCCGTTTTCTAGGAAAAGTCCACATAGGCTTAAAGTATTTTAAATATTTATAGCTTGAAGAAGCCTTTAATCCTATTACTGCTGTGTCAAGAAGACTTCAGCTCAAAGCCAAGGCTCAAACCGAAGAGTGCAGCATCTAATCTCAAAGAACGTAACAGTCAGAAAAGAGCAAACTCGCACCAAAATTTGAAAGAGATCACAACCCAGCATGTACTCTAATCCCCAAAATAAATAATGTAATCTGACAGGTTTTACACTGGCTAAAGCTGACCATAGATATCGGAAAGTCGTCTCAACTACAATTAATATGTATGGGTGGATTGACTGAACCTGCCTTTTTGGGAAGGGGTGGTGGGGAGTATAGAAGTCGCCGCTAGGCATGCTTGAAACAAAAGCTTGAGGTGCTGCAAATGCGGAGATGTCTGGGGATTACCTGGCAGCCCCCAGACATGTTCTACTGTCAAATCCTGCTGCAGTGAATGAGATCTGCCGATAGTAGTGTAAGGTACATGACCAGCATAACACCGTGCTTTTACATATTGTGGATTAGCAAGTATGACAACATTATGATTAGAGATGAGCGAGTATACTTGCTTAAGCATTGCCCTTAGCGAGTACCTGCCCGCTCGAGACAAAAGGTTCGGGTGCCGGCGCGGGGGGAGAGGCGAGTAGCGGCAGTCAGCAGGAGGGAGCTGGAGAGAGATATCTCCGATCCAGTCCGCCCCGCTCTCCCCCGCAGCTTCCTGTCCACCGCCGCCACCCGAACCTTTTGTCTCGAGCGGGCAGGTACTCGCTAAGGGCAATGCTCGCTCGAGCAATTGCCTTTAGCGAGTATACTCGCTCATTTCTAATTATGATCAAACCTATACACTCATCCTGGAAATAAGGTAAGCAGATACTTTGCCTTTGAATATATCCTAAGCAACATCAGCATATTACAGCAATGGTTTCTGTGGTTACATTGTTACAATTTCACAAACATACTTTGGATATTGAAATGAAAGGCTCCCCCTAACGTTTCTTCCTCATTTCATTTAGCATATAGAGAGGGGAGAGTTGTGGTGCCACATACTTCATTTTAATCAATCGGAATATTTTTCCTACATTAATTTGTTGAGAGGGGTTACCCTTTAAATTAAAGGCAATTTTTAACCTACATTTTCCATCATTTTAGAATTCCCTATTTGGATTTGGGCAGCATATATTCAATTCATCAGTAGCTAGACTGAATCATAAAGTAGTTGGAGCATGTCATAAGAGAACATCCGGGCACACTTGACGACAATTTGGCTTACACACTACAAATGTAACATATGCCAAGGATTCCCGAACATTGATTTATTTGCTTTTCCTGTAAATTTCCCTGAGTTCCTTTATGGATTATATGCAAGATAGATGCCAAGTAGTTTTTCAGCCCCTTCACAATAAAGTAGTGTCGATCAATGTAGTAAAAGACACTAAAGATTGGAATAGAAACCCAGTCTCTTGCATGCATGTAAAAAGGCACTGTAGTTTAGGCTAGGCACACAAGGTCGTGCTTCTAGGCTGTGTTCTATCAATGTAACATACTAAAGCCACCCCCACCCACCCCCCACAAAAAAACCAAACAAAAAAAAATAAAAAAAAGACAGACATGTTACGAGAATTGATTGTAAATGCAACCTTCAGACGTTTTATGTGCCAGTTCGGGTAAAAATTAGGAAAAAAAGGGGGCAGAAAATGTAAAAAGTGATACAAAACATCTTCTATCCCTACTTTAATTCAATGTGGAACCTCTAACCCCTTCCTGACATCTACTGTACATATGCGGCAGAAGTCTGGGGGAATGTATGGAACAGATTCAGGACCTCAGAATGCACTCCATATGCAGCGGGTACTGGCTCTTACACAACTTTCACAGCTGGGATTGGAGATCATTTGCATCCTGGCCCTTTAACCTAACAGGCGCCAACAGCATCTGAGCTGTTAGAGGGAGGAGGTTCCCATCACACGATCATATACTCATTATGGAGTTTAATTTTTAGTAGGAAAACAAAACTAAAGACTTAGACAAGAGTACTGAGCCAATGAATAAAGATAACATATCATTTCTGCTAAGACACAATGGCAGAACTGCCTTTTTCCTTCTTTCAATTCCAAGCCACAAATATTTTTTTCTAAGGTTCTTAATATAGGATATAGAATAGTTCAATAAAAAGGAAAATTCAACTTTAACAAAAAAAAAAGAAGCCCTCAGGACGACTATATCTATGCAGAAAAAGAAAAGGTTAAGGCCCTTGGAAAGGGTTAATAATGAGATCCTCTTTGCCTGTGTGGCGAGGGTCAACCAGGGCAGGAGGACAACTTTTATTTTTATTACTGTCAGTCTTCATATAATCTCTAGAATTTCTCCTGTCCCGGCTGACCCTCACCACACAGGCAAAGAGGATCTCATTATTAACCCATTTGGGACTCACAAATTGCCTGTAGGTTTTAAACACCAGCTGAACTGATGTAGGGGTTATCCCCGAAATGTGTCTTCAAATGCTGATCACGCATTTTATTCAATAGAAGAAGTTTTCCACACCTTTGGTCTCTTCCTACATGCCTTAATCTGCAGTGTTGCGCCTCCTTCACTGCCAGCTTTTAGTCCTATTCTCTTATTCCCTGTAAAAGGACCTTAACATGTAAGGTCCTGTGCATCGCGAAATATCAGTCAGGTTATAATGCATATATGCAGGTCTGTTTTGCCTTCTAGTTAAGACATAAAAGGTAAAAACTGGAATATTTTGCCGATCTGCGAAGCCTGTTAGCTCTAAGTTTGTCAAATGTTTTTCTTTTCCTATTTAACAATAGTTTTTTACAGTTCTTTTGTCTTGTTGCAAAGTCTTTCTATGAAATTAGTAACCTGTTACAAAAAATAAATAAAATTGTGTGTGCCCCAAAATGGTACTAATAAAATCTGCAACCCATCTCACAAAAAAACAAAACAAAACATGCCCCTATAAGGCCAAGTTGACAATAGAAAGGGAAAAATTATAGCTCTTGGAATGTGGCGACACAAAATTTACTTTGTTTTCTCCATAAAACAATGTCTTTATTGTGCCAAAGAACAAAAACAAAAAAAAAAAAAGGAGGGAAAAAACTTATACACAAACAAAAACAAACAAAAAAACTTATTTGGTAATGACGTATGCGTATTAACCCATAGAATAAAGTAAACTCGTTATTTTTACCACATAGCAAACAAGAAAAAAAAAAGGGGCCTAATTTAATCCACCCCCCCAAAAGAAAATAGCTAAAGCTAAAATCAGCAAGTTAAATGTACCCCAAATTGCTACCATTTAAATATACAATTTACAGAAAAACAAGCCCTCATAGCACTATATTAACAGAAAGAAATAAGTTCTAGCTCTTCAAAAAGGGATGATGAAATAAAAACACACACACAAACAAAAAACACAGGAATAAAATCTGCTGTCTTGCCATATTGACTTCTGCATTACACCTTTTGGGTTTAGCAATGCAAAGCACTGCAATAAGTGTTAAAAATCCATGTGCAAATTGATCTGTAGTGTGAATTATTAATTAGTAGTATGTAGGGATGAGCGAGTATACTCGCTAAGGCACTACTCGCTCGAGTAATGTGCCTTAGCCGAGTATCTCCCCGCTCGTCCCGAAAGATTCGGGGGCCGGCGTGGGGCAGGGAGCTGCGGGGCAGAGCGGGCAGGAATGGAGGGGAGATCTCTCTCTCCCTCTCTCCCGCCCGCTCTCCCCTGCTCCCCGCCGCAACTCACCTGTCAGCTGCGGCAGCTCCCGAATCTTTAGGGACGAGCAGGGAGATACTCGGCTAAGGCACATTACTCGAGCGAGTAGTGCCTTAGCGAGTATACTCGCTCATCCCTAGTAGTACGTTAACATCCCTTTCAATGAGTGGCAATGAAAGCCGCATGTAACAAATGTGAGAGTTTTGCTGAGAATCCATTGCTAATTCGAATCAATGCAAAATTATGTTGTGTGAGTAGATGTACCCCCCTTAGTAGTCAGTCTAGTTGTACACCTTCTTTAGTGCTATAGGACAATGCCAGGTTTCTCATTCCCGAGTACCTACCTGGCATCACAGTCTTGTCACAGCTCACACACTTGGAGGAGAATTCACTGCAATAACAGTCATTACACAGCAGTTCTTCATCTTGACACGTGAAGGGCTCATCAGCCAGCGACCGTTCACATCGGAAGCAGCGGAAACAGTTCTCATGGTAATGACGATCCTCATAATAGAGCTCCTAGAATTCATAGAGATCAGTCACGATTACAATGCTGTATATTACTATAGAAAAAAGTAAAAAAAAATAAAAAAAAAAAAAGCCTTCTAATCCAGATTTTGATTGAATAGACGACCATTTCTACTTTTATTACTTCAAATATTCTCTAGATAGAAATCCAGACTTGAATGCCAACACTATGACCAAATGTGATCATCACTGCAGAGGATTCTTACATTCATACATACACATTTTATGTAGCAATCATAATTCTGTCTTTCTTCACAAATTTACTATAAAAACATGAAAGTTTAGAAAGCAAAGCAAACCTCCACAAGGTTGACCTACCCTTGAATCGTGGCCAATAAGCTCTTTACACTCATCGCATGTATTGGCAAATAGGCTGTCATAGCACGGAATACAGTAAGGACCTTCTTCCATTTGGATATACTTCCTTCCATATAGAGACTCCTTGCAGCTATCACAGTCAAATGGTTCACTCATTTTTGTGCTGGTTCTTAAAGAGATAAGAAAAAAAAATCCTGGTTAAAAAGACCCATACTTTTACTTTCGTACTGTGGACACCACGCCAGATGTGTTAAATCATGCATGCCACATTGTCTGAAGATAGCATAGCCAACACAAGAACGGTGCAGTAGGATCTTCATAAAAATGGCTTTCTACAGAGCCGTACCGGCGCACACACATCTTCACGCCCAATGCATCTGTTGGCGTGGTGTAAAGTGCACCCCTCTACTGGAGTCTGGGGCAGAACGAATCACATTTCATTATCTGCCAATCTGATCGGCAAATTTGGGTTGGACTACATAGGCAAGTGCATAGAATAAGTGGAACGGTCCTCTCATTCTATGTGGGCATAAGCAGATCGCTGGGTGCATACAGTGGCAGCTTTGATGGCACACTGCGGTTAATGCTGAGGAGGGCCAGTATAATGCATCCTTGGACTTAATCACAATGGGAATGTTCTAGAATAATGGACATTACCTACTTCAACTTATATACATAAAAAAAGTAATGTAGACCATTCGGTCTTTAAGGGGGACCTATCCAGGAGAGTGGGCCAGATTGTACGAGTGCAGCCGTGGCCCTGCTGAATCTACAAATATATCTAAACACACACACCTTCATCGGATTCGTTCTTAGGTCCAGCTGCCAGTGCTCTCATTCGGTCAAGAGGGGGGCGGTCCTGACAGCTCACCCTCTATGGGTGATGTTGCACAGTCAATCAAGTTCAATGACACCCATTGGGAAAAGAGCAGGGGACCACTCTTGATGAATTGAGAGCTCTAGGAGCCAGACCTATAAAGCAGTACGTCCAGGCAGAGGAAGCAGACTATAAATAAAAAAAAAAAAGAGAAAAACAAGATAAGAGTCAGTGGGGTCATGGCTACAGAGGCATGCAGCCAGCCTCTCGGATTATTTCTCATGACAGATCCTCTTTAAATCTAAGGAGCAAGTAGGTATCCTATCCATTAGGCTGCATTGGCTGTCGGCAGCATGGTATGGTGACCAACATGCTGATTTCAATGATCTGCCATTTATACTGATTGATGCAAGAGTATATGCATGTTCCACCCCATCCACTAGATGCTAATTAACAGATTTCTCATGCGCAGTAATAGAGTCCTGTTAGTCAGTGTCTGGAAGCAGTGGGAGGGCAGGAGGAGGGTGCATACATGAATACTAGCTGATATACCCAGCCTCGCCCTGAGTTAATTTGATACAGGTGTTTACGTGTTGTTCGCACAGAAAATTTTATGAAGTCAAGTTTACTATAGCGTAATCGAGGAATAACATATGTATACATATAGAGGAGCGTTAGATTCTCCTCAGGCTGCATGTATCGATGTCCTTCTGCAGAATGTGGCACCCTTCCATTCTTCTCATTTAGGACCTAAAGAATGCTCCTGCCAAAATTTCACACTAGTACAACACTGGGAAGTTAAATTACAAAAGGGTGCACATACTTTTGCAATTAGCATTGAATAATCAAGTTGTGATCCCTTTACTTTTCCTATTTAGGACCTAAAGAATGGTCGTGCCAAATTTCATGTTTGCACGGTAGCAGGATGGATGTAGTAGAGCTGTGTGTGATGTATAATGTAGCAGAGCTGTGTGGCACATTGCGCCACCAGAAACACTGGTACTATAATTTCCTACACAACTCAGCAGTCCTGACAGAACACATTGACTTATCCCAGAGATCCAGTGGGCTGAAGGACCTGTGGTGATGTCACTGCTATGGGAGGAGCCAAAGCTGTGTTTGCCATAACACACACACACACACACACACACACACACACACACACACACACACACACACCTTGGGCTGACGCTGTAAACCTTCCAAGTACCCTTTAAGTTTACCAAGCAAGTATCTTTAGGATAAACTTAGATTATAGGTAGTGCTGTAGCAATCTGTACTCATGGTATTCTGCCATCATGGAGCACTGATTGACTGATACTAACAGTGTTGGTTGTTATTTCTACAAAAGGCTATGCAGTCTATAAAACAGTCCCGCAGAATGTTGCGCACACAGAACAGTCTTATCAGAGTACACATCCCAGGAGCAAAACTAGAAACCCAACACACCTCGTCCTTTCCCTCTTTAGTCAATAAAAACCACTCCCTGCACTATAAAATTATGGAGGCAAAAGGTTAAAGTCAAAATGGGTCTTCAAGCCGTCTAAGGAAAGTGTGCAAAGTGTTTACATACAAGGCAAGGCATTTATAAAATCTACCAGGTATATTCAGCTCCATGTATCACCGACTTTCTTCCAGCAATCTGCAGCTGTCCTGAGTTTTATCCACCTACCTTAACACAAGCTGGTAGCACATTCATTAGGATCGGTGCCCTTAGCAAGCCCTCTTCAAATATAGAATTCAATGCATTGATCATATAATCTCACCTACTCTGCTGAATCTGTTTGGTCAGAGCCCTCTCCAACTCCAGCCCTAGCAGACCCTTTAGACTGATCTACTGCAATTCAAAGTTTGCTGAAAAATGTAAGACCCTAAATAATAAATTTACCCAAGTGTCTACAAGAGACTATATAGCTTAAAAAGCTGAAGTATGTTGTTCACTAAAGTTATAGGGGGGATGGGGTTACTAGTAATAAGCTAATCACCACACTGGTCTTGGGTTGGGATGGATTCAGTTAGTAGGTGTGAGTAGACCAAAAAAGGCCACGCAAGGACGCTCTATGAAGTTTGGTGGCCTGTAAACAGGGCCAGGCACTGAAGTAGTAGAAAGCCACTTTCCAACAGGTAGCACTGACTACGCATTGTAACATCTGCAATTTGCATGCCAAATTGCCCAGGAGGATCGCTGCATGGCCTTTTAAGTCTCCTTATATCTACTAGGTGGTCTCCACAAGATGAAAGTATACTCCTCACAACCTACATCATAGGCCTCTCACCCAACTAGAAACCTTCTGTACACTGCTGAGGGGCGAAAACTTCAAAACAGTCTGTCTGTACATGGTTATCTTCATTCCTGAGAAGAGGCTGGCTTTGGCTTAACATATTCACAGTCATGTTCCAAGGTACCTTAAAAAAGGTCAGACGGTCTACGTTCTAAAAAAGGTGGCGCTGCTGAGACATTACACTCTCTCTTCATCAAATTCTCCATCAGATGTCTATGCCACGGGCTCCCCATTCCATTTGAGAATATCAACTGGGTCAAAGATGGCAGCTTTCAAAATGGCCACCTTGTTAAGACACTGCCCCTCACAGATTTTCCCCCCTTTACCTTAGCAACATGGCATACACACAGGATGGCATTACCAACCACGGTTTTCCACTTATTCAGGTGTCTCCATACCTTTGGACCACCCTGTAGTTATATCTCGGAGAGATACTTTTTTTTTACTGTTTTTAAGAGACTTGTACGTATATTACCGATTCTTGCATTACTAACAATCACTCATCAAAACTTCATACACATTATTAATGACATGCAAATTTTGATACTCAATTATTCAAGGATGTGCGAGGTCATCCTTAGAATTCCCAACAGGTAAAAACAGGTCAGTAAATGGGACGACATTTGGAGTTCAACTTCTCAGAGTTGTCCCCTTTCCAGGAAAACAACTGAATCTGCACCCCACATTCTAAGACCCATTTAAAAAAAAAGTCATTTTATCCATTTAAAAGGTTTTTTTTTGAGGAGTAGGGTAGAGATGTGCATTTAGTTTTTTTTTCCAAATGAAGCATTATTGAACTCGTTTGATAGCCAGGATGGTATACTGCATTGCGTATGTAATGCATTCTACAATGACTATGACATCAGTCTGTTAGGCCTCCAGCTGCCATGGGATCCCCTTGGCATCTTACAATCGTTTGGGTGGGGCCGAGTCACCCCACCTGCTTACTGTTATTGATTGTGGCATGTAAGGGGTTAAACTGCCAGGATCTGGGCTCTGTCTGTTCTTGGCAAGGAGCGTGGCTCTCAGTAGTCAGCATCTCCCCTACCTTAAGAAGATGTATGTGCAGGTTTAAAGCCCATTAGTAACAGCCGTTAGTACAAATGTACAAGTGAGTGTAGCAATGAGAGACATATGGAGTAGAGTAAGCCCCGATATATTTGTGGTACGTATGCTGTCCGGGTCTACAATAGGCTCGTCTCTGAAAGCACATGGACTCCTAGTAGCCAATATACCTATTCACACATTTTTTTTCCATACATAGCTGGCAGAGGAGGAGCGGAAAAATAATTACTAGAACGTACTGTTCTTGTCCAATTACGGACCTGACCCTTTAACATTAAACTGGACATGGCAAAAAAAAAAAGAATATAAAATGGACAGCACATAGTCCATATGCACATCTGTATTTTATGGGTCAATGACCAAGAAACACGTGGGGAAAAAAAATAAATAAATAAAAATTGACAAACCAGGAAGAGGGGTCTGTTTTTTTGTGAACGTGAAAAACAGATGACCTACAGATTGAAAAAAAAAATTACTATACACAGACTACAGAGAAATGTTTCAATGCCAACATGAATTCAGCCTCAGTAAATATGTGAAACCTGATCTGCTAAAAGACTTCATTCAATCATACGGTGAATGAATATCTCTGCATAGGGACAGGGTGCCAGACATTAACCCCATGAGAGCCAATGTGGCTGACAATGGCGGTCACACAGCTACTCTCTCCAAGGAACTGGAGGCAGGAGAATTTTAGGACAAAAAGGCAGATTTACAACAAAAAGACTGCACAAGCCGCTTCAGGAACATAATCAAGTTTTCATTGTTGGCAAAAAGAGGATCTATCCATCCCATATCTCTCCATCTCTCTATGGAAGGGGGCTACAAAATAGATAACGAGAAGTCCATGGTTTTATTAGCACTGCAGGAAACCTCCTTGGAAATCATGTTATGTTCCTTATTGTGATCAATATGAGGCTAATTTGAAACTGGTGTACATAATGTGGATACATGCAAGTTCCAATTAAATAGGACTATATACCAGTTCACATTTATGGAGAAGTGGGGAAACACAACCCCCCCCCCCCCCCCCCCAAAAAAAAAACAACACAAAAATACAAACTATTCTCTCTCAATATTCTCTCTCAATACTGAGTGTGAAAAGTTCTATAAGGTTTTAGAACTGGAAAAAGCTGCAGCCAAATGCGATATCCCAGAGGATCCATCTTCCTGCAGCGATGAAGTCCATTCTGGTTAACTGCCAATAAGATTTTTCTTGGAGCGCCTTGCGCCATTTCTGAAGGCAGATAGTGTCAGGCAAGGACGCAACAAAACCTTGTAGAAAACGAATTTATTTTTACCAGCAGCAAAAGAATCCAGGATTCTCACATTACTAGCGATGCTTAAGTATCACGGAGAGAACCCAGTAGATACAGACAAGGTGAAAAGTCAAGAATGATGGACAGACCTTCACCACTTTATTAGTCATTTAAGTGAAAGGCAAGTAGTGCAGACAAATAGTACAAGCAGCCCGTCTTCATCTTGGCCAGGTGTGAGCATGTGTGCTAACATAGAAGATCCCTATAAGCTTTCTGGCACTGGGTCACCAATCTAAATTTTGTTTCTATAGGAGCACAATGGCTTATTTTCACAGTTCTGAAAGGCATGAGTGTATGTACCATAGAAGCCTCAGATGTGGCTGCTCTGGGGCCTTTGGAAAGAGGAGGTCTAGCTCTGATTGCCTCACAAAAGGGAGTGGGGAATCAGCCCAATCAGGACCTTTCAGTCCTGAATTGCAAAACCAGCACCATAATGGGGAGAGGGAGATGGTTCTGTCCTATGCTGATCCCTCTTCTATGTTATTGAGGAACAGAAGAGTCGAGTTTCTTAACTCCATCCCTCAAGTGCCCTTAAACCATCCAGGCACTTGAGTTCCGAATTGAGAAAGCACTGAAACAGAACAGTCACACAGGCCAAACAAAATGCAGTATAAAATTCATATACACAAGTAGTGCCTCAACATACAATGTTAATTAGTTTCAGGACGACTGTTGCATGTTGAAACCATAACTGTACGAGAAAATTGTTACTGGTTCCAAAGCCCCAATAATTTCATCCAATAGTAATATAAGATAAAGATGATAGAAACATTAAGTAGATAACTAATAAAACGAAATAAAGTACTTACATGAGGTCGGAGCTGCTGAAAGCTGTATACCACTTTTCATGTAGAGGACCAGAGCTGCCTCAGGGTTCGGTACAGTACACATAGAACCATAAAAATACAATGGAGTCACCCAAAAGCTCATCCTGGCACAGGTAAAGTGCAGTACAGAACAGTACTGACTGTACTATAGAGAGGCACTCGAGACAGCATGCACAGGGGTTTTACCAGTTAAATGCCCGTGCCAATTGGCTGGATTTTCCATCCAAGTGCACATGCCGCAGATCTGGCCTGTCTGTGACATAGTATGTTGAATCTGGTTTCAAGTGACAACACTGCAGGAAAGACCCTTGGATATTGAAAATATTTCTCTCCTCTCGCTCCCCCACGCCTCTCCACTGAGATTACACAGCGGCTGTTCACTACTGAACGGCCGCTGTAGAAACTGGACGATGAGCTGATCGTGCATCGTTTATGCAGCATAAAAGATCAGCGATAAGCTCTTGAGGGGGGGGGGGGGGGGGGGGAGGGAGAGGAGAGAAAACTCCTGCTCTACCCCGCCTTCCTGCTGGCTGCTCCGTGAGCGAGACAGCTCTGCTAGCTGCTGTGCAACAGCACGTGTGCAAGAAAACACAGGGACGAGTGTTGGGCATCGTTTGGCCGACATTTATCCCTTGAAAATGGACGCTTACTGGGAGGTCAAAATAGCAGGGCATTCTTATTATTTTGTGGTGGGCACAGTGTGAATCTGTGACTGTATAGAGGGCACTGAGAGGAGCATTGGGGGTAGTGGCAGGATGGGCAGTGTATGTAGAGATGAGTTGTGACTGGAAAAAGTTTTTATGGCAGTGTGGACGCTGATAGAGGAGAAGCGATATTAAAATTTCTGGGGGCACAGTGTGTTGGAATTTATTTCTGAGGCACAATGAGAAGCAGTTATTTTCAGACGAAATTGATGCTATTGTTTTCAGGAGTAAAAGATATCTGGGCTACAAACTCCACAAAAGCAAGAATTAGCTGGAAAAGTAATGAAGATCTGGACCACAGTGGGGAAGAAAAGGAACAAGTCCAGAGGACGTTACCTGTGAATATCAGTATTGTGTTCACATGTAAGGTCGGCTGCATTCTAGTTTGCGAGAATACAACTTTCAGCATATTCTTACCATAGTAAGGTCATACTGGGAGCTGTAGGTTCACATGGTAAAATCTTTTATAGCACACAACTGGTTGCCAACAATGCTTTTTGCAACCCAAGTATACAACATGATTTGACCGCACAGGCTTTCATTCTCTTTCTCTCTTGCTGCAGGCTAGACACACCCGCAAAATGACCATCCCCATCACCCCATGTACGGCTCTCCCAGGCTGATGTCTTGGGATTAGTCAGCTTTGTGTACAGTAACTTGTGAGGCACGCTGGCCTTTCTCTTGTTAGGTCGTGAGTGAGTGATAGGGGACTGACGCAGCAGTACAAGTGGAAAGAGCTGTCTGTTCATGGAGGCAAAAAGCTAAAAGGAATAGAATATGTAATGATAATAAAAACAAATGGTTTGGTACCATGTTAGCCAGTAGAGCAAAATGTGATTGTTCCCAGCAAGAGAAACCACGTAATCTTGTAGATATGATACCTTTTAATGGCTAACAAAAATACATGATGTTAATGTGAGCTTCCGAACCTACATGAAGTGGTCATTCAGTAGATCATTAAAATCATCCAAATAGCTATAACTGTCCAGTAAGCAGAGGAATAGACATATCTTCTCTCTACACAAGGAAAGTGAACCTCCAGCAAATCAAGAAAAGTTTTCCCTGTGACTATGAATCAGAGTCGTCCATCTAGTTTTTAACTGAGAGTCTGTGTGCGTTTTGCTCGTTGGCATAGTCATATCAATATCAAACAACTGAACGGCTAACATAAATATCCTTCTGGCACGCAACTGGCCATTATTCTTTGGGACTTTGCAGCCCCAGCTTTATTGAAAAGCGCAGTCGACTTTGCAATCCAACCGTACACAAAACAGAAAGAAAACGGATAGTGATCTTTGAAGACTGTCCTGGGTACATCTCAAGACAGGTGGGGTTTAGGCCAAGTTTTCATTAAAATGGGCACTTCTCACAGCTCGATCCAAATGTGAAATAAGATAATACATTTCCTGGAGCAGTTTGTGGTCTTCTTCCAATTACATATTCCAAAAAGATCCACTGAATGGTGAAAAGTTGTTTTGAGCTTGGGATGGCAGACAATAAGAGTGTATGGGCTACAATCCTGCCAGACTCGCTGGATACAAAATTGCCTGAAAACAGTAGAATAATAAGCAGCAATACATTCACAATCGTTGCTGTTCGAATTACATAGAATTAGAAAGACAATTCCCAGGCTAGTAGACTTCTACAACCATTCCTACTGAGCACAGATATGCATCCAGAATACGGCTTGTCAGAAATACAAGTAAAACTAACTTCACTTCTCTGGCATGAGGTCATCGTTAAATCAGGCATTGGAAAAAAACAACTTAGCCGAGAACAGAAAATAAGTGAGGGGTTGCATGCTCACTACATGAGTCAGTCATCAGCATTAGGGGTCAGATTATTTATGGCTGGTGGGCCTAGTCCCTATCTCCACCTCCAATTGGAAATACCACACTGACAGCACAGCCGGGCAGCTGGAAGAGGTCAGCACAGAGAAGAGACATGTGGCGGCACACAGTTTTACTATCTATAAACAACCCTGTGAGATCAAAGAGATTACACTCTATATCCAAGAGAAAAGAGAACCAAAGTTACCCTACATGGTATTCATTTACATCAAAACAGGGATCCAATACAATAGTCAGGACCTTAGCCACCAGATTGTGTCATCCTAGATCAGGGGTGTCAAGCTCATTTTCACCAAGGGCCACATCAGCCTTATGGTTGTCTTCATAGTGCCTAACAGTCTCATAACACCAAGGACATAGATTTTCTCCTTGAAGCACAAACCCACATTTCGCCTTTCCCATGGCTGGCAGGAACTCCAGTCAAACTTAGAAGTTCTGCATGTTAAATCGGATTCAGGCGGTCCGGATTCGGGCAGGCCTTATGTTTGAGATCGCACGGTATAGCAAGTTGTACCTGGG
The DNA here is from genome assembly GCF_035609145.1 of Eleutherodactylus coqui. Classification (NCBI taxonomy): domain Eukaryota; kingdom Metazoa; phylum Chordata; class Amphibia; order Anura; family Eleutherodactylidae; genus Eleutherodactylus; species Eleutherodactylus coqui. The sequence goes on from NC_089837.1 coordinate 304,447,247, forward strand.
GCAGCCGCTTCTGTCGATCCACAGCATCCCCCACTTCTCACCTAGAAGGACTAGATTAGACCTGGAAAACCTGGACATAACATAAAACAAAAAAAGTGTTCCCACTTGTTGACAGCAAAGATTTAGAAAGCAGTGAGAAAGTAAAGAGTATATTAGAAAGTTGTAGAAGTCTTCACTTAAGAAGGACTGTAGTTCTATAAATCTAAAACCAAATATGTGGACTGCCAACATGATGCCACCATGCCAGACAGAGCCGTGTCAGAAAAATATTCAATAATTACACCAATTTATAATATTGGTTAACTTACCTACACAAACCTGAGGTGACTATAAACCATCAGCTAATTTCTATGGCTCATATAAGGCCTACATAGTGATCCTCAGTAAAATGTGTGCCTTTGCCACTAGATACCCATGTGTCTGGCAATGTGACAAGCTGAAACCGGAGTGTCACCTGGCTTATAAACTCCTCCTGCCCAGCTAACAATAGCAGATTCCAGGAAAGAGTCTACATTTTTATAGCCAAGGCAAAAAAAAAAAAAAAAAGCGATCTGTTGTACTGCGTGAGCGATGGAGGGACGTCTATTACTGCTCGCCTCATAAACTAACAAAGTATTTTCTGGCAGTCTATTAAACCTCTTCGGTAACAACAGTTCTCGCACTAAATTGGGCTTATCAGAAACTACTCCGAGAGCTGAAGGAATACTAACCAAAATGAGCGGAAAAGAAGCGATCTCCAAAGCCGTAGTAAGAACTGTGTAGGAAATGTCAAGTCTGATAAGTTCCTCCTACATCTCCTTGACACAAACGAGTTAATAAAAAAAGAGCCTCGAGAAAGCAAATTACATAGGCTTGGTCGCTGTTCTAGTTGTGTCAGGATGAAGCAGATGACATCATTGACCACAATCTGAAGCCAGACTAAATACCTACTTCTCAACGCTACTGTTTGAGGTTCCACAAGCCCAGACACCCTCACAGATGAGAGACATCTAATTACACCACACACAAATGGGAAAGCAAACTTTGCGTTTCATTAGCTAAATACCCATTATAAAGGCCTGGCATTAGCCAAGACGGCTCTGAACATGGTTATTATTTGTTCCCTACAAGCAGTACATACGCATCATGGTGCCAAAACTAAGAACAATGATAAAGAGGGCTCCTTTAATGCTAATGTTACTATAAACCTGGCTCATCGTAAGGTAGCGCTGAGAAGATACATGTGACCCCTATTGGAGCGCCGTTGGCTTCTTCACTTTCTTTAGCACATTTGCCCTTGTCACCTTGTCTGTGATATGACTAACATCACACAGGTAAGCAGTTCTACTATATTACAGCATATCCCACAGACATGTAATTAGAGTCATACGTATAACATGCCGCCGCCATCGCTGCGTCCTGATGGAGCACATACGCCAGTGGCTCGAGGCAAACCACAAACCTCAGACAGTTTCCACTTTCTCTGGAACAAAGCATACTTGCAGGGTGAGGTAACATCACACCAGCACATCTCTCCAGTAACAGTAAAGGGTCCTTTCCCTGATGGAGGTTCCTCTCTACAACATGTGATAGACCCGGATAAAAGTGCAGGTGCGGTGCCGTGTTCCACGCAAAGTAAGTGATTATATACATAAACATTAGCACATGACATTCATTGGGGTGTCAGGCCAGAGGCTGTAACGGGCCACGCTCACATCAGACACTTCCTATGAGGCAGTCACAGATTACAGAAGAGACGGAAGCCTGTGAAGTGGTTAAATAGTTGCAATGCATATACACCATACAATTACTGGCTATATAAAGCAGACCACGTAGCAGAACCCACTGCAGAAACACAATATTTACTGTCACGGATAGCTTTTTGCACAGACAAAAACTGCGTGCGCGAAACACTAAATAGAAACCCTTGATTTATTTCTTTTTTTGTATCCGCAAAAAAACAAAAAAAAAAACAAAAAAAACCCTGCATTATTTTTCACATATTTGCACACCAAAAAGGCCAAACAGAAGACTATGGGAGGTGTGCAGATGTATACACAATATGCAAGAACATGCGCAATACGCTGTGCAATTCTGTGAAAAAGAGAACACATCCGAACATAATTAGCCAAATCGTTTTTTAAAATCAGGGCAAGGGTGTGTCGCATGCACATATGATCAGGCCCCATGTGCCCAAAAAAAGTACAGTTCTATGCGCAGACACGTGAGCAAAATCAAGCTTGTTTACTGCACAAAAGGGGGGGGGGGGGGTAATAAATAAAAATTACCTGAAAGTGCTGCTAAATAAGTTGAGTTGGCACTATACAAACAAGATTTTTTTTTATTTTTAATGACTATGGCCACCTACAGACGGCCGGGTTGGATCCTGCTGTGAGAATTTTCGCAGCGGGATACAGACCCGTGCCGCTGCAGAGGCTGCGGCTCACCCGCTCCCGACGTCTTCGGTTTCCTGCTATGCGCCAGCTGCACAGAAATAGAGCATGCCGCGATTTGTTTTCCACGTGTATGTTCACGCGGACCAATTGCGGCTGTTTGCATAGGATTGCATTTTGTAATGCAATCCTATGCAGGCGGGCACGGGCGGAAATTCTGTGGGAAATCCCACAGTGGAATTTCCGCCTGTATGTGCAGGGGGCCTATTTGTATAAAACACACTAAACAATGCTAGTTTAATCTTTAGTGTAGCCCATTACAAAATATCAAAATCGGACAAGCAGGCTTAATTTAGTAGCCTAGGACATGTGGTTTTAGTTTCCCTAAGCAGAGCAGATGAATTGAAGGAGGAAGGGAAGCTATGGAAGGAAGCCGGAGTCCCTATAGAGGGAGACCGATACTTATGGACGTAAGGATGCAAAACAAGCTGCTGCTGTATGAAACTGACTAGAAGGACTAACTCTGCTGCTAACATTAGGGAAGCATCAGTGATTAGCAGTATTCTCCCCCTATAGACTCCCTACTAGCTGGGGCTCCTTTTGTACAAGCAGTAAGTTACATGGTAAAACCCAGCACCAATATTATGTATTTAGGATACTCTGTAAGCCACGGAAACGTAGAGACTCCAAGATGCTTTTTCCTTGAAAATCCTATTCGACAATTAAAATGTTAAACTTATTCGGCTGTAAAGAGAAAAAAAAATGATATTAAAGCCATTATCCCTTGTGCAAAGCAATTGCTGTATAACATTAGTAAGAAGGGGTTAAACTTGAATTTGGTGCTCCCCAGGATAAAGTACAATTTCATATAGTATTAAGGCTGGATCATTAACGGTTATGATTGTCATCTAGGAAAGAGTTATTAGAGAGGTTTCATCTACCTCTGTATATCTGCCCATTTACTGAGTGTACACTATTAGATAATATTGTTTCACCCTTTTTGCCACCAGCTAAGGTTCTTCTATAAAGCGGTTTTGCCATGACTGTATAAGCCCCGCCAGCAGACATGATAGGCGCTCAGTGCCCAAGCAGATCAGCTTTATTTCTTTATCCGTTCCCAAATTAGACTGTAAGCCCGGCAGGACTGCTAATGAAACAATCGCTCCCCGCGGCAGTGCCATATATAAGAAAAATATTATATGATGCAGACAAAAGGGATAGGAGCCAGGGATTTCCTGAGGTCATTGTGCTTGGGGCAATAATAGCCACTTCCACCTGCTCTCTCATGTTATTTTAGGAAGTCCTTGTCTACAGGCCTGCTGCTATTATTTCTTGGGCTGCTGCAGACAGGATGCACCTGTATACGCCACTCAAATGTTGTGCCCAGGTGTGCCGCACCATCAGCTGGCAGCCTGTATGCCACTCACAGTTAGAGGATTTTTAGCCTTTATTATGTGGTACACTCCTAATCCCAAGAAAAGTGGAGATGCTGTGTAAAACGTAAATAAAAAGTTTAAAAAAACCAAAAAAAAAAACAAACACATACATATATACACACACGATTTGTAAGTCTCATATAACCATATTTTATACACACTAGAACACATCAGAAGGTGAAAGGAAGTCATTTTTAAAAAATGAAATTGAAAAATGACTCATGATAGAAATTGATGGCAGCAACACATCTCACAAAAGTTAGGCCAAGGCTATGTCTAGCATTGTGTGCGAAGGTCTGAGAAGACCAATTGCTGGAGTTTTGAAAGAGAAATGTTGTCCCATTCTTGTCCGATTAAGGGTGAATGCACACGGGCGGATTTGAATTGTGGAATCCGGAGCGGGCGTACGCCTCTGGACTCAGCAAATACCGTCCAAAACATGGTAACGCAAAAGTGATTCTTCATGCACACAAGGGGAAACCAATTGCGGTTTTCGCTCGCAGATGAAAAATGGCAGCACACCATTTTTACATGAGCAGCTTCCATTGAAGTCAATGGAAACCGTCCGATCCACGGTCCATTGCGGAAAGGTCGCAGATTTTGCGTCATTGCTAGGCAATGACGCTGGAAAAGTAGAAGTTTTTAAAAATCTGTAATGCGCATGTTCGACAGCTTGCAGTGCGGACCATCCACAGTACAGAAGAAGCGAAAAGAAGCCAGGTATGCCTGAATGCCACTGCTGCCAGGGCCAGATTACACATGTGGAATCCAACCCATCCATATGCATGCTGTAGGATTCTAGTGGCTCCACAGTCCTTGGTCGTCTTTGTTAGATTTTTTGTTTCATAAGGTGCCAAATGTTTTCTATTGGTGAAAGGTCTGGACTGCAGGCGGCCGGTTCAGCATCCGGACTATTCGTCTGCCATGGATGCAGTATGTGGTTTAGCATGGTTTTGCTGAAAGACGGTCTGGATGGGAGCATATATTGTTCTAAAACCTCTATATACTGCTCAGCATTGATAGTGCCTTTCAACATGTGTAAGCTGCCCTTGTCATAGGCTTTTTAACAGTGCATTGATAAGAGGAGAGGAGCCATCCAGCCCGAGTCCATAGTTTACAAGAAGTATTTCAAATTTTGAATCATCTGACTACAGAACAGTTCTCCATTTTATATGAATTTTGGCCCAGAGAATAAGCCAGTGTTTCTCGATTGCGTTGATATATGGCTTTTTCTTTGTATGATACAACTTTAACTTGTATTTCTGAATTGCACAGTGCATCATGTTCACAGACAATGGTTTCTGGAAGTATTCCTGAGCCCATGCAGTGATCTGCATTACAGAATCATGCCTGTTTTTAATGCTGCGACGCCTGAGGGTCCATAGATCTTGAGCATTTCACATTGACCGTCAGTCTTGTCCCTTGTGCACATGAATTTCTCCAGATTCTCCAAACCATTTGCTGATATTATGTAGATATTCAATGTCTTCATACTTTTACATTGAGGAACATTTTTCCGAAATCGTTCCACAATTTTTAGATGCAGCCTTACACAGATTGCTGAACATCTGACCATCTTTGCTTCTGAGAGATTCTGCCTCTCTAACATGCTCTTTTTGTATTGGTACCACTTTTCCAGCCTTTTCTGTTACCCTTGTCTCAACTTTTGTGTGATGTGTTGCTGCAATCAATTTCTAAATTAGTCAATTTTGTAAATAAAAAGCAAAGCGGTCTCACTTTTACCTTCTGATAGGTGTTCTATTGTGAATAAGATATTGTTATAGGAGATTTCCAAATCATTGCATGCTTTTTTCCCAATACACTTACATTCTACACAGCGTTCCAACTTTTCTCCAACTGGAGTTGTATATACATTAGTATATCGGCATTAGCCGACAAGGACATGGAACTATACAGCGAAAATGCGATTGTGTAAATATCAACTAAGAGGTAAAAGGTGCTTCACCATTAATTCAGGACCGAGATGGACCAGTCCAGGGGACATCAATTATCTCATCGAAGGGATAACTAATCCAGCTTGCTAGTCAACAGCAAGCTCTATGCTGTCCCGTTGAGTCAATAAGCAAGTATCTATTCCCCAAAGACAGACGTCAACGACCAGCTTATGGATGCCATATTTCCATACTTGCAAGCCAGTAGTCAAGAACCTGTGGTCTTACTAGGCTTTTAATGTTGAAAGGGTTTGAAAAATAACAACTACTTTTCTGAGCAAGAAATGTACCAAGTAGATGTCACCTCTACAGTTAAGCGAACATGCTCGTCCGAGTATTAGCATACTCGATGGTGCTCATTACTCGAGCGAGTACCACGTCGAGTTTGACCCCTTCCCGTATTACCACTTCCAGCTGTGACATGCCAGAGCTTGGCACCCGGCGGGTCCAATACAAAAATGCTCGAGTCCCCCATTCACTTTAATGGGGTTCGTTACTCGAATACAGCTCTGGATTACGAAAAGCTCGACTCGAATAACTAGCACCCGAGCATTTTGGTACTCGCTCACCTCTAGTCACCTCCCATTTTTTAGGCCGCTCTAACACTGGCGTTTTTTTTTTTACAGCATTTAGTGCAGCGTTTCTAATGCAATAAATAAAAGTGCAAAAAATGCAATGCACAGTAAATAAGCACTGCCCGAGTCCGTGAAAACACTGCATGTTTCTTGGACCAAAACCAAATAGGTCTTACTTGTCTAGAAGTTCACTTACTGCTGAGCTCAGCATTTTTTGTGATCAGGTTGAGAACGTAAAACATGTGGATCATGGTGACTAGAAAACCAAGCCTGGAAACCATGTCTCACTCCCTGCATGCAGTAGATGGCCAGATGCGTCCAGCACCAATTATACCTGCAGTGCCAAGTACAGCCCGCTCCTGCTGGGAAGAGATCAATGTTGTATAAGGAAGCCATCTGCCACCATACAGCGCATTGCAGGAGGAAGTTGACTGACTATATGGGTGAAGTAGTAAGGAAAGCAATGCTGGGACTACTGGGGAGGGGATACTTGCTGAGGTTACTGTGAGAAAGGGGATGAGAGGCACTGATCTGCTCCCTGTAGGGGAGTGCGTGTGTGTGTGTGTGGGGGGGGGGGGGGGGTGCAATCTTGACTAATTGGAGATTGGAGCTGACTACTAAGGAAGGGTATAGGGTAGTAGCCATGACCAGTAGCGAGTCTAAAGCATGACTCGCATGACACAGAACCAGGACCGTGTTCTGTGCTGGACATCGCACATTTGCAGGTACTACTCTTGTGCTAGACATGAAAATAGGACACGCTGCGAGTTTTTTGTGATCTTGGTTAATCGTAGTTAAGAAAAACGACCAAACTCAACAACGTACTGAAAGTTTATGGAATCCCACAATGTATAGACAAGAGCAGTTTTTCCAGCATAAGATCTAGTTGTGGTAAAAGGCAATTCTGTAAATCCTTGGAAAAACAGGTAGTGAAATCAGTTTTAGGCTGGCTGCACACGGCTGCGTCGGAGTCCACATGCGGGAGCCCGCAGTGAATCAGACCCTGTGCCCAGCCAGGATCCTCCTCTTCTTTCTCTGCCGCGGATGGTCCGCATGGTGAGCAGTCTTATTTTAAATCGCAGCTTTACCGTTGTCGTTGCTAGTCGATAACACGGAATGTGCAACCTTTCTGCAATGTTACTGCAGAAGGCCCGCTGGTTGGACGACTCCCATTGACTTCAATGGAAGCGGACTGTGCGGAATTCGTACAGAAAAATCAAGCATGATGCAGTTTTTCCTACGCAAACAAAAAAAAAACAACTTCTGCTTGTGTACAGGAAAAAGCATTTTGCCATACCATGCTATGGGCGGCATTAGCTGTGGAATCTGGAGGTGGACGCCTGCTCTGGATTCCGCAATGCAAACCCACCAGTGTGCAGCCGACCTTAAAAAGGGACTGGATAACAAAATGTTTTGTTTCTTAGAACCATATGCAGAAACCCATCACATTTTTTTACGTTTTAATTTTCTGATTGTAGAATTTTTTTATTCTATTGCCTGCACCTGAGCATGTAGTTGGCCATCTTGCCTGATCTACATTTAACACCATTTTAACACATTTATAGATCAAGTGATACAAACCCCCCCCCCCCCCCCAAAAAAAAACCTTGCTCTCCCTCCTTAGGATCCATGGGCATACAAGAACATTTACAGAAGTCATAAGTGATAGTATGTAACGATCCTCTGGATTCTGCCTCAATGGGGGACATTAAAATTACCACCAAGCAGCTGGATAATATCTGACCAAACTTCTGCAATATGCAATCTGGAGCATTAGGATGCAGGGGAATATTAAAACCATAAATAGCCGTGGATACATTTAAAATGGGTTTTCTGTACTTTTCACCGATTATCGCCCTTTGTAATGGATTCCAACCATCCATTATCTGAAGCGGTAACTTTGAATTTCGGAATCTAATAGCCTAAACCCCAAAAGCTTTCTGTAACTTCAATGTGAAATAAGGATGGTTAAATGCTGTGCGTGATGTAATCCTGCCTGCGATGTTAGTGAGATGACTCTGCAAAGCTTTCTATACAGATCAGGAAGTATCACACTATTATTAAGATCTGTGGTCAGGCGTGAAAAAGAAATGCAGGATTTTTATGAATAACGATTACGACTGAAAATGAAAAGAATAAAAGTTTTTAAAAAGTCACAAAAATGTCACTTTATAAAATAGGTAATAGACTGAACTGGATGAACACGTGTCTTTTTCAGCCTAACATACTATGTTACGCCATTTTCTGATGGTACGCTCCCTTTAAAAATGGTTCCATCATTTGTGGAGTCATATCCATCAACATGAAAGAATGCATATCTGCTAAAATGGCGTGACAAATTCGCAAGATTTTTTATCGCATAAGTCAATGGGACTTTGTAATGGTAAAATCGCATCGCAATGTGCGCGTTTGTAGCGGTGTGATGCGATAAGAGAAGCCACCATCAGAATATATTAAAAACAAAACGTGGCACGCTCTATCCTCTTAAAATCACATCAGTGAAAACATCGCAGAGGAGAATGAAACCGTTGTAAATCAGGGGTTTGATAGTCTGCATTTTTACTATCGTGCGATTTTCTCCCTCTTGTGGAGTCAGCCTCAGGGCTTCACAGCAATATTTTGTGAGCCAAACCCGGTAGAGGAGAAGAGAGAAAGTATAATGGAAAGATTTGCCTTTCTTCCGTGCTTTGGACCCGCGCCTGGTTTTGGCTTACGAAATACTGACGTGTGAAGGAGCCCTTAGATCTAGTCCCCTCCACATCGTGGCATTACTAATTCAGCTCCAGTACAACTAAGTTCCAGAAATGTTAGAAGAATGCATTATATTGGATAAACCCAACTGATGCGGACAATAAATAAGACATAGCTCCACCCCAGAACACGCAGGTCTACTGCAGTAGGAAGCCGGGAATACGTCGCTGCCAGACACATCCAGCATCTGCCCATTTCTCTGCCAGTGTCAGTCACATACACATTAGACCATTGGCCGATGCAGCAGGAATGGGAAGTTTGGTCAGCCTTATTATGCATGACCAACTTGTTTCAGGAATAGAGAAAACACCATGTATTTCCCAGCCAAGTGGCAAAAAGATGTTGGTGCCAGATGTTAGCCGAGTCACCAGGCTTATTGCAGATACATGGCATTCACTGCATTTTTAAGCGTTAGAGAAAAAAAACCCTATATAAAAAAAACAAAAACAAATGTGTGAATGAAGTCTTGGGCTGGGTTCATACTGCCGCAACCGAATGCGTTCAACACCCCACCTACCTGTAACAACCAATGGCGACATCATCTTGCCAACGGCTGCTGCTAGTGGGTATAGTATGAACATATCCACTTCACACAACATGGGAACCCAGACTTATGGCCCTTTTACACACGATGATTAGCATTCAGATTCCAGCACATCTGATTACTATGAATGGAGGCAGGGGTGGGGGCGTGAGAACGCTGGCCTGCTCCGCCTCCATGTCGGCAGCGCTGTGGGCGATGCCAGCGATACTCGCTCCTATGTAACAGCACAGGAGCGAGCATCACTGGAACGAGTGCTGGGCAACATTTGCTCAACAGCTCAACTACTCAACCTAGGTTGTGTGTAATTAGTGTAAATCCACTGTTGCCAGGCAGCCATGTAAGTTAAATCATCATCAAAAGACAGATATTTCTCATCAGCAGACCTGGAAAGCAGCAGTCAGGAATATGAGGTTCCAACAATAGCTGAAGATTCTTTGCCATATTAAGACAAGATGCGTTTACACTGATCTGTATTTGCACACAGTCTACAAAGAACATCTGCCCTTACCTAACCTTTACTGGGACTCCTGACTCATGTATTACTCCTATTCTTCCGGTCATTATGCAGGAGACCACCATCTGTAGAAAACCACCAACTTCAGACAACCCTACTTTCGGCTGGAAAGTTAATCATGGTACAAACGTCACCATACAAAGATATTCCCCTAAAAAAAGCATCACATATGTAAATAGAGATAAATGGAAGGTATAGCATTCTGCCTCAGAATTCCGCAGCAAATGTCGCCTATAGAATGCTATGGCAAAACACGAGTGTGATTCTCCACTTGCGGAGAAGAAATTGCAGCATGCTGCGATTCTGTGCGGCTTCCATTAAAGTCAATGGAAACAGTCCGCCCTGCAACCCTACTGCAATCATCCTCTAGCAACGGAGCGGCACAATCTCTACTGCGCACGTTCGCCAGCTAGCACATCCACAGCAGAGATTAGAAGGCGGCGGAGTTACGCTGGGGGTGGTCAGCCGGGCATCGGGTCAGATTCCGCTGTTGGATCCGACCTGGCCATGTGCAGGCAGCCCAACAACTGTATGTTGTGTTAGGTCTTATTTTGCTTATGTTACTTCTGAATTGAAAATGCTATGGACTAGAGATGAGCAAACATACCCGATAAGGCAAACTACTCAAGCGCGTAGTGCCTTATTCGAGTACCTGCCCGCTCGTCTCTAAAGATTCGGCTGACGGAGGGGGGGCCGGGGAGGAACGGAGGGGAGATCCCTCTCTCACTCTTCCCCCCCCCCCCCCCTCCCCCCGCTTCTCCCTGCTCACTCCAGCTACTCACCCACGCTGGCAGCCGAATCTTTAGTGACGAGCGGGCAGGTACTCGAATAAGGCATTACTCGCTCGAGTAGTTTGCCTTATCGAGTATGCTCGCTCATCTCTACTATGGACTATGTTGGTGCCATATAAAAATTACTATTAGGCCAGGTTCCGCGGCAAAATGCAGCCGTTTCTTTTTTGTTTAGACTTGCATATGCGAATTGCGGAATTACATAAGCGGAGATAAAAATTGAAATTTTTTATTTAAATTAACCCCTTAGTGACGAAGCTCATTTGTGCCTTAGGGACGGTGCCAAATTTTGGAAATCTGACATGTCACTTTAACATAGAATAACTCTGTAAAGGTTTTGCATATCCAAGTGATCCTGACACAGTTTTCTCGCCACATATTGTACTTCATTTAGGTGGTAAAATATACCGATAGAATTTGAGTGTATTAAAAGTACGAAAATTGGGAACATTTTGTAAAAAAAAAAAAAAAGACATTTTCAATTGTAATATCTCAATTATGTGCAAACATACTGTACACATTTTTGATAATATATATTTCCATCTGTTTATTCTGAGTGCACATTTGAAAAACTTTAAAAAAAACAGTTTTTTTAAAACCATTTAGGAGACGTACAAATTTAACATTACTTATCAACATTTTGAGAAACACTGTTTTCCTACACCAAGCCAAAATGGCAAAGGCTTGTGGGAGACAGAATGATAGATTACCCCCACTAATGATCCCATTTTAAAAACTACACCCCTTAATATATTCACTGAGTGGTGTCAGGAGTATTTTGACCCCACAGTTTTTTTTCAGAAATTAATGCAATTTAGAGGAGAAAAAATAAAATTTCATATTTTTGCAAATATGTCATTTTAAATACATTTTTTTCTATGGTGCACATAAAAATGAGGATTGACACCCCAAAATGGATACCCCTGTTTGTTGTGCATACAGACATAAAAGATTAGGGCCACAACGGGGCCCAAACCAAAAGGAGCATCCGGTGGCTTTCAGAACAGACATTTTGCATGAAGGTGATTTAGGCCCCACTGCACACTTGTAGAGCCCTTGAGCGGCCAAAACGACAGAGAATCCACACAAATTACCCCATTTTGAAAACTAGACTCCACAACGGATTCATCTATGGGTGTACTGCGTATTTTAACCCCACAGGTTTTGAATGAATCTAAGCAAAGCAGAAGGAAAACGTTATTTTGATTTTTCTACAATTGTCATTTAAAAATTTTTTTATTTTTTTATTTTTTTTACACACAGCATACAGGGGGAATGAAGACTTGCATCCCAAAATAAATACCCCCTTTTGTCCTGTGTTCCGAAACATACCCATTGTGGCCCTAATCCTTTGTATGCACAACGGGGCTCAAACCGAAAGGAGCATTCAATTTCAACCGTTTAACTTTTACATGATCGCCATTATCCGCTGGATAATGGCGATCATGTGACCAGGGACCGCTTACCACAGCCCTCGGTCACTGCTCCAGGCTCTCGTCTACCTTTCGTAGCCAGGAGCTTTTAAGTTTCCCGAGCCCTCGGCGCAGGCGTCCGCCATTTTGCCAAAGGGTGCATGGGCCGAAGTTAGGGAAAGGTCAACGGATAAAGATCCCATCGGGGAAATCGCCGGAGGTAATTTCACCTTCCCTCATGGATCAGATCCTTGATGGTAGGTGAAATTTTAATTTTTCTTCTTCTTTTACGTGATCGCCATTATTCATTGCCAGCAGCGTTCACGTGACCAGGGCCTGCGGCATCCCATGAGATCGCCAGGCTCTCAGCTACATTTGGTAGCCAGCAGCAGGGGGATTTTAAATTACCCGAGCAATCTGTGACTTTTGGGCATGCGTCCGCCATTTTGGCGACGAGCTGGTGCGTGGAAGCCCGGATAAAGGTAAGGCCTTAGGTCCGGAAAAAAGCAGTTTTTTTTTAAACTGTACTGTGCATGTCAGACGGCGAGCCGTGCGGACCATCCGCAGTATAGACGACGATAAAAAGGGGAGGAAGACCTGAGAAAACTCAGACCTCAAGGTCGGATTTAAGAAAGTCAGATTTTAATGAACTCAGAACTGCGGAATATGTTGGCGCTATACAAATAAAGATTATTAACTCAGAAAGAGGGTAGGAAGAATCCAATGGCTGGATGTTCTTAAGGGCAGAAATGTCCAAGGAGGTTGGGAAATATTGTGAAATGAGATTCTCAAAGCACAATCATTAGCAATCCCTAAAAGAAGGGAGAATGGGAAGCATTTAAAGAGACTAGGATGGATGAACACAGAACTTACACACATGTTAAAAAGGAAGAAAAATATGTTTATCAAATGGCAAGAGGGGGAAATATCTAAAGAAGAATATAATGCGGTCTGTAGTGCAAGTGTCAGAAAAGCAAAAGCTAATAATGAATTGAGACTTGCAACAGAGGCCAAAAGCGATTTGGGAGGTATGTCAAAAGCAAAAAAGTCAGATGCTATTGGATGCTTACAGGCTGAAAATGGAGTAATTAACCAGAGCCAGCATAGGTTTGTAACAAGTCATGGCAAATTAATCTAATTTCCTTCTATGACAGAATCACCGACTGGGTTGATCAGGATAATGCGGTGGATATAGTTTATCTTGACTTTAGTAAAACATTTGACAAAGTATCTCATACCATACTTATTGAAAAAAATGACCAAATATGGGACTAACAAGGCAACTGTTGAATTCACAACTGGCTGAGTGATCGTACTCAAAGAGTGGTCATAAGTGGCTGCACATCCAAGTGGAAGAATGTACCAAATGGGGTACCACAAGGCTCGGTCCTAGGCCCAACGTTGTTCAACATTTTTATAAATGATCTGATGGAGGAATTCATGGGACACTGATCAAATTTGCTGACGACATAAAGCTAGGAGGGATAGCGAACACTAAGGAAGAGAGAGAGTATTCAAAAAGATCTAGAAAAGCTTGAACAGTGGACAGCAAATAACAGAATGCATTTCTCCTTGTTAAACACCAAAGTCCTACATCTGGGCGAGAAAATGAAAAAAAGCACATACAGAATGGGAGGAATTGGGCTAAGCATCCGCACATGTGAAAAAGACTTGGGTATACTAATAAATCGTAGGCTGAACATGAGTCAACAATGTGATACAGCAGCCAAAAAGGCTAACACAATTCTGGGATGTATTAAGAGAAGCACAGAGTCTAGATCACATGAGCTAATTATCCCCCTCTACTCTTCCTTAGTCAGACCTCATCTGGAATACTGTGTCCAGTTCTGGGCAACCCGATAAAAAAAAAACAAAAAAAAAAAACTATTGACAAACTGGATAAGAGTTACCAAGATGGTGAGCGGTCTGCAAATCATGTCCTATGAGGAATGGTTAAAGGATCTGGTTAAAGGCTGAGAGGAGACTTAAGAGCCATCTACAAATATCTGAAGGGCTGTCACAGTGCAGAGGGATCAGCCCTATTCTCATTTGCACAAAAAAAAAGATCACACGCAATGGGAGGAGACACAGATTAAATATTAGAAAAAAAAACAAAAAACAGTGCAGGTGATCAATGAGTGGAACAGGTTGCCACGGGATGTGGAGAGTTCTCCTTCAATGGAAGTGTTCAAACAAAGGCTGGACAAATATCTGTCTGGGATGATTCAGTGAATCCTCCACTAAGCAGGGGCTTGGACCCGATAACCCTGGAGGTCCCTTCCAACTGTACAATTCTATGATTGAAGAATGTAGGTAGGTGCAGACACCGCTACTCCCAGGGCCAGATTCTGCATGCAGAATCAGTCCCTGCCATGTGTATGTGGCCTTATTATAATCTACTCTGTGCCATAACTATAGAATACTAATACCTCTGCCAGCAGTCTTCTGCCAGTTGCCCAGCACAACCATATCCACCCACTGTTTGAGCCTTCTGTGTTACGACGCACATATAGACGCAGAATAGCTGCCAATATAGCATAAAAGATGGTAAGGATATGGAACAAGTCATGACGAATAAGGCATGTTATCTGTAGAAACTCTACTCTGGGTATATTGCTTCCTAAGAAAATGCTGCTGGAGGAATGTGCCCCCTGACATTACTGCTTAAAAATAGTTCTTGGATTGGGAGAGCATGCAGAGGATTTGGCGCTGCAGGGGACCACCAGTGCCCTCTGCCAAATCAGCTGTCTCGGGATTTGAACATGGGGGATTGGAGTGAATTCAGGCCATTAGTTATTATTTTACAGTCCACTTGAATATTATGTAAAAAGGTCTTCACTGGCCATGAAAGAACACAATGTACCGAGCTGGGAGATTACAGGACACCAAACCTATAGTATGAAAACAGGAGTATGTATAACTGTGCAGAACATGTGTAGGGGGACATCCACATCCAGCGGTCACACGTCACAAGCCGCCCTCACAGGAGGGTGACAGGTCACTATTTCATTTATCACATTTTGGCTTTGCAATGATATGGGACTTCAAAATACGTATCATCAGGTTCGGACGTGTATTTTGATGCATAAAAACAGTTCACAGAGGCCTATTTTGACGAGTACTTTTCCGAGCCATCAGTGAACATACGCTAATACAGTCACTGGCATAAGGCAAATGCCACGAGCCATGCAGCATGGATTAGAAAAACTGACTGTCTATTGTTCCATTTGCTCTGCAGATGCTGAAGTCTATTGTTTTCTGTAACTAGCCATTGTGGAAAGGCTGGATGTAATGTCCTTCAATGGCATTAGTAGCAAGAAGTCAAGAAAATACTATTCTGTCTACCTTGATTATTCCAAAATCCACCAGCACCGTGTCTATACATATGATGTGTGAATGGTTATAAGTGGCACTTCAGAGCTGCCAGCTGGAGATCTTAGTCCAGCACATAGAAAGTAAATAAAAAGTTGTAATGAGTAGAGCACTGCTATAGATTTACCCAGTCGAGGTGTATACGCCACAACCTATTTCCACAGGGTCTGGTTTCAGGCACACAAAGCTCGGAGTATTGTATTGTAGCGCTGTAATAAGTATGGGGTATTCAGACAACCCTTTAATGTCTTCCTCATTCTCAACACTTCTTGAAGTCTGACCCTCTGCAGGAGTTAATCCTCTCCGTGCCTCCCAGGTATAAGACAGCCTTCAGGCATTCTCAATGCTGCTTTATATGTCATTCAGACAAGATAATTACTAAGTCGGTCAGTGTTGCATTCTCATTTTTCACTCCTTGTATAAGGCGACAGGATATCTACACTGAGTGTACAAGGAGTCAAGAACGGGAAGCCACGGATTTATCTGATACAAATGAAATCTTTATGTAAAAGAAGTTTCAAGAAGAGCTTTTGTTTCTGTCCTCCACATTCAGAGATCACATGGGTGCGATCACACACGTGTGCGGCCGAGGGATCTTACATAGACCCATAACAACTAATCAATTCACGCCTGCAGTTTAGTGTGATAAGGGCCCATGGGGAAGGAGGAAGGGGGGGGGGGGGGGGAAGGGGACCAAAAGAGAAGGCCGGCAGTAGTTTAAGGATTAGAATGACCCAGTGTTGAGATCCGCAGAAATTGGAGTGGGTTTGAAGAAACCAAAAAAGAAAGGGGGCTCACTCATGTAACTAAGCCCATATACTACGGAGCACTAGAAGTGCTCATCATTTGGAAAACCGCGCAGTATACGATATTCTATATTGATTACATTACGATTCTTGACCACCACACCTCAGTTCCAGATGTGATAGGTAGAGTTCCAATCAAACTTTTTACTTAAAGGGGTTGTCCCGCGCCGAAACGGGTTGTTTTTTTTTTCAATAGCCCCCCCGTTCGGCGCGAGACAAACCCGATGCAGGGGTTTAAAAAAAACAAAAAACGGATAGTACTTACCTGAATCCCCGCGCTCCGGTGACTTCTTACTTACCTTGCGAAGATGGCCGCTGGGATCTTCACCCACGGTGGACCGCAGGTCTTCTCCCATGGTGCACCGTGGGCTCTGTGCGTTCCATTGCCGATTCCAGCCTCCTGATTGGCTGGAATCGGCACACGTGATGGGGCGGAGCTACGAGGAGCAGCTCTCTGGCACGAGCGGCCCCATTCAGAAGGGAGAAGACCGGACTGCGCAAGCGCGTCTAATCGGGAGATTAGACGCTGAAATTAGACGGCACCATGGAAACGAGGACGCCAGCAACGGAACAGGTAAGTGAATAACTTCTGTATGGCTCATAATTAATGCACGATGTATATTACAAAGTGCATTAATATGGCCATACAGAAGTGTATACCCCCACTTGCTTTCGCGGGACAACCCCTTTAACATTTCCTGAAATTTGACAGAGTATTGGCGAGATTAATATAGGCCCCCTCCCAGCATAGAAAGATGAAGAGCCCGGCCTGAGACATCTTGAAGAGTAATATTTTATATCCTGCATATTGTCAGCAATCACAGTTCTGTAATATAGTATGGGAGAAATGTATTATGTATAACTTTGTGTGCAAATATCGCTAAATTTGGTGCAAGACCTGCTCGCATGAACATTTTGTGATTTTTTGCTGTCTGTGCTGTCCCATAGGACTTATTTTTTTAAAGGGTGTTACTTTCTCACCCCCTTAAATATACTTACCTGCCTCCTAGTGGCCTTGCTATCACCCCAGAAAGTCAATGCGCGGACGGTGCAATTGCACTCATAGCTCCAGGCTGTGCACGCATATTCCCATTGATCTTTATAAAGTGTGCGTGCGCAGACCGCTGCACGATCCCTGCGATGACTTTCAGACCTGACAGTCTGGGCAAGGGAGGCGGGTAACTATAAAAGATACCTCCCAGGGAACCTGACCCACAAGCTTCATGACTTAGTCTATGGTGCTCATAGCTGGTGACTGGTTCCCTTTAAGTCATGTGAAAACCCCTTTAAGATCACCACTGCTTGGATTAATAAATTCCTCTCTATATCGTCACTCCGTCTGATTGCCACCTTAGCTGGTAATAGTCAGCAGATTGCTATTTTACTCAAGGGCAGGTAAGAGAACACTCCTGTGAAGTGAGCATGTACAAGTTATCCGACAGATCCTTGTACGGTGAATTATAACACTTCAGACGTGAAGTGGAGATTTTTGAGGCTGACACAGAATTATCTCACTGCAACCTAGTTCTGCGAAGAACATGCAAAGGAATCTACATCATGTGTGGTCATGTCTGTGTACAGTACATAGCACACTAGAAGCCAGGAAAAGTTCTCTGTCCTGAAGGAACTGAGCGCAAAGCATCTCCGAGGAGACTTGGAAAGTGCTCCAAGTCATTTATACAGCATTCACAGAGCAATAGTTGTGGTGATTAACAATATGCAGCAAAGGTGCAATGCACAAATGAAAGCGAAGCAATGTAGCCTCCATAGAAAGAGTGCAGGGATGTCCTCCACAGGATAGATCATGTAAGCCCCTTCCTGCCACATGCAGCTTGTATGGAAGTGTACAGGGTTTTATGGACGCATTCCAGCCTCAAGATGTTATTTCTTTCAACTCTGACAATAATACATTGCAGCCTTACTGCATTCATCACACTGAAGTCTTAAAAGGTCTTGTGATGCAGTGGGTTCAAACTGCAGGGTTTAGATGCCAATAGGAAGGCCAACCACTTGCTGAGAGACAGGATCACAACAGCATGGACTGGGCAGGTCCACCCAGGATGGAACTGCTGCAAACTGCACCTGAAAACTGGCACAGTAGAATCCGCAGTGAATTACAGTATAAGGCATGTGGCTAATTAACAGAACCTCATACACATGCTGCAGACTTTTTCCAGTGTGTTTCTGGCAACAAAGAACTAGGCATGGTGACACTCAATATGCCTGATCCTTCTTTCCCTTGACATCTATGGAAGAGGGAATTGATGGGAAACTGATCAAATTTGCCGACGACACAAAGCTAGGAGGAATAGCTAACACTAGAGTAGAGAGAGAGGATTCAAAAAGATCTAGAAAAGCCTGAACAGTTGGCAAGGTCCTACATCTAGATAAGAAAAATGGAAAAAATACATTACAGAATGGGAGGAATTGGGCTAAGCTGCATCACATGTGAAAAAGATATACTAAAAGATCACAGCCTGAACATGAGTCAACAATGTGATGCAACAATAAAAATGGCAAATAATTCTGAGATGTATTAATGGAATCAGAGTCTAGATCACGTGAGGCAATTATCCCCCTCTACTCTTCCTTGGTCAGACCTTATCTGGAATACTGTGATTAGTTCTGGGAACCCCAATTTAAAAGAGACAGACAAACTGGAGCAAGTTCAGAGAAAAGTTACCAAGATGGTGAGCGGTCAGCAAATTATGTCCTATGAGGAACGGTTAAAGGATCTGGGAATATTTAGCCTGCAAATAAGATGACTGAGAGGAGACTTAATAGCTGTCTACAAATATCTGAATGGTTGTCACAGTGCAGATGGATCAGCCCTATTCTCACTTGCACAAGGAAAGACTAAAAGCAATGGGATGAAACTAAAAGGGAGGAGACACAAATAAGATATTAGAAAAAAAACAAAAAACAACTTTCTGACAGTGAGGGTTATCAATGAGTGGAACAGGTTACCACAGCAGGTGGCAAGTTCTCCTTCAATGGAATTCTACAAACAGAGGCTGGACTGACATCTGTCTAAGATGATTTAGTGATCCTGCATTGAGCAGGGGCTTGGACCCGATGACCCTGGAGGTAATGTCCATCTTTACCATTCTAGGATTTGCCATCAGAGAAGTCTGTTGACAGCAATATACATTAGATGGTTGGCTAACCACACTGAGATAAGAAAGTTTGGCTGACATTTACCTAAATAAATTTGGGCACCTTTGGACTGGAGACATATTGTGGAGACAATATGGACAAGAGGAATAGTAGTAGCCAGTTGTTACCTTACTTATACATCACTAGGAGGCATAAGAGGAGTGACAACGCAGAGCTCCAATAAAAGGTGATACAAGTATTTACTAAAGCAGACGTGTTGGCAGAGGTGACCGGTTGCCTTTACTAGAGTTTATAACAACCATCCCATATGCCTACAACAGACAGTCACACAATGAAATGCCGTGGACCTATATAACTGGGAGGCTGAGATACTCACACAAGGCACGTATGGAAGTGCTGAAAAAGCACAGGACATTACTGCAAAAACATCACCCTGACTGATGAGGAAATGGGACAATGCAAAGAATGATCACAAAGCTTCCTCCATACAATTGTCTAGTCAGCTATAATCCACTTCCTGCCTTTCTTAGGTTTCCCATATCATGAAACAACAAGGCAGCAGATAACGGGCTCCTATAGATGCTGAAGCAAGGTACATCCCTTGTACAATTGGGGAAGAAATGATGAAGGAAACCAGGTAGATGAATTTACAAGGATACAGGACTGATGTGACGTATGGGGCAGCTCTACAGGTCAGGTCCATCTGTGGTGATAGGAATACTAGAGGAGAAAAAATAACATGGGGATTGGTGTAAGTAGACCTTCCGTATAATGCAAAGGAGCATGGACTAGCTAGGTAAACATGTTGGTGCATTCGGGTACTTTTCTACAACTTTTTAATGCTATTCTATTAGCACTTTTTGGCATTTTACACTTTTATAGGGCTACCCCCTATTATCTACAGGGTTTTTTAAAAAAAAAAATACTGCTCATCTGGGCGTTTCCATTATTTTGATAAACAAGTATATTATTACTTCTTGTGAATAAGCCCACAGTAGCGTTTTGTTTCCGTGAGACTGTGCCATCGCTAAACCCTGCAGTTTTTGTGCCCATAGACTTGCATTAAACAGAAGATCTTCAGTTTCAATCAGTTTGACAATTTTCCGTCACATTCAGTTTTTGTCAAACTGTAGCGAAACCGCAGACTGACGCACTTTTGTTTCCAGTTCAAAAAACAGCCAGAACAACTGCAACATTTCCAGGTTTTTTGTTTTTTTTCTTTTAAAACATTGCTTTCAATGGAATACAGAAACAACTGGAAAGCTAGCTGCTGGCTCCAGTTTATCATCTCCACTTTCTTTCCGTTTACCTGCTCCAACAACAGAACAGATAGAAGGAAACAAAAACACTCGTGATAGGCCGGCTGCCTGTCCATGGCCGACTGTTCATTGCGTTTCCCGCGGCGATAATAGCGTTGCTATAGAAAGCGCAGCTGCAGAGCCCACGAGCGGAGAATCATAGGGATTCTTCGCTCGCAGGATCTAAATTGCGGCATGCCGCGATTATCCGCGGTGAGCCTGTTTGTGAGAACTGAGAGCGGCCCCCCTGCCGTGGAATATCGCTGGCGATATTCCGCAACGGCTGTGGACAGGGGGCCTAAGTGTATAAGCCCCTTGTTGTATTGGGCTAACTGGCACTTTAGCTAGTAGCGTGAATTTGTTTGACCCCTAACACTTCATGGGGTTAATGTGATTAGGTAATTCATTCCTGTTTAGACATTGGTAAGGTCAGGGTACAATAGGGCTATCAGGCGCTTATACAGAGGTTGCCCTTTTCAGGGCGTTGACTCTGTTCTTGAGGGCCTTATTGATAGGGCCTCCCAGAGTAAAGTGTATCCTGAATTACACCCTTTCCTTGAACCCCTGTGTGTATGGTATGTATAGATTTTGTTTATGGGCCTTTGCTGTATGTATTAAAGTTTCATTGACTTTGTATAGAATATTTTTGTCTTCACTGATCAGGATTTAATTTGCAATAATTGTATATTCTGTAATATCGTTCCTTTTAGTATAGAGGGCGTCATCAGGATCAGAGCTCGGAAATGTACAAGGTGGCTTCGCTCCCATTTATTTCAATGGAAGTGAAACTGCCAAGACTTCCTGCTCCGACCCTGATGGCAATGTCCAGTCGCGGTGCACTGACACAGGGGCTGGACAATCAGCTGATTGCCAGGGATACCAAATGTTGGATCTCTGGATATCAACTATAGTTGTGGGTTAAATATGTTGGATGGGTAGGCAGACAGGCCTGGAAGCAGGCAGAGTTCTGGAATCGGAAGGTGCCAAGTGTGCATAACCCCCCAATCTGCTTCTATGCATTTTGCTGGTGTTTCAATATTTCACTTGTGGGTGTAGTGGGCGGAGCATTCAGAGGGTCATGGTGGTGGGTTACTGAAGTGCTGGCTATACCAGCACAGAGGATGATGGAATCTGCAGTCTGGAGGGGTGACAGCGGGCAGGACGGGACGTGAAAAGATAATGTAAACAAACTCCTGCCACAGGGGCCGATGGAGGACTATATTTTGCCTGAAGAACCCCTATAAACTATTAGAAAAAAAACTTTCTGACAGTAAGGGTGATCAGTGAGTGGAACAGGTTACCACGGGAGGTGGTGAGTTCTCCTTCAATGGAAGTGTTCAAACAAAGGCTGGACAGATATCTGTCTGGGATGATTTAGTGATCCTGCACTGAGCAGGGGGTTGGACCTGATGACCCTGGAGGTCCCTTCCAACTCTACCATTCTATGATAAGCTGTGCATATGTGATTAATGTTCTATGAAATGGCTAATTTTGGCCATTTCAGGCAATAGCTGAATAAAAACCACAAATGATTAGTTTGCCATCAGTCTGCCAGAAATGTAATCTGTCTTCTTGGAATATCTCACCCGTCACCTACTGGAAATAGAGAACAGAAGTATAGAGCACGATCAGCAGAATTTGGTTGATCACTCGCCTTCTGCACAATCCTAGGGTCTCTTCTCAACATCCTTCTTCGCCAACATGGTCCCTTGTTGGCCAGTTTCTGGCTCGTTACTGGTGGAATTGTTCATATGATGATTGATAGCAATGTGTCGAAGGTGTCGTCTGCTAAAGACATCCTGTCTATATTGCTAGAAGTCTGAGGACCCCTCAATGTAAACCAGAACGGAGACTGCAAGCTGGCTCCCCTATACATTATGGGCAGCTGGTATAGAGCGACCGCAGGCTGCAGACTATAACGTCTGTCAGCCCTCTGGAGGGACGAGCGATCACAGCACTACATACAGCCACATACACTTCCTGCAGCTGCTAGCTTCCTGTCCATAGGAGCCCTGCAAGCTATAGGTTACCACACATATAGACAGACATATGCGTACATGAATCCAAATGACTGCAGACGATGAAATGGGATATTACACAGTTATGATTGCACAACTCCTGCAGCGCAGACATGGCACACGCGCAGCGCCAATGATCACAGGCGAGACAGTTACTGCGCTTCAGACGATCATGCTGCACCGTATCTGAGTCATCCGATCCGTTCATACTTGTCAGTGGCAACAGTAAAATAAAAACATTAGAAGCGAGCGTCTCGGCAGCGTGCGCCGTGGATTAAGATTTCAGTTCCATTCCGAGCGCCCCCTGCGGTCATTTCACATGCACTACACCAGTCAGCTCTAAACCCAGGGGCAGCATACTGTCCAGCATCTGGTACACCGCGCCGACATCTACACCCGTCTCCTCCGCAGGTCCTCATACAGCGCATTCTAGAACATCCGAGAAGGGTTCTATAATGATTCGTGTATACGGTTTTACGGATTTTGCTGCATGAGCGCCTAGAAGCTTACCGCTGCTACACTACGGAGGTGGGGTAGTGGCTGCCCTCGGTGAGGGACAACCAGATCTTGGAGATACCACACCTTTTAATGACCTTGCAGCAAGCTTTCCAGACTACTCCGATCTCTTCTTCAGGCTTGCTACAGAGCTCTATGACGGTTCTCATTGCGGAGCCCCTAGAAACTAAAGCCAGGTCGGTGAAGCAAAGAAGAAGTTTTCAACAGTGTGTGCCATAAGTGTCTGATCACTAAAATAGGGGTCCCCAAACTCCATTTTTAGAGAGGGGGTGACATCCGCACACTCCAAAGTCAATGGAAGATGCAGAGACCACCAAGAAAACATATGCAGCCATCTATCAATAGTTGAAGGACACCCCAGCCTGCAGATCAGGAATCCACTACATACACGGGGTCCTAGAGGTGGGACCACTGATGAGGTATACACTAAGAAAGAAAAGCCCTTTAAGAGTTAACTCTGAAGTTGTCAAATATAGCAGAGCTGAGTTTGTCATTAGGCACAAGTGTGTCTGCATGTAACAACCTCAGCTCTGCTACATCTTCTGTAGGAGTACAATCAGTCTTCCCTGACTAGTATATATCACCCCTCCGACTAGTAGAGGCAGGGGCGCCTCAGGTGAGGAGGAAGACTTCGCAGCTGGCTGACTGTAGGTCCGTGGCGGCTGCACACAAGAGGGTCCTGACGACCCCACTAACCGCTACACACGCTCTGGGTAACAGGTAGGTACACAGCGGGCACTCACCTCCTGCAGTGACACACGGCGCCCTCCGGCTGTGAAGTGGCTGTCTGCAGTGAGTCGGAGCCCCGCGTGTAATCCGGCTACTACAGAGGAAATGACTAAGAGAGGACCGGCCTCATTCCTGAGGTACGGCTCATTAGCATAACCCCGCCCACCGGGGTGGGGGGTGACGGGGCGGGGGACAGCGAGCACACCGCTACCTGTGAGGAGGGTGCGAGTCATCAGGCAGTGCTGTCACCCACCGTGCGGGGCTTACCTCCCCTCCTACCCAGACCCGGTGTTGGGGGTCAGCTGTGTATTTCTGAGGAGACTTTACAAGCATACCCCAGCCTGCCTGCTGCTCAGCTCATGGCTCCTCTCATAGAGGCTATGGAAAGTGGCAACCGCAGCAAAGTAGCGCTGTATGGGGGAACAAAAATGTAAAAAGTAACGCCACGCACGTTCACATCTGCGTTCGCTATTTCCGTTTGAGTGCGTTACGTTTTGGAGCGTAAAACGGAATTCAAGCCGACATAAACGGTTCAGTTTGTTACTCCCATTCATTTTAATAGGTCCTCAAAAAAAATCGAACACTTTACATTTGACTCCAGTTATGGTTCCGTTTTTTAGCAGCATACGGCGCCGGGCCATTGGAATTCTAATTTTTATTCTGTTAAAACAGAATAGCCCAATGTAATTCCAATAGAAACAGCCAGCACAGGTGTGAATGCGCCAACAGCGCAGGTGTGAATGTGCCAACAGCGCAGGTGTGAATGTGCCAACAGCGCAGGTGTGAATGCGCTAACAGCGCAGGTGTGAATGCGCCAACAGTGCAAGTGTGAATGCGCCAACTGCGCAGGTGTGAATGCACCAACGCTACTGACCCATGTAAGGACGTTAAGGGCTACTTCACGTGGGAAAGAAGCTTGCGCATGCTTTGTGCATTGTGAGATGCACTAAACTAGCACGAATATGAACGCCCTTCTTTTGAATGGATCTACCAGAGTGTATTCACGTGAGCGATTTTTCTCCCCTCGCTGCGAAGATAAAAATTGCACCCCCCCCCCCCCCCCGCATCTTCAGGGACGAGTCAGCAGTTACTCGAAAAAAGGGGTGCTCCCACAAGTGAATCGCCTTACCGAGTATGCTCGCTCATCTCTATTTCTAATACATTAGTTATAGCTTCTGGAATGCAAGGATGAAAAAACAAAAAGCCAAAAAATGGCTGGTAGTCACAGGGTTATAATAATCCGCACCAGCAACTGCTGTAGGGGCCCAAACGAGATTGACAGACTCCTTGGGGGTCTCCTTGAGCCTGGTGTTGGATCGGTACACCAAACGCATTTAACCCTTTTAAAACACCAGTTACTTATTCAAGTTAGCAAAACTGTTCCCACCTGCCCACTTTCATGCCAGCTTTTATTCCCAGAACCACTTTGGATCAGGCTGAACCCAACTGTATTTGATATGGGGCATCAAACTCTTGAGTCTTAGCAGTGTGAGATCAGTTGGCAGAACTATTCCGTTAAAAATCTGGAACCATAAGGTGGCCTTCACATATAGCATAAATGCTGCCGAAATTCCGCATTTACAGTACAAACCATGTGAAGCACACCTGATCTGGCTTCAGCCCATCGAACCCAGATATCTCCTGTCACAATGTGACATCCCCCTTCTTGCTGACTGCTAATCCCATGCCCAGCTATACTGTTGGAGACGCCCTCTACCTCGAAACGCATTTGTCTTTAACCTAATAAATGAGAGGTTGGTCACCTATTCACAGACTTGCCCCTTCCACTTTGTCCTGTGGAAAGTTGTACCGTTACACCAGCTCTTTGCTTACCCACTCCTTGTTATAACACGCCTGCGTCGTCAAGGCGTCATCTGACTAGCAGCACTTCCACATTGTTTGGTCACACCCAAGACCTTCTGATTGTCACTAAATGTACTCCACACTGCATAGGCACAGTTATATCCATTTGAGTTGCTTCACAGTTCTCACGATCATTTATGGAGCCATGACAGCTTTCATGGATTTGCTTCTAGTGGATCCGATTGTCAGCGCTCAAACCTACAACCTCTTGTGTTCCAATCGGCATCTCTCTCTGCTGGGCTATCCAGGATTTTGGACAGTTCCTTGCCTTGTTCTATGTTTCCTTGCTCCTGCTAAATCCACTTCCTGTCTCCTTGTTATGGCACCCCACTGCTACTAATTAGGTCTTCCCATAGGACTTCCTGCAACTAATGAAAACCGCCACGGGCAGTAAAATGGCACCACAATATGCCAACCTTTTCATGGCAAAACTGGAGAGTGACTTTCTAGCCTCCTGCTCCAGCAAACTTTGGCCTACTTCACTACACTACATGACATGATAATCATCTGGACGAACACAGAACAAGAACTAATAAATTTCCATGAGAGATTCAATGCATTTCACCCCACCATAAACCTGACATTAACCCTTTCCAATCCACTGTCTGACGTCTGAAGACATTTTGATTGAAGGCTGTATAACTTCGATATCGGAAGACGTCCGGCAGGGTATTCTTACTGTATATTACTGGCGGCTCTGTTGTCGAGGGCCTCTCCAAATGTACATCCTGGAGCTGGAAGGGGTCAAAGAGCTTCTGGAGACATACTAACTGGAGGCAGCAATGTAGGAGGCAAGAGCCTGCTCCAGCCTCCAGTCCTGGTCACAGATAGGCTTGCTGTGCAGCGGTGCACCGCCATGTGACAACCAGGAGCTCTGTACTGTGTTTGGTTGAGCAGCAGACTGACTGTTGCTCCACCAATCAATGAGATTCACTCGTTCTGTGGACAAGGATTGGAGGGAGGAGAATTAGCCTATATACAGGGCCGACCACTTTTAGTTAGTTGCCAGTGAAGAGGCCCACCTGGTATAATGTGAATCACACAGCGGCCAGCCTGTATATAGCCAGGTGGCTGGCCCATGTTGAAAAATCCCAGTGGAATATATATTGCCCTGATTAGTGCTGGGTGACATCATGCCAGCAGATAAGAACAGTGATGCTGCAGCCTCTGATTGGCAGGCAGTGGTCACCTGATTTCTACTGTTCACAGTGATTGGAGAAATCGCAGGGCTGCAGTGCTGGATCACGAGGGCTGAGAAAAGGTAAATAGTCTTTAATTGTTTTTACCCTTTTGGCTTGGATTTAAAAAAATAAAATTATAACCGGACTACGACTTTAACCCCTTAACGCTACAGGGCGTACATTAACATTCTGGAGGTGTAGGTTTGTATGTAGGGGGATCGCGAGTTGATCCCGCTCTGTACAATGCAGGTGCTGGCTGTTTCTTACAGCTGATACCTGCCCTCAACTGCTGAAATCAGAAGGGCTGCTGATCGGAGCTACTAACCCTTTAAATGCCGCAGTCAATTCTGACAGCGAGATTTAAATGCCCTGATCGATGCTGTGTGGTTGCCATGACAGCCAGGGGCCTTCTGAAAGCCCCTACGGCTACCATTGCCTATGATGTGGGCTTGATAGATAGCCTGTTCCCTGGTCTGCTTAATGGACACAGGGAACCCACGATTAATGGTGTGCTAAAGCATAAAAATCTTACACTTACCTTTTTCCCTGTTGTTGGTGTGCAGCGGGGTCATCTCCCAGCAGGCTCTTCTTCCTCCAATGAGCCGCCCCACTCCGGGAATCCGCGCATGCGCAGAAGACAGGTGCCCTCTGACAGGAGTCAGGTCGGGCCGCCTCTCCACTGCGCACGCGCAGAACTTGGGAGTTCAGCCAGGACAGACGGGCCGCCCACAGCAAGCACTGCTTGTGACGTGCTTGCTGTGGGCGGCCCGTCTGTTCACCTCGGAAGTGGCTGACGGACGGAGCAGAGCAGGAAGCGGTCATTTTGACTTCAAGAAGATGCCCGATGGAGGGGACATGCCTGATGATCGGTCCTGGCCAGGCAAGGTAAGTAAAAAAATTTTTTTTTTCATGTCAGATCCCCTTTAAGATTATGAATTAAGAAAACATATTTAGTATCACTACATCCATAAAAGTGCGATCTGTCAATGTAATGCATTATTTACGCTGCACAGTGAACATCGTCAGAAAAAAATAACACCAGAATTGTGCTTTTTTTGGTCACCTTGTCTCCAAGAATAAATGTATGCACTCCAAAATGGTACCAATAGAAACTGTAGGGCGTTGTGCAAAAAAGAGCCCTCACATAACTATGTCAACGGAAAAATAAAAAAAGTTATGGCTGTCAAAGATCTTTGGAAAAAATAAAAGTAGTACAGCAAAGGAAAAAAAAAACGATATAAATTTGGTATTGTAGTAATCGTACTGACCCACAGAATAAAGTTATCATGTCATTGTTTGCTGTAGTGTGTGTGTTGTAGAAACAAGACTTCCCCAAAGATGGCGAAATATAGTTTTTTTTTCATTTCACTCCACTTAGAATTTTTTAAAAGTTTTTTAGTGCATGATGTGGTACATTAAATAGTACCTGTTAAGCGTGTGTGTCTTGGACCGGTGATTGTACAGATTTTCTTGTGCACACCTTCACAGGTAGGGGATAATTGAGCTGGCTGGGAGTGGTATTCTCCACCAGCCAATCACCCTTGTCTGCTGCAGATAAATACCAGCAAACTCTTGTGAGAGATTGCTGATCATTTTAGTGCTCTACTGTTTTAGGCCCCCTGTCCACGGACAAGGCAGAATATCGCTAGGTATATTCCGCCGTGGGGAAGGAGGGCGAGCACTGACAGGTCTCCTCTATGAGCCTAACAGATAGGCTCACCTTGAAGAATCACGGCAATCGTAGTGTGCCGTGATTTAAATCACGCAAATGGAGAATCACTATGAAAACGGAGTGCTGCTATGCAAAACTTCACAGAGTGTGATCCACAGGCGATTTATCGCCCGCGGATCAACGGCTGTGGACAGGTAGCCTTACTCTGTGTTGAGCCCACTTAGAGCTGGTGTTTGCATGCTTGTTTGTAGCATCCCTCTCTCCTCCCCTGAAGACGGTCTGGGCACCTGCTGTCCCTCCCCTCCTTGTGTTCTAGGGTGCATACATTGTGTAGTGTGTGGTACGGTGACCACACAGGTGCAGGCGGCCTGCAGGTTTCTCCCTATCCCTGGGCAGGTGCGGCATCCAGACGTCTGATGTCCTATGTTTGTGTCAGATGTGTGATGCCTGACACTGTTCCCTATGTCAGCACGGTGGTGAGGACACTTGGACTGGCTATGGTTTACCATCTGTCAGCTCTGGGTGGGGATCCCGTTATATGCTGTATGTACCCATCTGGTATGTTTGTGTGCACAGTGACATGTGGTATGTCTGTGCAGGTGGCCATACATGTGCTCTATGTGCAGTCCTGTTCTGTGTTCTATGTGGTATGTGTAACCTGGTATGTTGGTGTGAACAGTGACGAGTGGTATGTCTGTGTCTGGAGAGGTGCGATTGGTCCTTGCAAATACTATGTGTGTGATTTTCATGCTTGTGTCCGTTCTGAAAAGTGGCACTTTAGTGCACTGAGCGGACGTAACAGTACCATTCAAAAATAAAACTCATCCCTCAAAAAAAAAAGTCCTCAGGCAGCAATGTTGATGAAGAAATAAAAGATTTTTTAAAAGTGGGGAGGAAAAAACGAAAATGGGAAAAAAAGGGCCATGTCCTTTGGGAATTAAAGTGTAACTGTCGTTTCTGTTTTTTTTAATATATAGAATAGGTGATTCTGAGAATTTTTGTAATTTATTAAACTAGCCTGTTCTGCGTGCTTTTAGTAGAAAAAGCCTTTTAAAATGCTGCCCTATCCCTATTCAGATATGTAGCTATGAGGAGCATGGCTAGGGAAATTCTGTATTCAACCAGTTGCATAGCTGAATAGAGGTCGTGAATACATATTTGGTCTTCACACCTGTGCCTGTACCTCATATGGATTGCGACACAGCACTGAATTCAATTGCCTGCTGATAACATTTGTATAATTATTATTTTTCTCCATAGTAGTAGCTCTAATAATGCAGCTTAGCTGCTGGTGTTTTGTGAGGAGAAGCCGCCTTTGCTGCCTACAGTTTCTCCTCACAGCACTCTCCTCTTCAGAGGAGAGAAGTAGAGACTCACACAGATATGCTTTTGAAGCTAATGGTAAGTGATTTGCTTTTATTTATTCACATCTCCACTGCTCAGTTCTTCTCCAGGGTCCTCCTTGTTAATGTTATTTGTGTGTGTGTGTTACAGAGAGTCAGGAAGTAGAAACAGCAGTTTTCTCAGTGTACAGTACATAGAAGACAGGATACTCCTTCCACCAGATTACTTTACCGGAATATCTGGAGCATTTCCAACATGTGTAGAGATATCCTATTGGCAGCATATTTATACCTATTTTCCTATTGGTTATTGCCAAGGCTTGCTATGGTAAGGTGGCACAATGGATTTTTTTCCCGTCTTTTTTAATTGGCAAAGTTATTTAAATTTGTATTACAGATGAAAACCCTTCGTGTCCACCATCTACTTATATAAATCCTAATTGTTGATGGACCATGCAGCTAGGACGTATATGTAATTCCCCCACTTTACAGGCAAATCTCACTGTGTAGTGCCCTGCCAGTAAAGAGATTGAGCCGCCACTTTGCCGGTATAACCCAAATAAAGTGACAGGAAGTTGTAATAATCAGATCTCAGCAATGAGAAGTGAAAAACATAGGGGTCAAAGCCAAATTACCAGCTAACGACAGGAGATACCAGAAAATATAGGGAACATTGTTACCAGGTATTCCAGTGATGAGTTAATTGGAGTACACATATTTGGTATTGTTATACACAGAAATGTGAGAAGACTTTTTATTATTAACCCTTTGCAATCCAATTTTGAAATCAGGGTTTCCTAGGTTGTTTTCTCTTTCTGCAATTATACAATGGCGCCATCTGCTGGCTAGAGCCAGTACTGCAGTATGGGACATGCTGGAGAGGCCCCCAACAACAGAGTGGCCAGTAATATACAGTAAGAATACCCTGCTGAATGTCTTTCGACATCGGAGCTGTACAGCCTTCAATTAAAATGTCTTAAGATGTCAGACGGTGGATTGTAAAGGCTTAAAGTATAATCTATTTTTTTTTCAAATTACACTAATGAAAAAATGAAGTAAATTTGAATTTAATGCCTGCCACACAAGCGTTTTTATTCACAGCGTGCAAAATCAAATGCTACATGTCCTATTTTTCGGTGTATTATGCTTGCATAGCATGCATAATATGCCTATTGAAGTGAATGGGTGCGTAAAAAAAAAAAGCCGAGCGTTCGCAATTGTCAGCGTATTCACAGCGTTTTTCATGCAGGTTGCTAAGAAACTGGAAGGAACCCCCCCCCCCCCCAAAAAAAAAAACAAAACAAAAAAAAAAAAACAGGAAGTCACTCACAGTTTATGCAGACAAGCCATTATCATGTCTCCTATAGATATGGGGAAATGTATTGCCCTGATGGAGGGAAAACCTGTTATATGGGATTCCAACTCATCTGATTACAGGGACAGAATTGCGAAGGACCAAGCCTAGGAAGACTGCTGTGTGCTCTTGTGCAAAAAAGAGCTTTGTAAGTGGACACTTGGTGTTTTTGTGTTTATGAGCATACTGCATAAAATAAATTATTGTTTTTTCACTTTTTTGAGTAAAGGCATTTTTAAACAACTTTTATGGCATACAGTTATGTGATGGATGAGTGAAATTTGTGATCAGTTCCGCTGGGAATATATGGAAAAGCAGCGCAGTGGATCAGGCACCCAGAAAAAAAAGGCAAGATTTGTTCTTTATGCAGCTCATGTATATGGTGAGGACTGTGGACCTAAGTTTATTGGTAGTGTGTTTTTATTTGTAAAAAACATACACATGCATATTTTAAAAACCTTTTTTTTTTCTTACCACAGCACGCGTGAAAATCTTGAGGCTAGTCAGCAGTGTGATGACAGACTGGAACATGTGTCATCACCAGAAGACTCCCATCATTCCGATCCACTGTAAGAACACTGTAAGAACATCATTACAGTCCATAGCACTGCCCAGTCCTGCATTAGCACCTGCATAACAAGGCTCAAGAAAGCACAAGCTGCTTTCTGCAGGTGCCATGCAGGTGGCAGCAGCAACTGCTGCTGGAGCTACTCTACAGGTGCAGAACGGAGTCCTGGAGCTGCTGTAGTCCATGAAAAACAAGGACTGGGCAGATACATTTTGTCGGTCTATGGCAAGGAACTTGCGTAACATTTCACCTCAATTTGCCATGCCTATTCAGGCATACACGATGACCCTGGTAGAGTTTCAGTCATGGGTCACTGGCCCCATATGCACCACCAAAATGAAGAGCTCGATCAAGCTCAGATGCAAAGACCAGGATACAGGCCCCGTCATTCAGACCATCAGCTGTATCACAGTGGGCATATAACTTATCAACAGAGCTATAGGCCATATACACCTGAACAGAGCAACATGGACCGTTTTTCAGCATCATAAAGCCAGTCATTCACAGTGCCATGTGGACCATGAGGACCTGCTTTTGGCCATATGTCAGAAACAAGCCATTACACAAATCTTTAATTTAGAATTTTTTTTGTGTGTTATTGATTACAATTTTTTGAATGTTTTCTAGTATGTTTTCGTTTAATAAATGTTAATTGTTTTCAATGATGTATGGTTTAATAATGTTTTCAATTTTAAAAGGTTTTTGAATTGAAGACAGAAACCTGTAGGCTGCTTTCACATCTGGGTTCAAGGGTTCCGTTTTTCTGCTCCATTACGGGAGAACAGATCCGTCTTATAACGGAGCCAAACAGCACCAAACAAGCCCCATTGACAATGATACGATTCGTTTCCTTACCTCTCAGCTGTCCAGCATTGTTCCGGATAAAAAGCTTGTCTTCCAGTATTCTGTGCCAGACCTGCACTGCAACTTCCAAACGGCAGTTCAAGCGTGGATTTGAAAGTGGCTTTAAGCACACCAACCATAGGCCAGCTATATTTAGAATGTGAAGCAATAAGGCTTTTGCCATTCTGATCATGGAGACATAGGAAATGTAATAACAATGATGCTGTCACGTCTGTCTCTGGAGACGTGTGGTTCTACAGATGTTCTGGAGTTCTCCTGCTCAGGTGTGGGGGATTGTGTTGGCTGGGCGTGTGTGTGTTCATAGTCAGCCAATCACTCCAGGTCAGTACACATAAGAGCCGTCTTCCCAGTTGTGGGTGTGTTCATCTTTCTCTGTTCTCATTTCTGTCTCTGTGTGGTGTGAGAAAGTTTTATGTGTGGTAGCAAGGTTTGTGTTTTGTGTTTGGCTGTGTTGCTGCACTCCTGGTTAGTGTAGGGACTAGCGGTATAGCCAGGAGCCATGATGTGGTCCACTAGCTTTGATATTTTGGCCAAAATGTTAACAAATACCAGGCATTTATAGCATTAACATCTGCTACTAGTGTTTGCATATTGGCTGCTGTATGGTGTGATTATGGCTCTGAATGTCATCCTATCCTGTCTAGTTGTCCGTTAGTAGTAGCATGTGTATGTGTCCTAGCCTGGGTGCGTGAGTTTCTGGGGGTAGCAAGGACCCAGATCTGAAGACCGCTGAGCCGCCCCCTATTGGGGCGATGTCCTTGCTCAGGTATGTCCTTGGTCACCTTCTCTGGTCACCTCCCTTCTCCTGCTGACTGCCTGGCGTCCGCACTAGGTCTGTATGGATAAGTCCTGTGCACGCTATGTCAGCAGGAGGTATTGCCATCTTTTTCCCTCCGGGCTGTGCACTGTTTTTGCAGACTTCTGAGACTGAGGCTGGTTGTGTAAGGCACAGAGGTTCTAGTTTGAGGTGCACAATTTCTTACTCCATCCTATTTGCCATCTTTGCTTTGGTGTCAGGGCCCTTTGGATAAATAATGTACACATGTGTGGTTTGGAGGAGCTGCATAATTTTTTTTATGCCTTAAGGGTACAGAGGCCCCTTTTTTAAAAGGGGTGGGGATTGGGGGGTGTCACATCTGTCTCCTGAGACCTGTAGTTCTAGAAGTGCTCTGGAGTTCTCCAGTTCAGGTGTGGGGGATTGGGCTGGCTGTGCATGTGTGAGTCTCCAGTCAGCCAATCACTCCAGGTCAGTACACATAAAAGCTGTCTTCCCAGGTGTTCTCATTTTTCTCTCTGTGTTGTGTGAGCAGGTTCTATGCGTGGTGGCTGAAAGAAAGGTTTGTGTCTTGTGATTTTGTTTGGCAGTGTTGCTGGACTCCTGGTTAGTGTAGGGACTAGCGATATAGCCAGGAGCTGTGACGTGGCCCACTAGCTTCCATATTTTGGCCAAAATGTCAATAAATACCTGGCATTTATAGCATTAACATCTGCAACTAGTGTTTGTGTATTGGCTGCTATATGGTGTGATTAAGACTCTGAGTGTCATCTTATCCTGTCCAGTTATGCCTGTTGGTGGTGGCATTTATATGTATCCTAGCCTGGGTGCGTGAGTTCCTAGGGGCAGCAAGGGCTGCCCCCTATTGGGGTGATGTCCCCGCTCAGGTAGGTCCTTGGTCACCTTCCTTTTGTAGAAGATAGGGAGAGGTGTAAATCAGTGGTTGTTTCACCTGGTGTTCCCTATCTTTGGTAACATTCGTGTGGGCCCGGTGCTCACTTGTCCATGCGAGCATAACAGATACCATGTAAACGGACATTAACTGATTTTTTTTTTTATGTTGATGTACTGTAGGTGAACATCATGAATCAAGGCCAAGCCCGCTACACCTCCATCCATACACCAATCATTGTACTTGTAGCATATTAAAACTTTTTACCCCTCACAAAAATAAAAAATTATCTAATGCAGCTTGTCCAAACACCTAACACCACAGGCAGTTGGATTCCTCCATGTGACTTGTTGCTTTGAGATGCAAATAAATACATACTGTAGAAGTGCAGTACACAGAAGGGCCTGTAGAGGGCTGCAGACCGATCTTCTGGTACCAGTGAAAGAGGGTTAACATCTGTGGGCGTGGCAGGAAGCAATACAAAAGAGCCAGTTCCTGCCAGACTCAGGTGGGAAGTGATAGCTCAGTGGAGCTTAAAGGGCTAGCCTAAAGTCCTATGTGGACCTGTTTGGGACCAGTCATCCAGTGTGACGGAGTAGGACACCCTCCAGATGCCCCAGGTGGGGTTAGTGACAGGGACCATGTGGGTTGTAAATCCTGGATTGTGATATTCTGTATTGCTGTGCTATGAAATAAATGCTGGCTGGCACCAGATTTATAAGAAAGTAAAGTCTGCTGGAGTCTTCTGCATGTGTGGTGCCCATTTCCTTACATTGAGGTCGTCAATCTGCCTCAGTACCAACATATACTTTTTGAAAGCATTTATTTGTAAAAACAAAAAGGTAATGATGGGTTGTCAGGCCAAATCTCTCATCTGCCACAATAACGAATGAAGCTTGTGGGCCTGAAGAACCAGAAAGTGCACGTGGCTCTGGCAGGAACAGCTGGTTGGAAAGAGGCCAATGCCCCATTCTGAAAGCCCTGAAAATGCAAGCATCCACATTGTTCCATAGGACCTAATATCAATAATTATAAACCGATAGCTGCTACCAGCCAGAGTCAACAGAAATAATGAAAGTACTGTTTATAATTGTAATATCAGAATTCTGAGTTAGCCGGCTTCTTCACATGGATGTGCATGCCATCCAGTACTCGATGCATTTTGGAAACTGCGCTGAAGCTTGAAAGTCTTCAACATCGTCTATCCAGGCTTGTGGAGAGGATGGAGACCTCACCAATGACTTCAGCTGCATCCAAAGAATATTGCTTGTCCTCCTAATCATTCCAGAGATGGTGGAGCTGCTCAACAGAAACTCAAAATGCAGTGATACAAATGAGTTCCTGCTTAAAAGACTCTGTTAAAAAATGGGGGGGAAAAGGGGCTACCTAGGGAACACTTGAGTATTGGTGTATCTTGTCTCCACTGGAAGGGATGGGTGGAGACAAGCATCAGTGAAAGGGAAAGCCCTGCTCACACACCCACCAGGAGGAACCAGCTTCAGGAGAGGAGCAGATGGCGAAGCAACTTACGTTTAGGAAGTGGACAGCTGCGAGGTCAACCCTGCTGTGACCAAGCATCACGAGTGAGGGCAGAGAGCAGTGGCCGTCCAGGAGCTTGAAAAAAGGCAGAGAGGAGCAGCGATGTGTGGGAGCGGCATCGGCGGGGATTCCGGCAGGTGAACGCATGTCAGCACTTCTCAGGGGGATCACTGGCGTACCCAGTGGCAGGCATGGACGGGACTGGAGCACCGTAGTATGGAGTGGGAGCTCTGGGGAGACAGTTGACTGAGCGAGGACCGCCGGAGGATGGATGGAGAGGGGGCCCAGGGGAGACAGGTGATGGAGCAAGGAGTGGTGGAGCATGGAGGGTAACCCCCCGGGGAGACACCTAACAGAGCAATGAGGCAGCAGAGCAGCACACAGATGAGTCACAGCAGGCATGGGAGAGGGGCCCGGCTTCAGCGGCTACAGCAGTATGGCATCCGGGAGGGGGGGAGTAGACATGCCACCCTGCCAGGGGGGAGAGATTGACAGGGTTGGCAGAACTGGAACAGCATGGCATCCGGGTGGTGGGGAGCGGACATGCCACTCTGCCAGGGCAAGAGAGTGACAGGGTCGGCATAACTGGAAATTGCAGTCTAGCAGGATGCAGTGTCGCCGTTGGCCTCCACAGCCTGCTGCTGCCTGCTGTCAGTGTGTTAGCGGCTGGCCAGCAGTGCAGAATCGTCCACACTCATTTTAGTCAATCGTCAGCTAGGGGCCTGACAGGGGCATTCCCACTGTTAAACCCCTAGCTTCTGGTGTCGACAAGATACACCACTACTGAATACTTGTAAAGGGAAAAGAGACTCTACACTGAACATTTTAGATTCCACATTCAAAAAAGTCAAAAATGTTACTTCAGGGTGACCGGAAGACATTCCTCAGGAGATATACACTGGTACATGTTGGTTTCGGTGCAAGTTAGTCTAGAATGCTCCACCTCTATCAGCTTATCGAATAAGGACATTGCATGTGCTCTCAAATTGCTGTAGAGGCTTGTGAAGTGGCCCTTATAGCCTCGCTGGGACACCAAAGAGTGAACTCAGAACCTCCATTCTTTCTCATAGGATTTTTCTCTAGTATTGGACGTGGCTGTCCAAAAGTGGAAGACAGTAGCAAGCCATAAGCATGTCATCCTCAAAAGAAGACATCATCTGAAGACAACAGCTACCTCAGAACTCTCTGCTTAGCGTTCACGTGACTGATTCATGGGTGTTTCCTGTTGGTTTCCTCAGTTCTGTCATCAACTGCCTGCTTGTGTTCGTTTTTGCGTGTGATTCCTGTGACATCCTTGCTGTGTGAAGCCCAGCATTATCCTGATGGATAGCCCTGCCAGCTAACTGCAGGATGTCCAGAAACATATTTCTGAGTTGTTGTTGTCCCTCCTACCTCTACAAGGAGTGAATGACTGTCATAAGCGTTGGCCCCCCAGACCACCACATCATCATTGGGGGCAGTGTTCCGCCCCCACAACAAAGGCAGGATTGAGGTCCACTACACACAAGTAGCCACTGAGAGCCTGTTTATAGGCCAAGAGTGGAATCACTCTTAGGGCTTACAGTGGTAAGACCATTCCTCTAATCATGCGACACCTCTAATCATTTGCAAATCAGCCTGAGATGTAACTGCATGATGAGTTTTGTAGCAAAACAACAACTCCTTATAGATGCCTGATTTTTTTTGACAAAGAGTGCATATATAAATTCATTTCTGTTGTCTTCTCTTTATGCACAACCAAATAACCGGACCGAACTTCACCAAATTTTCCACATAGCTAAATCAGGCACTTCTCAAGGTTGTAGACCAGGTTTTAGCTCTCTAGGACCTTCGTCCTCGACATATTTGTAAAAAATTTGGAAATACAAAATAAGAATACAAACAGAACAGTCAAACAACTAGACCAATCTGCACCAAATTTGTCACATAGGTCAAACAGGCACTTCGGAAGGTTTTATACCAGGTTTCATCTCCCTAGGCCGTACCATTCTCAACATATTTGAAAAAAATCTGAATGCAAATGCAATGGTCAAACAACTAGACCAATCTGCACCAACTTTACCGCATAGGTTAATCAAGCTCTTCAGAAGGTTTTAGATTGGGTTTGAGCTCCCTAGGACCTACTGTTTTCAACCTATTTGCAATAAATCAGAATACATATGCAAATATTAAAGGGCTTGTACAATTACTGCACAACCCTGCTTAAATAGGACCTCCTGTTTTAAAATAATAAAGTGAGCAAGCCTTTGTGCCACCTGGTGAAGATGAAGGTCTTAAAGGGGTATAACAGTGGATAGCGTAGAAAGGCAAGCCGTGGTAGCATAAGTAAGGGGTGCAGTATGGATTGGGTTTTTAAATGAAGCTTAGGCAGCAGTAGGACATTCCTTATGTGAAAGACGGCAGGGACCCAGCAACCTACCCTGTGTAGTAGAGTGAGAGGTGAAGTGTGGGACGGAAGGTACATATCATGGAGACTACTAGCATCCGTGATGTAGACCTGGTCCGTTCCTCACTCCAGTACTGAGTTCCACCTGAGCCAGACAGGCCAGGTTGCAGTGTGAAGGAAGAGTTAAGAGCTGCCTGGTGTTAGACACACAAGCTGCAAGTGAGCGGAACTGCAGACTTCACCACACACTGCAACAAAGGTTTGCTGGGCCTTTGCCACGCTAATTTAAAAAGGACTGTGGTGTTTTTGCCTTGCTGGACTGTTGGCGTGAAAAAGGACGTCTTCTTCCTGTTTTCTGTTATCTGGAGATTACCAGTACCTTTATGTTATGTTCAGCCACTAAATAAAACAAAACCCGGACAGCATTCTGGTTGTGGCCTGAAGTGTGTTCCCCTGCGTTGCTACACCTGTTAACTGTAATATTTTGTTAGTAACGCTGAAAGGTAATACTGCACCACTGCTAAGAGCTGTTCGCTGGTGGACCAAGTTGAGTTTACAGCTGGTTACATGGCATGGTGAACTTGCACGTGGGGTGACACTAGCGGTACGGCAGGATCCTAAGATATTTTGGGCCTGTGCAGTCATAGAGGCCATATAGGGATCCATGACTACCTGAGGGAACATCTGTGGCAGGCGGCATGGCTTTTCTGGTTAAAGGTCTGGAAGAAGTCAGCAGCTTGGCCCCAGCTCAGGGAGTGCCATGTCACAATTTGGGTCAGGCTCCTTTTGCTCTATGTGCTTGTGATGTTAAATAAAGGATGACACACACCACAAATTGTTTCCCAAAACTAAAGCTGTACAGTAACATGTTTATTTGTGGAGGGTTGGTTCTCTAGGCCAATAGCATGAGTACCCTTTATTCATTCACTAATAGCATTCAGAAGAACATATCCAAACACTGAGCCTATTATGTAAAATGGCAGAGCTTACTTGGGACTAGACACATGAAAGCCATTATTTTTAGTGCACATTATGGGCAAAGCATGAAGTGAAGGTTTACTTTAGTGCAAGGTATATTAATTTGACACGAAAACCAGCTACATTGCATCTTATATTGCATTTTGTCCAGCTGATGTCACAATCTCCTAGCACTGCTACAGTACAAATTTTTTTTTTCCAGTTTAAGAAAAACTTTCATGGTAGAACTGCTCTTTAAGGCCTCCTTCATATGGATGATTTTCTACATCAAAAAATTTAACCAGTGGTTTCCTATGGAAACCTTCAGATGAACAATTTGTAGCTGCATAAAAAAATCACACCAAAAAAGATAGGACAACAGCGGCAGAATTCAGCAACTTAAATTCGGGATTCTTGTATCTTCTTGATGCCACCAGGAAGTCCTGGGGGAGACAAGAGTGACAGCTGGGTGACGCCCCCTGAAGCTGATTGGGTGCAGAGATGGCTCCCCTGCAGGTCCTGGCAGGCCACTATAATTCTTTTCTCATCTCCTGCCTGCAGTTCCGGCTCCTGGCCCCTCTGTAAGGCCCCCCCGCTGCTGCTCTTTATTCCCCAGTGGTTGTACCGTCCTACCTCCAGTCCCGATGTTGCTGCTTCTTGGCCGGCTGTTTGGCACTGCTGCTCGTGATCCCCGCTGGCAGGCATGTATACTTCCGCAGTCCCGGCTCCTCTCAAAGGCTCCCCGCTGCTGCTCTATATTCCCCGGCTGCTGTACTGTCCTACCTCTCGTCCTTCTACCTGCCCCGCTATCGGCGGTCTGAAGGCAGCACATACAGCCGCCGGTCGGCACATGTCACCGCTGGTAGCGTCCGTGCGCCTGGTGATGCAGTGCGGGAGAACTGAGCGCTGCTGAGTTCTGGTGGGCCGTGCACACTGCTGCCATCCTCAGCATTGGTTGAGGACAGTATTGGGAAGGTCGGCGGGGGGTGTGGCTATTATTTGGGGCACACATGGTGCTCAGACCCGCACCATCATGGAAGACAGTATTGGGAGCACCGGAGGGGTGTATGGCTATTATTGTATATTGACGCGCCACTTCCAGGATCTTGCGGAATGGACCCAATCAGGAGCTAGGGGTGTGACAGATGCATTCCTGCATGGAAGACTTGTCAAACCCATAGCTTCCGGTGGCGTCAAGATACAATAATACTGAAATTCCCTGCAGCATGGAAAATTAGTTCTTAACTAGAGATAAGTGAGCACACTTGTCCAAGCTTAATGCTTGTTCGAGTATTAGGGTACTTGAGATGCTCGTTACTAGAGACGAACACCACGCATTACTCAAGTCAATTGCATTTCCTTCCCCACATGTTTAGCGCCATTTTCTAGCCAATACACATGTGGGGAAGGCATTACCACTTCCTGCTGACGTGCCAGCCCTCTCAACCCCCACAGTAGTGAGTGGCTGGGCCGATCATCTGACCGCCGAGTACTTAAACTGGTCCTGCCTGCAGCTCGCCTCAGACGCATGCTGGCAGAGGTTAGGGATAGTGCTGCTGCTCATAAAGGGACAGTGTTAGAGTAGGATCCTGTTGTCAAGAACCCCAACAGTCCTTCTTAGGGCTACTCCACATCGGTCAACATTTGGGTTGACTGATTCACCAAACAACCAATCAGGTTGCTGGAATTGCTGATTAGGGCAGAAGTGGGGAAGAAAAAGTTAATATGCGCCCGGGATCAGCGCACATAGCAGCGCTGCTTAGTGAATGCCGGCCGGAGAGCTGCGGCCCCTGACGGTATTCACTAACATGATGAGCGGCTGGCGGTGACGCGTGCCAGCAGGGAGGGCTCTACATGCCGTCTCTAGCACGCGTGCCATAGGTTCGCCACCACTGGCCTATGCTTTTGCTACAGAAATGTTACTGGGGTCCGCCTATACTCTTGCTACAGAAATGTTACAGGGGTTCACCTATACTTTTGCTACAGAAATGTTACTGGGGTCCGCCTATACTTTGGCTTCAGAAATGTTACTGGGGTCTGCCTATACAGTTTCTACGGAATGGTTTGAGGGGTTCGCCTATACTAATGCTACAGAAATGTTACTGGGGTTCGCCTATACTTTTGCTACAGAAATGTTACAGGGGTCTGCCTATGCTGTGGGTGCACAAAGACTTCCCATTGTGGTGTTTTACCTATCTGGAACACATGCACTGACTGACTTGGGCAGAAATGTGGGCCGGGGCCGAGGTCCTTGGTGGGGTGAAACTCTGCCATGTTTGGGCACTCTGATTTCTTCTTGTGTAATACCATCTTTGTGCACAGACAGCATAGGCGAGCCCAAGTAACTCAAAGACTTCCCATTGCGGTGTTGAGCTATCTGACACCTACACAGAATGAAGTGTGTGGGGACACATAGATTTCCCATTGCTATGTAACTCGCGGCACCTTGGGTCACACAAGGTGGAGGCTGGGACCGAGCCTGACCCAGGGCCCACTCACGTGCTGCCCACACAGAGTATTGCTGTA
Organism: Eleutherodactylus coqui; assembly: GCF_035609145.1. Lineage (NCBI taxonomy): Eukaryota > Metazoa > Chordata > Amphibia > Anura > Eleutherodactylidae > Eleutherodactylus > Eleutherodactylus coqui. The sequence continues at coordinate 304,489,370 of NC_089837.1, forward strand.
TTGTGGAGATGTGTAGAAGTGCTGGCACCTGAGTTCCCTTTATACCCACGTTTGCGGCTCCTGACAATTTTGTGATGGAGCCGGCGCGGGATTGGAATGATGATTGTACGTCAATTTATCAACAATTCTCAACAGCATTGTGGGCTATCGCCCACTATTCTGACTCAATAACATGGCTGCAAGCGTATCGGTTGAGGTAACTTCTCTTGTAGTTATGAACCAGTACTCACACCAGGTATATGTTGTCAGACAGCATCCAACTCGACTGCAGAGGCATGTGAGAAGATTCCAAGGTTTATTCAGGAAGAAATCTTGTAGAAAGCACATTCAGCAGTAGGTAAAAAGAATGATGATGAGCCAAGGCACAGAGTAGAGACTAATACGTGGGCTATAGACAGGAAACTCCCTAGCAGGAGGAAAAGGAGGAGTTATGCAACACAGGGGGTACAGAGAACCAGAAGGGACAAACTAAAAAGGCAAACACTTGCAGATGCAGTACAGCTTATTCATGTCAATGAATAGAGTCAAGTAGATGAGACATGGCACCCACACTTTCAAAGAGGGTCGCTGCCTGGCCCTGCCAACCTTCTGCAGTGTGTGCCTCCGGTTCCTCCTCATTCAGTTCGCACTTATAAATCGACATGAGGGTGGTGTGGCTATGAAGCGAGTGTGTGGCATGAGGCCAGCTGAACGCTGCGCAGGGAAAATTTTGTGTGCGATGTGGACGCAGGGTTGTGCACGGGGTTGGACAGCAAGGCCAGCATGTAACCCAGGAGAAGACGCAGCGGTGTCAACCACAGGCAGTGATTGTCCTTGGTTGCAGGTAGTGTGGTGCTTAGCTAAGATGTGCCAGCGCGTGTGCCTTGCTAATGAGGGTCTGTCTGAAGTAAATTGTTAGGGGGGTGACGCCAGACTCTTGCCCCTATTTTGGCTTAATAGTGGGACCTGGGAGCCTCAGATGCAGCCATGCATGCTGCCCCTGCCCTTCCTCATCCATTTCTGTGGTGTTTCCATGACTTTCTGATGTTTTCTGGTGTTTGACAAATTATCACCTGTGCGGAGCATCGGTCCCATACAAAAATGTTTGAGTTGTGCATTGACTTCAATGGGGTTTGTTACTCGAAATGAGCGCTTGCTCATCTCTTTTTTTTAACCTATCTTGTTGCAGAAAATTGCAGAAGCTTCCATAGACTCCTATGCGAGACTATGCGAGGCGGCTAGCAAAGGGTGAGTAATTCCCTAGCAACACAGATGCTGGGTTTCCCCAGCAGGGGAGAAGGAATTCCCTAGCAGCGGGGAGAGAGGGCTTCCTTCTTCTTCCCTGCAGGGGAACCCCAGCATCTGTGCTGCTGGGGAATTCCTTCACCCCTGCGGATAAGGGGGTTGCCCTGGGCTTTTCTTCATCTCTCTCTCTCCTCCTGGTGCTGCAGCAACTTTTTGCTAAAAAATCTCCCAATTGTCTAAATTTGCAATTTCACCGCTAATTAAGCTCAGGACTTGAAAACGGTAAATTGCTCGTTCACCCGGTTTTTCTGTAGCACAGCTAGCTTCTGCCTGATTTTGTAGCCAGTGTGAATGAGCCCTTAATGGAAATACTAGCTCAAATTGTCTGGGAAAAAAACATGTGTTAGATCAATCACAGCCATTCAGTGAATGACATCACTAAATAGCTGTGATTGGCTCATTGAGCGCCGACTGTGATTGGCTGGCGCTTGATCCAATCACAATGCTCGCTTTGCTGGTGGTGGAGTATTCAAAGCCCCATTTACCAGAAAGACACTGATATGTCAGCGCGGGGGACACTGCAGCTTGCTGCAGCACCGCCGGAGACCATCGCGAGGCATCGTGACGCCACGGACTAGGTGAGTATAAGCCCCCCCTCCCCAAAAAATAAGACACTGTGCCTCTTTTGGGGCAAAAATTAATGTAAGACAATATCTTATTTTTGGGGAAACATGGAAGTTACATGTGCCCTAACATTATTCATTTTGTGAAGGGATCATCTCTGAGTCCTACTAGGCTCTGGGACATCTCTATCTCTCACTCTATCATGAGCCTTCTTCATTACTGTGCGCTGATGGCTGAACATAATGCTTTTAATGGAGGGGAACTATACTGGAATGAATATTCTGTTTGTCATGAATCAAGGTGAAAATATAATTTGTAGTGATACAAATTCTAGGCAAATAATTATATTAATAGCAGAAAGATGTTAAAGAGGTTTTCTCAACTCAGACATTTATGACATATCCTCTGGGACCCACATATATCTGGTGAGAGCTCTACTGTACAAGCAGTGCCAGCAAATGCGTGCTTCATCTAGGTGGAGACTGCCTGCAGGGGTGGCTCTACCTGTGCATGAGTCTCTCCACTGCTGCCTGTGGGAGTTACAGAACCATTTGTCATGCTTCCTCAGCTGTTTTAACAGGTTCAGGAGCACTACAGAGCATGGCAATAATGAATGTATTATGCTTTATTCTGAAAAAGGACTCCCAGCTCTCCTTATTAGTAAGGTCCCAGAGATTAAACCCTCACTGATCAGATATTTATGGTATATCCTGTGGATATGCCATATGTATCTAATATGCAAAGTCCACTTTAATGTAAATTCACCCACTGTGAAGATATAACAGAGAATAAGCTGTCCACCTGGATATCTTTCAGTTAGTTAATCTAACTTTTCTAGCTTTGTTTTCAGCAAATCTATAAATCAGATATTAAACTCCATGCAATAGACTTGTAAATCCCCATTTCCCTGGAACCTAAGGGATTCCACATTTTATCTGCCTCAAAAACACTCCATCAATTTCTGAAAGCTATGACTAATGGGGAAAAGCGAATGAGGCCACCAGCCAATGTTTTATTTCTCTTGGACCTTCATCACATTTCCCGTATGTGAGTCACCCAAATATGGTTTCCTCTTTTTTTAACTCTTTCACCATGAAAGACAAAATTTCTCCTTCCTACATTCTGTTCTCTTTACCTTTAGCTGTAGTTCACTATCTATTTAGTCTTTTGTGGTTCTTATCCCCTGAACAAAAAATGAATAGTTATTCAATGTTTTCTAGATGTGAGTCTTGTTGGATGCAATGTGTTATTTTCGAAGTCAAGGGTTAAAACAACCCTCCAGTTTAGAGATAAAATTCTGTCCCGCACAGAAGGGGGTATATTATCTGCAATTGTTCTTCTCTGCCACCCCTTTGATCTGCCAGTTCCAGACTTCGGGTTCAGATGTCCAAGATGGTATGACAATTTTCTACCTACCTAATGCATAGTGCACTGTTCTCTCATTAGTCAGTGCTGATCATGTGAGCAGCTCTTGCCAAAGAGCAGGTGAAATATATAATATAACACTACCTATGCACTGTCCATCTTGGAAGACTGAAAAGCAGACCTAGAAACCGGCAGATCTGTGGGACAGAAGAGAAGAACAACGGCAAGTAATAGCTCGGTGTTGACTGACTCATAGTTCTCACTGTAATGACCAGGATCAGAAAAACTCTGATCAGTAAACTCTTATCCCTGTCATTTAACTTCCTAGATGCCGCAGTCAATAGCGACCACTGCACCTAGGTGGTTAGACAGAAGGAAGGGCTCACTCTGTCCCCATTGACCCCCCACAATGGCAATCATGGGATGCCGATATATAACAATGGGGCCACAGCTTTGTGACTATTTGGATGAGCCTTCAACAAAACCTCATAGATTGCTTTATAGTTTTAGACTCACAGGAAACAATAGATTGTCATACTGACTATACCAAAATATTATAAATGTAATCAAGTGATCACACTGCAACACAGGAAAGAAAAAAAAAACACTTTTTAGTTTTATTTAGTTAAAGTAAAAAAAAGAACCCCACACACGCTATCACTGCAATCATTATGACTCCTATAATTACGTCAATACTGTCACTGTACAAAACCTACTATACCAAGGCCAGTATTGCCAATAACAACACAATGTAAGGACAAATAAGGCCTCCACACAGTCATCCAATATTACCACCACTTAGTGACTGAAGAATATTACCATTCTGTTACTGAATATAGATCACTACAAAGATCATTTCTACCAATGAAAACACTATATGAGGATCAAATTATACCTCCAGATCATGACCACATAATAGTTCCATAAAAAAACACTATACAAAGACCCCATCCAGTGACCACGTAGACGTATATAAAAGCTCTACACAGCACTCTGTCCGTTAAAGTGATTACCACTATATCCTGTGATCACAGGTACCGTCCTCTCTGACGTGAGTCATTCACTTTCCTTTTTCTTCTCCATCCAGCCCAGATGGCCATTATGATTTCTCCTGGTCACAATTTATATCTGCAGAATTGGACACAGATATCTTTGACTCTTAAATGTTACAGCCACCTGGCTTTGTTCTCCAAATCTTTACGTAATCTCCTGAACCATAATGCCCCAAATAGTAATAAAGCTACCCATGGTGCCCCACATAGTAATAATATTCCCCTTTTTGTGCTCTCTGTAGGCCCCACACAATAAGTGCCAGTTTTACAGCCTCCCAACATTAAAATTGCCAATAACAATGCCTTCCTCCCTCTACTCAGTAATAATGCTCTCCTGACCTAGAGTCAGTAATAATGCCCCCTTATGTCCCCAGTAATAATACCTCTCATGGCCCCCACATGGCAAGAATTTCCGCCCATATGTCCCTTACTCAGCAATAACACCTTCTTATGTCCCCACTCAATAATAATGTCCCTCACTCGGTAATAATGAACCCCACTCATCCAGTTCCAAGGCCTCTGCAGCCAGTGTGTTACTGTCAGTCATCCACAGTCTTCTGGCTAGAGCGATCATACGATCGCTATGACCAGCTCCTGGCCATAGTGATCACGTGTTCGCTCTCTACCTGGAGATCAGCAGGCGAGCGAGAGTAATGAGCAGACTGCAGAGGCTGGGAGCAGGAGGTGAGGCACAAAAAATAACTTTATTTTTTATAATTTTATAACGATTTTAGTGCAATTCATCCAGGAAGAAAACCATCCAACTGGGAACTTTCTTGGGTCTGCCAGCTATGGTGACCTATGGGGCACAGCCTCTTTCTAATGCACTGCTAAACTGAAGCAAAGTAGTGTATTAGAAGAATGATAAAAGATGCTTATATTCAAGTCTCCTTGTGGGCCAAAAATTAAAATAAAAAAAAAATGTTGAAATATTATATATAATAAAAATGCCAAACTTCCACCTTTTCCTTGTTAGGTTAATTTCACATAGGTGAGCGCAATATTGGGCCGTGAAACTCAGCCCGATATCGCGACTGCCAATCTGTCAGGTACAAAAATGCCTCCTATCACTCTAGTACAGTTGTTTTAAATGGGAAACCTTGCATCACACTCGTGTGCACCTCGCACGCCGTGCAATGTGTTTTCCAGTCCTATTGAAAACAATGGGCGAGTCTTTTCCGAGCAAATGGCCAAAGATAGGACATGTCGCATTTTTTGGGGGGTTCGTAGTCATGCAAAATTTGTGCGTCTCGCAATGCACAAATCTTGCGCCAATTTCTCGGCTGTGTGAAAGTAGCCATACTATGTAAATAAATATATACCATGTATGTTGTATTGCTGCATTCGTAATGACCCATAGAAAAATGTTGTTATGTTATTTAACCCACATAGTGCACACCATGAAAAAAAATTTCTAAGAAATGGCGAAAATAGCTAATTTTGCCAGTCTCGCCTTACAAAAAACAGAAAATGATCAAAATGTTACATGGATCATCAACAAATGGTACCATTAAAAAGCACAACTCATACCATAAAAAACCCTTAGGGCTCAGTCAAAAGGGCGTTTGTTCGCTGCACATCTATTAGAACCAATGCTTTTCAATGGCAGCGGTCACATGGCCGATATATACATGCACACAAAAATTTGCAGTGGTAAATATAGGGCAGCGAATTTTAAAATGCAAGTAACTGCGGCATTCCATTTGTTGGATGTGAAACTCCTGGATGCTGTCATATCCAGGGGTTACACCATGAGCTCAGTGGGGTAGGCGGCAGCAGTGCCGACCCCATTGAGAACATATAGAAGATCACGATCCTCTGGCACAGCTGTGACAGCTGTGGCACAGGAGCGCAATGTTCTCCCATTGAATTCAATGGAGCCGGCTAGAGATGAGTGAGCACCAAAATGCTCGGGTGCTCGGTATTCGAGTCGAACTTCTTGTAATGCTCGAAAGCGCGTTTGTGACTCGAGCATTTTTGTATAGGACCGATGCTCCGCATAGGTCATGACTTGTGAAATACCAGAAAACATCAGAAAGTCATGGAAACACCACAGAAATGCATAGGGAAGGGCAGGGGCAGCATGCATGGCTGCATCTGAGGCTCCCAGGTCCCACTTTTAAGCCAAAATGGGGCCAAAGCCTGGCAGTCACCCCCCTAACAATTTACTTGGGACATACCCTCATTAGCAAGGCACACATGCTGGCACATCTTAGCTAAGCACCACACTACCTACAACCAAGGACAATCACTGCCTGCGGGTGACACAGCTGCCTCTTTTCCTGGGTTACATGCTGGCATTGCTCTCCAACCCTCTGCACGACCCTGCATCCACAGCGCACACAAAAATTTCCCTGCGCAGCGTTCAGCTGGCCTCATGCCACACACTCGCTTCATAGCCACACCACCCTCATGTCGATTTATAAGTGCGTATTGGATGAGGAGGAACGGGAGGCACACACAGCAGAGGGTTGGCAAGGCTAGGCAGCGACCCTCTTTGAAAGTGTGGGCGATAGCCCACAATGCTGTTGAGAATTGATGATAAATTGTTGTACAATCATCATTCCAATCCCGTGCCACCTTCGTCACAAAATTGTTAGGAGCCGTGCCAGCACTTCTACACATCTCCACAATGCAGCAATACTCTGTGTGGGAAGCACGGGAGCGGGCCCAGGGTCAGGCTCGGTCCCAGCCTCCACCTTGTGTGACCCAAGGTGCCGCGAGTTACATAGCAAAGGGAAATCCATGTGTCCCCACACAATTCATTCTTTGTAGGTGTCAGATCACTCAACACCGCAATAAGAAGTCTTTGAGTTCCTTGGGGTCGCCTATGCTGTCGGTGCACAAAGATGGTATTACACAGGAAGAAATCAGAGTGCCCAAACATGGCAGAGTTTCACGCAGCCAAGGACCTTGGCCTTGGCCCACATTTCTGCCCAATTCATTCTTTGTATGTGTCAGATAGCTGAACAATGCAATGGGGAAGCCTTTGTGCACCCACAGTATAGACGAGCCCCTGGAACCAAGAGACAAAATTAAACAGGAAGAATAAAGAGTGCCCAAACGTGGCAGAGTTACACCCCGCCCAGGACCTCGGCCTCGGTCCACATTTCTGCCCAATTCATTCTTTGTATGTGTCAGATACCTACACAATGCAATGGGAAAGCCTTTGTGCACCCACAGCATAGGTGAGCCCATGAAACTCAAAGACAGTATTAAACATGAAGAAAAGAGATTGCCCACACATGGCAGAGTTTCACCCCGCAAAGGGCCTCGGCCTCAGCCCACATTTCAACTGACAGGCGGGTATGCTTATCCGTGATGATTCCCCCAACTGCACTAAACACCCTCTTTGACAAGACGCTAGCGGCATGGCAGGCCAGCACTTCTAAGGTGTACAGCTCAAGTTCGTGCCACGTGTCCAGCTTTGACACCCAATAGTTGTATGGAACAGAGGCATCACTGAGGACGATGGTATGATTGGCTATGTACTCCCTCACCAACTTTTTACAGTGCTTCCTCTGACTCAGCCTTGACTGGGGAATGGTGACATAGTCTTGCTGGGGAGCCATGAAGCTGGCAAAGGCCTTGGAGAGTGTTCCCCTGGCTGCACTGTACATGCTGCCTGATCCTCGCTCCTCCCCTGCTACTTGGTCCTCTGAACTGTGTCTTCTGCCACTAGCGCCATTAGATGTGAACTTTAGTATCACTTTTTCCACCAGGGCCCTGTGGTATTGCATCACTCTCGTACCCCTTTCCTCTTCGGTAATGAGAGTGGAAAGGTTCTCCTTATATCGTGGGTCTAGAAGGGTGTACACCCAGTAATCCGTGTTGGCCAGAATGCATCTAAAGCGAGGGTCACGTGAAAGGCAGCCTAACATGAAGTCAGCCATGTGTGCTAGGTTCCCAGTACGCAACACATTGCTGTTCTCACTAGGAAGATGACTTTCAGGATCCTCCTCCTCCTCCTCTTCAGCCCATACACGCTGAACAGATGAGAGGCAAGCAGCATGGGTACCCTCTGCAGTGTGGCCAGCTGTCTCTTCCCCCTTCTCCTCCTCCCCAACCCCCTACCTCCTCCTCTAAAATGCGCTAAGATATAGACATGAGGGTGGTCTGGCTATCAAGCGACATACTGTCACCCCCCATCTCTGGTTCCAACCGCAATGCGTCAGCCTTTATGCTTAGCAGCGAACTTCTCAGCAGGCAATGCAGCTGGATGGTAATGCTAATGATGGCCACATGGCCGCTCACTATCTGGGTAGACTCCTCAAAGTTTCCGAGGACCTGGCAGATATCTGCCATCCATGTCCACTCCTCAGTAAAGAATTGCGGAGGCTGACTACCACTCCGCCGCTCATGTTGCAGCTGGTATTCCACTATTGCTCTACGCTGCTCGTACAGCCTGGTCAACATGTGCAGCGTAGAATTCCAGCGTGTGGGCACGTCGCACAGCAGTCGGTGCTCTGGGTGGCAGCGTCTGTGGTGGACTTGAGGAAATGTGCGCAGACGTGGCGCACCTTGCTGAGCAGCTTGGACAAGTGGGGGTAGTTTTTCAGAAAAAGGACGTGAGCGGTCCCAGGCTCTGACTCGGTCCCAGCCTCCACCAAGTTCACCCAATGTGCCATCAGTGGCCCTGCCCGCCAGTACTTGTCCACGTGTTCGTGGTGAAGTGGACCTTCCCAGTAACCGCGTTGGTGAGGGCACAATTTATGTTGCAGGAGGCGTGCTGGTGTATGGCGGGGACGGCACACTGGGAAAAATAGTGGCGACTGGGAACCGATAAGCGCGGGACCGCCACCGCCATCATGTTTTTGAAAGCCTCTGTTTCCACAAGCCTGCATGGCAGCATCTCTAGGCTGATTAATTTGGCAATGTGAACGTTTAAAGCTTGTGCATGCGGGTGGGTGGCGGCGTATTTGTGCTTTCGCTCCAACGCTTTCGTTAGCGACAGTTGAACGCTGCGCTGAGAGACATTGCTTTATGGAGTGGAGGACGGTGGAGGTGAGGGTGTGGGTGCAGGCCGGGAGGCGCTCGTGCCTGTGTCCTTGGAGCGGGATTGATCTATGTGCCAGCTTCTGGCACAGGGCAAGAGGCAGTGGTGTGACCCGGAGGTGGTGAATGGTTTTCGTCCCACCTTGTGGGGTGCTTGGCCATCATATGCCTGCGCATGCTGGTGGTGGTGAGGCTGGTAGTGGTGGCTCCCCGGCTGATCTTGGTGCGACACAGGTTGCACACCACTGTTTGTCGGTCGTCTGCGCTCGCAAAAAAACATCCACACCTTTGAACACCTAGCCCTCTGCACGGGGTGCCGCGAGGGGGTGCTTTGGGAAACAGTTGGGGGATTCTTCGCTCTGGCCCTGCCTCTACCCTTGGCCACTCCACTGCCTCTTCCAACCTGTCCTGCTGCTGCACTTGCCTCCCCCCCTGAAGACTTGTCCTCAGTAGGCTTAGCAAACCAGATGGGGTCAGTCACCACATCGTCCAGCTGCTCTTCCTCCAAATCCTCTGTGCGCTCCTCTCTCGGACTTGCTGCCCTTACTACTACCTCACTGACAGACAACTGTGTCTCATCATCTTCATCCACAAAAATCTCTTGAGACAGTTGCCGGAAGTCCCCAGCCTCATCACCCGGACTCTGGGAACTTTCCAAAGGTTGGGCATCGGTCACAACAAACTCCTCAGGTGAGAGAGGAACCATATTTTCCCACTCATGGCAGGGACCCGAGAACAGTTCCTGGGAGTCTGCCTGCTAAGAATATGTCATATGCCAGTGAGGAGGCTGGGAGGAAGGAGGAGCAGCCAGAGGATTCAGAGTTGCAGTCCCTAGGGCAGGAGTAGTGGACTGCGTAGAAGACTGGGTGGTCGATACATTGCTGGATGTGTTTTCTGCCATCCACGACTGGACCTACTCGCACTGCTCTGTTTGTAATAAAGGTCTACCACGCGGACCCATAAATTGTAATATAAAGCTGGGGAGCCCAGAAACTTGCCTCTCTCCTAATCCCGCAGCAGCCGGCTATGATTCACCACGCCCAGGAACTCAGCCTGTGCCCAGACCCTCACTTGGACGCCCGCTTTCGCATCCTCGACCCTTACCCCTACTCCTCATCATGGCTGATTAAGAATAGAGCAGGGCCCAAATAAATTACCCCACTGTACAGCACTGACAACTGTGGCTTAATTCACCGCACACAGAGACTTGTAGATAGCGGAGGCTCTATGCTGTGACTTGAAAAAATTAACCCGCTGTCCTGCGCTAATACCTAGGGGTAATTTACCGCTCGCAGAGACTTGTAGATAAGAGAGGCTGTATGGAGTGGGAGAAGACTCTAAAGCCAGTGGATAGTGCTGGTAACTGCGGCTATCTCAACCCCACCAAGGAAAGAGTATTGTGAGACGCTCTGCACAATGGCAGAGCTGAAATACTTTGCAGTGGCCCAGGAAATATTACAGTGCTGTTTAGCGGTGAGACCTCTGTCTAATGCACTGCAGACACATAACGGTATAACTGAAGTAGTTTGCAGTAGGCTCGGAAATGTTAGAGTGCAGTTTCATGGTGAGAGCTCGTTGTATGGCACTGCAGGCTGAGAACGCTATTACTGAAAGGCTGGGAACAAGCCTAGATGCGTAATACAAAAGTTGGTGCACTACTGCTCCCAGCCAGCCACAACTGTAAAGCACACGGTGAGATGTAGCCCTAAGAAGGACCGTTGAGGTTCTTGCATGGAGGATCAGGACTGTATAACTTTCCCTATAGAAGTCGCTGTGTCCCTAAACTCTGTGTTATGCAAAGCACACACAGAATGATATAACTGAAGTAGTTTGCAGTAGGCTAGGAAATTTTAGAGTGCAGTTTCACGGTAAGAGCTGGTTGTATAGCACTGCAGGCTGAGAACTCTATAACTGCAAGGCTGGGAACAGGCCTAGATGTGTAATACAAAAGTTGGTGCACTACTGCTCCCAGCCAACCACAACTATAATGCACACGCTGAGATGTAGCCCTAAGAAGGACCGTTGGGGTTATTGCATAGAGGATCAGGAGTCCTGTAAAACTTTCCCTATATAGGCAGCTCTGTACCTAAACTCTGCATAATACACTGCAGACTGAGAACCTTATAGCTGAAATGACCTGCACAGCCCGGGATGCTTAAAAAAAATTGGTGCACTACTGCTCCCAGCCAGCCACAACAGTAATGCACACGATGAGGAGTAGCCCTAAGAAGGACAGTTGGGGTTCTTGAAGACAGGATCCTATGCTAACACTATCCCTGTATAAGCAGCAGCACTTTCCCTAACCTCTGTCAGCATGCGTCTGAGGCGAGCCACGGGCAGGACCAGTTTAAGTACTTGGCGGTCACCTGATCGGCCCAGCCACTCACTACTGTGGGGGGAAGAGGGCTGGCACATCACAGCAGGAAGTAGTAATGCCTTCCCCGCATGCTTATTGGCTAGAAAATGGCGCTAAACAAGCGGGGAAGGAAATGCAATTGACTCGAGTACCGCGAGGGGTTCGTCTCCAGTAACGAGTATCTCGAGTACCCTAATACTCGAACGAGCATCAAGCTCAGACGAGTGTGCTCGCTCATCTCTACAGTCGGCGCTACAGCCGGCCCCATTGAAAGCAATAGACTGCTGGCAAGCCCTGCAGTGATTTTCGGGGAAGGGCTTTAAATATAAGCCCTTCCCTGAAAATCATCCCTAGAATGTGTAAATAAAAAAAGAAAAATATATACTCACCATACTGCCGCGGCTCAGGCGCATCCGGCCGCGTCTTCTCCTGAACTGCTGTGAAGTGCTTTCAGCAGGCAAAAATGTAAAATCCCTGGCTGCTGAAAGGGCTGCCTCTGATTGGCTGAGCACTGTAAGCAATCAGAGGCAGCACTCAGCTGAGCGCTGCCTGTGATTGGTTCCTGCAATTGCCAATCAAAGGCAGCCCTTTCAGCAGGCGGGAGAAGTTCAGGAAAAGACACGGCTGGATGCGCCCGAGCCCCGGAAGCTGCGGAGAGGTGAGTATATATTTTTTACACATTCTAGGGATGATTTTCAGGGAACGGCTTATATTTAAAATCACTGCTGGGCTTGCCGGTAGCCCATTGCTTTCAATGGATCAGGCTGTAGAGCCGGATCCATTGAATTCAATAGGATAGCATTGCGGTCCTCTGCCACAGCTGTGACAGCTGTGGCAGAGGATTTCGTCATCTCCGCAGGGAGTCCCCTTGTCTCTGGACGCTGTGAAAATGCTGCTGCCGCTGGCCCCATTGACCAAAGGTGAAACCCTTGTATGTAACAGCATCCAGAGGTTTCACATCCAAGGAATCCCCTGCTGCAGCTGTCACAGTCGCAGCAGGGGATAGTGAGCAGCACACTTTATGTGCGCATAAACGCAGCCAAGTGCGTTTATTTCAGTGTGACACATAAAAACGCCCGTCTGACTGAGCCCTTACACAGCTGTGTTGACAAAAAAAGAGAAATGTTAGGATTCTTTGAATGCAACAATAATCAAAAAATATGTTGTTTTTTTTTTAAAGTGTCAATAAGTTGCAAAAAAACCCTACAGAAATTTAGTATTGGTGTAACTGCACTGACCTGCAGAATTAATTTAACATATTATTTATACTGCACGGTGAATGTCGTTAAAAATAAAAAACATGTCAGAATTGCAGATGTTGTTAATCTTGCCTTTAGAAAAGAATGGAATAAAAAGCAATCAAAATGTTATATATTCCCAAAAATTGGATAAAATAAGACTAGAGTTTATCCTGTAAAAAAAAGTCTTCATAGAGCTCCGTTGATAGAATAGTAAAAATGTTATGGCTCTTGGAGTGTGGTGACACAAAAGCAAATCTTTAAAAAAGTTTGTTTTTTGTGTACGAAAATGGCAAAACATAAAAAAAACTATAAACTTGGTATCGCTAGAATCATGCTGACCCAGATAATGTTATCACATTATTTTTTTGCACACTGAATACCGTAAAAATAAAATAAAACAAATAGCAGAATTGCTACCCCCTGTCCCCATAAAAAAAATAATAAAAGTTATACAATACATTATATATACTCAAAAATGATGCCATTAAAAAATACAATGTGTCCTGCAAAAAACAAGCCCTCATATGGCTATGACTACAGAAAAATTAAAAAGTTATGCCTCTTGGAATGCGATGATAAAAAACCCCCTGAAAAATGAGTTGGTCATTAAGGCACAAACAGGCTTGGTCACTAAGGGGTAAAGGGGAAATTAAAGTATTTTGAGCATAAGCAGGATATTTCTTGGCACATTGGAAACTTACCAAACTTGTGTAACAGAACTCAGCTTTCATTTTATAAAGGGAGTCTGTCAGCAGTTTTAATGCTTAAAAACCACTGACAGTGCTATATAGGGGGAGGGGAGCAGGAGGGTAAAACATACCTTTGTCAAATATGTTATGATCACCAGTAAAGATGAGCGAGCAGCTCTCTTCTCGAGTAACTGCTTACTGGTCCGAGCAGGGTCGGGGGGGGGGGGGGGGGCGGCGGGGGTGAGCCTGCTCGGACTATTAAGCAGTTACTCGAGAAGAGCAATGCTCGCTTGAGTAACTGCTTAAAATCACAGAGGTGAGGGAAAAAAAACAAAGACATTATTCACAGAAAAAGCCTTCAGGTATTGTATTTTTGGCTTTTTCTGTGAATAATGTCTTTGTTTTTTTTCCCCTCACCTCTGTGATTTTATGTAATTTATAGTAAGTTAGCGTAGGTACTGACGGAAGCGGTGTGGCCTCGGCGCGGCCCGTCAGCCTATGCGTTTTGGCCAAAATGCAGTACCAACACCCGCATTTTATTAGTATGCATTAGTACTTTTGTATGTAGTTTGCTAGTTGGTGGGGGAGCCCAAGATGTCAGCCAGTGTGGCCCACTATAGAGATACAGGGCAACCCGCTGTTATATCAGCCAGGGTTGATATCCTGTATGGTGGGTCACCATCCATCTATGGCTGGCATCTTTGGTATCGGTCACATGTGCAGGCTATTAGTATATGCAGTCACTCCTCCCCAATCTGGGCTGGGTTGAGTGGATGACTGCATACTAGCCTGCCAGGAACAAGCTGCTCCTCCACTATATTGTCTGGCTGACTGCATATCTCCAGGGCTTACAGCCATTGCGCCTGCCCTACGGCGATTGTGCCTGCCTTATGGCAATCGTGCCTATGGCGACCGTGTCTGCTTTGCAGACCTTCAGGTATTGTATTTTTGGCTTTTTCTGTGAATAATGTCCTTGAGTAACTGCTTTATCCGAGTGTGCTCGCTCATCTCTAATCACCAGCACTGATAAAGTTTTATTCCCTGGCGTGTGCTGTTGCAAGTGCCCTGAAGGTGAGCCTTCTTCCTGAAGTGCTCTTCACTCTGTCCATTGAGCTGCTCCAGCCCCTGATCTTCGCTCTGCCAGACAACTGTAGTGGACTCAAAGTTGGATGGTACAGCTGTCAATCAAAGCTATTAAGAAGAAAGGGCATGGAGGTACTTCAGGAAGAAGGCCCATTCTTACTCTCTATGTGAGATACTGTAGATCAAGATATTCCATAGAAATAGCACTCAGAATCCTCTTGGATGGAGAAAAAGAAGTGTTGTGAAGAAGAAAAGTAGAGTGTTGGTTGTGGGGAATTCTCTACTGAGAGGAACAGAGGCCGCTGTCTGGAGACCTGACACCTCACGAGAGGTGTGCTGTCTTCCAGGTGCACAAATCAAAGATGTGTCTGATAGGCTATCAAGACTCTTTACTTGTACAGACAACTACCCATTCCTGCTGTCTTGTACATGTAAAGACAAATGAAACTGTAAAAAAGGACCTTGCAATTATCTGAAGGAACTAGGAGCACAGGTGGTCTTCTCATTTATCCTTCCAGTGGATGGCTATGGAATAAGGAGATGGAACAGGATTCTAGTGGTGAACAACTGGCTATGTCAATGGTGCCATCAGCAAAGATTTGGATTTTTAGAGCATGGAGTGAATTACCTATATGATGGACTGCTTACTAGAGACGGGTTGCACCTTACAAAGACAGGTATGCATATATTTGGCAGGTGCCTTGCTACACTCATCAGAAGAACTTTAAACTACAGTAATATGGGAAGGGAAGGTAAAGGCCCGCTTTAAATATACAGCTAATTAATACATTTGAGAACCTTGTTATTAGAAATGGAAAGGAAGAACAAAGACAAAAACATTCAGAAGGAAAGTAGAGGTGCAAGAGACACCAATCACAAACTAAAATGTTTCTACGCAAATGCAGAGAGCATAGGAAACAAACAAGGGGAATTGAAGCTGCTAACACAGGAAGAGAAATATGATGTCATAGGCATCACGAAAACTTGGTTGGATAATGCACAAGATTGGAATACAAGATTAATCCTTAGCACGTGCGTTTAAAAATTAAATTTCAATGGTCTTGATTGCTGCTTGCAGGGTACATCATAACAGCACGGTCAATGGTTAAGCACTAGGTGAGCATGTTAAAATCGAAGCTTTGTCCTCCTGACAGCCAATCGCTCTGCCTTCAGCCAGCTAAATGTACGCCCCGACAAACGATTAAACACTCCCATCAAATCGCTGAACGGCTCAACGAATGTCATTTAAACCAAATCAAAAGCGATCTGCCAAGTGATGGATTTTAAAATCCATAAATGAAGTGGCAGCATACATGGTGAGATTTAAAAAATCACCAACCCGGAAGGGTTGAAACGTCTCTTTCCCCTGCATGGAACAAATAAAGAGTTGGTGATTTTCTATCTCACCATGTATGCTGCCACTTCATTTATGGATTTTCAGGATTTCGTTTGAGCTTTGAGTTCATAGCTCATATAGTGGCTTTTGCATTTGTTCCACCTCCCCTTGTTGAGCAAAACATCTTTTGTGTGCTGCTGGATTACTTTGTTTTTTTGAACGATGGATTTTAAGCGGACTGTAAGACAACGATGAATGAATAGGTAACGAAAAATGCACTATCAGCGCACGTTTACACACACCGATTATCACTCAAAAGACGGCTTTGAGTGTATCTTGAGTGATAATCGTTGTGTCTAAATGGGTCTTAAGAAAGATTATCTAAGATTGGCATGTTAATCACTGGTCTTAGATACATGTGCCCCAAGTTACATTGCTAATACAGTAAAAAAAACAAACAATGAATTCATTAAGTTGAATCAAGGGATGGGAGAGGATATGGATGTAATAAAGAGGTAAGAGTAAATGTTATAACTTTATTTCTTCCTGTTAATTAAGAGAAAGGTAGAAAAACAAGGCTGGTGAGATTTTATGCCATAGGAAAACCCTATAACTCCCATTAGTTTCTAAGAGTAAAATATAAATCCAGGGCAGGGAATGGGCTAAAATAATAAAATAGACAATGCTCATTTCTTAGATGACCCCTGGTCCATTAT
The DNA here is from genome assembly GCF_035609145.1 of Eleutherodactylus coqui. Lineage (NCBI taxonomy): Eukaryota > Metazoa > Chordata > Amphibia > Anura > Eleutherodactylidae > Eleutherodactylus > Eleutherodactylus coqui. The sequence continues at coordinate 304,506,051 of NC_089837.1, forward strand.
AGAAGCCCCAGTGCCCGCTGTGCCATATCTGAAAGAAACTACTGCATTTATGTGCCCCTGATGGTACATGGGACTCCTAAGCCAATCACTGGCTACAGCAGTGATACTGCCATGAACGATACATGACTGCTGAACTAGATAAAAACACATAAAAGCGCTTCATGTACCATATTTGTGCTGTGGCTCAACAGCCTTGCTATTGTACATTGGAACACTGGTGGCTGGCGGCTCTGTACAGCTCACGCTGGCATATAGTATTCAGGAGAGAAGAAGAGCAGCTCTGTGCACATCCAGGGACCGAAAAGAAGTGAATAACAACTTGTTTATTTTTAAGGGCCGCTCCAATTATTTTTTTTAATTTCACTATGCAACATATATATCTTCCCAATATATATGTCAGATAGTATTACCTGGATTAGTTATTTCTCTCAGTGTAAGTCCTTTTCCTCAGGTGGTCATGTCACGTCAATGCTGGACAGCTCAAATTTACTTGGGTTTATGCATACTAAAACTAGCCACTTTCTCAGCCAACATAACTCCTGTGTGATGGACTGTACCACAGAAACTGCTTATAGCGGAGTCAAGAGACTCCTAACACATAAACACATATATTGATGATTAGAGGCTCCCGTCATACAGTTATAATGGAGGAGATAACAACTTATTGTCCTGACTGTATAATTATGATCTATAGCTTATTTAGGTGAATACAGAATGTAAAGGTAATGTTTTCCCTTCAGCAGATATGGTCAGTTGCATGCCTGCAATGTAGGAAGATCACACAATTATTCCTCATATACAGCACACTTTTCTGTAGATCATCACAGCATTGTGTACAGCCTGTTCCTCCTCCTTTCCTAATGTATACAGTGTACTGATAGGGGTAGGGGCTGAGTGGGCTATACACACCACTGAGCCTGTTATGACCTGCAGGCTCTGGAGTTTTCCCTGAAATTCTGCAGGCCAGAGTACTCAAGGTGGGAGCTGTGGGGTATAGGAGAAGAGTAGTGGTTGTGGATTGTGGAGAGAGTGGTAGCTGTGGATTGTGGAGAGAGTGGTTGCTGTGGATTGTGGAGAGAGTGGTTGCTGTGGGGGTGAGTAATGTCTGTGGATTGTGGGAAGAGTGGTGACTGTGGATTGTTGGGAGAGTAGTGGCTGTGGGGTGTAGAGGGAGAGTGGTGGCTGTAGATTGTGGTGGCTGTAGGGTGTAGGGGGAGAGTGGTGGCTGTAGATTGCTGTGGCTATAAGGTGTAGGGGGAGAGTGGTGGCTGTGGGCTGTAGGGGGAGAATGATGGCTGTAGATTGTGAGAGCTGTGGGGTATTTGGGGAGAGTGGCAGCTGTGGATTGTGGGAAAGTGGTTGCTGTGGATTGTGGAGAGAGTAGTGGCTGTGCAATGCAGGGGGAAAGTGGTGGCTGTAGATGGTGGGGAGTGGCGGCTGTGGATGGTAGGGGAGGTAAAGGCTGGGGAAGTGGGTTGAATGAAGGCTGTGGAGTGAACATGCAAAGCAATAGCTGAATAACGAGAATTGTTTTTGGGGGGTGCTGTTTTAATTCTTGTTATGGGGCACCATTATTTCTATGTATGCAGCGAGCAGGTCCGAGCGCAGACCAAAGTTAAAGGGGATGAGCAGTGGGGAATAGTAGTCAATGGTGGCTCTACTACTCCCTTAAATATGGAAAATCGGGATCTGGTGCAGCATACCACGTGCAGTGGTAAATTTGACAGTTCTTATGGCCTGCTGCCAGCGGAGTCCGGCAGGGTAAGATGGTGATGCCCCGATGGGGCGCTACCTGCAGAGTCGGATAGGGTAAGGTTTTGCTTGGCCGTGACGCTAGCTCATGCACGGGTAAGGACTTGTTCCGAGCAAAATAATAAAATATAAAAAGTGGAGAACTAAATAAAAATGAGGATAAAGCCTCTGTCCTCACTGGAGTGCTAGTATGGTACCCCAGTGCTATGTTGTAAATGGAGTTGGTGGGGGCAAGGTACTCCAGGAGTCAAGTGTAACAGTAAACGAAAACAATTTTATTCGTAAGGATCATATGATGGGTTAACTTGACTTATTGTATACAATTCACATTAGATGGCTTTTAGTAGAAACAGTTACAATTGCAGGCATTAGTTACTTCTGCAGATTCTCAGGGACTTGATACAGGGAACTGTATTTATCCTCCGTGCTTTTCCTTCCAACTGTGCTCCCTGGCTGTGCCTATCTCTGGCCAGCTTAGTTTACCTTTCTTGTGCTGTGCCTATGTAAAACTGACTCAGATCTCCTTCTACTCTCTTCTTCTCTCTCTTTCCTCTTCTGTCCTTATTAGCAATTCTTGTTCTTTAGTACTCACACTTTTGATGTTCCACTTCCCACCGCACTGGCTTTCTCCTTGTTCCTCCCCTGCCTCTCTCAAGCTGAATGTTATCTCTGTACTTAAAAGACTGACTAGCTCCACCCACTCTCTCCTTTTGTACTGTTACACTAACCCAGCCTATCAAGGGTGTCCACTGATCACAGGCCTGCTGCACCTGGCTATTTCCCTGACTGTAGCTAGGTAACCTGTACACACCAGCGGCTAGAGAATATTAGCATAACATAATTCAGTGGAGAAATATGAACAATAACGTAACAACTTTTCACACTCTTCATGCATCACATTTAAACATGATTGAAAACTGTAGACATCACAGAAAGTGCTGGAGTACCCAATTCTGGGATACTACATGTACACCCCCGGATATGGTACAGTCTCAAGCTGTTGATGTAGTACTGATGCATCATGGGATTGCTAGCTCAGAAAAGTGAAAGTGAAAGCAGAAAACCCAGCATTGAGATGGTGCCTGATAAGCATCAGACATGAGGCTGCTCTGCATAGAAGCAAGTGCAATATGCATAGGAGACCTCCAGAGTGTGACCAGAAATTGGATGAGCAATATAGGAATGGGAAAATGTGGCTCTTTAATCAGCACAGCAAAATGCAATCTCTCCCAAGTCTCTGGATGTGCACTGAGGGAGCTCCTCTGCTTCTATTCCAAATACATGAATGCTAAAGCCAGTGAACAGGACTGCTGCAGCTTCTTCTTACCCAGGGCTCCTACACTGTACAGAGTGGGGACATCTAAACGGTCAGTATTACTTTTTTTCTTTGTCATTTTATCTCAGTGATTGACAGCTACCCCTGTATGTACAGTCATTCACAGACAGCTGTCAATCACTGATAGCTCCGCCCATTGGACTGTTCAGCTCAGAGTATACAGAGATAAAAATGAATAAAATACAAGTTCTACTGTATCTTCCCCCATAAAACTATATATCAATCTGCTCGGCTCCTCCTGCTCTATAACATCATGCCTGCAGTTTGGACAGCATGTTTGAGCTGACAGACTCCCTTCAAAAAGTATATTGTGGCTTACTTAATATTTAATAAAATGTGTGAGAATCTTTCTCATAATGATATGACTCAGCTCCTGCTTATGCTCCATTAAATCTACAAAAATCTTCTAACTGCTCTTGTCACTAGCTTTTGTGAGAAGCGGTACAGTTTGTGTAATCCAGTCAGAACCAATTAAGCTTAAAGCTTTCAATGTTGGAACATCTATTACTGACTCTAGCACGGCAGCAATAACATTCAGCAGGGTAAACTGAGGATTTCTCAGGGCTAGGTCATCAGTTATGGTTTGTGGATCACAAGTCAAACTTGACTAAATTCATTCCATACCACCAGCAACATCTCCCAGGGTACATGCTGAGTTACTCACGGGCTTTAATGGGTGAATATACGCCTAAAGAGTATCCATTTGTTATATGTTTGTATAGGTTATGTAAAGTTCTTGATGTTTTAACTATATTGAAAGTGTAGTCAATAGAGATGAGCGAACGCGTTCGTCCGAGCTTGATATTCGTGCGAATATTAGGGTGTTCGGGATGTTCGTTATTCGTAACGAACACCATGCGGTGTTCTGGTTACTTTCACTTCCTTCCCTGAGACGTTAGCGCGCTTTTCTGGCCAATTGAAAGACAGGGAAGGCATTACAACTTCCCCCTGCAACGTTTAAGCCCTATACCACCCCCCTGCTGTGAGTGGCTGGCGAGATCAGGTGTTCGCCTAATATAAAAGTCGGCCCCTCCCGCGGCTCGCCTCAGATGCGGTGTGAGTTAGATGAGGGACAGTGCTGTTTATACCGGAGCTGCTGTAGGGAAAGAATTGGTAGTTAGTGTAGGCTTCAAGACCCCCCAAAGGTCCTTATTAGGGCCACTGATAGCTGTGTGTTGGCTGCTGTTAGCAGTGGGATTTTTTTTTTTCTCAAAATCGCCTCTGCAGACCGTTGCACCTGGCATTAGGGACAGAAGTGCTGCATAGGCAGGGAGAGTGTTAGGAGTGAGTGTAGCCTTCAAGAACCTCAACGGTCCTTTCTAGGGCCATATTTATCCGTGTGCAGTACTGTCCAGGCTGCTGTTAGCTGTGCTGCATTTTTTTTGGGCTTCTCAAAATCGCCTCTGCAGAGCATTCCACCCTCCATTGATACTGCAGGGAAAGAATTGTATAGGCAGGGCCACAACACAGTTATTATTCATAGAATATACGCAGTGCTGCCTGTTGGTGGGAAAAAACTGAAAACAAATCTATTTGTCCAGCCTCTGTCCGTCCTAACGCCTGTGGACACGTGTGAGCTGCGTGAAAAACATTGCTAAATCATACGCACCCAGCTACGCTTTACTGCTGGCTTCGCCATTTGCTTTCCTTAATTGGGAAAAAAATACCTGCTCTGCCAGAGTTATAATAACTCTGCTACCCTCACGTTCTGTGACACATAAGCAGGGACACAGCACAGTTATTAAACTTCTCATGTTCATTGAATATACGCAGTGCTGCCTGTTGGTGGGAAAAAACTGAAAACAAATCTATTTGTCCAGCCTCTGTCCGTCCTTACGCCTGTGGAGACGTGTGAGCTGCGTGAAAAACATTGCTAAATCATACGCACCCAGCTACGCTTTACTGCTGGCTTCGCCATTTGCTTTCCTTAATTGGGAAAAAAATACCTGCTCTGCCAGAGTTATAATAACTCTGCTACCCTCACGTTCTGTGACACATAAGCAGGGACACAGCACAGTTATTAAACTTCTCATGTTCATTGAATATACGCAGTGCTGCCTGTTGGTGGGAAAAAACTGAAAACAAATCTATTTGTCCAGCCTCTGTCCGTCCTTACGCCTGTGGAGACGTGTGAGCTGCGTGAAAAACATTGCTAAATCATACGCACCCAGCTACGCTTTACTGCTGGCTTCGCCATTTGCTTTCCTTAATTGGGAAAAAAATACCTGCTCTGCCAGAGTTATAATAACTCTGCTACCCTCACGTTCTGTGACACATAAGCAGGGACACAGCACAGTTATTAAACTTCTCATGTTCATTGAATATACGCAGTGCTGCCTGTTGGTGGGAAAAAACTGAAAACAAATCTATTTGTCCAGCCTCTGTCCGTCCTTACGGGCGGTGGAGACGTGTGAGCTGCGTGAAGAACAGTGCTAAATCATACGCACCCAGCTACGCTTTACTGCTGGCTTCGCCATTTGCTTTCCTTAATTGGGAAAAAAATACCTGCTCTCCAAGAGTTATAATAACTCTGCTACCCTCACGTTCTGTGACACATAAGCAGGGACACAGCACAGTTATTAAACTTAGATAATTCATTCACTAGAGGCAGTGGGGCCTTTCGTTTTCCAAAAAGGGCAAAAATTATATTTGGCCTGCAGTCTTGCGCCAATTTATTTCCTGCCTGTGAAATCAAATCACTGGTAATACAGCATGCTGAGGGGTAGGGGTAGGCCTAGAGGACGTGGACGCGGCCGAGGACGCGGAGGGCCAAGTCAGGGTGTGGGCACAGGCCAAGCTCCTGATCCAGGTGTGTCGCAGCCGACTACTGCGCGATTAGGAGAGAGGCACGTTTCTGGCGTCCCCACATTCATCGCCCAATTAATGGGTCCACGCGGGAGACGGTTATTAGAAAATGAGCAGTGTGAGCAGGTCCTGTCCTGGATGGCAGAAAGTGCTTCGAGCAACCTATCGTCTACCCGCAGTTCTGCGCCGTCCACTGCTGCCAATCCGAATCCTCTGTCTGCTGCTCCTCCTTCCTCCCAGCCTCCTCACTCCACTACAATAACACCTGCTCAGGAGCGGGAGCACTCCCAGGAACTGTTCTCGGGCCCCTGCTTAGATTGGGCAGCAGCGGTTCCTCTCCCACCAGAGGAGTTTATCGTCACTGATGCCCAACCATTCGAAAGTTCCCGGGGTCCGGGGGAAGAGGCTGGGGACTTCCGCCAACTGTCTCAACAACTTTCTGTGGGTGAGGAGGACGATGACGATCAGACACAGTTGTCTTGCAGTGAGGTAGTAGTAAGGGCAGTAAGTCCCAGGGAGCAGCGCACAGAGGATTCGGAGGAAGAGCAGCAGGACGATGAGGTGACTGACCCCACCTGGTGTGCAACGCTTACTCAGGAGGACAGGTCTTCAGAGGGGGAGTCAAGGGCATCAGCAGGGCAGGTTGCAAGAGGCAGTGCGGTGTCCAGGGCCAGGGGTAGAGGCAGGGCCAGACCGAATAATCCACCAAGTGTTTCCCAAAGCGCCCCCTCGCGCCATGCCACCCTGCGGAGGCCGAGGTGCTCTAAGGTCTGGCAGTTTTTCACAGAGACGCCTGACGACCGACGAACAGTGGTGTGCAACCTTTGTCGCGCAAAGCTCAGCCGGGGAGCCAACACCAACAGCCTCACCACCACCACCATGCGCAGACATATGATGGCCAAGCACCCCGCAAGGTGGGACAAAGGCCGTTCACCGCCTCCGGTTTGCACCCCTGCCTCTCCCCCTGTGCCCCAACCTGCCACTGAGATGCAACCCCCCTCTCAGGACACAGGCACTACCGCCTCATGGCCTGCACCCACACCCTCATCTCCGCTATCCTCGGCCCCATCCAGCAGTGTAGTTCAGCGCACCGTTCAGCCGTCGCTTGCGCAAGTGTTCGAGCGCAAGCGCAAGTACGCCGCCACGCACCCGCACGCTCAAACGTTAACCGTCCGCATCGCAAAATTCATCAGCCTTGAGATGCTGCCGTATAGGGTTGTGGAAACGGAGTCCTTCAAAAGTATCATGGAGGCGGCGGCCCTGCGCTACTCAGTTCCCAGTCGCCACTACTTTTCCCGATGTGCCGTCCCAGCCCTGCACGACCACGTCTCCCGCAACATTGTGCGCGCCCTCACCAACGCGGTTACTGCCACGGTCCACTTAACTACGGACACGTGGACAAGCACAGGCGGGCAGGGCCACTACATCTCCCTGACGGCACATTGGGTGAATTTAGTGGAGGCTGGGACAGAGTCAGAGCCTGGGACCGCTCACGTCCTACCCACCCCCAGAATTGCGGGCCCCAGCTCGGTGCTGGTATCTGCGGAGGTGTATGCTTCCTCCACTAAAGCACCCTCCTCCTCCTCCTCCTCCTCTGTCTCACAATCAAGATGTGTTAGCAGCAGCATGTCGCCAGCAGTCGGTGTCGCGCGGTGTGGCAGCACAGCGGTGGGCAAGCGTCAGCAGGCCGTGCTGAAACTACTCAGCTTAGGCGATAAGAGGCACACGGCCCACGAACTGCTGCAGGATCTGACACAGCAGACCGACCGCTGGCTTGCGCCGCTGAGCCTCCAACCGGGCATGGTCGTGTGTGACAACGGCCGTAACCTGGTGGCGGCTCTGCAGCTCGGCAGCCTCACGCACGTGCCATGCCTGGCCCACGTCTTTAATTTGGTGGTTCAGCGCTTTCTGAAAAGCTACCCACGCTTGTCAGACCTGCTCGTAAAGGCGCGCCGGCTCTGCGCACATTTCCGCAAGTCCCACACGGACGCTGCCACCCTGCGCACCCTGCAACATCACTTTAAGCTGCCAGTGCACCGACTGCTGTGCGACGTGCCCACACGGTGGAACTCTACGCTCCACATGTTGGCCAGGCTCTATGAACAGCGTAGAGCTATAGTCGAATACCAACTCCAACATGGGCGGCGCAGTGGGAGTCAGCCTCCTCAATTTCTTTCAGAAGAGTGGGCCTGGTTGGCAGACATCTGCCATGTCCTTGGTAATTTTGAGGAGTCTACCCAGGTGGTGAGCGGCGATGCTACAATCATTAGCGTCACCATTCCTCTGCTATGCATCTTGAGAAATTCCCTGCAAACCATAAAGGCAGCTGCTTTGCGCTCGGAAACGGGGGCGGGGGAAGACAGTATGCCGCTGGATAGTCAGGGCACCCTCCTGTCTATTTCTCAGCGCGTACAGGAGGAGGAGGAGGAGCATGAGGAGGATGAGGAGGAGGGGGAAGAGACAGCTTGGGCCGCTGCTGACGGTACACCGGCTGATTGCCTGTCATCCTTTCAGCGTGTATGGCCTGAGGAGGAGGAGGAGGAGGAGGAGGAGGAGGATCCTGAAAGTGATCTTCCTAGTGAAGACAGCCATGTGTTGCGTACAGGTACCCTGGCACACATGGCTGACTTCATGTTAGGATGCCTTTCTCGTGACCCTCGCGTTGCACGCATTCTGGCCACTACGGATTACTGGGTGTACACACTGCTCGATCCACGGTATAAGGAGAACCTGCCCACTCTGATTCCCGAAGAGGAAAGGGGTTCGAGAGTGTTGCTATACCACAGGACCCTTGCGGACAAGCTGATGGTAAAATTCCCAGCCGACAGTGCTAGTGGCAGAAGGCGCAGTTCCGAGGGCCATGTTGCAGGGGATGTGCGTAGATCGAGCAGCATGTACATCCCAGGCAGTGCAACAGTCTTTAAGGGCCTGGCCAGCTTTATGGCTCCCCACCAAGACTGTGTCACCGCTCCCCAGTCACGGCTGAGTCGGCGGGAGCACTGCAAAAGGATGGTGAGGGAGTACGTAGCGGATCGCACGACCATCCTTGGTGACGCCTCTGCCCCCTACAACTACTGGGTGTCGAAGCTGGACACGTGGCCTGAACTAGCCCTGTATGCCCTTGAGGTGCTTGCTTGTCCTGCGGCTAGCGTGTTGTCGGAGAGGGTGTTTAGTGCGGCTGGGGGAATCATCACAGATAAGCGTAGCCGCTTGTCAACCGACAGTGCCGACAGGCTAACACTCATCAAGATGAACAAAGGCTGGATTTCCCCAGACTTCTGTTCTCCACCAGCGGACAGCAGCGATACGTAAGCAATACGTAGGCTGCACCCGCGGATGGAAGCTACGTTCTCTCTCACCATCCAAAACGGGGACATTTCTGCTTCATCAATCTGTGTCTAATATTCCTCCTCCTCCTCCTCCTGCTCCTCCTCCTGAAACCTCACGTAATCACGCTGAACGGGCAATTTTTCTTAGGGCCACAAGGCTCACTCAAATAATTTTTCAGAACAATTTTTATAAGTTTCAATGCGCTTAAAAGCATTGGAACTTTAACTTGAACCAATTTTTCGTTACACTGGGCTGCCTCCAGGCCTAGTTACCACTTAAGCCACATTAACCAAAGCGATTAATGGGTTTCACCTGCCCTCTTGGCTGGCCATGGCCAATTTTTGGGATGTACATTAGTACTGTTGATACAGCAATTTTTGTGGGCCCTCGCCTACAGTGTAATCAAATTAATTTTTAGCCCACCTGCATTACAGCTGACGTTACCTCAGCTGTGTTGGGCAATGCAATGGGATATTTCTATGTACCGCCGGTGGCTTCCTGGCACCCACCCAGGCAGTGGGTCCACAGGGAGTTAAACCTACATGTGTCCACTTGTAAAGAACCCCAGTCTGACTGGGGCATGCAGTGTGGGCCGAAGCCCACCTGTATTACGCACGACATTACTACCTCAGCTGTGTTGGGCAATGCAATGGGATATTTCTGTGTACCGCCGGTGGGTTCCAGGGAGCCACCCATGCTGTGGGTCGACAGGGACTTCACAATAGGGAGTTGTACCTGCCTGTGTCTATGAATTAAAAAGCCCGGTCTGACTGGGGCATGCAGACACCTTGACAGAATGAATAGTGTGTGGCACATAGGTTCCCCATTGCTATGCCCACGTGTGCAGCTCTTGATGGCGGTGGCACAGGATTCTATTTCTCATTGCTTCTGTACAGCATTGTGGGCTATCGCTCCGCCACTTTTAAAGAGGGTCGCTGCCTAGCCGTGCCAACCTCTGCAGTGTGTGCCTGCGGTCCCTCGTCATGGCAGACGCAATTCTAAATAGACATGAGCGTGGTGTGGCATGAGGGCAGCTGAAGGCTGCGCAGGGACACTTTGGTGTGCGCTGTGGGGGGGAGGGGGGGCGGTTGGGCAGCATGTAACCCAGGAGAAGTGTCAGTGGAGTGTCATGCAGGCAGTGATTGTGCTTTGTTGGAGGTAGTGTGGTGCTTAGCAAAGGTATGCCATGCTAATGAGGGCTTTTCAGAAGTAAAAGTTGTTGGGAGGGGGGGGGCCCACTCTTGCCGGTATTGTGGCTTAATAGTGGGACCTGGGAACTTGAGATGCAGCCCAACATGTAGCCCCTCGCCTGCCCTATCCGTCACTGTGTCATTCCCATCACTTTCCTGAATTGCCCAGATTTTCACACATGAAAACCTTAGCGAGCATCGGCGAAATACAAAAATGTTCTGGTCGCCCATTGACTTCAATGGGGTTCGTTGTTCGAAACGAACCCTCGAGCATCACGGGAAGTTCGTTACGAATAACGAACACCCGAACATTTTGGTGTTCGCTCATCTCTAGTAGTCAACTGCAATTTCAAATACAACTTCATTAAGAATGAGCTGTTATGTCCTCACACAGCTGAAACTGGGTGCAAACCTTTATAGCCAAATCTTAACTAATTCTATTGCTGTTTAGCCCTCCATTTGTCCAGAAGCAGTGCCATTAGTTTTGACGCATGATACTAGTAAATTGTCAGTTCCTAGTGGTTTTACCATCCAGTGTCAATGGCTGAGGAGACATTTTAATAACACTGAGCAGTTGAGACAACTTACCTCACAAGTTCCTAGTATCGGGTGCTAATGACACTGATTTTGGGGGAACAGAAGAGCTAAACGTAAAAAAACCCAGTGCTGTAATTTGCACAGAGGTGGCTATACAGGTATGCACTTAGTATCAGTTGTGACAGGATGCAACAGGTCCACTTTGGCACACACATACAGTGCTGGCGCTATGTAATTAGTGCAGTGCATGGGTGGCACAGGGATGGTGTTGGGTGCTGAAACTGCGGATGCTCTATATTACATCTGACACTCACAGCTGAGATTGAAGATAACTCTGATTCTAGCCATTTAACATCTTAGATGTTGTCAATATCTCCACATTGGGATTTGTCTGGTGGTCATGTAATGGTGGTCATGTAAGTATTGCATTTGTATTTTAATCTTATACTTGAAAAGACTCACATGAGTCGAAACGTATTTTAATCGTTTGCAGGAATAAAAGATTTGTTTTACTGCACTACGGATGCTGCCATTTCCAGTTTTTACTATTGTACTGCATTCGGGGTCTCTGTTGGATCCAACCCAGTCTGGTGGCTGTGCATATGCCTGTCTAGCTAAATACAGCTTGAAAGTTGTGCTTTTGGCATCTCTCCTCTTGTTACTCTGTTAAATGCCTGAGATTGAAGATAACTCTGATTCTGGCCATTTAACATCTTAGATGCTGTAGTCAATAGTGACTGCAGCATTGAAGTGGTTAAACAGAGGAACGGATCTCTCTGTCAGCCTAATTTAACAATACAACTCATTACAACAAAACAAGTTTTTTTTTAGAAAGTGTATTTGAAAAGTTGCTTCATTTTTCATGATTTTTTTTAACATTAAATTGTAATAGTACAGAGTTCACCAATGTAAAAAACAATTTTTGTTTCATACCTAAATTTTTCTTATATTAAATTTTTCTTATATTATATTTTTCTTATATTGCTTTCTTATAAAACAAAATTAGGTTTATTTCAGCTTTACATGCTGTAGAAATTACAAGAAAAAGAGTACAAAATAATAGTTTCAGTAGTCAGCATCCATGTGTAAGAAGAAGAGTAAGTTAAATAAGTTGAGGTCTCTTCAGTTGTTCTTCAGTTCTGTGTTAGGCCTTAGTCAGACGGGCGTTTTTTCATGCAATTTGCGCATGCGCATGCGTCCGGCGATTTTATAAAACCATTGCTTTGCATTAGTATCGGACACATGAGCGCTTTTTATGCGCTCGTCCGATAAATATTGATTGGCTCAGCACAGGGACCAATCAGGGGCAGCTCTCACTCACACCCACTCACACCCACTGCCGGCCGGCCGCGCTGAACTCCTCTCTGCCGGGACTAGGTGAGTATATATATATTTTTTATTTTTACACATTTCTGGATGAATTGCAGGGAATGGCTTATATATTTAAGCCCTTCCCGACAATTCATCGTGAGATCGCCCGCAGCGCATTGCTTTCAATGGAGCCGGCTGTATTGCCGGCTCCATTGAATTCAATGCGCTGGACAGCTCCGGCCCGTTTCTATTGAAACGCGGCTAGGAGCAGTTTTTTCGGGTGATTTTTCGGCCCCGGTCACGCGATTTGCGGATGCGCATCCGTCATGCGATCCGCAAATCGCGACAAAAAACGCCCGTGTGACTAAGGCCTTACACAGACACTAGCTCCCACTAGAGATGAGCGAGCACCCAAATGCTTGGGTCCGCGTTATTCGAGTTGAGCTTTTCGTAAAATTCGAGAGCTCTACTCAAGTAACGGTCCCCATTGACTACAATGGGGGACTCGAGCATTTTTGTATGTGGGATGCCAGGTGCAGAGCTTTTTTTTTTTTTCCCTAGGTTTGTCGTCTCTCTCTCTTTCTCTTTTCTCTCTCTCTGCCCTGACAAAAATTTGCCATTGACGTGCGCTGCGTCGCAGCGGGGAGGGGCCAAAACAGGCACATCACAGCGGGGAGGAGCCAAAAACTGGGGCGGGGTCGAACACGGCTTGATGCTTGTTCGAGTAACGAGCACCATCGAGTATGCTAATAATCGAATGAGCATCACGCTCGGCAGAGAATGTTTGCTCAACTCTAGCTCCCACCAAGAGACACCCTAACACCTGCTCAACATGCTGTATAGCAAAGGAATACATGAAATGTTCATATATAGACAACTCCAAATATACGAAGCTGTGATGTATTTATAAATATACCCAGACCCTTATAGTGTACCAATATAGATATATGTCTCAGCAATGTGTGAAGTTAACCTTTTCCAATATTATTCTCATTAAATTTGCAATAGATTTATTTAACATTTTCCCCTGTTTGGAGAGAAAAATAATTTAAACTCTTAAAATGATCAATTTCATCCTTAAAGAATCTTTTGGCCTTCATTCTTCTTTTTTTCTTCTTGAATAATGTTATTAAATGTTCATGTCCATAAATATCAAATGTCTATAGGTTACATTGCAATTGATTTATAACATTAATGCCATGATAAGCCGTGATTTAATATCTAGAATGCATTTATATACTGCCTTAAATCTAAAATGATGAGGAGAACTACTTGACATCTTCTTCCTCTGCTCCAATAGAAGGATTAGTACAGTAGTAGCTGTTTATTTAACCCTTTCCAATCCACTGACTGACCTCTAAAGACATTATGATTTAAGGCTGTACAGCTCTGATGTTGGAAGACATCCATTGGGGTTCTCTTACTGTATATTGCCAGCCTCACTGCTGTTGGAGCCTATCCAGCGTGTCACCTCATTCAGTACTGGCTTTAGTCAGCATATAGCGCTGTTCTATAACAGCAGAAAAAGAGTAAGCCCCCTAGGAAAACCGGGATACAAATTGGATTGGAAAGGGTTAACGTTCAAGTCTTATCTTAAAGGGGTTGTCCCGCGAAAGCAAGTGGGGGTATACACTTCTGTATGGCCATATTAATGCACTTTGTAATGTACATTGTGCATTAATTATGAGCCATACAGAAGTTATTCACTTACCTGTTCCGTTGCTAGCGTCCCCATCTCCATGGTGCCGTCTAATTTTCAGCGTCTAATCGCCGGATTAGACGCGCTTGCGCAGTCCGGTCTTCTTCTTTTCTGAATGGGGCCGCTCGTGCCGGAGAGCGGCTCCTCGTAGCTCCGCCCCGTCACGTGCCGATTCTAGCCAATCAGGAGGCTGGAATCGGCAATGGACCGCACAGAAGACCTGCGGTCCACCGAGGGTGAAGATCCCGGTGGCCATCTTCACCAGGTAAGTAAGAAGTCACCGGAGCGTGGGGATTCAGGTAAGCACTATCCGGTTTTCTTTTTTAACCCCTGCATCGGGTTTGTCTCGCGCCGAACGGGGGGGGGCTATTGAAAAAAAAAAAAACCCGTTTCGGCGCGGGACAACCCCTTTAACTTTTCTGTGTAAATTCAGCTTTTAGTTGGCAAATTTTTCTTAAAATCAGCGTTAGTTGATCATGTTGTGTGTTTGATTATTTTTTAATATTGGTTTTCTCAGCATAAAAGTAAAGTCTGTATTTTGAAGAGCTTCTTCTGAAATCGGTGCAGGAATATTGGGCACATTCCTTTACTGAGCAACGGTCTTTCACTTACAAACTATCCAGGAATAATTCTGTCTTCTTGAGTATTTATTACTACTGAACAGCTGAGTCTCTGGGAAAGCAAGAGCTAATATTGACACTTATCCTAACTTTAGCAGACTGTCAGTGAAATCAGAGTATACTAGCCCTTAGTCACAGAACACATATCAGGGTTTGTAGCATTCTGACATATAATCCATTTTCCTCTTTGCTTACCCAACAAACTTTCATTTGCTGTTGAAGTTCACAGGACGCCGTGCACACTTTTTAAAAAAAATTATTGCTTTTAATGGAAGCCTGTGGGAGCCGTCCTTGCCGGAAACCCGCAGAAAATGAGCATGCTGCGGGTGATTTCCCGCACGTGCGATCCGCGCAGCAGGGAAAAATGACATCTGCAGGTATTTACTTACCTGCGGGTGTCCAATGATTCCCTATGGGCGCGGATCACTCGTGCGGGACACCCGCACGGATTTGCTAAATCCATTTTGCTAGTGGAAATTGGGGCTAAGAATATCACAGTCGTAAATAAGCATTAAATGTTACATACTTTCCATCCATCTTTCCCAGACTTTGGTGACATGATTATAGTTACTACCTAATTCTATACTAAAATATTGGCGAGTAACTTATGGTCATAAAAGTGTATTATATTATTCATGTATATTATATTGGTTATCATATGAAAATATACTTTTATTTAAAATATCATACATAATAATAAACCTGGACACACACAAACACACGTTTCATTTTTGCATTGCTTTGGTTGCTCTGCCTTGACCATTCTCTGGCTTAGCAGTTGGTACCACAACTAACTGTTTGTATATGTCTTCATCAATCTCAGTGTATGGCCACTCACATGAGCGGATTTGAAGTGCGGATACTGCAATCGCCATCCGTGTGTATGACACGCAGTAATATGCAGGCATTGACTTTCAAATTTACGCTCACACTTACTGGTAAGGGATTGCGGATTCCAGAAGTAGAAAAAAATCGCAGCATACTCTGTTTTAATGTGGTTTGCACGTGTATGAGCTCCATTGATCTCTATGGATGTGTTCGATCTGCAGTGCATATGCAATTAACATTGCGTTTGGACACAGATCGGTACACACGTTGCTAGGAAACCAGATAACAAATGGTACAAAGAAAACAGGCATTTGTGGGCAGACAATGCAGAACGGAGTCTAGGGAGAAACACAACCATTCAAACTGCTGTCTGTGACCTCCACTTATTCTTCTGGACCCTTTCTCAACAAGAAGAAGTGGTTGTTTTTTTTAAAGTGCTTTATTCTTTTTTCAAAAAAAGTCATATAAACCAGCCAAGCTAAGTAGGATGATGCCAGTAGTCCATGTGTAGAGGGGCCAGGAGGTCAGTCGGTTGCAGCAGGCGAACGGTGGTTGGTCGGTTTGGCTATGCAGAGAATGGATCTGTCTGTGGGGAGTCGGGATCGGTGTCCAGATGTGCAGAGACATCCCAGACCATCCGGAGGCAGGAGACCCCTTGTAGCGGTGGGGATGCTGAGGTGGTCTGGCTGAAGTCAGAGCCAGTGGCTGGTGGGTTCACAGCCCCTGCGCAGCCAGGTATGTGCACATCTGTGTTGTGTCCAATTAATGTAAATAATACATTGGTACACACGGGAAGCAGGATATATGATGACTTGGGCAGTGAGGTGATGGGGGTTAGTGCACGTGGTGCTGGTGAGGATGTAAGAGACATTTTGGGGTGCATGGGGGAAATGTTAGCCAGATGTGAGAGGGGAGCTGGATTGCGGTTGAGCAATGACCCATATCCGGTTGAGGCATTGAGAATACAGTCACCACTGAATACCAGCGTGAGAACGCAAGGGGGAGTTCAAGGGCAGGAACTAAGGGCTTGCAAAAAACAGGAGAGACAATTGCGGTTCAAACAGAAATGGATGGTGAAGGGATTCAGTTGGACGATAGGGCAAAAGCGAGATGTATGTGTGTTACAAAGGTCCGCTGAGAGCGCCTTTAAAAAAGGAGGTTAGGGAGAAAATATGGCGAGTATGTGGAGATATTCTCGCTCCTCCCATTTGAAGAAATTTAATTTGGATAAAGGAAAGAGGACAACTTGCTGCGTAAATCGTGGCATAATACAAGATCGGTGAAGAGACTGAACAAGGTGCGGATTCGCTTAAATAAGGAAATTGTGAGTTTTATCATGAGGAATTGTGGTGTGGCGGTTCGTCATTTAGATCTGGAATCTGGACAGTGTAATTTTTGGAGAAAAGATGGAGTTTACTTGACCGCAGTGGGTATTGACCTTTAGTCATGGGCAATCCAAGGGGGATTGAGAGGACGATGTTTATGCGGGGTGTGGAACAGGCTCAAGGTAGTCAGACTGTGCTTGTTTGTGTTGGGTGGGGGGGGGGTCCTTGGAGTTGGTAACAAAATTGATTGGAGGGGAAGGCAGGGGGTGAAGAGCCACCTTCCCGTTATGTTATTCTTGGTTGGTGTTGGCTGTGTCACCTCTTGGCTCTGACAGGAGCTAATCCCTGCAGAGATAGTGGTGTGTCTAGCCTTTTAAAAGATAGTTGATCTCTGATGCAGTTGGGTGCACCTGGAGGCAATTGGTATATATACTACATGGAAAATGGTGAGTTGACAGATATATAGTGCTCCAATGACCTCCCCTTGTGTTGGTTGGTTTTATTGGGTTAATTATATTAATTTATGTAATTTTTTGTAATAAAATGGCTGCTCTGGCCTAACTATCCAAAACCAGAAGTGTGTTGTCTTCTATCGGGTGCTATATGGTAATGCATAAAGCTACAGCAGGAAGTAGCTCTGTTATACCAGCATCATGTAGATATGAAGTACTTCATAGTAAAGCAGAAAAAAACATTTGAAGCATTTTATCTGTATGTATTTTACTTACTTTATTAAATATTGAAACCTTTTGATAGTTAGAAGGTGTTATCTAAGCATCAAAGATATAGTTATCTTGAATGATGTTTGCAACAGCTATACATACAACAAGGGGTCATTCCATAGAATGATGTATTTAGCAAATTGTTAGCCTGTCATCATGTGTTCCTGTCAATCAAGACTCATGCCATTTGGTCATTCTGAAATGCAGACAGCCCATGCACTTTGACACCATTTAAGTACTCTACTCATTTATCTAAATTCAGTGCAGTTATTTAAGAAAAGCATTACTAATCATTGTTCACTAGACATTCCAAACATCACGCAGTTGTTAAAGCTTCTGTTACTGTTAATAGGCAAAAGATAAAAAAATTATTTCAGTCAAATTTCTGCTTTGAAAATCACTTGTGGAAATTCTCTGAAGAGAAAGTAAAAATTATAAGAACAAACTTCATACAAATAACAATATTTTGGGGAAATTTACCAAAATGTAATTGCCTTAAGTGATTAATCTTACATTTCACTACTTTAGGCTGCATTCAGGCGAACGTATATCGGCTCAGTTTTCACGCCTAGCCGATATATGTCGTCCTCATGTGCAGGGGGGGGGGGGATGGAAGAGCCAGGAGCAGGAACTAAGCTCCCGCCCCCTCTCTGCCTCCTCTCCGCCCCTCTGCACTATTTGCAATGGGGAGAGGCGGGGCGGGGCTAAGTTCAGAGAATTAGCCCCGCCTCGCCTCTCCCCATTGCAAATAGTGCGGAGGGGCGGAGAGGAGGCAGAGAGGGGGCGGGAGCTCAGTTCCTGCTCCTGGCTCTTCCATCCTCCCTCCCCTGCACACGAGGACAACGTATATCGGCTTGGCGTGAAAACCGAGCCGATATACATTCGTCTGAATGCAGCCATACTCTGTGAGTTATTCTTTAATTTGTTAGGAAATTGATTTTTTTATCACTAAGAAACAGAGCAATCCATATTCAGGATGTCATTTAAACCATCAACACCATATAACACATGAAAAGTGAGACTTACATGGCCATGCACGCTCCTCTAGGTAATTTATGCAAATCAGGAAGATGGAATAATACACCTATTGGATGGCAGCATTCTTTCAAATCAATGTCAGACCCTTTATACAGGTCTTTATAACAATGATTGGGAAAAGGAAACCAAGGCAACATGCATGCTTCATCCCCCGACCCACTCACCCCCTAGGTGTCGCCATACACTTTTTGGGTGCTCTCCTTAAGGAGAGACGACACCCTTCTTCACCCACATTACAAGCATCTCACCAGCTTAGCCAGAAACCTACTGCACACTGATGAGCGGCTTTCTGGCTTGGTTTCCTATTCCCAATCATTATTATAAAGACTTATATAAAGGGCTGGACATTGATTTGCAGGAATGCTGCCATCCAATAGGTGGCGCTGCAGAGGTGTTGTTCCATCTTCCTTATTTGCACTATATAACAGATATATGTATGTTTTATCCAATCTCTATTCCAAAAGTAAATTCCTGTTTGTTGATGATATTTGTAAGCAATTCAATTCACTAATCTATATTTTTCATTACAGAATTACTTGATCTATCTATGAATTCCAATGACTGCATTTTCCTTAGTTTTCCTTATTTTAGATAACTGTGGAAATCTCTCATTCAGGAGCCGCCTGCTTCTGTACAGCTAAAGCTTTTACTTTTGACGCTATAAATATCTCAGAACAGTCATTATGGGAATTTTGTACATGCTCTGTACAGGAGTCACACTAGCTATAGAATTAGATATCTGAGATAGTGGATCGCATTCATGTTTATCTTATAAATTGTATGGCTTTTTGGTTTTTTTGGTCTGCTCACCTAAAACTTACTAAAATAAATACAGTTCGCCCCTGAGATTCTATTGCACAGAAAATCCTGACTCCGATGGAAAGTTCTCAACTACTGGAGGGGAGTGAAATTCAAGGAGTTGAGTCCAACGCACATCAGCATCACCAGGGAGCCCATTCTAATGAAGACAATGTCTATCAACCGGTCCCAAAACATTGAGGGGCTGCTCAAAGGAAAGGAACAGTCGAACCGCAGCTACCGAGGGTCGTCTCCATCCTGTATTTAGTTTTACTCCTGATCCTATCTTTCATTCCTTTCATATATATTCTTATGCCATGTGCAATTTCCTATATTGTTCAAAAATGTTATAACTTTTCCGGTAGCGCAGGTGTTTCAAACAACCATTTCTTTGTGTATCCCTTCCTCAAGACTTGTGCAAGAAATAGTTTTTCTCCTCTTTCTGATAAATGTCAAATAGCTGAGCAGCATCAAATAATAAATTCTTGGTAGCCAAAATCACAGGATCCAAAAACTTAAACTAGCTGATAAAACTCCTCAGCATTGATTAATTCTTAACATTGTCAATCACCGCCTTGTATGCCCTTTCGAACATTGACACAAATGCAAATGTACATTCATTTTGACCAATTTTCAATTCTCTGAGGATTTTTGTAGGATCTCCTGTGACGTTTTAGACATACACGACCCATATGCTCTTTCGGCAGAGACTGCGTATGTGCTGAGTATGCACTGCACATATCCGGGAATCTGACGTCATGGACATGCGCAATGCCGATGTGGTTTTTAATTTTTTTTTCTTCAAATTTCCTGCTCTGAGCAGAGCCGGCATGCGTATCAAAATGCTGCCCTCTTGCAATACCTGCATAGGGAAAGAGTTTCATACAGGGCTGCATGCTGCGATTTATTTCTCTTGCGTAGTGATACACTGTATTCACACACTGGTGTGCAAGGAAGAATGAAAGTCCATTGACTTTCATTGCCTCCATTCACCGCGTATCACGCATGCGTGCAGCACATGCATAATAGGCAGTAAAAAAAACGCCTGTGGACATTGACCCTTAAACAAAGATTTTTCCTCTCATCAGATAAATAACATTTTTCTACATATTTTTCAAAAAACTCTGACACATGGATCTTTTTATCATATGTTGGAATTTCTTCAGTTAAACATTAGAGATGAGCGAGCATACTCGTTAAGGCGATTTACTCAAAAGAGAGCACCGCCGTGGGGGTGAGCGGGGGGGGGGGGTGGGGTGCGAAGGGGATCGGGAGGGAGAGAGAGAGATCTCTCTCACCCTCCACCCTGCTCCCCTCCGCCGCCTTGCGCCGCCCCCCGCAGAACCCCCGAATCTTCAGGGAAGAGCCACCAGGTACTCGAAAAAGGCGATGCTCTCTCGAGTAAATCGCCTTAACGAGTATGCTCGCTCATCTCTATTAAACATATTATTTATGTTTACAATTTTACATTTAAGTTGCTTTTCTGGTTTCTTAGGGCCAGTTTCACATGGCCAAAAAACTTGTTCGATCTTTGTGTGTTGCAAGACAAAACCAAACTTTGGTTGAAACCCATTTTTTGAATGGAGACATATATACACTGCATGTCCTTTCTTTTTGTGTTCCTCGGAACGCATCACTCATTGTTTTCAATGGTAACATCACATGTGAATCTGTCTGACACAAACCTATGTAATACTTGCATCATATACAAAATATTTTTTAGTTTCTCTTGTTCTTTACTAACTAAAATATATTTCTCCCATGTATTATTGTACCTTAAATTACTTTTCTGAGCAAAAGAATTTATAATTTCCTTTCTTATGGTCTAGAAAACTTCAGCTGCTTACACCTTTGTGTGTCATATAGGTTTTCCTGTGTTTAGCACGTCTAAATAGGTCTGGCACTTGTAGTCCTCCTGATTCTAAGTTCTACGACACCTGAAGCTTAACCCCTTAGTGACCACCAGTATGCTTGTTTACTGAGCTCACTAATTTCCGCCTGTGGTCAGGGGGCCTAAAGCTGAAAAAGCACAGTATGGATAGCCAATGAAAAAAAATAATGCTTTCATCATATCTGTATTTTTCTTATATTACTTTTACTATAAAAAAGGAGAAGTATTGGACCTTCATGAGTTGTAAAAAATACAAGAAAAGGAATACAGAATAATAGTTTCAGCAGTCAGCATGTGTAAGAAGAGTAAGTTGAATAAATTGAGTGAGCTGAGGTCTCTGGAGTCCTTCTTCAGTTCTGCATCCATATCTTCATTGTGTGTGTGTTACACAGGCGCCAGTGCTCATCGAGAGACCCCCTAGCACCTGCTCAAACGCAAATATATATATTAAAGAAAGGAGTTGGTGATTTGAGATATATAGACAACTTCAAATGTACATAGCTATGATGTATATAACCAGACCCTTGGTGTACTAATATAGATATATGTCCCAGCAATGTGTAAAGTTAACACATTCCAATATCATTCAGCAATCGGCAGCATCTTGATAACTCAGTTTACAGCATTGTAGTACAATGAAGATATCATAATACATGAAATGTCAAGTTAACATATGTTACATCTATAAATATGGACAGATTTATGAAAACTCTTTAAAAGATAAATGGTTTTCTTGCTCATAGCAACCAATCACAGTGCAAGAGCTGAATACAAAATAAAAGCTGTTCTGTGATTGATTGCTAATGGGCAACAAAAACTACTTCTCTTTTAGAAATCCACCCCTAAGGCCTCATGTCCACTGTACAATTAACATTTTAAATCCGCAGCGTTTTTCCTGCATGCGGATCCGCGCCCCATAGGGATGCATTAGACACCCGCAGGTAGTTAAATACCTGCGGATGTCATTTTTCGCTGCAGGCGCGGGTCCCGCGTGCAGAAAAAAATCCAGACCATGCTCCATTTGGTGCGGGTCTCCCACGGGGACGGCTCCCGCAGGCTTCTGTTGAAGCCTATGGAAGCCGTCCGGATCCGCAGGAGACCCGCGCCTGAACTAAACTCACCTGCTCCGGACGATGCGGGTCTTCCTTCCTTTACGGCCGGAAACATCTTTCTTCGGCTCGGCAGATGTGCCCGGCGCATGCGCGCGGCACGCAGCCGGCGTGCCGAGCACATCCGCCGGGCCGAAGAAAGAAGATTCGGCCGCGAAGAAGGGAAGACACGCATGGCCCGCAGCAGGTGAGTATATTCTTATTTTCAGCCCTCATGTCTGCGGGGCATGGAGAATTCGTAGCGGGCCTGATTTTCCCCATGGACATGAGGCCTTAGGGCTTAAAGAGACGAACATGTTTGTGGAGTCTTTTGTGCGCATGAAAATCATGCCCGCAAAAAGGGACGAAGCAAAACCATTGATTTCAATGTTTTCATTCTAATGAGACCGTTTCTCACGTGCAAAAACTACTTGCCCTAACTTTCTGCTATTTCTTTTGCAGATGTTACGGCGGTGGCTTTGAACAGCTAAAAATATTACGACTTATAACTTGTTATTGCGGCAAGCATATTTGCACATGCGTTCATATGCTTAAACCGTTAGTGTCTAGCCAAGCCAATTCTGCCAGCTGTTTTGGGTGTATTTTGAAGATGAACTGAAAAACAATGCACAATGTCATGTTTAGGCCAACCCTTCCCATGAAGTCCCATCATATTTTTGGTGTCTGTAAGGATGCCTTCATACTGGCGTGAATGTCTTGCGAGATTGATGCGTTGCCAGACACACAAATCTTGCACAGAGATGAAACCCATTCTTTTGAATGGGTTCATTCACATTTGTGATGTGTACCTGCATGGCATCCCGTTTTGATGCTATGCAGAAAAAGAAAATTGCAGCATGTCCCAACTTTCTGCGAGATCGACCAATCGCTTTCAAAGGGTCTGGCGGCAGCAGCGCCACCCCATTGAGAGCAATGGAAAAACTCTGTGATCCTCTGCCGCGGCTGTGACAGCCGCAGCGGGGGAATCTTACCTCCCTGCAGTAATGTGCGGTTGTTTCCATGTGAAAACACCTCACATTCACGGGTTTCACATGGATGGCGAGGGCAATATCGTCCTCACCAGTTTGAAGGTGCCCTAAGTGTCTAACACATCATAAAAATGTGCTTTTTGGCGCAGTTTGCATCCGAAACGGAAGCATCTTCAATAGTAAATCTGCCCCAGTGTTTGTTCGATATCTTATTCAGGACTGAGAAGCGGTTCTAATACTTTATGTTTAACTACTTGCAAACACATTGCTCCTGAGAACTGAAAGGTTAAGTAAGAGCGTATTACGTACTATGAATTCCCACAAACTAGGATTACTGCCTATAAACAAGTTTGTTTCCCACTGTAGAACACTGGGGAATATGTCGTAACTTTGTAGACACGGGACCTGCTTGTCTAAAGATGAATTTAGCTTGTTTAAACTCTCTGCAACTTTACTACATTAATACACCTCCTGATCATATATATCTAAAGTGTGTATCAAGTATTATCTCCACCACACTTCAGCAGCTTTCACACCTGTGTTAAGGGCAGTTCAGGGTTTCCGTCTCTCTGCTCCATTTTTGGAGGAGAGAAACTGAAATCAAACTGAAAAAAATGGATGTTTTTTTCCCCATCAATTGCAATGGAGCTTCAAAAAAAAAACAAAAGCGCGAAACAAACAGACAGGCTTCCATTTGTTCCCATTCCATCAGGTTTCCTTTGTTTAGACAGAAACATAACGTTTGCTTTCTGTTGTTTTGTTTTTTTTAAACCCCATTGAAATCAAAGGGGAAAGAAAACAGAACAGTTTTCTTCAGTTTCTCTCTTCCAAAAGTGGAGCAGATAAACAGAAACCCTAAACTGAGCCTAACGCAGATGTGAAAGCAGCCTAATTTAAATTGTTGTAACTTTTAGGTAGAATGCTATTATACAATAGGACCCAGAAGAGTAACTTGAACCCATGAGCCCCGATGTAAAACCTGTAACAGGTGTCCCACCTACCATGTGCCATTTATAATACTGGTGTCTTCTTATGTAGCAGAGGGGCCTTTGGGCACCCTCCAGCACCAAGGCTTGAGTGTGACTGCTACCTCTATATCCCACATAGCTATGCCCCTGTTAGAACCTTTATCTTGTTTAGATTTAAAGAGATTATTTTTTTCTAAACCATGTTCTCCTGCCATAAAATAACAAACAGTCACATACTCACTTCCCCGTGTGTCCAGCTCTGCCGCTACAGATTTCCTCTCTGATTTAATATTTCAGGCTGCGGTCGCCTTTTACCGGAGACCACAGGTGGTTGCAGCTAATAATAGAGCTCAGTACTCCATCTTTGAACTCTGTCATTGGCTGCAGCAGCTTGTGATGTCCTGTAAATAGGCTGCTGCAGCCTGTAAACAAATACCTGGCACGGAGTACTGAGCAGTGGTGCAGGAGATGCAGGAAGTCGAGAGAGGCGAGTATTTCACCCTTTTTTATATTATGGCAGGGGGAACTTGATTTTAGAAAATAAAACAGGTACAACCCCTTTAGCCTTAAGCACGTCTGAATATTACAGACCCATCTACTATCCTTAGCATTTATTAAATCTGTTTATGCTATGACAGCAAGCATAGCAGATATGGTTAAAGGGGTTGTCCCACTTTTAGCTGTTTTGCTGCAGGAAACAAATAGCTCCATACATTGGCAATGGTCCACGTTGGTACTGCAGACTGAGTCCTATTGAAGTGAATGGAATTCAGCCTGCATTACCAACCCGGCCCACTGCACAAAGTATAGAGCTGTCTACTTCCTACAGCAAAACAACTAGAAGTGGGACAACCCCTATAAGGGTAACCAGAGGCTGTGAATAAGCCTTCCTGATGAGCCCTACAAATTGTCCGCTATGAATGTACTGTTAACCCCACTGTGTACTTAGGACAGGCTGTGCATAGACTTTCTGTTGCGTGACATCTGCAGTCTGTAGGAATACATTAATTTGTGTGAAAATGTATGCAATTTTCTTGTGACAATTTCATTGTTCCTTCAGTACAATAACATTTCACTTTTGTAAAAATCACATCTTTTTTTTAACTTCTTTCCTAGTTTCTATATTCAAGAGCTATGAGCAGGTTCCACCTAGTGGACAAATACGGAATATTTCTGGGTAAAGCTCCAGTGCTTTCAACCTAATATGTACTTGTCCAATTTATACAATTCATCTCACATTTAAATTAGGCTAATTAATAACATTAAGGTAATTAACATTGTCAGAGTGTGAAGTTAAGGTTTATTGATAAATCTGCACTCTGTGTGTGATGAGGCCCTTTCCAAGCAAATGTTCATAAATGAAGTATTACAGTTGTTAAAGGAAGTCTGTCACTTCATCCGTCCCCAAAAACTGAGGACTCCTTCACACGGGTGTGTTTACATCAGTATCTTGTAAAACAGAACCAGTAGTGGGTCCAAAATAATGCAAATCTTTCCATTATACTTTCTCTCCACCCCTGCTTTTGGCTCACAAAATACTGATAAATGTGGTTGTCTGAATAAATCCTAAGGCCTCGTTCACACAAACGTAATTTTAGCACTCTGATAGCCACGCTAAAAAAATTGCGGCTATTTGAGTGCTAAATTGCGTGAACGAAGAATAGCTGCGACCAAATCTTGGCTATTCTCTGTGAGTTTACATGGCTGTCCGCAGCCCCGAAATCCCTTGGTCGCCAGAACAATAAAGGACATCCCCACAGGGATGAAGGGATTCCCCTGCCGCAGAGGTAAAGGAAGTCCACAGCTGCAGAGATGAAGGTAATACCCTGCCGAGGGGATGAAGAGAATCTCCGTGGCAAGGGAATCCCTTCATCCCCGAGGTTGGAGAATGCCTTCACCCCTGCGACGGGGGAATCCCTTCATCCCAGTGGTGGGGAAATCCCTTCAGCCCTGCGGCGGAGGACTACCTTCATTGTTCTGGCTGACAGTAAAAGGATGGTAAGGGAGTTTAACATTGCAGGGATTAAGGGGAGCTCTGTGGGAACTCCCTTCATCCCCACGAGAACTCCTTTCATCCCCGCAGAGATGGTAAACACCCACTCCCTTTGCTGGGTGGCTCACATAGTCTCCCATAGGAAACTATGGAGCTGCCGGCATTGTGCCGTCAAAAGATAGGACAAATTCTAGAACGGAGAGAAATCTTTTGACACGTAATTCTTTAGGTATGTCAAAAAATCGTTCATCTGAAAGAATCCATAGGAAACCATGTGTTCTTTTTGATGCAATTTTTTTGACACACCGACTCTACGTCAAAATGACGCTAGTATGAAAGAGGCCTAAGGGTGTATTCACATGGGCATATTGTGGGTTTCAGTTGTGTACATATGCTGCGCAAAAACGCAGTGCATATAAGCAAGTGTGTGCATTTTTGCGCAGCATATTTACACACTCCATATATTTAATACAGTTTATCAGCACGTACATATGCCCAACGATAGGACCTGGCACTTTCTTACACAAACAAAATATGACGCAAAAATACACAAATGTGAATGAGCCCATTGAAATCAATGGGTTCTATTTACGAGTATTATATGTGCAAAAAAAGTGTGCGTAAATACGCTGCTTACAAATACTTGTATGAATGAGCCCTTGTGCTAATCGTAGGAGGCGAATAGGATGAAAACTATAAATCAGACTTTTTTCAATTTGCAGTACCCCTGAAATTGCTGTTTTTGCTGTATGCAAATGAGGTGTTAACTATCTAATGGCAGTTCGCATGCTGAAAATGGTCTGACTCAAACCCTGTCCCCTGCCTAGTAATTAACATCACCTACTCAACGGAGCTGGGGCATTGTTTAACCCTTTCCAATCCACTGTCTGACGTCTTAAGACATTATAATTTAAGTCTGTACAGCTCCAATGTTGGAAGACGTCCGTCGGGGTTCTCTTACTGTATATTGCCAGCCTCTCTGCTGTCAGAGCCTATCCAACATATCACCTCATGCAGTACAGGCTTTATCACGCATATAGCGCTGTTATATAATGGCAGAAAAAGGGGATGCCCCCTAGGAAAACCAGGATACAAATTGGATTGGAAAGGGTTAATTCAATTGTGATTTTAAAAGTTAGATTGTTTAAAAACTTTTTTGTTGTAGTTGTGAATGTAATGTTCCAGCAACAACTACAGAAAAATTGAACTAAGGGCATGTATGCTATCAGGGGGACTCCATTCCTGCAGCACAAGAGACTCCTCTTTTCCAGGAAAGAGCCAATAGTCAATCATCCACCCAGCAAATAGCAACATCATCTACTGTGCCCAATGCAACCACTTTTCACCCTACACAAGATAGAAGGGCTGGATGTGCAACCCAAAGGTTTGCATCTGCAATTGAACCTGGTGATGTTCTGAAAGGGCAGGTTGCTAGCTGCATAATTAGCTAGGAAGGACCATGCTAATGCATTTTGTCGTACCCTGTCCACCTACAGTCAGGTAGCAGTCCACAGGACTCCAGAGGGGCAGTGCATGGCTGCGGTCTGACCAGTGAGCCCATCAGGCCACAACCCAAGTATTTAACTCACTGATTCTGCAGTTCTAGCACAGCGAAGGCAGCTGCCAGGCCCAGACTGGTAATCTGTCGGGCCAGGCGGATTGCCAGTGGATCAGTCAGTGGGCTGCACAAACTGTACTGATAACAATGCCCTGTATCAGTGCAGTTACTGAGGCTACAGTGGATGAAGGATCTGAGAGGACATTAGAGTCACATGACCATTGCAGGTCATCATTTAATACATCAGCAGTCTGCAATGGAGGTGAGAGAGGAGCCTGTAAAGCTTCTTCCACCTCCAATATCACATATATGTCTAAGGGCGCATTCAGACGACCGTATATCGGCCGCGTATTTACGTCGGCAGATATACGGCATCCCTCTCTGCAGGAGGAGGAGGCTGGAAGAGCCGGGAGCAGTGCTCTGAGCTCCTGCCCCCTCTCTGCCTCCTCTCCACCCACCTGCACTATTTTCAATGAGGAGAGGCAAGGTGGGAGCGGAGCTAATTCCCAGAAGTTAGCCCCACCCCGTCCCGCCTCCTCTCATTGCAAATAGTGCAGAGGGGCGGGGAAAGGATGGAGAGGAGGCAGAGAGGGGGCGGGAGCTCAGAGCACTGCTCCTGGCTCCTCTAGCCTCCTCCCCCTGCAGAGAGAGACGCCGTATATCGGCCGGCCTGAATACGCGATCGATGTACGATCGTCTGAATGCGCCCTGTGGGCTAATGCCCACGGATGGATTCATGCCTTGCTCCCCGCTGTTTAAATCTGCGGCGTAATAACACAGCTATTGGGTTCGATTGAAGCAAATAGCTCGGTCCTCACATACGGGATTCTGCTGCGGATTTACGCTGTGGGAAAAAAATTGCGACATGTTCTATTTTACCGCATTTTTCCGTGGCGAGAGGTTTCCATTAATATAGTATTGATGGAGACCGTGGAAAAACACACTAGAAAGTGCTTTTTTCCGCAATCGCCAGCAGGGACTTTTTCGTTTATCCTCGTAGAATTCGCGCGGCGTAAAACCGTGGGAGTATACCGCTCCATCCGTGAGCATGAGCCCTGAGGGAGTGGGGGGGGGGGGTGGATAATGCCAATAGAGGAGTCATGATTAGGAGGTAAAATGCTGCTGCTATTTGGGAAGCAGGGCAAAATGCTATTGATTCTGCTTTTATTTGTAAAAAGATTCACTCAATTTCTGTTAAAAATCGGCTTATGATGATCTAATGTTGTGAAAATCGGCTTGATTTCACCTGTCCGATCATGACGAGCAACACCACTTAGGACATCTGCTGTATCAGGTGTTCAGAAAGAACAAAGGTTTGGCCCAAGTCCATCTTCTGATCCTTCTCACAGTCCATTAACTGGACATTGTCTCTGCTGGTCCATCTGCTTGATATTTTCATGGTCCATCCTGTGGACATCCATCTGTTGGAGTAAGCGCTGGTGCTGGGCAGAGCCAAACCTGGCTTCCCAAATCATTCTCAAACAAAGCCCATAGAGGGCACATCTTGGCCAATAGCATATACAGTACCCTTTCAAAACAAAACCAACATTACTTTTTCCAAGCCATCTCACCACCTCTACGCCTCTTATCCTAACCCTCTATTTAGCTGTCTGAATACTAAATATATATTCAATTTAGTAACCGGCTCTAGCAAAAAGATAATTTTAGATGTGTCTCCTGGCACCCAGACCTCGCTTACAGCTTTTGTCTCTGTTTTACTAATGACAGCATATGGTTCCATCCAGCGTAATGGTCTGAATGCCGTTTTCAGACGGTAAGACTGGACAGGTTCATAGACTGAGTATGAATCTAGCTGTGGAGCTAGATAGTTAGTCCATAGAAATACACTGAGTTGTATGTAACTACAACTTTCATAGATTTTTATTTTGTGTTGCAAAGTTGAGCAGGAAAGACATGGAGTGCAAATCATGCTCGAAGTTGTTGCACTGCAAATGTCTATGGCAGCTTAAAAAAGGGAGGGGGAGGGCGTTACCCTGCGTAAATCGGAGGGAAAGGAAGACAGCTGGCCCTAATTAGACATTTAATTGCTATTTAATTCTACAGGAAGGGTGAAACATGCGAGCGTGTAAACTAGCATTTTGATGGCAAAAATAACCGCACTATCTACTGACACATACGTATCAGCCTGTTTCTTGCCATCTGCTACCCTTATTTAGGCACAAATACGTTCCGTACTTGTACGTATTTGCGCATACGTTCATCTGAAACTACCCTAAGGGCAATTTCACACAAGGGAACTGAGCACGGAAAAATTTTGCACGCAAAAAAATCGTGGTTAACTGCACACAAAAAAGGGTAAATGGATAATTTTCTTTGATCCAGTCCGGAGCTTAATAAGCATTAAAATCACACATTCACATGATTGGGAGCTGCGTGCTGCAGAAAAACTGCGCTCTTGTTCAGGAGTTCGGGGATGAGAGAGAAAGATTGCGGCAGCAGCCCGAAGTCCCTCGTTCAGCTGAACAACAAGTTTTAAATGTACCAATGTATGCTCCTGTTAGTCCCTGCGGAGATGAGGGGAACCCCTCTAGCCCTCTCTCTCTGCCTGCTATTGGGGGAATTCCCCTGCAGCGGGGAGAGAAGGGTTCCCCTGCAGGACATAATTAGACTGATTGCCATTATGCCTTTTAGCGCTTAAACTACTCGTTAACATCTGTGCAGCTAATGGGTAGTTTAAGGCTGGGTTCACACGGGGCGGATTTCCATGTGGAATTTCTGTGCTGCAAATCCGCCTGTGGTTCCTAATCCCAGGATTAGGCCTCCTTCCCACGAGCGTGACGGGCTCCGCCGCGTAATATTACGCAGTGAAGCCCGTCACGGCGCCCCCCAGAGCCCCTATACTTACCTGCGGGAGATAGCGTGAAAACGCTTCCCCGCCCACCGCCGTCGCGTCGTGTGACACGCCCACCGCGTCACGTGACGCGGCCGGCAGTGTCATGTGACGCGCCGGCCGCGTCAAATGACGCTGCGGCGGTAGGTGGGGAAGCGTTTTTTCACGCTATCTCCCGCTGGTTACAGCGGGAGATAGCGTGAACGGACGGCTTCCATTGACTGCAATGGAAGCCGTCAGCGCGTACAGCCCGTCCTCACCCGCAGCAAATAGAGCATGCTGCGGGTGAGGATGGGAGAAATCGCGGTGCGTAATTCCGCGGTGGAATTACGCATCGTGAGCATTGTGCTATTAGGTTCAATAGAACCTAATAGCAGGAGGCCACGCAGCGGATTTTTGCCGCGAATTTACGCGGCGTAAATCCGTTCGTGGGAAGGAGGCCTTAGCCAGCCATGTGGATGAGATTTTGCCAAAATCTTGTCCACATGGGGCAGGGAATCCGTTGCAGCCTCTCTCCTCTTTATGGGGAGAGAAAGCCACAATGGAATGCTGGCGGCCAAACCGCTCCAAAATCCACGGTTCGGCCTAACTGTAAGACTTCTGCAGGATTTCCATCCCTTGGGAACCCAGCCTAAGGGCTAAAAGGCATAATGACAGTCAGTGTAATTACCTCCTGCAGGGTAACCCTTCTCTCCCCACTACAGGGGAATAGGAGCCTATGGACACTCCTGGGCATCATGCACCAAACATAGGTCAGGTCCGTTCTTTTTGCGCAGCAGAGAATTTGATTTGCTGAATTTCAGTCGCTGAGGTCCTTTTTTTTTAGGTGCGTTTTTTTTGGGGGGTGGGGGGGGGGGGGGGCGGCTAAAATTTCTTCGCCTGAATGTTTCAATAGGAAACCATCGGTTATGATAGAAAATCATTTATAATATCTACATCTACATTTGCATATTAATAAACTGCAGGAATGTAACATAAAACATTCTTGGGACTGTTTCTAGTGCTGAATTGTTGTTCTATAACCTATTCTATTTATATGTCATAAAGTAGAGGACCTGCTGAGAAGATAAAGAGAACTGTGTGTTCATGTTCCTGACAGTCTTCTAATTTGCATTTACCATAAATATCACTGTTGTCAGTGGTTACGTATACACAGACGTGTAGAAAAAGCACAGATCGTGTGTTGTTTAAACCATTTTTGACAGCAGTAGATATGTTAAGCTTTACTGGATTGAAGGACATTGGTTCAATATCTCATAAGAGATTTTATACACAATGGCTCTGCTGGATTAATAAGTCAAAAATAAATTTTTGGGACCCTTCAGAACAACTGTTTTCTTGTTAACAAAAATTATATAAGCACTAAAATGTCAAAAATCTTCAGGTTCTGAGCAGAACTACTCGTTAGCTAGATTTTGGCAATCTCATTTAATTTTCTTCTTTCTTTATTTTTAGAAATTGTGGTTTAGTCTTGTGATGCTTTCATATGACTGAAGAACTATGTAGATACTAAATTTGAGAGCAAAACACTTTATATAACAATCTGGATGCCAGCCATGCACATAAAAATGTAAGAACTACTAAAAGCCTGGTAACTTAAGCAAGTACAGTAATTAGTGTTTGCGAGAACCTTGCTATAACAATGGCTGCTGGACATTAGGCTGCAGAACTTGCCTTTGCCTATAGCAATCGCCTTTCCTGGGTACTAACGGTGTCCTTCCAGTCCTCCAATTCTCCAAGATTTACAGTAGGGCCAAAGAGTGTTAGGCCGCTGCACACGAACGGGTCGGATTCCACATGTGGTAGCCAGCAGTGGAATCCAGCCCTGACCACAGCCGGCATCCGTGCGTACCTGTCATTTTTCTTCTTTATCTGTATTGCAGATGGCTGTGGCGAGCCACCATCGGACATACGCAGTAAAGCTTTTTTTAATACATTTTTTTTAAATTTTCCAATTGCGGAAGGGCCGTGGGTCGAATGGCTTGCAATGACTTCAATGGAAGCCGTCCATGTGGAATCCACACTAAAAAAGGAACATGCTGTGATTTTTCCTCCGCTCGCAATCTGAAGTGCTTTTAAATAGCGTGTAAGGAACGGTATTTGCTGCGGATCCACAGCTGGCCTTACAACCGTACAATTGCAAGAATAAATTTATGTAACATGTATCAACACAAATGCATGGCAAGAGAACTGAACTGAACTAGAACTACAAGGCTAGGATCAAGGATTGTACCAGAAGCAACCACAGGAACAAAACTATACTGACAGCAAACCACAACTAGCAACAACCAGCTAGAAGTATTCCAAGAATACTTGATTCAAACGCACATTTAAAGTGAGGCTTCCCAATCAGACACTCACATATAGAAACAAGCACAGTGCCAACAGCACAATCCAGTGCACTTTAGTAGTGAGCCAACCTATGCATATTCACCTGGAACGATAATCCATGGATCCAATCGAGAATCATAGAAGAGACTCAACAACATTCAAGCTGGAAGATATAAAAGTTTTTATTCCCCCAAGGACATAATAGCAACGTTTCGACCAGAAGGTCTTTGTCAAGCATGATTTTAAATTTTGCATCTTGAATACTGCTATGTCTCTCTTCTAAAAGTCTCTGCAGATCTGTCAGCCTGCAGCATCTGAGTGCATTAAAGTGTCCTTGTGAAAATAGCTCCTGCACCCACTGCCAAGTAAACTTTCCTGTTTCCTTGTTATTAAGAAGCTTTGTACCTCACAACAGACAGTGGATTACAAAGGAACTGGAAGTGACAGCCAGTTCAAATGTGATTTACTATGGTAAAGCAGCAACATTTTTAATGCAAGTATATTACAGGAATTAATACAACACAAGCTAGTACATGAGCATAAATTGTCTGAAAAGACAGTGTCCCTTAAAATAGCCTCCACTACCATGCTTTACAATAACCATCAGCTTCCTGTAATGAAATGCTGGCTTTGGTTTTTGCTAAACATTTCTAATGTGGGCAATGAAGGAGCTAGCATATCATCGGCTAGAAAATCTGGCCCCACTGTAGGAAAGTGAAAACCCAGACTCCAGAAGAGTAAATTATATGAGCACGCCATATTGATATATAAAGGGGACAGTTGATAGAAAGGGGGACAGCAGCAAAGAGGACCAAACTGGAGTGGTGGAGACTGCCTTAAAAGCAGAGCATGTGCTGCTATATCCCTAAGCAGGGGAGTGGCCAGAAGCATATAAAAGGGTTTAAGAGAGACAGCAGACATCGTCATGGTCTGCACTGCAGATGCTGCACAGATGGAGAGTGATCCTGAAAGTGAGGCCAGAGAAGTCTGTGTGTTGGGCGCTGTATGGACAAAGAGACGTGATACAGCAAGGTGCAATTGAGTCGCGGCAAGCATAATATCAGGAATGCTCCCATGCGTTTTAGAGTGAGAAAAGAGATCTAACGCGCAAGGGAGACTTGCTACAGTTGGTGTGTGCAGGCTGACGTAGACACTGGTGAGAAATGGAGAACAAGAGGCAGGCTGCTATGGGCCAAAGTGACCCCGAAGTTAGATACGAAGAGGAATGATATGTGTAAGAATTGGAGGGAAGTCAGAGTTCCAAGTGTGCGAACAGAGGAGAGCTAACAAGCAAAAAAGAGAAAACAAGCAGAAAAGACGCTCTGCGTTAAATAAGAGAGATGACTATAAAGGCTGAGGAGAACTGGAAATTTTTACTGACGAACAGTCAACAGTCTGAAAATTCTAGAGGCTGGAATGTGTGAGATAGCTACAACTCTGGAGGGTGAAGAATCACCCCGTCCTGATTTAAAGGCTAATTTGTCTAACGAGATGCCGGTGATCTCGGGTATGCACTGCGTTTAGTTCATACCTGTGTTAAGGACTGCTTCGCGGCCACGTAACCTTTCAAGTCTTGAGGTCCAAATTAGTTGGTACCTGGATGCATCAAGGAGGCCAAAAACTATATAATTTATAGTTATCAGTTCCCACAGATACGTAGAGATGAGCCGCGGCAAGTATACAGCCCACTCTGCTTAAGGCGCGTACACTGAAAGTTTATTCACTTTGGTATAGTTCTAATACAGGAAAGGAATACGTCATTAGTCACGGGGGTTAATCTCATTGGGTTAGAAAAACATTAAGAATGATATATTGTTCAGCAATCAGTGTAGTGAGAATATATCTGTTATGTTCTCAAGTGTCTGTTTCTCCCAGCGTTATCTGGTCCTCCCTTGTATTCACTTTGTGATTCAGGTGGCTGTAGTACAGTCAGTTCCTTTGTCCAAGTTTCCGAATAGAGGTGTGGGAGGGTTTCTTCTGATAAGAACTGTATCCAGACTTGTTTCTCATGAAAAAGAACAGAGGCACATCATTAGACATTGTACCGAATCTCATGCTCTAAAGCTATTTCTGCTTGAATTATTGTTTCACTACACACAAGCTTATTTACATCTTATACTGCTCCATTTTGTATCTAGCGGCCATTTTGAGACAGATTCTTCCATTTTATGAGCCTGTACTTTCTCAATCCCCCCTAGAAACTGTCTCAAAATAAAGAATACTTTATAACTTCTACAGGATGGGGTAAGGTTTGCTTTCCCTATTTCTAGCTTATGATCTATGCCCTACCTATCATTGTTGGTCAGCTGTTCAAGAGCTAATCCCTTCCCCGACAACTAATCCTAACTAACTAAACTCGAAGACCTGATGGACACAGAAGGGATCTACAACACACATGCTATTCTATTCTAATGGCTGGGAAACTAGTGGTCACCCCTGCTTCTGCTGAGACAGCTCCATATGGGGGTAAATCGCTCTATTGTATTATAGGCATATAGCCTGGGGTCTCTACATTTACGTATACGGGGGCGACAGGTACCATCTGATTTGTAAGCTTAGCACAGGAGCGTTTTATGCAGGGCACAATACAGACAGAAAGTAGCAGGAGTATGATAAGAGTAACCAGAATCCCTATTCCTATCTGCATTAAGAATTGTTTCCATTGTCCGGTCCATGCAAACCACTCATCCCAGGGGTTAGTTATCCCAGAATTACGCTTCAGCACTTCTGGCAATGTGGCCAATTTCTTTATTGCGATTAGTCACTTTACCTGTGGCGCCTGTATTATCAGGAATATACGTACAGCAAGTTTCAGCAATCATTTTACAAACACAACCTTTCTCGGCTAGTATCATATCCAGAGCCATTCGGTTCTGGAAAGTCATGGTGGCTGTGGGGCCTAATTGATCAGCAAGCCCTTGAAGTGCATCTCTTGTATAGTTCACGAACCTTTGTTAGTTGTAATATATATCAACATTCTTATTTATGGTTACTATTCCAAACAGGGACTCAAATCCGGCCTTAACTTGATCCCTGGCTTTAAACTCATCTGACACCCCCCCTTGGCACTCTGATTGCATCTATATATATACACATGTGGATCAAACCTGCCACCTGGTTTCAGATTGTGACACTTGTCTGTAGGACCTGAGAGAGAAGCAGAAACTACAGAATGCGTTATTGACAATTCCTTGGAGAGACCTATGACAAAATTAACAAGAGAATCATTCCCCAAACTCGGCTACTGTGGCATGTACCCTCCTGAGGAAAAGAAAAACTAATAGAAGACAATCAATTCAAGATTTGCCCGTTTCCTTCATTGCCCATGGATCTACTTTCCCACTACTCCATGGATGGTAGGGTGTGTGAAAAGCCTGGAATATACCCAAAGCAGACATGATGTATTGCATTATTTCACCTGTGAAGTGTGTACCTTTGTTTGACTCAATCACTTCCGGTACCTCGTATTTGTGGATTACCTCATTCATGAGCTTCTGTGCGGTTACCTGCTTATTTACTTTGGTAACAGGGTAGGTCTCCGACCTGAAAAGAAATCAACAACAACAAGCACATATTCATACTTCCCAACAAGTGGGAGCTGAGTCTAGCCAATTTGCAATCCCTGAAATGGGTAGAGTGGTCTAGGCAAGTGTTATGTGGCAAATTTACTTCTGCCCTGCTGCTTACAGCAAAGATTATGCAAAATTGTACAAATGATGCAGCAGCTACAGAAAACCCAGGAGCCACCTGTCCTCGTTCAAGCGCCGCAATCATTGCTGCTTTGAGAGGTGCGTCTTTCTGTGCGTCAGCTGGGCCATCACGGGGCACAGGGACTGTGGTAGGCAAGTTCTGTTGACTGTCCGCCATACGCCGCCCTGTTCTGTTGCTCCCATATTTAGTCCATTTGTCTTTTTTCTTCATTGCTGGCTTGTAACTGTAAAGTCTTTAGCATATCAAAGTTCAAAGTTTTTATCAAAGTCCAAAGTTTTTATCAAAGTCCAAAGTTTTTATCAAATTCTTCTTTTCTTCTTTTCTTCCACGGCTTGAGGGCCGCTGCCTTTGCTGTGTGGTCTGTGATGGCATTGCCTCTTGCTTCTCCGGTGTAGGAATTGGTGTGAGCTTTCCACTTTGTCAGGTAGTAGTAGGGCTTCCATGAGACTCTGCACCGCTGCACCATTCTTAATTGGCTGTCCTGCTGAAGTAAAAAACTGTCTGGCCTCCATATTGGGCCGTAATCATGAGCTATGCCAAATGCATACCGGGAGTCAGTGTAAAGGGTTGCCGTCTTACCTCTCGCCACTCTACACGCCTCAGTGAGGGCCTTCAGTTCCGCTTCTTGTGCTGAGACATGCGGAGGCATTCTGCTTTTAGGACATCTTGTTGTGTGACCAGTGCATATCCAGGGTGGAGTCGTCCTTCCTCACCCTGGGACCATCTATAAAAAACAACTCAAAATATGCATTGTTAACAGGGGCTTCAGTAACCTCTTAAAACTAACATTTTCTTGTTGCATCACTGCTAAACAATCATGCTGATATTCTATTTCAAATAGATCAGAACCTTGTTGCAAACAATTTAAAAATAGCTGATCTGCAATACCTAGATCACCTATTTCTTCTCCTCCCCCCTGTGAACCAGGGTACTCAATTGAAAGAAGAGTAGCCAGGTTCAAAAGAGCACATTGTAGCCGGATCTGACAGGCCAGAGATAAGTGCTTGGGTTGCACTTGCGTGAGTATGCTCCGAATGACATGAGGGGTGAGGACCACTAAGGAATGGGGGGGTGTAGTCCAATACCAACTCAGAAGGTTTGTCAACCATTGCCTGTACTGCTGCCACCGCACAAAAACATGAGGGAGCTGCTTCAGAGGTGAGAGAGAAAAGAATAATTGAAAGACAGTCATAGAGTGGTTGCATAAGAAAGGAAACCGAGTGGATCCATGGGCGGCAGTATGAAACAAGGCCCAGAAAGGTGCGGAGTTTGGCAACGGATGTAGGTACAGGTATGGCCGGGACAGCAGCCTTTTGTTCCTATGTCAGATGTCCAGTTCCTTGGCCTAAACAATGACCCAGGAGAACAACCTTAGTTTTGCAGAACTGGAGTTTGTCTTTAGAGGCTTTACAGACATTTTCTGCAAGAAAAATTAACAGTGTAATTGTGGCTTGTTGTCAGGCTTCCAAATTATCAGCACATAGCAGACTGACACCTCATCAGCACACAGCACCTACATCACACAGCGCCGACAGCACACAGCGCCTACATGCGGTAGGCGCCTGGCTGACCCTTCAGCGTCTTTTCTGGACTGGAAAAAAGAGGGGTGTTTGTTGGAGCAGTTAGTTTACAAAACTCTTCTGAACCGGCACCTGAGGTCTCAACCCGTACCGATCCATCCGGTGAGAATTTGATGGATGCAGATAAGGCCTGTAAGATATCAGTGCCAATAACAGAGACATGAATTACAACAGGGCAGAATAATCTACAAACACCTATTAAGATTTGGAATGTGACATTCTTCAAGCAAATTCATTATTAATCTGATCCTGCCTGCAATGTCTCATCAAATTTGAGGAAACAAAAAACTTTTACTAGCTGCTCAAGATTCTCAACCCCTCCCATTACGTACTGTTACATCATCTAGCTCCACCCCTTTGATACTGGCCGATTGCGTCTTTCTTCACACTTTCTTTCAAACTCCACAGTCTGCGCATCCACATCACAAACAAGTAAAGTCTCATGCAGAAGGAGAAAAAACACTTTTATCCCCAGTCAATATCTGCATCACACATCTTACATTCATCACAGTCCGAACACGGGGCATTAACTCTCATCCGTTCATGCGGTCAAATCTGTCTCTCTCATTCAAATGTTAGTAAGAGTTCACACAGGACGTAACGCGTATGATGCAACTGTCCTCGTCTTGCAAACAAATGCATTCAATTCTGTTCAAGCAAACAAGGCTACTGTCCAGGGTTCTCCGCTCTAATCTTTGGCCTTGAGAAACACACATTCCTTCTCTGCGAAGTCAAGGCTTTCACTTCAATCTCACTAAACTCTGAAGGGAAGGGGGGGGGGGTGACAAGGGGGAACAGAGCTTTACACAAATCAAGTGTTAACCCTCTATCTATTCCTATATATATATATTATGACGTATTGATCTTCTCCTTCCTTCTGTAAGCTTTTCTACTGCCGTTTGTGATCCTAGCACCTTTCTTCTCAGCAGTATCTGACTTATGAGATATGGAC
The DNA here is from genome assembly GCF_035609145.1 of Eleutherodactylus coqui. NCBI lineage: Eukaryota > Metazoa > Chordata > Amphibia > Anura > Eleutherodactylidae > Eleutherodactylus > Eleutherodactylus coqui. The sequence continues at coordinate 304,545,254 of NC_089837.1, forward strand.
AACACGTACAGCAATGACACAATGTTAGGACATTAAAATATACAGGACAAACAGCACGGTGGTTAATTGCACATAATTGTCTGCAGACTCTGCATGAACTCGCTTCATGTCATAGGGGGACACAGACTAGAGGATTCCCTTTCTCCTCTATTTTTCCCCCTTGCAAAGTGGAAAAGATTTTTTCAGCAACAACTACATTTGTGGACAATTTTAAGCACAAACCTACTTTGGATGGGGGTGCTAAACACAGACTGCAGAACAGATAATCGGGAGAAGGCTGTTTGCAGGCGCGATGCAGGGGATTTGAATATCCCTATGCAAAATTCAGAAAAGGCACTCATCATTGCAGTGCAAAGAATTGGTATGCCAGGTAAAAACATACATAGATGGGAGATGAGAAGCCAGCTCATTTCTGCTGCGGAGCTAAGATGATGTCTGAGCGGTAACTGAAGGTATTATTGCAACAGATGCTAAAATGGCCGCTGGGCCATGGCTGGCACTGAAATGGCCACCGAAGGTGTGGCCTGACTGGGCGATGGTGACGGGAGGGTCCAGGAATACTACATACTAGACACGTATCAAGATATATCGACTGGTATTGGCCCCAATAACAACACGGCCATCTAGGGGCAGAGCAAAGGGGAGAAAAACATCATCCATGACACGTCCGGGGCGGTGCCCTCAGATGGTGAAGAAGGGCTGCCTTCCTTTGTCTTCAACTCAAAGCATATGAATAATTGCCATCTTGAAACTGCAATTATCTTACTTCAACTTTACATTACTTATTGACTCTACATACTACCAACTGGGTATGCCTAGCCCTATGCTCAATGACACATTGCGAAGTACACTACCGTTCAAAAGTTTGGGGTCACCCAAACAATTTTGTGTTTTCCATGAAAAGTCACACTTATTCACCACCATGCGTTGTGAAATGAATAGAAAATAGAGTCAAGACATTGACAAGGTTAGAAATAATGATTTGTATTTGAAATAACATTGTTTTTACATCAAACTTTGCTTTCGTCAAAGAATCCTCCTTTTGCAGCAATTACAGCATTGCACATCTTTGACATTCTAGCTGTTAATTTGTTGAGGTAAGCTTGTGAAATTGCACCCCACGCTTCTAGAAGCATCTCCCACAAGTTGGATTGGTTGGATGGGCACTTCTGGCGTACCATACGGTCAAGCTGCTCCCACAACAGCTCAATGGGGTTCAGATCTGGTGACTGCGCTGGCCACTCCATTACCGATAGAATACCAGCTGCCTGCTTCTGCTGTAAATAGTTCTTGCACAATTTGGAGGTGTGTTTAGGGTCATTGTCCTGTTGTAGGATGAAATTGGTTCCAATCAAGCGCTGTCCACTGGGTATGGCATGGCGTTGCAAAATGGAGTGATAGCCTTCCTTATTCAGAATCCCTTTTACCCTGTACAAATCTCCCACCTTACCAGCACCAAAGCAACCCCAGACCATCACATTACCTCCACCATGCTTAACAGATGGCGTCAGGCATTCTTCCAGCATCTTTTCATTTGTTCTGCGTCTCACAAACGTTCTTCTTTGTGATCCAAACACCTCAAACTTGGATTCATCCGTCCACAACACTTTTTTCCAGTCTTCCTCTGTCCAATGTCTGTGTTCTTTTGCCCATCTTAATCTTTTTCTTTTATTGGCCAGTCTCAGATATGGCTTTTTCTTTGCCACTCTGCCCTGAAGCCCAAAATCCCGCAGCCGCCTCTTCACTGTAGATGTTGACACTGGTGTTTTGCGGGTACTATTTAATGAAGATGCCAGTTGGGTACCTGTGAGGCGTCTGTTTCTCAAACTAGAGACTCTAATGTGCTTATCTTCTTGCTTAGTTGTGCAACGCGGCCTCCCACTTCTTTTTCTACTCTGGTTAGAGCCTGTTTGTGCTGTCCTCTGAAGGGAGTAGTACACACCGTTGTAGGAAATCTTCAATTTCTTAGCAATTTCTCGCATGGAATAGCCTTCATTTCTAAGAACAAGAATAGACTGTTGAGTTTCAGATGAAAGTTCTCTTTTTCTGGCCATTTTGAGCGTTTCATTGACCCCACAAATGTGATGCTCCAGAAACTCAATCTGCTCACAGGAAGGTCAGTTTTGTAGCTTCTGTAACGAGCTAGACTGTTTTCAGATGTGTGAACATGATTGCACAAGGGTTTTCTAATCATCAATTAGCCTTCTGAGCCAATGAGCAAACACATTGTACCATTAGAACACTGGAGTGATAGTTGCTGGAAATGGGCCTCTATTCACCTTTGTAGATTTTGCACAAAAAAACAGGCATTTGCAGCTAGAATAGTCATTTACCACATTAGCAATGTATAGAGTGCATTTGTTTAAAGTTAGGACTAGTTTAAAGCTATCTTCATTGAAAAGTACAGTGCTTTTCCTTCAAAAATAAGGACATTTCAATGTGACCCCAAACTTTTGAACGGTAGTGTATATCTCTAAGTGCCTGAGCCTTTTGCTCAATGACTATACCAACAGTTTCACATAACTTCTTGACTTTCTTCACATACTCCTTCCCTCCTCTACATGACACCAAGTGGACAGGATCAAACAGACCACTGTCAGGTACCTTAATTTAAACATGTTCCGAAACTAAACTCTGAGCTGTCTCTCAACCGGGAGTCCGAAGCCGTATGCTCAATCACGTAATCACAATTGTCACGTCTGATGCCGTTTGCTCAATCACTCCCTGAGAAGTATGCTCAACCTCGAAGCCGTCTCTCAACCGGGATCTGAAGTCCCTGAGAAGTATGCTCGATAAACTAAACCCTCGAAGCCGTCTCTCAACCGGGATCTGAAGTCCCTGAGAAGTATGCTCGATAAACTAAACCTCGAAGCCGTCTCTCAACCGGGATCTAAAGTCCCTGAGAAGTATGCTCGATAATACAATTTATAACGTCCTAAAAGATTCTGTCCCCTGGTGTCATAGACCACTCAAGACCTGAGGTAAACTTCTTTACCGATGACAACTATAATACCAAACATCAAACATCCGACTGACATGGGAATCTGTCAATCAACTGAGCCAAACAGACCAACGGCAGACATCATATAATAAATATGACACTTACCAGGCTGTGTGTGAGGTTGATCAGTCCTCTGGTTTGGCACAGTGGATATATGTCCTCCCAGTCCGATGTCGTCGTCCGATGAGTGACACAAGAGTCAATCGGTAAATCCTGCCGACTACGCCAACTGTTAAGGACCGCTTCGCGGCCACGTAAGCTTTCTCAAGGAGGCCAAAAACTATATAATTTATAGTTATCAGTTCCCACAGATACGTAGAGATGAGCCGCGGCAAGTATACAGCCCACTCTACTTAAGGCGCGTACACTGAAAGTTTATTCACTTTGGTATAGTTCTAATACAGGAAAGGAATACGTCATTAGTCACGGGGGTTAATCTCATTGGGTTAGAAAAACATTAAGAATGATATATTGTTCAGCAATCAGTGTAGTGAGAATATATCTGTTATGTTCTCAAGTGTCTGTTTCTCCCAGCGTTATCTGGTCCTCCCTTGTATTCACTTTGTGATTCAGGTGGCTGTAGTACAGTCAGTTCCTTTGTCCAAGTTTCCGAATGGAGGTGTGGGAGGGTTTCTTCTGATAAGAACTGTGTCCAGACTTGTTTCTCATGAAAAAGAACAGAGGCACATCATTAGACATTGTACCGAATCTCATGCTCTAAAGCTATTTCTGCTTGAATTATTGTTTCACTACACACAAGCTTATTTACATCTTATACTGCTCCATTTTGTATCTAGCGGCCATTTTGAGACAGATTCTTCCATTTTATGAGCCTGTACTTTCTCACCTGCATGGGCAGATGTGCGTGTTTGCGCACCTCCTATAGACCTCTATAGAGCAGGTCCTATTTTTTTGCCCCCATGAAAACAACGGGTGCAAATGTAGTGGCCCAGAACATCATTCTGGTCCCCTCCATAAATATCATACATGTTTTGTCTCATGTGGATGCACTGTGCAAAGCTGCCTTGTCATTTTCTGTATGTGTGTTGCACAGCTGCAGCTTCTCAAGGGTTAACTGTGATAAAATCATTGCCTGTCAGCTCTGTCTGCTGAATGTATTTATTTTCTTGCGTCATGTGGTATAAGTGAAGCTATAAATGTGAGTGTCTGAGAGTGGGAAAGGAGTCCATCTTCAGGAGGAGAGAGTGTTAACTAAGAGCCGCATGGAAGCACCTTTAGCTTCCATGTAGGTGAAGATGGAAGAGGAAGAGCGACATCCTGTAGTGTCTGGAGAGTGGATGTGAGAGGAGTGAGTCCCAGAAACAGATAGAGTGCACTACCCAAGTTTGCTAAAACAGGTACCCATTCACAAAAAATGTGTCTTCCTGTGCGCCGTCCATCAGTTAGGATCACTGCACAGAGGTACTTTATTAACTAAGCCTTGAATAAGTATTCTTGTCAGAGTGTATGCGGAGTGACCCCTACCCCCTTTCCTCCTGCAGGACCAGTGACATATAGATAACGTGGACTATAGGGCCATATTGATCCTGTGTATCCTCCCTAACTCCTAGTTTTGGCTAGTCTTTCTGCTAAAAGTGAATTGTACTTGCATTGCCTGTTATTCAAGTTTATTTCAAGTAAAAGTTATACCGGGCCTTAACCGTTCGTAGGGACCCAAGGTACTATACACAAGTCTCTGTGTTTATTACTCTGCCGCATAGAATAACGGTGTGTAGGAATGGTGGCGTCATGAGTGATATCTACTACAACTCCCCTCATTTCCCTTATTGGCACTCCCAGGCAAAGGAGTGTTAAAGCTTGGCTTGCAATTTACACTGGCCTTGGCTGCGTGTCATCCCTACAGGACCAGAGCATGTGCCACCATGATACATCAGCACTTAACACTCCCAGCTCTTCACGTTATCCAGGTGCCCAGGGTCCCTCCTCTGGGGTGTTGCACAAAAAAAGAAGAGATGAGAATGAACCCATTGAAATCAATGGGTTTTATTCTTTGTGTTATTTGTGTAGGATTTCCCATGTGCATAATTACAATATATCATGCTCACCTATTAGGCCCTTACATACATGAACTAGCCCCTTGGCATCAGCTTTCCAAACATGAGTTATTTCCTGGACTACCTGGAAATTTGTTTTTAGTCTCTAAGGCTGTGTTAATATTTTATATTTTTGGAACCAAAATCAGAAAACACGAAGAATAACCACATGTGTTTCTAAGAAACCACATACACTATGAAAAACTGCATATTGATTTAAACAATATATGTTTTTTTTTTAACACTCTACTATAAACCCATTAGAGTGTAGAGTGTATTATGTATTTTTTACTTATTACTGACCATTTTTTCCTGAAAAAGATCTATAAAATTTATATCCACTCCAAATCTAAATAGTAAGGAAGCCTCATGTGTCCAAAAAATAGTGTTTCTGGGCGGGTTCACACGAGCGTGTTTTTGTGCGTACTTAGGTGCGTACATACGTGCGCACCTAGGTACGAGCAAAAACACACGTGAACACAGCTGTGGCTGCTGCCGGCGGCTCCATTGAAAACAATGGTCTGCTGGCACCCCTGCATTCTTTTTCAGGGAAGGGCTTTACATATAAGGCCTTCCCTGAAAAAGAAACATTTTAGTGTAAAAAAAAAATAAAAAATGCAGGCATTCTCTTCAATAGAGCCGCTGCTGCTGCCGGCGCCTTCATTGAAGACAATGGTCTGCTGGCACACTTGAACTGTTTTTCAGGAAAGGGCTTTACATATAAAAAAAATTTTTGGTGTAAAATAAATAAATAAATAAATATACTTACCTGTCCAACGCTGTTGTGTCCCCTGTGGGGATGAAGAACACATCGGCAGGAGAAACGGATGTCACCAATATACACTAAATGGGGTACTGCTAGGGAAAAGTGATATGGAAAAAGCCCTGGGGGTACTAGTTGACTGTAAACTTAACTGGAGCAATCAATGCCAATCTGTTGCTGCAAAAGCTAATAAAGTCTTGTGGTGCATTAAAAGAGGTATAGGGGCGAGGGACGAGAACATTATTCTTCCACTATATAAGGCACTTGTCAGGCCCCACATGCAATACTGTGTACAGTTCTGGTCACCGGTGCTCAGGAAAGAGGTTACAGTGCTGGAGGGGGTTCAAAGAAGAGCAACTAAACTAATACATTGAATGACGGGACTGGAATAGCCAGAGAGGCTATCAAAATTGGGCTTATTTACCCTGGGAAAATTCGGCTAAGGGGTGATCAAAGAACTATGTATAAATACATGAGGGGACGATACAAGGATCTCTCCCATGATTTTTTTATACCCAGGACTGCGACGGTAACAAGAGGGCATCTGCTACATCTAGATGAAAGCAGGTTTCATTACCAACATAGAAGGGGATTCTTTACTGTAAGAGCAGTGAGACTGTGGAACTCTCTGCCTGAGGATGTGGTGATGGCAAAATCCATAGAGGAGTTTAAGAGGTGACTAGATGTGTTTCTAGAGCGCTATGATATTACAGGATATAGACATTAGGTGACCAGCCAGGGTTATTGATGCTAGTCTTGGAGTTAGGTTGGAACGTTGATCCAGGGATTATTCTGGCTGCCATTATGGAGTCGGGAAGGAATATTTTTTCCTCTAAATGAGCCCATTTTCTTGTTTTTTTTGTTTTTTTTTTGCCTTCCTTTGGACAACAGGAGGAGTTGAAAGAGGCTGAACTAGATGGACATTGCCTTCATTCAGCCTAACATACTATGTTACTATGTTACATTGTGATAGAGCTTTCCTTTTACTTGCATTCTACAATTGGCCACTAGATGGAAGTACACAACTGTTCTATCCAGCACACAGACACATTCCTATTGCGCTGTATTTGAACATAAACTGGTGGCATGCTAATGTAGTTTAATGAAAGTTTGATTTTTTAAACAAGTTTAGAGCTAATTCACAGGAGCGTATGCAATTTCGGTCAGTAAAAAACAAACCAGTTTCACTGTGCCTGCATATGCATGTGGCATGCGTTTTTGTAGCACAAGTGCTTTTTTTGTCCATGTACTATCAATGTGTCATCTGTTTCTCAAGTGGACGAAAAAAAACAAACCACAAGGCTAGCTTGATGTTACTTTTTTGTTTTCACTGTATCCTGACAACATGCAAAAAAAATGGAAAATACTTGGAAGAACATTTCTGTGATTATAGTGATAACAGCGAGCACATTTACAAGCATGTGTGATTTTATAGAAGTTGGAACTGTTTTCCACATCACTCTAAACATAGAAATGTTTGCTCTAATTGCATGTCATGAGTTTAATTGATCAAATCATTGATATCTTTATGAAATCACTGAGATAGAAGACAACCAAAGTGTGAAAATGTGAAGATTTATTTGATTTTTCTTTTACTAGTGAAGTAATGATAAAAAACAGCAAGAATGGCAAGTGGAAAAATACCAAAAATAATACAAATGATACATTGTTCTAAAGCTTTTTGTTGATTAGTAGAATCTTCATAATGATCTGTGTAGCATTTGCCTACAGCAACATTGTATATGTAATGCCTCAAAATGAGATGCAGTACCAACATGTCCTAAAGTGTGGGCAGCGGAGGACAGGCATGCACACCTCCACTCTATTTACTTTAATGAGACTGCCAGAAGTAGCTGTGTTCAATCGATCAGCCATCTCTGACAGTCCAATTGAAGTCAATGGAGTGAAAGTGCGCATGCTTATCCTCCGCTGCCTGCATTTCAGGATGTGTTAAGGCTGTATTAACAGGGTCCGTGGGACTCACAATGATTGTTCCCTCATGATTAGCAAGTTATCCCCTGTCTACAGAATGTCCACAATGATATATTCTATAAACTACTCACATAGTAAAAGCAGGATATCTTTTTCCCTATCTCTTATAATAAGCTACGTCATGAAGAACATTATACAGCAGTACTGAACAATTTAGATATGGTTTCTTTTCAATGTTGATTGGTATTAGAGATGAGCGAGCATACTCGATAAGGCAAACTACTCGAGCGAGTAGTGCCTTATTCGAGTACCTGCCCGCTCGTCTCTAAAGATTCAGGTGCCTGCGCGGGTGACAGGTGAGTTGCGGCGGTGAGCAGGGGGTGCGGGGGGGAGAGAGGGAGAGAGAGATCTCCCCCTGTTCCTCCCGGCTCTCCCCCGCAGCTCCCCGCCCCCTGCCGGCACTCCCATCACACAGACCCAGAATCCCATCACAAAGACACAGACTTGAGTCTCTAGTGGGAGCTGTCTTCTGCGGTGTGTCATGCCACCGCTGCGGAAGCTGGACCTCAAAAGCAGCTGCATGCCGGGTGTTGAGGGGTGCTTTGTATGTCACTCGTAGTCCTGCCTGAATGAGGCTGGTCTAGTATGTGACCATGCTGCTTCGCATTCAGGCCACGCCCCCTAGATATGGTTTCAGTAGCTTTAAGACAATTTCTCTTCCTATTAGCTGAAGGATCTCTATGTGAGTCTTTATGCTTCTCTCCACATTCTGCAGATCCCTCCTCCTCCCCCTTCCCACTCAATAGACTTCTATGCATAGCATGAGAAAGCAGCAAGCAAAAACACCCTCCCAATTCCGATAATTAATCTTGATGTCTCTGTTGCTAGAAACGGCCTTCATATGACAGCAGGAAGTGACCAGCATTATAGAATGATTTTTTTAGCACAAAAAAAAAACACATGGGAAAGTGCGCGAAAAAAGGTGTTTCTTGTTATTTTCTTTACATGTTTTTTTAACCCCTTAAGGACCATTCCCTTTTTTTATTCCATTTTCGTTTTTTCCTCCTCCCTTTTAAAAAAATCATACCTCTTTTGTTTATTCAATGATGTAGATGTATGAGGGCTTGTTTTTTTGTGATGAGTTGTAGTTTTCCATGGTACTATATAATGTACCATATAATGTAGTGAAAAACTTTAGTGGAGTGAAATGGAAAAAAAAATGAAATTCCGCCATCTTTGGGTTTCTACGGCATACACACTGCAACAAAAATGACCTGATAACTTTATTCTATGGGTCAGTACAAATGTCTAGAATTTCACTTAAAAGCTGTATGTATTTTTTTCTACAAATACTGGTAACCATTCTTAATTTGGAATGGTCACCTTTTAATAGACATTCATTCCAATGCTAGTCACTTATTTCATACTTTTTTGTTTCGCCATTTCCTGTATTCCAAGGTTTTCAATCACTTCATTAGACACATTAGTATAAATAATTAATTAATGCAATTTACTTGAGAATAATTTAGCTTCCCTTTACAAAGACTCAGAGTTTTCAAGCATTACTTTAAATTGAAGAAGTAGCGCACTAAAGTGCGCTTGTATTAATATTTTCAGGACTGCTTGCACATATAATTTTGTCCAGTGTTTTTAAAAGCTTGTAAAAAACACCTCAAGTGTTTTTCATAATGTTTTTTTTTACAAGCATTGGTGACTTTGTTTTACTTTGTAAGATTTTTTGCAGTTCTAAAATGTTTTCAGGGACATGAAGGAAAGTTATAAAGGGCTAAATGAAGAGAAATACTAGAAGCAATGGGATGAAATTGAAAGGGAGGAGACACAGATTAGATATTAGATGGTGAGGGTGATCAATGAGTGGAACAGGTTACCACAAGAGGTGGTGAGTTCTCCTTCACTGGAAGTCTTCAAACAAAGGCTGGACAGACATCTGTCTGGGATGATTTAGTGATCCTGCACTGAGCAGGGAGTTGGACAAGATGACCATGAAGGTCCCTTCCAACTCTATGACTCTACTCACCTAACCTGGATGTCTTCCCGTTGAGCACTGCAGCCCCGGTGCCTGCTGCACGGAATCTGAAAAAGTGTCAGGTGGTTACATGCTGTTCGTTGTGCATATGACCACTCAGCCACTCAAAGGGTTTAGTACTGATTTTGATGTCCACTGAAGTCCATAAGTGGCTGAGAGGTCAAGTACACAATGGATGGCCCGTAGCCACATCTTCTCCCAGGTTTAGAGAAAGCAGGTCGCCAGCAGCACAAATTGTATATCCCTCCAAGGGCTGGGCATAGATTATGCAGAAGCCAAAGAAACAGGTGAATGGATCCTTATCACCAAAATCACATGCAGCAATGAAAAAAGACTTCGGCAGCATCCAGGGTGCAAATTGATATCCAAAGTTTTATTCCCCCATCACAGAAAAACAGGCAACGTTTCGGCCATGTTGGCCTTTGTCAAGCTCTTCTCCCAGGTTTGGTGCGGCAGCCACCGGGGTTGTAACGCTGAACAGGGAGCCACCAGGGAAGGTGAGTTCATTTCTTTTTATTTTTACCCTTTATCATTTTTTTATATCCTAGAAATCCCCTTTAAGTCCTATGGAGAAGTCTATGAGAAATTGACAGAAAAAAAAATACTATATCCAGAGAATGCTGTATTTTGAACAAATACCAATGCAATGACCAAAAGAATGCTACATACTAAAATGTTTTGTATATAGGGCATTTTATATTTCATTATAGACTTTAACCTCTTAATGAAGTGGCACTTTTTAAAATTTTGTTTTTGTTTTTTCTTCCCCCCTTTTTAAAAAAACGTAACTCCTTTTTATCCATTGACGTAGCTGTATGAGGGCTTGTTTTTGTGGGGCAAGCTGTATTTTTCAATGGTGCTATTTAATGTACCATACAGTATACTTAAAATTTTTTTAAAAATTCTAAGTCGAGTAAAAAAAGAAACAGACGTTCCGCAATCTTTCTTGTTTCTGTGTTCAGAACACACAGAGCCTCTCTGTGATAGAAAGTAATTAACTGCACTGATGCCGCCACTATGGGGGATTGAACTGTATAGGGCTTCTACATCTAAGGTAGCTATCATTGTCTGAGGGCCCACAGTTATGCCATCCAGATGTCGGAGCCCGTCCATCGAGTCTCTGACATATGATGGTAATGCAAGGACGAATGGTTTCAAGATCTAGTCTATATCAACACTTGAATTTTGTGTTAACTTATTTATGCCAGAGACAATAAGTCTTCCTTCAGTGTGTTTGTTCCTTTGTGCACTTTGAGTAAGGCATAGAATGCTGCAATCTTGGGTACTGTAGGCGTCATAAAATTGAATTCAGCTTCATTGATACAACCCAAATCTCGAGCTCTTACAAGTAAGTAAGAGTAGTTCATTAGCAAAAGGTATAGTTGGGTCACCACTAAGGGTGCCAACCCACTAGCGTTTTTTTACTGCGAAATTCGCAGCGTTTTTTTTTTCTGCAGGGGTCTTTGGGCTATGGGACATGCAAAGCTGAAATCGCGATCGCGCAAAATCGCGATTTTGCGCGATCGCGATTTTTACATTACAAGTCCCATAGACCCCCTGCAGAAAAAAAAACCTGCGAATTTCGCAGTGAAAAAAAACGCCAGTGGGTGGGCGCCCTAAGACTTACATATGTGCATTTGTCCTTGAGTAATTGCATACACAAAGCAATATATTGGTCCCTGACTGAAACTACAACATTTCCCCCTTGTTTGAGGGTTTTATTACGATGTTATCATTAGACTCAAGTGCTGTTAGGGAGGTTAATTATGATTTTGTCATGTTGGAAAATCCTCTTCTGGTAGGTTTTAGGGCCTTTAAATCCCTTAGGAGCAACATTTCAAATATGTCTAACTTAGGCCAATGCAATGGTGGAGGGTTAGATGTATTTGGAGGATGAAGATCAGTAAAAGGGTCACTCGCTGAATGACCTTTTCATTTATCCCCCAAGTTTTGAAGGATTTTCAATGCCTGTATGTCATTGGGTGAGAGACCAAGCTCTGAGGCGAGTTTTCTATCTCTAATGGAAAAATGTTTCTTCCATTTAACCTTTTCCAATCCACTGTCTGACCTCTGAAGACATTATGATTTAAGACTGTACAGCGCCGATGTTGGAAGACATCCATCAGGGTTCTCTTACTGTATATTGCCAGCCTCTCTGCTGTCGGAGCCTATCCAACGTGTCACCTCATGCAGTACTGGCTTTAGCCAGCATATAGCGCCCTTGTATAACAGCCAAAAAAGAGTAAGCCCCCTAGGAAAACCAGGATATAAATTGGATTGGAAAGAGTTAAGTTTGCGAATGAAGAAAGAGATGTCCTTAGCCCAGACAAAAATTTTAAAAGAATTAGAATAAAGTTTAAAAGTTTTAGTATTTAGTGTCTATTCTGTGAAGGGCTCTATCCCATACAAAGTTTAATATTTTTTGAGTAATTGAATTTGTGAATCTGGCAGTATACACTGACAGCTGATATCCTGTCAGTTAGTCACTAGGACTGTGTGGCGAAAGGACGTTAGCCTTACGTCCTTTGAAGCTGTTTTTCTATAGTTCCAATTTTGCTGTTGGACACCATTTTGGGGCATTACAGCAAGAGGACAGTTTTGGGATTAACTCCCTATTCCAGACAGGACAGCTGTGGATAGGGTGTGTGTTAACACTGCAAGGCATAAAGGCTACTGAACCTTAATCTATGACCTTAATTGAGGGCTAACAGATCATTATTCTGTTGTGATAGCATACAAGCGCATTATGGCCAATGACATTATCTATCTAAGTAAATTCCAAGGTGGACCCCATGTAAACCTCCAGATTATTGTACTTATCTGGTGGTTTCCAGTACATGGGCTGCCCCCCCCCCCCCCCCCCCGACAAGCAGCATGTAATGGACTGAACCCTAATGGATCAGCTGTGAATCCATTTTTTATTTGTTCTTTACAGTCCACCGTATTTACTAAGTGACAGGTTATTTAAACGACTCTTGATGACATGTCACTACATCCACACAGAAACACATTGAGTCTTTTTCAGAATATTTGAGTTCAAGAAAACGAAATCTTTTCTATTTTTATCTTCTCTGTGTCTAGAGCTGAAAGTAGAGTGTCTGTCATAATAGCTGGCCCACACTGTGAAATACTGCGTGGCCGTGTAGCCTCACATTCCAGCTATATTTTGACTATTTTATTTTGAGTGCCTTAATTTTTATAATACTAATAAAACTTATATTTTAGAGAATTTTTGTTCCCTTTTGTTTTGGTCCAATTCTGTGATTCGGTTTAATTGATATTGGACTGTCAGGCCTTCTGTGATAGATTTTTTTTTCAAAAATGGCTGTGAGTTTCGAGGTGCGGAGTCAGACCCCACCAGTCTGATATTGATGGCCTATCCTCAGGATTATTACTAATTTGCCTTTCATTACCATTTTTTACTGTTTTGAAAATGGTACCAAAACTATTCAGGTTTCCATGTTTTCTGCTGAATGATCCAGTAGATAGAAACAGCTTTCAGTGTTGATCTCTGGGTAGTTGTAAATCATTAGAGTATCTGTTTGACATCAACAATTGTTGTTGTTGTTTTTGTTCTGCTACAATGATATGTTGACAAATTTATATTAAGTGATCTAATCACCAAGATGTGAAAGTATGAGAGATAATTAACGTGAGCAGTGGAAGTTGCATGCTTTGTTAAAGTCTTCTGTAATTACCAAATTAGGGAGGTTTCTGGAAATAGTGATGTGAAATGTACAATATTTAATCCTATTACAGTAAATGACTCCAAATTAAATTTTGTGGAGTACATCCTGTGTATGACGCAGTGTTATAGAACCCCATAACTCAATTTCTGAGTCTAATTGTGAAGTGGTTAATCAGATTCTCATATGCAATTCAATAAAACTGTTGTAGTGGATATTCAATGAATTTAGGTTTGAAGCTTCACAGTTCTGAAGTTGGCAATACACACCAGACAAATGTTGCAGGTCTCAAAGATTTCTATGGGAAATGTGATGTGGATTTAGGCATCCCGATTGTCCCTTGATAGTTGTCACCAGGGTAAAACAAAGGATCAGGCATGTTGGATTTTACCGCGCTTGGCCCTATCTACCCAAGAAAGATAAGCGGAGTAAATGGTATTTAACTTGTTTCTTCACATAGAAATAAACACGTATGCTAAACTAATCTGAGCATGCATGTTTATTGAGGGAAAAGTTGTCAGTTAAGGCTCTGTTCACCCTTGTATTAGTTCTATTTCACCAGATTACTGTTACCTTTGATGGTCAGAATAGAATACCATACTATACTATTCCATCCAGTAAGCAAAATGGAAATCTGATGGACCCACTATAAAGTCATTGGGGAGAATGGATCATAAAGGATTCATTATATTGTCATGGATCCTGTACAAATAGAAGCCATGATGCCATGATAAACAAGCATGTGGCTAGTAGCTATCTTATCTGTAAGGTCATTTTAAATAATTAAATTGACCCGATGTTCGCTAATCGCTACACAAACATAAAATGTGTGGGAAAATGCTTGTACATGTTTTAAGAACTTTCGAGCCACGGATTTGGCTTAAACTGTTCCCCCGTCCATGGGTTGGTCTTCCACGTTTTCGGGACATGGCAACAGTCAAACTGGTAAGCACTTGATATGAACATCGCTCAGCAATGCTTGACTCACCTTAGCAGTGGTGTTGGCTGAAGCACAACAGCGCCGCTAGACTTAACATAGGAACTTTGACTTGGCCTGACAGTCACTCAATGTAGCAAACTCAAATGTTATGATTTTACAGCGGTGGTGAGGATGTCACATATCTAATGACACCAAAATCATCAGCAAAGTCACGCAAAGGGGTCAAAGTATGGTGGAAGAAAAACCTGTAAGATTTTTTATATTAGATGGAATGTGGACTAAAGATGCCCAATCACTTTCAATAGCTGTTTGTCTAATGCATATTAGGATTTTGATATTACCAGTCTTGTTTCATAGTGCTTACTGCCCTCTCATACCTATCTATATCTCATTTCTATCTATCTATCTATCTATCTATCTTATTACTATCTATCTATTGTGGGATATTAGCTCGATAGAGTGCTGGTCGGCGACAGTCAAAGGCGGAAACCAATGGATAATGTCCAAACCAGGTGTGACCTGCGTTTATTTCATAACCGCAACATAAAGTCCAACCTTTGCTTCAGGCAAAACAGCAACATAAACGTCGCACCTTAGCTTCAGGTACACAAGCAATAGTCCCAAAATCCCACTATCTGGCCATCCTGGCCTGATCCGGTCGCACTTAGAAGGTGCAGCGCACAGCAGGGTTTCTCTCTTCCAGCCGGTCACCCAGGCTGCCAGCGACCAGCAGCCATCTTCATAACTAACAGTCCATATAAGCACACCTCTGCTAGGTGTTGAGGTGAGGGGCGTCTCCCTGTCCACCTCTGGCCTATTCAGCCACACACTCGGACTAACAGCCCTGCAGCTCCACTGAGCTGTCTACCTGGCCCTCAGCCAGACACTCTCCGTCTCTTCAGCAGGAACAAGCCTTTTTATCTCACTGGCCACACCTGTGGGTGTTTTCCCTCTTGCTTCAGGCACCAGACTGATTGTCTGTTACCCCCTACAGGCCATCTTCTGTAGCGCACCCCTACATATCCCTCCCCCTTGATGAAGGCCGTAGGCCGTATCACATTTTTCTTCTTCTGGCCCTCCAGGGTCAAAACTCCAGCCCCGGGGGTCTCTTTCTGTTTTTACCTGTCTGATGAGTTCCTTCTTCTTGTCTTCACTCTGCTCCTCACATCCTTGCAGATCTCTGTCAGACTGAGCTCTCACAGCTTGCAAGCTGACTCCCAGGTGCAACTTTGTGGCTTGTAACTTATAGTCAAGTTTCTCTACCTGACCCTTCATTTCTTCTTTTTGCTGCTCCAAGGCTTTAGTAGACTTTTCTAGTTTAGGTACAGTCTTTTCACCATCATCCTTGGAGCTAGCACAGTCCTCCATTTCAGTGCAGGACGGCTTGTGGAGACTTCCTAACTGAGCCTCCCTTTTGAAGGTCTCTTGTAGCTCAAGAACCTTGTCTCTGTATTCTTCCAGTTCCTCTTGTAGCTCATGCTCCAGCATTGCTATGGATTACAGTCTCCACTTCATTTTTTAATTTATTCAGGTTTATAATCATCATCTTTTCCTCACTTTGTAACAATTCCATTTATTTTCTTAGTACGGTGTTGTCATCGGTTAGAACCAATAGCATTCTTTGAAGTTCCTTTCCCTCCGACTCTGACTTTTGCTTGGCAGCATGCAGTTCACTGATGAGTGGGTCCTTGGAGCCAGCATCCCTGTGATAGGCTTCTCTCGCTTGGACAAACTGTTTCTTCACCTTCTGGGTTTGCTTCTTTACGTCATTATTCTTTTGCTGCAGTTCTTCCAAGACTTCTGCCCCCACTTGTGACACCTGCTCAGATTCAGTAGCTTCACTTTCTGCCTTTTCCTTGGCCTCTTGTACTTTAGAGGTCTGTTTAGTCTGTATCTTTTGCTCAGGTCTCACCTTAATAACTTTTCTTTTGTTTACAGAAGTGATGTCTTTCTTCCAGACCGTCCAAGTCTTTACAAACTGTTCACCTGGAGTGCCCAGGTCACCTTCATCTAATTTGGTATATGTCACCACTTGCGTCCTGCTTTTGTAGAATTGGCTCAGCCTCAGCACCTGGGCTGATTGGGCTCGTCCGTGTGGAGGAGGTGGAATGGACGGCCCCACTACCAACCTGCCATCCATTAAAAAAAAAAAACAGGCCCCGATACTTTTAAAGAACGTATCTCCAGCAACTGCTTGCGGGAGACCACATTACATTCTTGGTTTCTTACGTCTCCGAGCGCAGGACGTGACCCTCCTCCAGTCCCCTGATGCATAATACCGGAACCTAGGGGCGACGTACAATTCTTCAGACCTGCCACCAATTGTTGGACCACGCCGTTGCGGTCTCTTTGTACCAGAGTTCGCTTTCCAGCATCATTATCGGAACTCTTCCACAAGCCCTTCTCTTTTACCTGCGGTCTGAAATGGCTCCTAGACCGCACTAGTCTTTGAACCCTCTTTTCAGCAATATGACTCTTGGACCTCCAGAGCTTCACCTTTGCATTTAACTTCTTAGCAGACTTTGGCAATACCACTTTTTCTTCTGACACCACCTTCAGGGGGCGCTTCAAGGTTAGCGCCTCTTTCTCAATGTTCTCCAACAGGATCTCCTTTTCTTCTACCGGCCGTTGGGCCACACCTTTTGTTTTTTTCCGTATCAGGGTTCTCTTCTCAGCATCCATCTTGGCGCTAATCCAGTCTGGTACTTCAGTGCGCACCCGCTGGTTACGCCTTTCTTTTGCAACTTTAGGGAACCCCGACTTCCCCTCAGTAAGCCACTGTTCACCCATCTTTTGTTTCTTCTCCCAGTTGGACACCATCTGACATTGGTAACCAAGCTCCACACTAATGTCTTCTACTTCCTGCTGAAGATTTACTGTAAACGTCTCAAGTTCATCATAGACATCAGTTTGAAGATGAAACAGTGGATTTATCACTTCCACTTCTTTTAGGATTTCACCGTCATGCTCCTCAACCGTGACCCCGCATGGCGGGTGCTCATACCGTTTCTCTTCCATCTCTGATATCATTTTCAGGGTGGGTGTTAAAGTTAACACTTCGGTCTCTTTCATACAGACCCTTTCTTCAGCACGCCCACATTCAGTGACACATCTTGCAGGCCTGATTTTCTCCTCTGTAAGCTGCTGTTCACATAGTTGCTGTGTCTTTCGTAGTCTGGACACAAGCTCCTTTTGAAGACCCAGCTTCACAGAAGCATCTTCTAACTCTTGCTGAAGATGTACTTTAACCTTCTCAAGCTTATCACAGGCAGCTGTCTTCTCTTTATACTGCCGCCTTGTAGATTTTAACTCCTCTTGTACTTCTCTTTTCTGCTCTTCCACAGACTCCAAGCACACAGCACTCTTCTCCAGTCCATATTTTAGGTCAGACACCTCAGCCTGAAGTGTTGCAATCTGCTTTGACCGGTTTCTCTTAGCTTCTGCATCTTCCTCTAACTGCTTGAGGAACACATTTCTCTCATCTTGCATAATCTTCAGGTGTGCACTAAGACCAAGCCTCTGCTGTGTCTCTTCTTGCACCAGCCTCTGAGACTCTTCACTCTGGGGTTGAAGCTTCACCTGCAGCCTGCTTACCTGCTCAGACAATGCTGTCTGCACACTGTCACCTTCAGTTATTTTTATTTGTAGCTCTTGAAGCTGCATCTCTACTGTATTTTTCTTGCATTCATATGCACACTTGTCTTCCAACAACCCCTTCACCTTTTGGGTAAGCTCAAGACACTCACTTTTCAACGTTTCTTTCACTTTTTCAAGTTGCTTCAGCTGCTTGGACAGTTTCCGCACAACTACAGCATGACTCCGTTCCAGCTCCAGGATTTGGGTTCCATGTACTTCCGTTTTCTCATCCAAGCTCATCTGTAGCTGGGACACCAGTCTCTCAAGCAGCTCTTCCTGGTTTTCCTTGTCACCCAGTAAGTCTTTCAAGAACACTGCTTGCTTCTCTGCCTGACTGCGCGTAGCTTTCTGTATTTCCAGCTCTTCCTTGAGCTGACTTATCTGGCACTCCAAGTCACCATTCTTCTTTGCTAACAGCATTTTCAACTCTGCAACTTGATTCTGCAAACCTGTAGTTTGATTATGTGCATCTGTAGAAGCTCTTTCTAACTCGCAACACGTCATCTCCAACTCTTTGGTTTTCATTTGCAGTTTCTTACAGTCCTGTTCACACTGCACCGCTTGTTCTAATCGTTGAGACAGTTCACTCTTAGCTAGCACATGAGTTTGCTTAAGGTTCTGGATCTGAGCTTCATATAGCTCTATTTCTTCATCCCTGCTTATCTGTAGCTGGGTCAGCACCTGCTCCTGACAAGCTTCCTGGGCTTTCTTGAAGTCCAGTATACCTCTCAATACCTCTGCTTGCTTTTCTGCTTTGCTGCAGGCGGCTTTCTCCACCTCCAGCTGTTCTTTGAGCTGTTTTACCTGAACTTCCCATCGAATATTCCTCTTTGCTCACTGTGTCTTCAACTTTTTACAGTCTTGTTCACACTTATGGGTTTGTTCTCCCAACAAAGCCCTGTGATCAGTTTCAGTCTTTCTTATGAGGAGCTCAGTCTCTGTAGCTTTGACTGACTCTGTCAGTGCAGCCAACTGCTTTACTAGGAGGCGATTGGTTTCCTGTTGTTGCAGATTGGCCTGCCCCATCTGTCGCACCAGGTCCTCCATGGCAGCAGTCTTTTTAGATAGGGCACTAGCGGCTGTTATCCAGGGCATACCGTGTTAGTCGCCGGTGTCTATTCATTGCCCGCATCCGAAACACCATATGTGGGATATCAGCCTGGTAGAGTGCGGGTCAGCGACAGTCAAAGGTGGAAACCAACGGATAAAGTCCAAGCCAGGTGTGACCTGCATTTATTTTATAACCGCAACATACAGTCCAACCTTTGCTTCAGGCAAAACAGCAACATAAACGTCCCACCTTAGCTTCAGGTACACAAGCAATAGTCCCAAAATCCGGCCGTCCTGGCCTGATCCGGTCGCACTTAGAAGGTGCGGCGCACAGCAGGGTTTCTCTCTTCCAGCCGGTCACCCAGGCTGCCAGCGACCAGCAGCCATCTTCATAACTAACAGTCCATATAAGCACACCTCACTAACACATGACTTTACTAAACATTATTAAGTTTCTGCTTATGCATTTCCATGAATCCACCAAACATGAGCATAAACCCTAAGGATATGATCACACTGGTGTTATGGGAACAGATCCAAATCCACCCTGATCCCCATTGACTTAATGGGTCATCAAGCTTATACTTCTTTTTCATTGTTTTTCTTGCTGTTGTTGTTTTTTACAAGAAACAAAAGGGCTTCTAGTAGCCCTAATTCTACAGTCAACATAGCGCAAGGATTTACTGTTAGGATATTTCACACAGGACAAAATTACACCGAAGGACGCAACCAAAACTGCAGTTATGGAATTCCATGCCGATTTTGATGTACAGCGGCTTGCGGTGCGTCATGCGGCCTATTCCGTCCTGTGTGAAAGATCCCTGAGAATGCTCAAAAACTCACAGGGGCAGCTTCTTATGCATAAATGCATACAGCCAAGGGCATACATAGCATAGACAAAGACCATGTGACTTTGTCTATGTGCTTCCCCTGCTGCACTGTCCTACAATGGCCTGCAGTTCTTCCACACCCCTAGATCGGATGAGAGGTCTGGCAGAGGAGTAGGCATTCACGTTTTGCTGAATTGCACCTTCCAAGTTATCCCCCTGTTACCCTCACTCCCTTTCCTGCCATATGAAGTTCACACTCTATGACTCTTCCATCCACTGTCCTTGAGAGTCGCATGTCAGGAATTAGGGTCCGGTTACGGGAAGTCCCTAAAAACTGCCCACCACCCCTGTCCCTACCTACTTGCCCCCCTGGGCTAGGCCCCAGGGCGACAACTGGGCGACAATCCCTAGGCTAACTAGGAAGGCGGGGCAGGGAGTCAGACTACAGACAAAAACGGCGACAGACAGACACAAAGACAGGTCAAGCAATCCGGGTTGATAATGGGAAAGAACGCAGTACAAAGGGGTCAGGCAAAGGCAAAGTCAGGGTCCAAGCAAGTAAGTCAAAACCAGGTATTAAATCAGGAAACCGCAGGTGTAGTTGAAGACCAAACATACACTCGCAAACTGGAAAGGAACTGAAAGGTTTAAATGCTGTCAGCACTCCTGCCCCAGCAGCTGATAGGGGCAGGAGCCTGACAGCCACAGGAGCCAATCACGGGGAGCTGGAAACACTGCCCCCAGCACTTGCTGGACAGGCGGAGACAGAGGACACGCCCCTGGCTGTCATAGATCTTCTCCTTTTTGCTCCTGTGAACTTCAATTAAGGTGGCTTTCACATCTGCATTGGAACCTCTGTTTGGAGGTTCCAACACAGATCTAGTACAAAATACGAGAAGAAAAAGTCTTGGACAGCTGAGCGGAAACTGAATTATAGTCAATGGAGTCCATTCGCCATCGTAGGACTGATCTGGTCGGCCAGGGGATTCCCCTTTCCTGCTCCCATCGTAGAGCTCTAGCTATATTGTCCGGGCGTGAAAATATGCATGCAAAAGCAGTTTTCATGCGAGTTTGACACGTTTTTTAATCTATTTTAACTATTGAAGGCACATGCAATTATTTTCATGAGTGAAAAACATATGTTCAGCGATGCAAATCGCGCTTTTGTAAAGGGAAAGTGCAGAATCCTGAAAATCTCAGGTTTACAAGGCGCGTTATAGGTCTGATTTATCACACTTGCCCAAGTAAATACAACCATATGCCCCATTTACATGGAACGACTGTTGGCTAAACGATCTGTGCCAGCATGTGACGTCACCGCTAGTTGTTTGTGGTCGTGCAGAACATTTAGACAGGCAGATCATTGCTAAGAAGCGCTCATTTCTTGCTCAATGCTTCACTTTCTATGGAAAACACTGAGCAGGGAGGCTTAAGACGCAGCGAGAAGTGAGCAAACCAGCAATGATTTTTTAAGCTGGTTGAAACTGAAAGAAAAACGAAAAGTAAATAGTGCACGATGGCTTTGCATTTAGATGCAACAATTATCACTCATTTTCTTTTCTTTGAACTAATTTCGCATGATAACCGGCCTGTGAAAATGGAGCATTAGTACTTAGTAGAGCACCGTTTGGCTTCCAGCTGTATCTCTAGGAACATTCTTGGCAATATTAGTCTTTTCTCTTACACAGGTTTTCCAGGGAAATACTATTGAAGATCTATCCTCAGGATAGATTATCAATAGTTGATCAGCTGATTGGGCACACACTGTCATAGTCGCTATGGTGCTTCAAACCCTATGTAGTGGGTGAAGCTAGTAACTGAAGGTGCAGCTCTCATTAAAATCTATCTAATTACTATCTTTATATCTATCTATCTCATATCTATCTATCTATCTCTTTATCTATCTCATATCTATCTGTCTGTCTATCTATCTATCTATGCATCTATCTAACTACAAACACTGTTTATGTTTCACAATAAAGTAGATGTTATCTAATAACATAAGTTATTAAAATTAAATTTAAAATTGTCTTTGCTGTGACAATTACTTGTAGTGTCTGATTTTCACATATGAGATCTTAAAAGGATTTCTGATTGAACTGACATTTCCTCTTGTCCCTGGGTCTTTCTGGATTTTAACAGAGCATTATTTAATGAATTGTGTGCCAAAAAAACATACATCTCAGCAACTGATCTCCTACCACCAGAGCTGCCTTTGTCCATATCCGTGGCGGTGAACCTATAGCACGGCTGCTCACCACAATAGCGATTACCGTCCGGGGGGGCCACGGCTGCTCAGCTGGTAATTACTCAGTGGTGCAAACAGTAGTAATTACTGTGGGTGCAAACACTGATCTCAGTGTGTGCACCCAGGATCTTCCTCCCCTGACATCTCCTCCTTAGTTCCGCAGGAGGAGAGGTCAGGGGAGGAAGAGTTCAGATGCACTCACTGCTGTGAGTGTGTGCACCTGTAGCAGAAAAGAGAAGCAGCCGCGCTCCAACGACAAGGAGAAGGTAAGTATATGATTCTCAGGGGGTCACTATTACTACTGAGGTCACTGTGGGGGTCACTATTACTACTGGGGCCACAGTAGTGGTCACTATTACTACTGAGGCCACTGTAGGGGTCACTATTACTACTGGGGCCACTATTGGGGTCACTATTACTACTGAGGCCACTCTGGGGGCCACTATTACTACCGAGGCCACTGTGGGAGTCACTATTACTACTGATGCCACTGTAGGGGGGGTCACTATTACTACTAGGGCCACTGTGGGGGTCTCTATTACTACTGAAGACACTTTGGGGGATCACTATTACTACTAGAGCCACTGTCGGGGTCACTATTACTACTGGGGCCATTGTGGGGGGACACTATTACTACTGAGGCCACTATGTGGGGGTCACTATTACTACTGAGGCCACTGTGGGGGGTCACTATTACTAATGGGGCTACTGTGGGGGTCACTATTACTACTGGGGCTACTGTGGGGAATCACTATTACTACTGAGGCTACTGTGGGGGATCACTATTTCTACTGAGGATACTGTGGGGGGGGGGTCACTATTACTGCTAAGGGTTCTCTGCACATGGCAGCACACCTCAAGCTGACTTATGGTATGTTTACATGTGGTGGAAATGCTGCAGT
Organism: Eleutherodactylus coqui; assembly: GCF_035609145.1. NCBI lineage: Eukaryota > Metazoa > Chordata > Amphibia > Anura > Eleutherodactylidae > Eleutherodactylus > Eleutherodactylus coqui. Next base: position 304,568,343 of record NC_089837.1, read on the forward strand.
ATGTCCACAGCAGAAATTTCCATGGCAAATTACTCAGCATTTGCGCATCCAAAAAACAGTTAAAATTTGCACCGTTGGTGTGGATTTTGACTGGAAAGCAGCTGATTTCACACTATGCAGCACTCCACCCCCCCCCCTGTAGGCCTCCTACTGTTAGTGCCCCCTGGCTTCTGGTTCCCAGTGGCCTGGTCAAGTGATGCTGGTCAGGTGAGGCCAGTGCAGGTCACAGGGTACCGGAATCCAGGGAATGCTGACAGTGGGAGGCCTTCGGACATGTATGAAATTAGCTACAGATACATAGCTGATTTCCATTCAATATCTGCACTAATGCTACTCAAGTGCTCCAGCTAGAAAAAAAGGGCGTTCCTCCAGTCTAATTTGAAACAGCCCTGTCTTTTTTATAATGTCATAAGTCATGTTAAGCCCCGCCCCCTAAAGTGTTGGCACTTTGCGATAAATAAGTGGGTTTTGGATTGCAGTTTGGGCACTCAGTCTCTAAAAGGTACACCTTTAAGATTGAGGTGAAATTGCTCTGTTAGGGATGAAGATGTGTCATAGCCTGGCAATTTAAGGCAACATTTTTTGGTCTGGGGTTTTTTCAATGGTATATTGAGCAGGACTTATCAGACTGTATTGCAGTGTGATCATACTACACCTTTACAATCCTACATATAGGGAAACTAGGACCTAGCAATATAATCTAATTAATAGGCTTTGGACAGATGGGTACAACAAGGTGCACAACAGATATAGAAACAACCATGCTGAAGACTTAGGTCCAAAGAGTGGTGAGTCTGTTTAGCGTAGGTTCTCATCTGAGTTAAGGTCACCTGGGTGTGTCAGATGGCCCACATGTTTTGATCAAATTGTACACAAAGAATCTCACTTTTTTCAGATATTAAATGTATTTGTGTGCCACGGCATGAGTATTTGCGTCAACTGTATCTGTGTTATGAGGATCTGAATACGGTTAAAAATGGTGCTTACTTGATCTGGGAAAGATGGCCACAATTCGGATGCCTGGGGGTCCACTTTGGGGATGGAGGCAAGTTTGCTTCCCCCTAATACTGGCCCTAAATGCACTATATAAAGAGGAGACACCAATCCTACTGCAGCACTAGGAGCCTTGCTATGTTTGGACAGTCATCCCTAGGGTCCTACAAAGGACCAAGGCTGTCTTTCCATATCGCCTATTGTTAGACTATAAGTTTTTTTTTAGATACAAGAATAAACTATCCAAAAGGAGTATTTAAAAAACTGATATTCAAATGGACACTAACTTTTCAAATGGCTTTTGCTTATATGATAGCCAGTGTGATAATTAGCAAAACTGCTATTTACTTTATTTTCGTAAAATAACTTTTTGTGCTGAAAAATTCCTCTAAAGTGCTGTCTCTCTTCCACTGACCTTGTTGTCCACTATCTGCTCTCACACGATTGACAGGGAATACTAGGACAGCAGAGAGGGGGTGTGGGTCATCATGCTTATTGAACTGGATACAGAGAGAAGAGTGAAGGAGAGACACTCACACATAGACATGAATCCTAGAGCTAATGCTCACATATCTACTGCTTTTTATACACATGTACACTGCTAAAGCTTGCTCTAACTCCTACATGATCAGGTTATGTGTATGTGTATGTTACAGAGAGTGAGAGAGCAGAATCTCTGCAGTTCTTTGCGTATAGTCTATAGAACACAGGATACATAGCACAGCAGCACCTCCCCCCATTAGTCCTGAGAGGATAGAGAATCAGATATACACCCTGCAGAGGGGAAAATAGGAAAAAATTCAGGATGCCAGTCACACATGCCAGCTTAATTTGAAAAGCTATCTGAAAAGTTAGGCATGCTTTAACATTGGAAAACTAAACAAGAGGAGTATGAATTGGATTTTATTGCTCTGATCTCTTCTTTAGTACATGTTTTTAAAGCTTTACCAAGATTTCCTCTCCTGGCATGCTTACTAAGTGCCTAAGAAAGGATTAATATTTTTAAATGAATATACCAAGCTATATACACCAGCTGCTGTATTAAAGGGGTTGTCTCGCGGCAGCAAGTGGGGTTATACACTTCTGTATGGCTATATTAATGCACTTTGTAATATACATCGTGCATTAAATGTGAGCCATACAGAAGTTATTCACTTACCTGCTCCGTTGCTAGCGTCCACGTCTCCATGGCTCTGTCTAATTTCGCTGTCTTCTGGCATTTTTAGATGCGCTTGCGCTGTGCGGTCTTCTGCCTGATGAATGGGGCCGCGTGCGCCAGAGAGCTGGTCTGCGCGTTGTCATCGAAGCTCCGCCTCCGTCACGTGGTGCCGATCAGCCAATGAGGTGGCTGTATCGGCAGTGGAACGTGGAAGACAGAAGAAGAAACTCCACGGTGCACCATGGGAAGACCCACGGTGCACCGTGGGAGAAGACCAGCGGCGCCATCTTTAAAAGAAGAAATGAAGAAGCTGCAAAACGTTGATGCAGGTAAGTGCAATGTGCTTTTTAAAAACTAACAAATGCTTTCTTTTTCACAGGGCATAATGCAGGGGTCCATTTAAAAAAAAAAAAATTTGCTTTCGCCGCGAGACAACCCCTTTAAATCTGTCTTAGCAATAATAAAACACACCTGTTTTAGTTTATATGCATGGGCGAATATGGTTTATATAGCAAACAAATTTCTCCTAAACTGCACAAAGATTTGTGGGTAATGTGAAATCCATTAGAGTTTTCTATTTTTTCTATATTTTCTTCTTTCTCATCATGGTAAGGAGAATATATCTCAATCACATATTTCTTGATGTTTAAAATGAAATGTGGAAATTTACACTTATACACAAAGAGAGTGAGACAGAAATCAGACAGTTATGCACTAAAGTAGAAGTGCACTAAAGCTCCATAATTTCATGTTTGATAGCATTGCACTGTAAACCGTATACTTGAATACGAGTCCCTTTGTGGTAGAAATTCGTCTTATAGTAAAGAATAAATATATTATTTTTGCTTTATTCAGAGTAAATAAAGAAACACATACTATTATTATTTTTTTAAAATTCAGATTGAAAAACTGTTTTTTAGTACAAAATACATGACATACTCAGTTTTGGCTACAAGATATGCAGTCTTCACAATTCTAGGTAAAGGGTAGAGATGAGCGCGCACCAAAATGCTCGGGTGCTCGTTACTGGAGACGAATTTTTCGCGATGCTCGAGGGTTCGTTTCGAGTAACGAACCCCATTGAAGTCAATGGGCGACCCGAGCATTTTTGTATTTCGCCGATGCTCGCTAAGGTTTTCATGTGTGAAAATCTGGGCAATTCAAGAAAGTGATGGGAACGACACAGCAACGGATAGGGCAGGCGAGGGGCTACATGTTGGGCTGCATTTCAAGTTCACAGGTCCCACTATTAAGCCACAATACCGGCAAGAGTGGGCCCCCCCCCCTCCCAACAACTTTTACTTCTGAAAAGCCCTCATTAGCATGGCATACCTTAGCTAAGCACCACACTACCTCCAACAAAGCACAATCACTGTCTGCATGACACTCCGCTGCCACTTCTCCTGGGTTACATGCTGCCCAACCCCCCCCCCCCCGCATGACAGTGTCCACAGCGTACACCAAATTGTCCCTGCCCAGCCTTCAGCTGCCCTCATGCCACGCCACCCTCATGTCTATTTATAAGTGCGTCTGCCACAGGAAAAGCAGGCACACACTGCAGAGGGTTGGCATGGCTAGGCAGCGACCCCCCCATAAAAGGGGCGGGCCGATAGTCCACAATGCTGTACAGAAGCAATGAGAAATCCAGTCCTGTGCCACCTCCATCTGGAGCTGCACACGTGGGCATAGCAATGGGGAACCTATGTGCCACACACTATTCATTCTGTCAAGGTGTCTGCATGCCCGAGTCAGACCGGGGTTTTTTATAAATAGTCACAGCCAGGTACAACTCCGCAATGGGAATTCCGTGTGCACCCACAGCATGGGTGGCTCCCTGGAACCCACCGGCGGTACATAAATATATCCCATTGCAGTGCCCATCACAGCTGAGGTAATGTCGTGCTTAATACAGGTGGGCTTCGGCCCACACTGCATGCCCCAGTCAGACTGGGGTTCTTTACAAGTGGACAGATGTAGGTTAAACTCCGTGTGCACCTACAGCATGGGTGGCTCCCTGGAACCCACCGGTGGTACATAAAAAAATCCCATTGCATTGCCCATCACAGCTGAGGTAATGTCGTGGTTAATGCAGGTGGGCTTCGGCCCACACTGCATGCCCCAGTCAGACTGGGGTTCTTTACAAGTGGACAGATGTAGTAACAACTCCCTGTGGACCCACAGCATGGGTGGGTGCCAGGAAGCCACCGGCGGTACATAAATAAATCCCATTGCATTGCCCATCACAGCTGAGGTAATGTCGTGCTTAATACAGGTGGGCTTCGGCCCACACTGCATGCCCCAGTCTGACTGGGGTTCTTTACAAATGGACAGATGTAGGTTAAACTCCGTGTGCACCTACAGCATGGGTGGCTCCCTGGAACCCACCGGTGGTACATAAAAAAATCCCATTGCATTGCCCATCACAGCTGAGGTAATGTCGTGGTTAATGCAGGTGGGCTTCGGCCCACACTGCATGCCCCAGTCAGACTGGGCTTCTTTACAAGTGGACAGATGTAGGTTAAACTCCGTGTGCACCTACAGCATGGGTGGCTCCCTGGAACCCACCGGTGGTACATAAAAAAATCCCATTGCATTGCCCATCACAGCTGAGGTAATGTCGTGGTTAATGCAGGTGGGCTTCGGCCCACACTGCATGCCCCAGTCAGACTGGGGTTCTTTACAAGTGGACAGATGTAGGTTAAACTCCGTGTGCACCTACAGCATGGGTGGCTCCCTGGAACCCACCGGTGGTACATAAAAAAATCCCATTGCATTGCCCATGACAGCTGAGGTAATGTCGTGGTTAATGCAGGTTGGCTTCGGCCGACACTGCATGCCCCAGTCAGACTGGGGTTCTTTACAAGTGGACAGATGTAGTAACAACTCCCTGTGGACCCACAGCATGGGTGGGTGCCAGGAAGCCACCGGCGGTACATAAAAAAATCCCATTGCATTGCCCATCACAGCTGAGGTAATGTCGTGGTTAATGCAGGTGGGCTTCGGCCCACACTGCATGCCCCAGTCAGACTGGGGTTCTTTACAAGTGGACAGATGTAGTAACAACTCCCTGTGGACCCACAGCATGGGTGGGTGCCAGGAAGCCACCGGCGGTACATAAAAAAATCCCATTGCATTGCCCATCACAGCTGAGGTAATGTCGTGGTTAATGCAGGTGGGCTTCGGCCCACACTGCATGCCCCAGTCAGACTGGGGTTCTTTACAAGTGGACAGATGTAGTAACAACTCCCTGTGGACCCACAGCATGGGTGGGTGCCAGGAAGCCACCGGCGGTACATAAATAAATCCCATTGCATTGCCCATCACAGCTGAGGTAATGTCGTGCTTAATGCAGGTGGGCTTCGGCCCACACTGCATGCCCCAGTCAGACTGGGGTTCTTTACAAGTGGACAGATGTAGGTTAAACTCCGTGTGCGCCTACAGCATGGGTGGCTCCCTGGAACCCACCGGCGGTACATAAATATATCCCATTGCAGTGCCCTACTCAGCAGAGCTAACGTCAGATACAATACAGGTGGGCTTCGGCCCACACTGCATGCCCCAGTCAGACTGGTAATATGTACCTTAACAGTAACCTCGTTGGTGGTAATGTGGTGGTGACTGCGGACCTAGTAGCGCGGTTTTATGTAGTTGGTTTTCGGAATGTGGCCAGGATTAAGTGGGCCGTGGCGGGGGGATGGTGGTGGTGCTCTCTTGTTGTGTCGTTAAAGGTGAAATTCTTGGACTGCCACCAGACGGACCAATGCAAAGGTATTTGCCAAGAATGTTTTCATTGTTGGAGGAGGAGGGGGATGTTTTGGAGGCACTATGTGTCCTCTACACGTGTCCGTGGTTATATGCACCTTAACAGTAACAGCGTTGGTGGGAAATGGCCTCGCCGCCATCATGTCTTTGTGAAGCCTCTGTTTCCACACCCCAGTGACATACCATTAGCAGCGGTATAGGCAGAGGCCAGAATTATTAACATTTCAGCGGTATCATTAGGGACAGGCCCCACTAACATATCACTAGCAGCAGTATAGGGGGAGCGCAGTCTTAGTTCCATTTCAGTAATAGTAGCACTCAAGACAGGCCCCAGTAACATTCCCATTGCAGCAGTTTAGGGAGATAACAGTCTCTTTCACATTTCAGTAGCTGCAGTATAGACAAGGCCCCAGTTACATTTATGTAGCTAAAGTGTAGGCCAACCCCACACACCTTTCTGTAGCATGAGTGCAGGCGAAGAACATAGAAATTACTATGATTACACTGTAGGTGAGGGCCCAAAAAAATTGGTGTACCAACAGTACTAATGTACCTGGCCATGCCCAACCAAGATGGCAGGTGAAACCCATTAATCGCTTTGGTTAATGTGGCTTAAGTGGTAAAACTAGGCCTGGAGGCAGCCCAGTTTAACGAAAAATTGGTTCAAGTTAAAGTTTCAACGCTTTTAAGAGCATTAAAACGTATAAAAATGGTTTAGAAAAATTATATGAGTGAGCCTTGTGGCCCTAAGACAAATTGTCCGTTCGGCGTGATTACGTGAGGTTTCAGTAGGAGGAGCAGGAGGAGGAGGAAAAATATTATACACAGATTGATGAAGCAGAAATGTCCCCGTTTTTGATGGTGATTGAGAACGATGCTTCCATCCGCGGGTGCAGCCTACGTATTGCTTAGGTATCGCTGCTGTCCGCTGGTGGAGAAGAGAAGTCTGGGGATATCCAGGCTTTGTTCATCTTGATGAGTGTAAGCCTGTCGGCACTGTCGGTTGACAGGCGGGTACGCTTATCTGTGATGATTCCCCCAGCCGCACTAAACACCCTCTCTGACAAGACGCTAGCCGCAGGACAAGCAAGCACCTCCAGGGCATACAGTGCGAGTTCAGGCCACGTGTCCAGCTTCGACACCCAGTAGTTGTAGGGGGCAGAGGCATCACGGAGGACGGTCGTGCGATCCGCTACGTACTCCCTCACCATCCTTTTACAGTGCTCCCGCCGACTCAGCCTTGACTGGGGAGCGGTGACACAGTCTTGCTGGGGAGCCATAAAGCTGTCCAGGGGCTTAAAGAGTGTTGCACTGCCTGTGCTGTACAAGCTGCTCGATCTCCGCACCTCCCCTGCTACCTGGCCCTTGGAACTGCGCCTTCTGCCACTAGCGCTGTCGGATGGGAATTTCACCATCAGCTTGTCCGCCAGGGTCCTATGGTATAGCAACACTCTCGAACCCCTTTCCTCTTCGGGAATGAGAGTGGAAAGGTTCTCCTTATACCGTGGGTCGAGCAGTGTGTACACCCAGTAATCCGTAGTGGCCAGAATACGTGCAACGCGAGGGTCACGAGAAAGGCATCCTAACATGAAGTCAGTCATGTGTGCCAAGGTACCTGTACGCAACACATGGCTGTCTTCACTAGGAAGATCACTTTCAGGATCCTCCTCCTCCTCCTCCTCCTCAGGCCATACACGCTGAAAGGATGACAGGCAAGCAGCATGGGTACCCTCAGCAGTGGGCCAAGCTGTCTCTTCCCCCTCCTCCTCATCCTCCTCCCCCTCCTCCTCCTCCTCCTCAACGCGCTGAGATATAGACAGGAGGGTGCTCTGACTATCCAGCGACATACTGTCTTCCCCCGCCTCCGTTTCCGAGCGCAAAGCATCTGCCTTTATGCTTTGCAGGGAACTTCTGAAGAGGCATAGCAGAGGAATGGTGACGCTAATGATTGCAGCATCCCCGCTCACCACCTGGGTAGACTCCTCAAACTTTCCAAGGACCTGGCAGATGTCTGCCAACCAGGCCCACTCTTCTGAAAATAATTGAAAAGGCTAACTCCCACTGCGCCGCCCATGTTGGAGTTGGTATTCCACTATAGCTCTACGCTGCTCATAGAGCCTGGCCAACATGTGGAGCGTAGAGTTCCACCGTGTGGGCACGTCGCACAGCAGTCGGTGCACTGGCAGATTAAACCGATGTTGCAGGGTGCGTAGGGTGGCAGCGTCCGTGTGGGACTTGCGGAAATGTGCGCAGAGCCGGCGCACCTTTACGAACAGGTCTGACAAGCGTGGGTAGCTTTTCAGAAAGCGCTGAACCACCAAATTAAAGACGTGGGCCAGGCATGGCACGTGCGTGAGGCTGCCGAGCTGCAGAGCCGCCACCAGGTTACGCCCGTTGTCACACACGACCATGCCCGGTTGGAGGCTCAGCGGCGCAAGCCAACGGTCGGTCTGCTCTGTTAGACCCCGCAGCAGTTCGTGGGCCGTGTGCCTCTTATCTCCTAAGCTGAGTAGTTTCAGCACGGCCTGCTGACGCTTGCCCACCGCTGTGCTGCCACGCCGCGCGACACCGACTGTTGGCGACGTCCTGCTGCTGCTGACACATGTAGATTGCGAGACAGAGGTTGCGGAGGAGGAGGAGGAGTGTGGTTTAGTGGAGGAAGCATACACCGCCGAAGATACCACCACCGAGCTGGGGCCCGCAATTCTGGGGGTGGGTAGGACGTGAGCGGTCCCAGGCTCTGACTCTGTCCCAGCCTCCACTAAATTCACCCAATGTGCCGTCAGTGAGATGTAGTGGCCCTGCCCGCCTGTGCTTGTCCACGTGTCTGTTGTTAAGTGGACCTTGGCAGTAACCGCGTTGGTGAGGGCGCGTACAATGTTGCGGGAGACGTGGTCGTGCAGGGCTGAGATGGCACATCGGGAAAAGTAGTGGCGACTGGGAACTGAGTAGCGCGGGGCCGCCGCCGCCATCATACTTTTGAAGGACTCCGTTTCCACAACCCTATACGGCAGCATCTCAAGGCTGATAAATTTGGCTATGTGAACGGTTAACGCTTGAGCGTGCGGGTGTGTGGCAGCGTACTTGCGCTTGCGCTCAAACACTTGCGCTAGCGACGGCTGGACGGTGCGGTGCGAGACATTGCTGGATGGGGCCGAGGACAGCGGAGGTGAGGGTGTGGGTGCAGGCCAGGAGACGGTAGTGCCTGTGTCCTCAGAGGGGGGTTGGATCTCAGTGGCAGGTTGGGGCACAGGGGGAGAGGCAGCGGTGCAAACCGGAGGCAGTGAACGGCCTTCGTCCCACCTTGTGGGGTGCTTGGCCATCATATGTCTGCGCATGCTGGTGGTGGTGAGGCTGTTGGTGGTGGCTCCCCGGCTGATCTTGGCGCGACAAAGGTTGCACACCACTGTTCGTCGGTCGTCAGGCGTCTCTGTGAAAAACTGCCAGACCTTAGAGCACCTCGGCCTCTGCAGGGTGGCATGGCGCGAGGGTGCGCTTTGGGAAACAGTTGGTGGATTATTCGGTCTGGCCCTGCCTCTACCCCTGGACACCGCACTGCCTCTTGCAATCTGCCCTGCTGCTGCCCTTGCCTCCCCCTCTGAAGACCTGTCCTGAGTAGGCGTTGCAAACCAGGTGGGGTCAGTCACCTCATCGTCCTGCTGCTCTTCCTCCGAATCCTCTGTGCGCTCCTCCCTCGGACTTACTGCCCTTACTACTACCTCACCGATAGACAACTGTGTTTCATCGTCATCGTCCTCCTCACCCACTGAAAGGTCTTGAGACAGTTGCCGGAAGTCCCCAGCCTCATCCCCCGGACCCCGGGAACTTTCCAATGGTTGGGCATCTGTGATGATAAACTCCTCTGGTGGGAGAGGAACCACTGCTGCCCAATCTGAGCAGGGGCCCGAGAACAGTTCCTGGGAGTCTTCCCGCTCCTGAGCATGTGTCATTGTAGTGGAGTGAGGAGGCTGGGAGGAAGGAGGAGCAGCAGCCAGAGGACTCGGATCTGCAGCACTGGACGGCGCAGAACTGTGGGTGGATGATAGGTTGCTCGAAGCACTTTCTGCCATCCACGACAGGACCTGCTCACACTGCTCATTTTCTAATAAAGGTCTCCCGCGTGGACCCATTAATTGTGCGATGAATGTAGGGACGCCAGAAACGTGCCTCTCTCCTAATCGCGCAGCAGTCAGCTGCGATACACCTGGATCAGGAGCTCGGCCTGTGCCCACACCCTCACTTGGGCCTACGCGTCCTCGGCCGCATCCACATCCTCTAGGCCTACCCCTACCCCTCAGCATGCTGTATTACCAGTGATTTGATTTCCCAGCCAGGAAATAAATTGGCTCAAGCCTGCTGTTAAACTTAGCTGGCTGCGTATGATTTTTTTTACCTTCTCCACCCAGCACACACGTAACCAGAACGCTGAGGACTGTCAGAGGCAGGCCAAATAGAATTTTTGCCCTTTTTTTTAAAAGGAAAGGCCCACTGACTATATTCAGTCAATAATGTGTTGTGGCCCTGCTGTGTGTCACAGAACTGCAGTGCTATTAACTGCAGCAGAGCGGTGATTTCCCAGCCAGGAAATAAATTGGCGCAAGCCTGCTGTTAAACTTAGCTGGCTGCGTATGATTTTTTTTACCTTCTCCACCCAGCACACACGTACCCAGAACGCTGAGGACTGTCAGAGGCAGGCCAAATAGAATTTTTGCCCTTTTTTTTAAAAGGAAAGGCCCACTGACTATATTCAATCAATTAATAAATGTGTTGTGTGGCCCTGCTGTGTGTCACAGAACTGCAGTGTTATTAACTGCAGCAGAGCGGTGATTTCCCAGCCAGGAAATAAATTGGTGCAAGCCTGCAGGCCAAATAGAATTTTTGCCCTTTTTTTTAAAAGGAAAGGCCCACTGACTATATTCAATCAATAATGTGTTGTGGCCCTGCTGTGTGTCACAGAACTGCAGTGTTATTAACTGCAGCAGAGCGGTGATTTCCCAGCCAGGAAATAAATTGGCGCAAGCCTGCAGGCCAAATAGAATTTTTGCCCTTTTTTTTAAAAGGAAAGGCCCACTGACTATATTCAATCAATAATGTGTTGTGGCCCTGCTGTGTGTCACAGAACTGCAGTGTTATTAACTGCAGCAGAGCGGTGATTTCCCAGCCAGGAAATAAATTGGCGTAAACCTGCAGGCCAAATAGAATTTTTGCCCTTTTTTTTAAAAGGAAAGGCCCACTGACTATATTCAATCAATAATGTTTTGTGGCCCTGCTGTGTGTCACAGAACTGCAGTGTTATTAACTGCAGCAGAGCGGTGATTTCCCAGCCAGGAAATAAATTGGCGCAAGCCTGCAGGCCAAATAGAATTTTTGCCCTTTTTTTTTAAAAGGAAAGGCCCACTGCGTATATTCAATCAATAAAATATGTCTTCTGGCCCTGCCTACACAATTCTGTCCCTGGAGTATTTATTACTGCAGGGCGCAATGCTCTGCACGACCGATTTGGAAAAAAAAAAAAAAGTGCAACACTGCTAACAGCAGCCTCCACAGTACTGCACACTGTTAGATGTGGCCCTGAGAAGGACCGTTGGGGTTCTTGAAGCCTACACTAACTCCTAACACTCTCCCTGCCTAACCACCACTTCTGTCCCTGTAGTATTACTGCAGGGCGCAATGCTCTGCACGGCCGATTTGGAAAAAAAAAAAAAAAGTGCAACACTGCTAACAGCAGCCTCCACACTACTGCACACTGTTAGATGTGGCCCTAAGAAGGACCGTTGGGGTTCTTGAAGCCTACACTAACTCCTAACGCTCTCCCTACAGCAGCTCCAACACTATAGCACTGTCCCTCAGCTATCTCACAACGCATCTGAGGCAAGCCGCGGGAGGGGCCGACTTTTATACTCGGGTGACATCTGATCTCCCCAGCCACTCACAGCAGGGGGGTGGTATAGGGCTGGAACATCACAGGGGGAAGTTGTAATGCCTTCCCTGTCTTTCAATTGGCCAGAAAAGCGCGCTAACGTCTCAGAGAGGAAAGTGAAAGTAACCCGAACATCGAGTGGTGCTCGTTACCCCATGTAAACCCAGCCTTAATGTATCATATAATGTATTTAAAAACTTTTAGAAATTTCTGAGTAGGGTGAAATGGGAAAAAATGCAGTTGGATGGGTCTTGTTTTACAGTATTTATGTTATACAGTAAAAAAAAATGACATTTTAAATGTATTCTGTAGGTCAGATCAATTATGGCAATACCAAATTTATATTGTTTTTATGTTTTACTACTTGTGGGGGTCAGTATTACTACTGAGGGGACTGTGGTGGTCACTATTACTACTGGGGCAACTGTGGGGGGGGGGGTCACTATTACTACTGAGGCCACTGTGAGGATTACTATTACTACTGAGGCCACTGTGGGGGGTCACTATTACTACTGGGGCTGCTGTGGGGAAACACTATTACTACTGAGGCTACTGTGGGGGTCACTATTACTACTGGGGCTACTGTGGGGAATCACTATTTCTACTGAGGCTACTGTGGGGGGTCACTATTACTGCTGAGGCCACTCTGCACATGGCAGCATACCTCAAACTGACTTATGGTATGTTTACACATGGTGTTTTACTACTTTAAAAAAATATATAAAACTTTAAAAGGAGAAAATTGCTTTTTGTGGCCACTTTCTGACCATGATAGCTTTTTTTATTTTTCTGTTGATGCAGCTTGTTTCTTACAGGGTGAACTGTAACTTTTATTACTATAATTGTGGGGGACAGATGATTTTAGATCGCTTTTCATAAAATTTTTTTGGATTGTGATATTTTGATATTTTGGACTTTTGTGGACTCAGTAGTACCAGTTATGATTGTGGTTTCATGATTTTAATTCTTTTTAATGAAAAACAGGAAAAGGAAGGTTTTTTGAACTTTCTTTTTTTAATATTTAAAAGTGTTTATTTTATTAAACATATTTTTACATCTTTTTAGTCTCCACTGGAAACTTTAACTGGTAATCATTTGATTGTCTGTACAATATACTGCAATAATTCAATGTATACCCTGTTTTCCTGAAAATAAGAGTGTCTTATTATAATTTTTGCTCAAAAAGATTTAGGGGGGTGGTATAGGGCTGGAACATCACAGGGGGAAGTTGTAATGCCTTCCCTGTCTTTCAATTGGCCAGAAAAGCGCGCTAACGTCTCAGAGAGGAAAGTGAAAGTAACCCGAACATCGCGTGGTGCTCGTTACGAGTAACGAGCATCCTGAACACCCTAATATTCGCCCGAGCATCAAGCTCGGACGAGTACGTTCGCTCATCTCTAGTAAAGGGGCAACATAATATAAAAATACAGAGCATAGTCACCTCTCATTGGCCCTCCACAATGCAGCTGAGTGACTCCCGTGGCCCCGGCCCCAGCTTCCTGTTGTATAATATAAGGCTGGGTTCACACAGGGCTGATTTGCCGCGGTTTTGCCGCCTTAAAGGTTAATTTTGGCTTGCGGATTTTCGTGCGGAAAAACCCGCAAGCGTTTTTTCTGCAACGCTTTTTTACTTTTTGCCGCGTATTTGGTGCGGTTTTGGCTGCGTCCATAGAGGTCTATGGACAAAAAAGCGCCGCGGAAAAGACCGTAGAATGAACATGCTACATCTTTTAAAACCGCGCCCCAGTTGCTTTACCGCACTGCGGCTGTGCAGAAAAAATCCGTCTTGTGAGAACAGCTTTTTGGCAAATCTCATTTGTGCCGTATTGCACTGCAAACGCAGCGGTTTTGCCGCAGTGCGGATATGCAACGACAATCCGCGGCAAATCAGCCCTGTGTGAACCCAGCCTAAGTTATATAATACATAGGGATTTCGTACACAGATATCTCTAAGTATAATACAGTGCCAGCAAAGTAGATATGATTTTAACAACCCTCATGTGCACATTGCTTATATTTTTTCATCTACACAACACAGATATATTTCCATGCATAAATTGACCTGTGTTGCCGATTTTGAGATCTCTAACATGTCACTTTTCAGTGTGGATTTCACTTTTTGCATAATGCACAGGATGAAATCCACGACAAATTTATATCAAAATCCACAACAAAATCTGCATGTTTAACATATGGATTTTGCTACAGATCCGCTGTGCAAAATTCAATGCAAATCCACCTTGTGTTTACACAGTGGATATTTATTGCACATTCTAAAGTGATTCTGCACTGCATGTTAGTTCCACTGCAAATTCCGCCAGATCTGTTAACATATCACCACATGGCTTGTACTATAAAGATTGCAGATTTTCCAAAAGCAATTTTGCTGCTGAAAACCCACGTGATCATACTTTTAAAGTGATTGTTCCATGAAGATTATTCCTCCTCAAATGCACCCCTTGGCTATCAGATGAGTATGGCTCTTGAACTTGTAGAAAACATCCAACATTGTTGGGGAAGGTATAAGCAGCCATGTAATATGATGCATGGTGATACACGGTCATGGTGAGTACTCTAGGGTGATAGAATCTAGTTAATATAGGGTGTTCCCAGGTGGTACATCTATATTCCCTTATAGTATATATGGAATGAGATTGTCCTGATGGGTTAACAGAGGCTTCCATGCATTTTTAGCGTTCTATATTATTAATTCTATCTAAAGAGATTGTTTTACATGATGACATTTGACAAATTACTATTGTGTATAAGTGGTTGTGGCTATAATTGTGCCACAATTCTGTCTTAACAAATATCATAGGTCACACCACATCACTCAGAAATTATTGAACTAAGTAAAGCCTTTCACTGATTTATAAGTCATGGAGTGGTCCATAAATTTACACTGCATTGGCCAGCAGCCACACCACTGAAGAGCCAGCTCCGTGAGTTCACCTTGTGTTAAGAATAGGGTGCAATGTCTCTATTTTCCCTCATCACAGGTATAAACCCAAACTTCTACACCAACCCATGACAAACTGTAGATTAATTTATTTAATGGTTTAATGTCACGTTCCTTTAATCTGCACAATATTTATTGTTAAGACCTAATTAATATAAGGCAGTCTCATTCAAGCCTTTTGCACTGGACACATTTTTCTTCATTGCTTTTTTTCCCTCTTCACTCAAACGAATAGCTAATTGACTTTTCCTGCTTGCTAGCTGAAGCTGCTTTGATTAATTTATCATTAATTTTTAATCAGCCTTTTACGATGACTATACTGAATTATTGTCTCACCACCACATCCATCACAGAAGCACTGCCACACTGCAGATCCCTATCATTGAAGAACCACTGATCAAAGACAGGGTCCCAAGGTCAACACTATATTAAAATGCGCTTGGCTATGTGGGGCATGATGTGCACTGTTGTACGACCGGATGAAGAAATGACACAGATCCTGATGATTATGTTCAGTTGGCATTATGGATAAGAAATTTATTGCACTTGATGGAAATACTAATAACTCGATAAATAATTTGGGATTGTTGTTGGGTAGGGACAGTTTCAATTCATAGAAGACTGAAACATAGAAGATTGATGGAAGAAAAAAGACTACATGGTCCATCTAGTTTGCCCTGACATTATCTCCTTTTTATTTTTCTGTTAGGATAATTTAAGTTTAATGATTACACAACCCTGGCCTTAGTGTAAGGGGTGGGGGCTGTTAAGTTGTCTTTCACATGAAGTAATTTTACT
The DNA here is from genome assembly GCF_035609145.1 of Eleutherodactylus coqui. Taxonomy (NCBI): domain Eukaryota; kingdom Metazoa; phylum Chordata; class Amphibia; order Anura; family Eleutherodactylidae; genus Eleutherodactylus; species Eleutherodactylus coqui. The sequence continues at coordinate 304,583,934 of NC_089837.1, forward strand.
GATATGATTGCACTTAGTATGTGTTGTTGTGATACTGTGTAATACTGTACAATGTTGTATTGCACTGTTGTATGCCATGTGCCAAGAGAGTTTTGGGCATCCCTTGATGTCTACAGTTAAGGTCAGATAAGCAATTACTTAACCATCTCAACATTCCCGTGTTATTTGATAACATCAAGAATGATGTTCCTTGATGTCATCTTACAGGAGGAAGTGGTGTCAGTCAGAAGAGGTCATTATCTGATGTCCTGCATTGGCTTGACAGTGGATGTTGCAGTGCTAGAAGAGTTGTGCTACTACATCTCTAGTTGGGGTATTGGTGCATTCATATAATAGAATAGGTTTGTTGCCTTTGTTGAATGTGTATGCAGGAAAGACAGTGAGATCTACTTCTGCCATGTGAGTATGGTAAGCGTGAGAGAGACTGAGATGAGTCCGGATCTGGAATCCTCCAGGCAGCCACTCCGAGATAGTTGCAGAGGCTACTGAGTCTGAGAGACTCTAAAGAGGAAGCCAGTAACTGTGTATTGTCCTGGGGCATTGTTTAGGCCCCAACAAGTTCAACATCATATTGGGGCTGGTTGCCTCATAGCCTGGTTATGGTCCCACATCAAATCTCTGACTGAGAGAAATGGTGTGCTATGATTGGAGGAAATCAGGAAACATATTTAAAGATGGCTGCCCCAGAGAGTTAGTATAACTGGACCAATGTCTACAGTTACCTTCCTCCTGCAAGTAAGGAAAGATAAAAGTGGCACACAGAGCAAAAAGGTGTAAATAGAGAAGTGAGACTCATAACCACTTAATGATGAGCAATGTTTTGTTTTTTTCGTTTACATTTTTTCAGCAACAGAGCCGACACATTTTTGCATTGACAGATCCGTATGCAGGCTTGTTCCTTGCATGATGAGTTGCATTTTTTAATGGTAACATTTAGGCTGGGTCCGCGAGATTTCCGCCGGGAGAACCGCTGTTTCAAAACCCGCGGCGGTTTTGAAGCGGCCCGGCCTCTCGCTCTTCTGCTGCGGCCGGCGCTCCCATAGAGGAGAGCGCGGCCACAGCAGAAAAAAAAAAATGAACATGCTGCGATAGGCAAATCGCAGCAGATTGGCCGTCCCGTGTGGACGAGATTTCTGAGAAATCTCGTCCACATGACTGGCTAATCCCAGTATTAGTGGATGCATGCGGATTTGCTGCGGCGAAATTCCGCACGGAATTTCCATGGCAAATCCGCCCCATGTAAACCCAGCCTTAATGTATCATATAATGTATTTAAAAACTTTTAGAAATTTCTGAGTAGGGTGAAATGGGAAAAAATGCAATTGGATGGGTCTTGTTTTACAGTATTTATGTTATACAGTAAAAAAAATGACATTTTAAATGTATTCTGTAGGTCAGATCAATTATGGCAATACCAAATTTATATTGTTTTTATGTTTTACTACTTGTGGGGGTCAGTATTACTACTGAGGGGACTGTGGTGGTCACTATTACTACTGGGGCAACTGTGGGGGGGTCACTATTACTACTGAGGCCACTGTGAGGATTACTATTACTACTGAGGCCACTGTGGGGGGTCACTATTACTACTGGGGCTGCTGTGGGGAAACACTATTACTACTGAGGCTACTGTGGGGGTCACTATTACTACTGGGGCTACTGTGGGGAATCACTATTTCTACTGAGGCTACTGTGGGGGGTCACTATTACTGCTGAGGCCACTCTGCACATGGCAGCATACCTCAAACTGACTTATGGTATGTTTACACATGGTGTTTTACTACTTTATATTTTTTTAGTTTTTACACATTTCTGGATGAATTTCCGGGAAGGGTTTATATATTTAAGCCCTTCCCGAAAATTCATCCAGCGCTCGCCGGCAGCCCATTGCTTTCAATGGAGCCGGCTGTATTGCCGACTCCATTGAATTTAATGGGCAAACATCGTTCTTCTCTGCCACAGCTGTTACAGCTGTGGCAGAGAAGAATGATTTGTCTACTATATGTTCTCAATGGGGTCGGCGCTGCTGCCGCCGGCCCCATTGAGCGCATATAGAGAAGAGAACAGGAATCGCAGATCGCAGATAGGTGCGATCTGCGATTTCTGTTCTATAATTTATCGGACAAGCCCATAAAAAGCGCTCATGTGTCCGATACCATTGCAAAGCAATGGTTTTATAAAATCGCCGGACGCATGCGCAAATCGCGCGAAAAAACGCCCGTCTGACTAAGCACTGAGGGTGAACACCCACTTTGCGTTTTTTTTAACAATGGGACTTTCTAAAGTTAAAAATGCATTGCAAGTTTGGGCTTTGCGCCTGGATGCGCCCGTGTGACTGAGCCCTCAGGGTGATCACCCAGTTTTTCGTGTGTTTTTTTCACGTTTTTTTGTGTGTTTTTTTCATGCGATATCGCTGCATTGTTTTTTAATGCGATCGTCCACTGAACTTTCTAATGTTAAAAACGCATCACCCTAATAGGAATAACTGATCCATATCTAGCTTTCTCTAGCCAACCCTCTTCTTTACCAAACAAGTGTAGGCTGCAGCAGTGTGGTCAGTTGATCCACTCTAATGGATGAGCTGTGGGAAATTTGTATAGAAACTGCCTCAACAAGGGCTGTTGCCTGTGGGGTAAGAAACAGCTGACACCCATGATGTATGTAGGAAGATAGCAGCGCGATCTCTCTCCATACATGTCCTGCAGCTGCAGGATGTAAAAACACTATGGAGCCGTCACTTAGGGCTTAGTCACATGGGTATTTTGTTGCAGGAATTTTTGTGCGCCGAAATGATGCATTTAAAAAATTGCGTGACCGAAGCTGGCGTCACGCCGAAAAATCTGCACCTAGCAGCATTTATCTGGGCCGGTAAATCGCCCGTCTGAGTATAATCGCAGTGCGCATGAAAATGCGCATGAATCTTTGAGGAGCTGAAACTTTTTCGTCGTGCAGTGCGGCGTGGTCAAAAAATAAAAATCGCAGGCATTTTCAAATCATGCGTTTTTGTGCAACATTGAACCGTTTTGTCCTATAATTTTGGCCTCATGCGTTTGTGCGCATGTAAAATTCGCACATGTGACCGCTGTCATTGAAAAGCATTGGTTCTATATAGATGTGGACCGCAAATGCAAATGACATACGTGCATACAAACGCCCGTGTGACTGAGCCCTTAGGGTGCATTCAGATGAGCGTGGTTTTCACACTGCTACAGCAAAGTGTAAACCCTGCTGACATGCAGGAAATCTGCGGTAATCGAGCTGCTCCATGTTCCACAGAGCAGCCCGTTCACATATATGTGCTGCGAGCAGAATGCTGCCGTGGCTCCCATAGGAGCCTGTGGTCAGCACCATGGACAGCGGCGCATCACAGAGCAGATTCTTCGCTGGTAATAAAGCTCTTTGTAAGTGCTTCCTTAGCAACTTATTAGTTGCTATTGAAGCGTGGTTTACACGTTGTTGTAGCAGCATGTAAACCATGCTCGTCTGAATGCACCCTAGGGGATTAAAGACTGACAAGGAGGTATGGAGAGGCAGAATTGGAGCAGTGGTTGATTAGGAGGTAAGCAAAGTGTATTTTATTATTTTAGAGCATTTCCCTGCTTCTTTACTACTCGGGCAAACCCTTTAATTAAATGATAGTTAAAGGGGTTGTCCCGCGAAAGCAAGTGCGGTTATACACTTCTATAATGCCATATTAATGCACTTTGTAATATACATCGTGCATTAAATATGAGCCATACAGAAGTTATATACTCACCTTCCCTGCGCTGGCGTCCCCGTCTCCATGGTGCCGTCTAATTTCAGCGTCTAATCAACCGATTAGACGTGCTTGCGCAGAAGGGTCTTCTCCCTTCTGGTCGGTCCGGGCACGAGCGGAGTTCTGGCTCCGCCCCCTTCTATGCGTCATCGCGTAGCTCCGCCCCATCACGTGTGCCGATTCCAGCCAATCAGGAGGCTGGAATCGGCAATGGACCGCACAGAGCCCACGGTGCACCATGGGAGAAGACCTGCGGTGCATCGTGGGTGAAGATCCCGGCGGCCATCTTGGAGGAAAAGAAGGAAGAAGTTGCAGAGAGGGGATTTGGGTAGGTAAAAAATTTTTTTTAATTTCAACACATCCCTTGGGTTTGTCCTGCGCTAAACAGGGGGCCCATGCAAAAAAAAACAACAACCCGTTTCGGCACGGGACAACCCCTTTAATTTCTGCACAATAAAAGGTTATTCAACCTTCTAATATATTCAATGTTTAACTCCTTAGTGACCAAGCCTGTTTGTGTCTTTATGACCTGGCCAAATTTTGGAAATCTGACATGTGTCACTTTAACATAGAATAACTCCATAAAGGTTTTGCATATCCAAGTAATTCTGACATTTGTTTTTTCGTCAGATATTGTACTTCACTTGGTGGTATATTTATTAAAAGTGCCAAAATTGGGAAAATGTTGAAAAAAATGTAATTTCTTCACATTTTCAACTGCAATATGTCAAATATGTGCAAACATACTGTACAAATGATTGATAAGGTATATATTTCCATCTATTTACTTTATTCTGGAAGCACATTGGAAAAACTTTCTTTTTTTATCAAAAACAATTTAGGAGACGTACAAAGATATCAGGTACCCCCACAAATGAAACCATTTTATAAAATACACATCTTAATGTATTCACTGAGGGGTATCGTGAGTATTTTGATCCCACAGTTTCTTTTCAGGAGTTAATGCAATTTAGCAAGTATGTCATTTTAAAGACAGTTTTTTTCTATAGTGCACGTGAAAATGAGGATTTGCACCCCAAAATGGATACCCTTGTTTGTCCTGTGTTCAGAAACATATCCATAGTCACCCTATTCTTCTGTCTGTATGCACAACGGGGCCCAAACCGAAAGGAGCAGTCGGTGGCTTTCAGAACAGACATTTTGCTTGAGGGTGATTTAGGCCCTATTGCACAATTTTAAAGCCCTTGAGAGGTCAAAACGATGGAGAGCCTCCACAAATGACCCCATTTTTAAAACTATGCCCCTTAACAAATTCATCTAGGCATGTAGTGCGTATTTTGACCACACAGTTTTTGAATGAATCTAAGCAAAGCAGAAGGACAAAAATATTATTTTTGGCAATTGTGTCATTTTTGAACAGTTTTTTTGTACAGCAGACATGTGAATCAAGACTTGCAACCCAAAATAAATACCCCTGCTTGTCCTGTGTTTAGACACATACCCATTATAGCCGCAATCTGATTACTGGACACATGGCCAGGCCTATAATGGAGAGAACACCCTTTGGATTTTGGGGCACAACTGAATAAATTCCAGGCCCCATTGCTCACTTGTGCAGAAAAAAATTTGATATTGTAATCTTTGTGGTATGTCTGTAAACAAGGGTAATTACGGAGGCCTGGTTGGGATGGGCAAATGGAGCAATAAAACCGGGTATCCCTCCTCTTCCCATGCTTGCTGCAAGCCTAACATGCTTTTGGGGGTATTTCTTGACTTCAGCAGCAGGGATAGGGTGTAAAAAGTGGTGTACGGCAGTGTAATGTACTGCGCATAACTGCGTACACACAGAATTTCCTGCGCCATCGCTTAGCAGTGACGCAGGTACTCGCATCCCGTATGTAATGTAGTTGCATATGGGCTGCGGGTATATCTGTGACAATAGAGCACAATGAACTCTATGTTGCAGATATCCGTGGTAAAATAGAACATGCTGTTTTCTATTTTCTGCAAGTGGATTCTGTCATTTCGACCCACTAATGTGAACAGAATAGTGTAATCCAATGCAGTTGATTGATTTGCGTATTACCACGAATCAAAGCATGCGGAATCCGCAATTTCTATCCAGTCGTGTGAGACTGGCCTAAGGTCGATCGCAACCTTTTTTATCACATATTCGAGGACCGGTCAACTGGGCCTCTCGGTGACCTTTGGTCGCCAGGAGCAATGAGATTTTAAATTTCCCGGGCTCTCCAGCTTCTGTGCGTGTTCACCATTTTCCGGTGGGCGCATACACAGAAGCTGGGAAAGGTCCGTGGAGGAGGATCACGTTGGGGAGAACTCTGGTAAGATGTTTCGGTGAGAGAAGATTAAACTTCAACTTTTTTTGTGATAGGAAATTAAACTTCAACTGTTTTTTAACTTTTATGTGATTGCCATTATCCATTGGATAATGCCGATCACGTGATCGGAGACTGCTCACCGTGGCCCTCGGTCACTGCTCCAGTATCTTGGGTACCTTTAGTAGCCAGGAGCAAGGAAATTTTCCCAGACCGTCCTCAGCTTCTGCGCTTGCATCCACCATTTTGCCAACGGGCGCATGCAACGGGCGCTGGGGAAAGGTCTGCGGATAAAGATACAGCCGGAGGCCTTGGTAAGTAATTTCACCTCCCCTCATGGATCAGATCTGTGGCAGGAGGGGAAACTTTAGCTTTCTTTAACTTTTACATGATCGCTGTTATCTAATGGATAACGGCGATCATGTGACTAGGGACCGCATACCAGGGTCCCAGTAACATCTCCCTCCTCTCTGCTATACATGCTAGCCGGAAGCAGAGATTTAAAATCTCCCAGGCTACCCGGCCTTATGCGCATGCGCCTGACATTTGATGTCTGGCACACATGCGCAGAAGATGACTTCACAGGGGCAGTAAGGTCCCAATTACTTAATTAAGCTCACTTTTAGGACCCAAAAATATAAATTCATAAAAATTAACTTTTAATAAATATTGCTTAAAAACCTTATGGACACACAAACAACAAAAAAAAAAAAAAATCCACTATCCGGTAGGGAATGTGAAATTGTATCATACAGTAACACTTCAAGATCAGTATCGATCTTGGACGTTTTCTTTATTATGTCTTTTACGTCCAAAAGATAGCTCTTTTTTGGGGGGGTTTCTTGGTTTTAATGTTCCAAAAAACCTATGCATTTTTTCCGAACCTGAACATGATGTCGTAATCAGCCGGAATCTACATGCAACTCATATAGTCCAATGTATAATAGACACGAGATGTTTTTATGTACAGAATAGACCTTGTAATTGCCCAGATGTTTTTATGTACAAAATAGACCTTGTAATTGTCCTACGCGTTTCGCCCACTGCGTGGGCTCCTCAGGGGCTCAAGTATCTCCTGGGATGATTCCCTGGAGAAAGGGTTATCAGTCATCAACTGAGTATAGAAAATTGTTTATAGATTAGGACTATAAACCATTAAAGGCAATGAGTAAGTATAGGTAAGGTACTGTAATTCCTCTTAAGCTGATATGCCGTACTTGATAGCCTAATAATATTTCCTAGAGGAACAGTGCCCAGTTATCACTTAGAGTGATGTCTTGGTCAATACCCAGATAGTCTGCGCACTAAAAAAAAGTTCCCCAGGTAATACATTGCTGTCTATTAGATCCTTTTAGTAGGTGAGTTTTGATATACTCAAAAGCTATCAATAGTATAGCTCCCACTAAATAGGGTTTTTCTGCAGTCAGGCAAATTCTCAGCCTAGTGAAGGGTTGTAAGGTTTCCCCCCCTATCAGGATCAGATAAAGCAGAATGAAATCATAAAATAAATAGAACAAGCGGCAGCATGACAGTCCTGGTGGTGGACTACCAGGACTGTCATGCTGCCGCTTGTTCTATTTATTTTATGATTTCATTCTGCTTTATCTGATCCTGATAGGGGGGGAAACCTTACAACCCTTCACTAGGCTGAGAATTTGCCTGACTGCAGAAAAACCCTATTTAGTGGGAGCTATACTATTGATAGCTTTTGAGTATATCAAAACTCACCTACTAAAAGGATCTAATAGACAGCGATGTATTACCTGGGGAACTTTTTTTTAGTGTGCAGACTATCTGGGTATTGACCAAGACATCACTCTAAGTGATAACTGGGCACTGTTCCTCTAGGAAATATTATTAGGCTATCAAGTACCGCATATCAGCTTAAGAGGAATTATTGCAGCAATCACTCCTCATAGTGGGGTGCTAATTCAATACAGTACCTTACCTATACTTACTCATTGCCTTTAAAGGGGTTGTCCCGCGGCAGCAAGTGGGTCTATACACTTCTGTATGGCCATAATAATGCACTTTGTAATGTACATTGTGCATTAATTATGAGCCATACAGAAGTTATAAAAAGTTTTATACTTACCTGCTCCGTTGCTGGCGTCCTCGTTCCCATGGAGCCGACTAATTTTCGCCCTCCGATGGCCAAATTAGCCGCGCTTGCGCAGTCCGGGTCTTCTGCAGTCTTCTATGGGGCCGCTCGTGTAGAATGCCGGCTCCGTGTAGCTCCGCCCCGTCACGTGCCGATTCCAGCCAATCAGGAGACTGGAATCGGCAATGGACCGCACAGAAGCCCTGCGGTCCACGGAGACAGAGGATCCCGGCGGCCATCTTCAGCAGGTAAGTATGAAGACGCCGGACCGCCGGGATTCAGGTAAGCGCTGTGCGGGTTTTTTTTTTTTTTAACCCCTGCATCGGGGTTGTCTCGCGCCGAACGGGGGGGGGGGGGGGGGTTAAAAAAAAAAAAAAAACGTTTCGGCGCGGGACAACCCCTTTAATGGTTTATAGTCCTAATCTATAAACAATTTTCTATACTCAGTTGATGACTGATAACCCTTTCTCCAGGGAATCATCCTAGGAGATACTTGAGCCCCTGAGGAGCCCACGCCGTGGGCGAAACGCGTAGGACAATTACAAGGTCTATTTTGTACATAAAAACATCTGGGCAATTACAAGGTCTATTCTGTACATAAAAACATCTCGTGTCTATTATACATTGGACTATATGAGTTGCATGTAGATTCCGGCTGATTACGACATCATGTTCAGGTTCGGAAAAAATGCATAGGTTTTTTGGAACATTAAAACCAAGAAACCCCCCCAAAAAAGAGCTATCTTTTGGACGTAAAAGACATAATAAAGAAAACGTCCAAGATCGATACTGATCTTGAAGTGTTACTGTATGATACAATTTCACATTCCCTACCGGATAGTGGATTTTTTTTTTTTTGTTGTTTGTGTGTCCATAAGGTTTTTAAGCAATATTTATTAAAAGTTAATTTTTATGAATTTATATTTTTGAGTCCTAAAAGTGAGCTTATGCGCAGAAGATGGCATCAGGTCCTTGAAGGACCAGAACACTGCCGGACAACGCAGAGGACGGAGGTGAGTACTTTTAGCTTCCCTCATAGAACCAATCCATAGGGGGAGCTGAAACTTTAACTTTTTTTCACTTTTTAAAAACTTTTTTGTGATCGCCATTATCCGGGAGATAACGGGGATCGCATGACTGTGGGTCGCATATTGTGGCCCCTCATGACAGCTCCAGGCTCTTGGCTACCTCGGATAGCATGGAGCTGTCAGCCGCACAGACCCCGAGGCCTTAAGGCCCCCTTACACGAGCCGATGATCGCTCAAAGATCACTCAAATGACAGTTTGAGTGACAGTTTTGAGCGATCATTTTGCATAAACTATTAAGTAGCTACTCAGTTACTTAAGAGCAATTAGGTGTGCAAATGAAGCCTTAGCTGAAAGCAGTTAATAGCCCGAAGGCTCTTATCTGCTTTCAGTTCCTTTGTTCTCCAGCGGAAACAATGTTATCAGCACTCCCCGCGGAGAACTGCTGATAAGGCTGAAGGACGAGTTTTAGGTTGGACTGAATTTAACGATCAGCTAGCAGTGCACAAAAAGTACACGGTGGCTGCGCATTTAGACGCAACGATTATCGCTCAAACGATTTCTTTTTAGCGAATTTTCACTATACAAAATGGAAACATTCATGATTACATAGAGGCTAAATCATAGCCCTCTTTACTGCTGCAAGTGTATTACAGTAAAGCGATCCTCTTTGAGCTAAGCACAATTCCTTTTCTGTTATGGACTGAAATTTTATCTACACCGGTATACTGTCAAATATAATAGGGTCTGTCTTGCAATTATGCTTTGAAATGTGATACTATCCCAGTGTGAACATTTAGTGGATTGCTGATAATACAATTTTTATTTTATTGTATTTCTACTGTGTCATCAAAGCAGTTGCCAATATCAGTCAGAGCTTCCATTCCCAATACAACTCTGTGCTAATAATTATAATAAACCAACCCCAGTTACATTTTCTGAATAAGTACAAGTTTATGCTCCATGTATTGCATTTGGTTTCTGACTTCTCCCCGTTTCCTGCCAGACAAGCCTTGTGAGTACAATTCTGTTTTCCCCTTTGGTGCCGTATCTGTCTATATGGTTCTACTTGGCTTGACAACTTGGAGAGTTTCTGCCAGCAACCACCCATTCCTTCACTTCCCCTCACTGATTTCTGTATACTCTATCCAGAGAATTAGAAGGCTGTTAAGGTTTCTACAAACAAAGGTTATTCTTTGTATAATGCAATGTTATACTTTATTAATTCATTCCTTGCTGTTTTTAACATCTCTGCTTGCAATCATTCATGTCCTGGTCATCTGCTGGACACACATTCTGTCTTGTGTTCATCACATGATCAGGGCAAATTTTTAGGTCAAAATTCATATTATTAAAAAAAAAACAAACATGGCATGCACATAATCATTACTATTATTAGGTTTCTAGCTGCCAAGGTGTCAAACGTTGTAGAACAAGCGTTGATTTAGGCCAGCTGTACACTGGTGGATTTGCATTGCGAAATCAAGAGCGGGTGTACGCCTCTAGATTCCGCAGCAAATAATGCCCATAGCATGCTATGGCAAAATGCTTTTTCCTCTAAATGAGTGTAAACCAATTGCGATTTTCCGCTCGCAGATGAAAAATCGCAGCATGCTCTGTTTCCAGATTGCGCACGGACAGCTTTCATTGAAGTCAATGGAAGCTGTCTAACCTGTGGCCCTTCCGCAATGACATTGCAGAAGGGTCGCAGATTTCGCGTCATAGCCTAGGAATAGGACAACATGGGAATAGCCGTGCTTTAAAAGAAAAACTGTACTGCGCATGTCCAACTGCTTGCCGTGTGGACCATTTTGCTCGCTAGTCGCCCTTTGTAAATGGCCTGTTATGCGAATAATATCTTATTCCATTCACTTCACTGTCCTGTTACAAATTGGTTATAATGAGAAGTAGCATGCATGCAATGTAACTGACGTTTGGTCAACCATCAGTACACTTCTGATTTATTCAAAGCAATATCACAGCCTTTTACGGACAAATGCTATATCACAAAATAAGAGTATACAAAAAGAGCTATTGTACTGATATAGGATTGGTTAATACAATAATATGGTAATTCACATGTTAGTAAAGTATCAGAAGTGAAAAACTGTGCTGAGATATAGTGTTATCTATAAATGAGCAGCTTCTCCTAGATAGGTTTTCTATGAGAAAGCTGGGAGTATATTACAACATTCTGCTTGCACATACCAGTGTATAATATTGAGCATGTTAACCAGTAAGCTGCTAGCTACTTACTAAGAAGGTATATATATATATATATATATATATATATATATATACACACACATTCCTACACACAAATTTGCCTAGGCTAATGTAAGAAACATATATTATTGCTATAACAGGCCCTCAAGAAAAAATGGATTAACAATCTAAACCAATGTTTCCCTATGTCCTACCTGCAGCACAATCGTGGGAATTTAGCAAGTAGAAAACCCTATGGCCTTCAAGATTGAGTGTCCAAAAGCCACTCCATCTGAAAATCGATCACTCAATCTGTAATGATTGATGAAGATATTGTGTGAGCTCTAAGTAGTTGCAACACAGATGCGTTGTAACAGAAATAGATTTCTGTTAGTCCACGAGGTGGACATCGCATGAGTAGAATGAGCTCTGATGAAAACAAATGGATCTATACCTAAGTTAGTCTGATTGTCTCTCTGCCTAAAACTTTATTTGTTTATGTACTGTACAGCTGTCAAATTGTCTGATCTGACCTTTAATGCCTTCCCCTTTATTTGCAGGGCAAAATAGTAAGGGCAAAGCATATCTTGTACTGCCTCTCCTTTGGCCTGAGCACCATTGGTATTAGCATATGGACTGCTAGCCTCTTGAGGGGGTCTTACCCCTTCTTGATGTTTGGCCTCTACCACAAAAGAACTGTGAGAGACTTTTTATTTGCTGTTGATAAGGCCATTCCTTTCATAACCAGCTTGGTCTGCTGTGCTGAGGCATCACATAAAAATTCCACTTTGAGAATTAGAGTTTGAAGGCTGATTGAAAATCATCTCAGGGTACACCTCCATCAAGGTCCCTCTGATTTAGCAGTAGTTCTTTTCTCAAGCTACCGTGTTTCCCCGATAGTAAGACACCCCCGATTGTAAGACGTATCGGGGGTGTCAGGGGGGTCGGCCAATGTAAGCCGTACCCCGAAAGTAAGACATACCGTAGAAAAAAAAAATCATTACTCACCTCCCCCGGCGTTCTGTCGCGCTCCGGCAGGATGTCGCTCGCTCCTCGTCCCCGGCGCAGCATTGCTTTCTGAATGCGGGGGCTTGAAATCCCCGCCTCCAGAAAGCTAATACACACGCCGTCAGCCAGTTACAGAATGGCTGTGATTGGCTGAAGGCGCACGTGGCTTCAGCCAATCACACTATTCAATGACATCATTGAATGGCTGTGATTGGCTGAAGGCGCACGTGGCTTCAGCCAATCACACCCATTCAATGATGTCATTGAATAGTGTGATTGGCTGAAGCCACGTGCGCCTTCAGCCAATCACAGCCATTCAATGCTGTCATTGAATGGCTGTAACTGGCTGACGGCGTGTGTATTAGCTTTCTGGAGGCGGGGATTTCAAGCCCCGCATTCAGAAAGCAATGCTGCGCCGGGGACGAGGAGCGAGTGACATCCTGCCGGAGCGCGACAGAACGCCGGGGGAGGTGAGTAATGATTTTTTTTTATTATAAGACATACCCCGAAAGTAAGACATAGTGGGGCTTTTGGGGATAAAAAGAAAGTAAGACACTGTCTTACTTTCGGGGAAACACGGTATGTGCCACTTTGATTTAGGCTACTGCCACTGAGCATTCTGCAGAAGCCACTAAATACCGTCTTTGGTCGATGCAGTCTGCACAGCAATCCATAGGGTCTTGTAGGCTTGACTCATCTTTAGCAAGGATGACTGCATGACATGATAGTTTCGGAATCACCATATTGATTTTGGGAGGTGGACCCCAGACCTTTAGACTGTTGATTGGGAACATGGTCTTGAATCTTTTTGAGAGGATTGGGCCCTTTTCTGAGAGCTTCCACTCAGTCATCATGGCCTTTTTCAATGCCTTGCCATTTTGAAGACCTTTGATGGACTCTTAAGTTACCCCTGGTCAACATCCAGGTCCCTTGACCACATGAACTTAAAAAGGTTCTGTATTTTATCCACCACAAACATTTTCTACTTCCTCATCATCTTATAAGGATGATATGTAAGTTTCATGTAAGCATCTCAAATTGCTTTGACTATCGTGAGTGTTGGGCAAAAATAATATTTAAGATCTTGTACAAACTCCTGCTCAAATTTCTTTATCCTAATAACCACATCTTGTATGGTCCGCTCTTCTGTTAGCTCTTGCGGATGACAAGTATAGCAATGAGAATATTCCTAACCATCAGGGAGTGGGGTGCTACAATCGCAACATCTGAAATATCTGTTGGAAGCTGAATTTTCTGCCTCCCGAATCTCCAGCGAATTCTGCTTCCAACATGCCTACAAAAAAGACACATTAAAATTTTACATCCAAATTACGTAGTACTCCAAACTGTGGCTCAATATACTATTAAATACTGAAAATATTGCATTTGGAATAAATCACTTGTAAAAAGGCTATCTGTCTAGATGCAACCTATGTAAGTATGCTCAGAAAGAAGCCAAGTTACACCACCCAGCTGTTTAAACATAGTGACAAACTCTGCCCCCGATATGACCTAAAAAGAGGAGAAGCTTGCCTCCACTCACTCATCTGCCAATCCTTTTAGCCCTTCCTTTTTTTTCTTTTTAAAAATATATCCCTTTTGACCAGAGATAGAAATTACTACACTAAAAATGCTCCAACTAAACACTTTAATTCTCTCCCATTTACGCTGCATTGTAGAATGAAGTGATATTAGCATCACTTTTGGCATGCGTCACCACCTGAGAATTTCACACCCAGCTGGGACCAAAAGTTCCTGATGGAAAACACGTCATCACAATTGGAAGTTAATGGTTTGCATTAGCCGAGGAAAAAGAAAATATGCAGAATCATAAATGAGCTCTGCGCACCATTAAAAACAGTGCTGCATATACAGGAAGGGAGGCAAGAGAGAATATAGATAAGAAAAGAAAAAGAAAGCAAAAATGAAGTATTCTTATAACATATAACATTGGCCCAGAGGGAGCTGTGCTACAGGCGCCCGGAGGTAAGGGAAGGAGCGCCATCCCTGTATAGGAGGGTGGGTAGGCGGGGCCAAACATTAGATTTAAATGACTTGATGTCATTAAAAATTCCATCTGCTTCTACACATTAACCTCACAATTTTGCTACTGGAGAGATGTAAGAGAAACATGCAGTATGTCTATTTCAGTTTCGAAATATGAGACATTTCTTATTTCAGAACTTTTTGTATGGCCAAATATCACTTTTAAATCTGATTATCTCCATCTCATTTATAGGAATAATAACTTCTGAACTGTTTTATATATAATTGAAATAGTTTAAAGTCAACATTCTGCAGCTCTGAAGATTTTATAATAGAGTTGTTATGAACTCTTCACCCAGCGTATTGCTGACCTGAGCTGGCAAGGTTTAAAGTGTGACACTTAGCCACAGTGGTCATAAATAGCCAAGTGACTTCTGATTGATGTGGAAACCAAGGAATCTTCATCCATCTGTATCCTTCACAGCTGCAGTCCCAAATCGAAATAACTTGACTATTAAATAGAGATAAGAAGGCTCAGGTTGTCAGAACATGTACAACTCTGAATTTCTCATTACAGAACTTTGAAAGATGCTATGTTCTCAGATTTGAGCGTGAATATATTTAATAATGTTGTCAAGTGACACAGTGTCACAGGGATTTGTTTTGCATGCAGTCCAAAAGGGTTCATTGTAAATGCCTTTTTAAAGTCAAGTTCGGAGTTTGGAATCACTCTGAACATCATACTAGGGAACAGCAATTCCCTTATATAATGTTATTATCAGAAAAGCTCCATTAGTGATTTTGATAATGAGCCTGCATGGCTATCTATAGACAGTCAGTTCATAAATACAGGCTGACATAAAGAGTGCACATATTCTGTAGATGTTGTCTGCTGGGCTGTAGCGGGGAATTTGAATTCCAAGTTACCCTGCAGGGATAATAATGAAAATGTACACATCATCTACAAATTTACCTAAAAAAATCAAACTGAACACCTCTGAGATCAAACAATTATCTGAGAACTAATAAAGGCAAGCAAGTTTACATCTGTATAAAAATTCTATTTCTTTATTAATCTAAGGGCTTACACATGTGAGCGTGTTACGCAGTACTTTTGCTCCTGTGCAATTTTCTTGCACAGTGAACAAGTGTATTTTGCGCTCATGTCTGTGCAAATACTGAGCATATTTGTGCAGGCCCCACTCGTTTATATCGGTGAGAGAATCACCCTGCCCTGATTTAAGTGGCGCGGTGCCAGTAATCATGGGTATGTTTAACGTTTAGCTCATACCGGTGCAAGCAGATGTTCGTGTTTGCCCACCTCCAAAAGACTTCTGGGGGGCTCTTTGATGCACAAACACACGCAAGATATAACAGATCCTATTTTTTGCACTCGCAAAAACAACAGTTTTAAAAAAAGAAATGAGAATAAACGGTTATCAGACCACACCGGCACTGATCTGATGACCTCGTTGCCAGGTGCCAAACTGGTAGATATGGAAGCCCGTGATGAGAAGATTTGCTAGCAATTATGTATCAATAGCATGAAATCCCTCCATGTTATGTTAAGAAACTTCTCCAGTGAGAACTCAATAATTTCTATTTAATTAAGAACATTGCCAACTCTTATACACCAAGGAAGAAGGTGTCATCATACAAAGATTACTGTTACAAAGGTTACAAAGCTTATTGATCACAGGGCTTATTGACATCTATCAAATAGTCTCAAAGTTCTTAAGACTCGTCTAGTCAAAGAAATCACTGTAGTCAAGGTATTGCATTATACACTATTTCTGCTAGAGCTGTGCGTTTTCTAAGTTAACACAGCTCAACCTTATTTAACTTTTCTGTTGACTCCTTATCTTAGAATCCTAGTTACTGGCACTACAAAACATAGGTTTTAGTCTTCTATTTAAGGGCCAATAGTCCAATACAAGATAAGAAACATACACTTATTGCATTCTGAAACTTAACATTTTATATGCCATAACAAAACCTGTTGAAATTAAACAAAAAAATTGCAAAAGAAAAAATACCCATACCTTTATAACTTATCTTGGCACAAAAATATCCCCTAAATTATCTAACTTATATTACCAGAATATCATACCAATGCTAGAAAAATATAGAAAGACTTAAGCTCCTGGAAATCTTTGCAAATTTCTTGGTTTGGCAGGAAAAATCTAATAAAAATGATAGTTCCCCCCCAAATCCTCTATCTCTTACAAGTTTTATCTATAGATATCCCCCAAACTTTTTTCACCAAACTGAAGAGCATGATCAAAAAATTTATTTGGCAAAACAAAGGTCCCAGAGTGCAATATTTAAGTCAAATCAAACATAAGAAACTTGGAGGCATCGGCATTAGAGATGAGCGAACGTGCTCGGCCACGCCCCTTTTTCGCCCGAATACCACGATTTTCGAGTACTTCCGTACTCGGGCGAAAAAATTCGGGGGTCGCCGTGGCGGCGCGGGGGGTTGCAGCAGGGAGTGGGGGGAGAGGGAGAGAGAGAGGGCTCCCCCCTGTTCCCCGCTGCTACCCCCCACGCCGCCATGCCTCTCCCCGCCCCCCGGCGCACCCGAGTACTTTTCACCCGAGTAGTGAAGTACTCGAAAATCGCGGTATTCGGGCGAAAAAGGGGCGGGGCCGAGCACGTTCGCTCATCTCTAATCGGCATGCCACATTTTGAATCATATATAAACATTGTACACTTCAACCAAATAATTGACCCAACTCATGCGCCTAAAGATACACTATGGGTCGATCTTGAGCTCCACTCTTTAAGGACACAATTCCAACATCTGTTTTGGATAACCCCAAATAACAAATTCAACCTCAAAGAAAGTGGAAACCCAATAACAACCCTCTCACTCAAAATCTGGCAAAAATATTAAAGAAAAAATTTACATGAATCCCATAAATTAGTGGATATATGCCCTTCTTAAAACTTATACCCAACAAATTCAAACTGTTACCATGCTGTTACCGTCTCCCCGGCTTGTTGTCTGGCTGCCGAGGGCGTGGGTGCCTGGCCGGCGTGGGCAGTGCGGTGCTGGTGGCGTGCGGCATTGTGTGCGAGCGCACCTGTGAGTGCAGCTGCCGTGAACGAGCTCCCTTTTAATAGGTTCTATTGAGTTGGCTGTCTCCCTCTCTCCAACCCTGGGTGGAAGCTTTCGTTTAAAGGTTGGGCAGAGACTGACAATCACTGCCAGTTATTGGTTTCCCTCAGTGTGCTACCTAGTCTGCCTCTGTTGATCTCCTGCTTCTGTCATCTTGTCTGCTATACTTTGCTATTATCCGCCAGGTTTTTCCATTTGCCTCAGTTCTGCTTATCATTGTTCGTGTTGGTTATTTACATCTGCCTTTTCTGTCAGTATTCTACCCTTTCCATCCAGGTACGCCAGCGTCCCTTTTTCGGTCCCTAGTGAGAGTAGGGATTGCCGCCCAGTTGCCCGCCTGGGGTTAGCCAGGAGTGGAGGCAAGTACGCAGGGACAGGGGTTGTGGGTGAGATCTAGGGCACCCAGGCTGGCTTTTCAAGGGTGGTATACCGTAACACAAACATCTTAAAAACACTCTATCCCAGGTCCCTAACATCTCCACCACCTACTCTCAGGATTTATATGAAAATAATTTATTCCTAGCCCAAAATGGGCTTAAAAATAAATTGGGTTGACCTCACCTGAATAGCAAATACTTCTATATTATTAAAAACTCAAATTCTCTATACCAGGCAGACATACTAAACATGAACCATAACTTACTCTTACATAGACTAATATGGAAGAACTATCGCACTAAGATGAAGATTTCCAAAATTTATTAGGCCCTTTTATTTAGCAAAGAAACACCCTCCTGTATATCAAGTTGGGAAAGAGTGTTACACGCATCTCTTTCGCCAGAGGAAGTAAAACGCATCTTACATAACTCACACTCAAATATAAAGTCCATACATCTCCAGGAACTAAATTATAGGATAATTTCACGGTGGTATAAAACTCCTCAATAACTAGAGATGAGCGAGCACCAAAATGCTCGGGTGCTCGTTACTCGAGATGAATTTTTCGCTATGCTCGAGGGTTCGTTTCGAGTAACGAACCCCATTGAAGTCAATGGGCGACTCGAGCATTTTTGTATATCGCCGATGCTCGCTAAGGTTTTCATTTGTGAAAATCGGGGCAATTCAAGAAAGTGATGGGAACGACACAGAAACGGATAGGGCAGGCGAGGGGCTACATGTTGGGCAGCATCTCAAGTTCCCAGGTCCCACTATTAAGCCACAATAGCAGCAAGAGTGGGCCCCCCCCAACAACTTTTACATCTGAAAAGCCCTCATTAGCAATGCATACCTTAGCTAAGCACCACACTACCTCCAACAAAGCACAATCACTGCCTGCATGACACTCCGCTGCCACTTCTCCTGGGTTACATGCTGCCAAATCCCCCCCCCCCCACGACCCAGTGTCCACAGCGCACACCAAACTGTCCCTGCCCAGCCTTCAGCTGCCCTCATGCCACGCCACCCTCATGTCTATTTATAAGTGCGTCTGCCACAGGAAAAGCAGGCACACACTGCAGAGGGTTGGCACGGCTAGGCAGCGACCCTCTTTAAAAGGGGCGGGGCGATAGCCCACAATGCTGTAGAGAAGCAGT
Organism: Eleutherodactylus coqui; assembly: GCF_035609145.1. Lineage (NCBI taxonomy): Eukaryota > Metazoa > Chordata > Amphibia > Anura > Eleutherodactylidae > Eleutherodactylus > Eleutherodactylus coqui. Next base: position 304,602,967 of record NC_089837.1, read on the forward strand.
GAGAAATCCAATCCTGTGCCACCTCCATCTGGAGCTGCACACGTGGGCATAGCAATGGGGAACCTATGTGCCACACACTATTCATTCTGTCAAGGTGTCTGCATGCCCCAGTCAGACCGCGTTTTTTTATATATAGTCACAGGCAGGTACAACTCCGCAATGGGAATTCCGTGTGCACCCACAGCATGGGTGGCTCCCTGGAACCCACTGGCGGTACATAAATATATCCCATTGCAGTGCCCATCACAGCTGATGTAATGTCGTGCTTAATGCAGGTGGGCTTCGGCCCACACTGCATACCCCAGTCAGACTGGGGTTCTTTAGAAGTGGAAACAGATGCATTTACAACTCCCTGTGGACCCACAGCATGGGTGGGTGCCAGGAAGCCACCGGCGGTACATAAATATATCCCATTGCATTGCCCAACACAGCTGAGGTAGTAATGTCATGTTTAATGCAGGTGGGCTTCGGCCCACACTGCATGCCCCAGTCAGACTGGGGTTCTTTAGAAGTGGAAACAGATGCATTTACAACTCCCTGTGGACCCACAGCATGGGTGGGTGCCAGGAAGCCACCGGCGGTACATAAATATATCCCATTGCATTACCCAACACAGCTGATGTAACGTCAGCTGTAATGCAGGTGGGCTAAAAATTAATTTGATTACACTGTAGGCGAGGGCCCACAAAAATTGCTGTATCAACAGTACTAATGTACATCAGAAAAATTGCCCATGCCCAACCAAGAGGGCAGGTGAAACCAATTAATCGCTTTGGTTAATGTGGCTTAATTGGTAACTAGGCCAGGAGGCAGCCCAGTTAAAATAAAAATTGGTTGAGGTGAAAGTTTTAACGCTTTAATGAGCATTGAAACGTATAAAAATTGTTTAGAAAAATTATATGACTGAGCCTTGTGGGCCTAAGAAAAATTGCCCGTTCGGCATGATTATGTGAGGTTTCAGGAGGAGGAATATTATACACAGATTGATGAAGCGAAAAGGTCCTCGTTTTTGATGGGGATACAGAACGATGCTTCCATCCGCGGGTGCAGCCTACATATTGCTTAGGCATCGCTGCTGTCCGCTGGTGGAGAAGAGAAGTCTGGGGAAATCCAGGCTTTGTTCATCTTGATGAGTGTTAGCCGGTCGGCACTGTCGGTTGACAGGCGGGTATGCTTATCTGTGATGATTCCCCCAGCCGCACTAAACACCCTCTCTGACAAGACGCTAGCCGCAGGACAAGCAAGCACCTCCAGGGCATACAGCGCGAGTTCAGGCCACGTGTCCAGCTTCGACACCCAGTAGTTGTAGGGGGCAGAGGCGTCACGGAGGACGGTCGTGCGATCGGCTACGTACTCCCTCACCATCCTTTTACAGTGCTCCCGCCGACTCAGCCGTGACTGATGAGCGGTGACACAGTCTTGCTGGGGAGCCATAAAGCAGTCAAGGGCCTTAAAGAGTGTTGCCCTGCCTGTGCTGTACATGCTGCCTGATCTCTGCGCCTCCCCTGCTACCTGGCCCTCGGAACTGCGCCTTCGGCCACTAGCGCTGTCGTATGGGAATTTTACCATCAGTTTGTCCGCCAGGGTCCTGTGGTTTAGCAACACTCTCGAACCCCTTTCCTCTTCGGGTATGAGAGTGGAAAGGTTCTCCTTATATCGTGGGTCGAGCAGTGTGTACACCCAGTAATCCGTAGTGGCCAGAATGCGTGTAACGCGAGGGTCACGAGAAAGGCATCCTAACATGAAGTCAGCCATGTGTGCCAGGGTACCTGTACGCAACACATGACTGTCCTCACTAGGAAGATCACTTTCAGGATCCTCCTCCTCCTCCTCCTCAGGCCATACACGCTGAAAGGATGACAGGCCAGCAGCATGTGTACCCTCACCAGTGGGCCAAGCTGTCTCTTCCCCCTCCTCCTCATCCTCCTCCTCCTCCTCCTCACCGCGCTGAGATATAGACAGGAGGGTGATCTGACTATCCAGCAACATACTGTCTTCCCCCGGCTCTGTTTCCGAGCGCAAAGCGTCTGCCTTTATGCTTTGCAGGGAACTTCTCAAGAGGCATAGCAGAGGAATGGTGACGCTAATGATTGCAGCATCGCCGCTCACCACCTGGGTAGACTCCTCAAACTTTCCAAGGACCTGGCAGATGTCTGCCAACCAGGGCCACTCTTCTGAAAATAATTGAGGAGGCTGACTCCTACTGCGCCGCCCATGTTAGAGTTGGAATTCCACTATAGCTCTACGCTGCTCATAGAGCCTGGCCAACATGTGGAGCGTAGAGTTCCACCATGTGGGCACGTCGCACAGCAGTCAGTGCACTGGCAGATTAAACCGATGTTGCAGGGTGCGCAGGGTGGCAGCGTCCGTGTGGGACTTGCGGAAATGTGCGCAGAGCCGGCGCACCTTTCCGAGCAGGTTTGACAAGCGTGGGTAGCTTTTCAGAAAGCGCTGAACCACCAAATTAAAGATGTGGGCCAGGCATGGCACGTGCGTGAGGCTGCCGAGCTGCAGAGCCGCCACCAGGTAACGGCCGTTGTCACACACGACCATGCCCGGTTGGAGGCTCAGCGGCGCAAGCCAGCGGTCGGTCTGCTCTGTCAGACCCTGCAGCAGTTCGTGGGCCGTGTGCCTCTTATCTCCTAAGCTGAGTAGTTTCAGCACGGCCTGCTGACGCTTGCCCACCGCTGTGCTGCCACGACGCGCGACACCGACTGCTGGCGTCGTGCTGCTGCTGACACATCTTGATTGCGAGACAGAGGTTGCGTTGGAGGAGGAGGAGGAGGAGGAGGGTGGTTTACTGGAGGAAGCATACACCGCCGCAGATACCACCACTGAGCTGGGGCCCGCAATTCTGGGGGTGGGTAGGACGTGAGCGGTCCCAGGCTCTGACTCTGTCCCAGCCTCCACTAAATTCACCCAATGTGCCGTCAGGGAGATATAGTGGCCCTGCCCGCCTGTGCTTGTCCACGTGTCCGTAGTTAAGTGGACCTTGCCAGTAACCGCGTTGGTGAGGGCGCGTACAATGTTGCGGGAGACGTGGTCGTGCAGGGCTGGGACGGCACATTGGGAAAAATAGTGGCGACTGGGAACTTAGTAGCGCGGGGCCGCCGCCGCCATCATACTTTTGAAGGACTCCGTTTCCACAACCCTATACGGCAGCATCTCCAGGCTGATAAATTTGGCTACGTGCACGTTTAACACTTGAGCGTGCGGGTGCGTGGCGGCGTACTTGCACTTGCGCTCAAACACTTGCGCTAGCGACGGCTGGACGGTGCGGTGCGAGACATTGGTGGATGGGGCCGAGGACAGCGGAGGTGAGGGTGTGGGTGCAGGCCAGGAGACGGTAGTGCCTGTGTCCTCAGAGCGGGGTTGGATCTCAGTGGCAGGTTGGGGCACAGGGGGAGAGGCAGCGGTGCAAACCGGAGGCGGTGAACAGCCTTCGTCCCACCTTGTGGGGTGCTTGGCCATCATATGTCTGCGCATGCTGGTGGTGGTGAGGCTGGTGGTGGTGGCTCCCCGGCTGATCTTGGCGCGACAAAGGTTGCACACCACTGTTTGTCGGTCGTCTGCACTCTCAGTGAAAAACTGCCAGACCTTTGAGCACCTCGGCCTCTGCAGGGTGGCATGGCGCGAGGGGGCGCTTTGGGAAACAGTTGGTGGATTATTCGGTCTGGCCCTGCCTCTACCCCTGGCCACCGCACTGCCTCTTGCAACCTGCCCTGCTGCTGCCCTTGCCTCCCCCTCTGAAGACTTGTCCTCAGTAGGCGTAGCAAACCAGGTGGGGTCAGTCACCTCATTGTCCTGCTGCTCTTCCTCAGAATCCTCAGTGCGCTCCTCCCTCGGACTTAATGCCCTTACTACTACCTCACTGATAGACAACTGTGTCTCATCGTCATCGGCCTCCTCACCCACTGAAAGGTCTTGAGACAGTTGCCGGAAGTCCCCAGCCTCATCCCCCGGACCCTGGGAACTTTCCGATGGTTGGGCATCAGTCAGGATAAACTCCTCTGGTGGGAGAGGAACCACTGCTGCCCAATCTGGGGCCCGAGAACAGTTCCTGGGAGTCTGCCCGCTCCTCAGAATGTCTCATTTTCATGGAGTGAGGAGGCTGGTAGGAAGGAGGAGCAGCAGCCAGAGGATTCTGAGTTGCAGCAGTGGACGGCGCAGAACTGTGGGTGGACGATAGGTTGCTGGAAGCACTTTCTGCCATCCACGACAGGACCTGCTCACACTGCTCATTTTCTAATAAAGGTCTACCGCGTGGACCCATTAAATGTGCTATGAATGTGGGGACGCCAGAAACGTGCCTCTCTCCTAATCCCGCAGCAGTCGGCTGCGATACACCTGGATCAGGAGCTTGGCCTGTGCCCACACCCGGACTAGGGCCTCCGCGTCCTCGGCCGCGCCCACGTCCTCTAGGCCTACCCCTACCCCTCTGCATGCTGTATTACTAGTAATGCAGAAACAGAACGCTGTAATTAAATGTGCCGCTTATTGGCCTGCGGTTGGAGGCTGACTTCGCTTAAGGAACGCCAGGAAATAATTTGGCGCACGCCTGCTGTAACACTTAGCTGCCTGCGTATTTATTTGTAGAACTACTACACCAAGCACACACGGACCCAGAACACTGAGCACAGTGACAGGCAGACCAAATAGATTTTTTGCCCAATATTTTTTTGAAAAGGCCAACTGCGTATATTCAGTCAATAATATATGTCTTCTGGCCCTGGAGTGTGTGACAGAACTAAAGAGTGTCGCACTGTTATTAACTGCAACAGAGCGGTGATTTCTGAGCCAGGAAATAATTTGGCGCATGCCTGCTGTAACACTTAGCTGCCTGCGTATTTATTTGTAGAAGTACTACATCCAGCACACACGGACCCAGAACACTGAGCACAGTGACAGGCAGACCAAATAGATTTTTTGCCCAATATTTTTTTGAAAAGGCCAACTGCGTATATTCAGTCAATGATATATGTCTTCTGGCCCTGGAGTGTGTGACAGAACTAAAGAGTGTCACACTGTTATTAACTGCAACAGAGCGGTGATTTCTGAGCCAGGAAATAATTTGGCGCACGCCTGCTGTAACACTTAGCTGCCTGCGTATTTATTTGTAGAACTACTACACCCAGCACACACGGACCCAGAACACTGAGCACAGTGACAGGCAGGCTAAATAGATTTTTTGCCCAATATTTTTTTGAAAAGGACCACTGCGTATATTCAGTCAATAATATATGTCTTCTGGCCCTGCCTACACAATTCTGTCCCTGGAGTGTGTGACAGAACTGCAGAGTGCTGCACTGTTATTAACTGCAACAGAGTGGTGATTTCAGAGCCAGGAAATAATTTGGCGCACGCCTGCTGTAACACTTAGCTGCCTGCTTATTTATTTGTAGAACTACTACACCCAGCACACACGGACCCAGAACACTGAGCACAGTGACAGGCAGGCCAAATAGATTTTTTGCCCAATATTTTTGTGAAAAGGACCACTGCGTATATTCAGTCAATAATATATGTCTTCTGGCCCTGCCTACACAATTCTGTCCCTGGAGTATTACTGCAGGGCGCAATGCTCTGCATGGCCGATATACCAAAAAAAAAAAAGTGCAACACTGCAAAAAGCAGCCTCCACAGTACTGCACACGGTTAGATGTGGCCCTAAGAAGGACCGTTGGGGTTCTTGAAGCCTACAATCACTCCTAACACTCTCCCTGCCTAACCACCACTTCTGTCCCTGCAGTATTACTGCAGGGCGCAATGCTCTGCACGGCCGATATAGCAAAAAAAAATAAATGTGCAACACTGCAAAAAGCAGCCTCCACAGTACTGCACACGGTTAGATGTGGCCCTAAGAAGGACCGTTGGGGTTCTTGAAGCCTACACTAACTCCTAACGCTCTCCCTATAGCAGCTCCGGCACCAGCAGCACTGTTCCTGATCTCTGTCAGAATGCATCTGTGGCGAGCCGCGGGAGGGGCCGATTTTTATACTCGGGTGACATCTGATCTCGCCAGCCACTCACTGCAGGGGGGTGGTATAGGGCTTGAACGTCGCAGGGGGAAGTTGTAATGCCTTCCCTGTCTTTCAATTGGCCAGAAAAGCGCGCTAACGTCTCAGAGATGAAAGTGAAAGTAACCCGAACATCGCGTGGTGCTCCTTATGAGTAACGAGCATCTCGAACACGCTAATACTCGAACGAGTATCAAGCTCGGACGAGTACGTTCGCTCATCTTTATCAATAACTGATTCAAACTACTCTCCACTTTCCTGGAGGTGTCTTAAAGTAAAGGCACATATTTATACCTTTGGTTCTCATGCCCATCACTTCAACCATTTTGGAGTAATCTACAATCAACAATAAATGCAATTCTGGGAGCCAAAATTACCATCACCCCAAAACGTCTCCTTTTAAACCTATCTCCACTGACCATTACTAACAAAAAGATACCCCTGCTTCCTTTTCTCATAAACGAAGCCAAAGTACTAATTCCAAGGCAGTGGAAAGACACTGATCCCCCTTGGATCTGGGAGTGGTATAATGAGTTAAACACCATTAGCTGTTATGAAAAAAAACAGATGCCTTAGAGAAGAGGACTTGGAGGGATACTTCGAGATCTGGAACTAATGGTTAGGTATCAAAAACAGTCTATATATATATATATATATATATATATATATATATATATATATATATATACACATACTCAACAACACACCATAAATCCCCTAGAGGAGAACCATCCCCTCAACAACATGTTTACCCCCGCATCCATCTCATGTTTTCACTAACATTTAGCTTTACACTCTTTTTCAGACACGCCTAGATGTTGGAAACAGAAACTTCCATAGTTATTTAGTTAACTTGTTTGTGCTCTGCATGTTCGCAGAGAAATATATTAAACACAATGAAGGGAAGCAACCCTAATCACAAATGAAGTCTGTGTGTATAATTATAAGGTACACCAAAACACTAAATCCAGCACACAAGACACAGGAGCATAAGAAATAGAATTTTATTAGAACTCAAGATTGCTAAAAGTTTTAAAAAAACATAATATGCAGTGTCCGTATGAGGGGTTACACCATAAGAAAATATGTTGGAGTTACCAGAATCAAGGCTTGAAACCACCCCAAGATACTAGGAAATGGTGGTATTATTGTATCTTGATGCCACCAGAAAGTACTGGTGGAGACAAGACTGACTGCCTGGTGAGGCCGCCTGAAGCTCATTGGGTGCAGCTGCAGGTCATGGCAGGTAAGTATAATTATCCCTTCCCCTGTGAATACTGGTTTATGCTCCTGCTTGGTCATCCGCAGGCCTCTAATCCCTGCTCATGCTCTCCCCTCCCGCCTGCCTGGGTGTTAATAGTGCTCCCTGTGGGCGGCTCTTAACCCCTTCCCTCCCCAGGACGTACCGGTACGTCCTGGGAGCCTGGTACGTCCCGCAACAGGATGTACCGATACGTCCTGGGGATAGCGCGAGATCACATATGATCCCACGCTATCCCGCAGCGGGAGGTGGCTGTCAGTCTCAGCCGGCGTCCCGCTGCAACAGCGGGGGGACATCGGAGATGCGCCCCCCGCTGTTAACCCCTTCCCTGCCGCGATCTAAGTAGATCGCGGCAGGGAAAGAGTTCACAGAGGGAGTGCGCTCCCTCTGTGTCTCCGGCCAGCTCTCGCGATGTCATCGCGAGAGCCCGGCCTGTCACCATGCGTCCTGTATTGCCAATGCCTATGATCGCTGTATAAGCGATAAAGCATGGCAGAGCAGTAGCTCTGCCATGCCTTATGACAGAGATCATAGGCATAGTGCTGCAAGTTCCTCATAGGGACTCAAATAGTGTAAAAAAAAGAAAACAAAAATGTAAAAAAAAGAAAAATGTAAAAAAAATGTAAAACCCCCCTTTTTTATGCTTTTTCTAATATTAGCATAAAAAAAAATTAACCCCCCACATATTGGGTATTGACGCGTCAGTAACGACGTGTACAAAAAGTTGAACATGCTTTTTATTTTGTACGGCAAAAAGCGTAACAAAAAACGCTAAAAAACAGAGGCAAAATGCTAATTTTTAGCATTTTGCCTCACAAAAAATGCAATAAAAGTGATCAAAAAAGCTGTACATTCCCCAAAATGGAACCAACAAAAACTACAGCTCATCACGCCAAAAATAAGCCTTTATAGAGCTCCGTACATAGAAAAATAAAAAAGTTACTTTGGACTTTGAATGCAGCTATAGAGAAGAAAAAAGATTTCCAAAAAAAAGGGGTTTTATTGCAAAAAAGTGTAAAAACCTAAAAAAAATATAAGAATTTTGGTATCGTTGTAACCGTACTGGCCCGCAGAAAAAATTTAGTGTGTCATTTGTGCTGCATGATTAACGCTGTAAAAAAAAAAAAATCTATGGCAGAATTGACGTGTTTTCTCTCCCTGTTATCATAAAAAAAATAATAAAAGTTTTACGATATAGCCTATGTACCCAAAAGTGGCACCGATAAAAACTACAGCTCGCCATGCAAAAAACAAGCCCTTATAAGGCCGCGTTGACGGGAAAATAAAAAAGTTATGGCTTTTGAAAAATGGAGATGGAAAAATACCAAAAATCGCTTGGTCCTCAATGCCAAAATAGGCCATGTCATTAGGGGTTAATAGTGGTCCCTGCGCCTGCCTCCCCAGCTGCTCATAGGGCTCCCAGGGTCAGAATCTCCCCTGCTGCCTCCCCAGCTGCTAAAAGTGCTTCCTGCGCCTGCACTGTGGTGGGCGCCCCTGTAATCCCTGCTCCTGCACTTTGGTGTCCACCGCTATGGTCCATGCTGGTGCTCTTCAAACCCCAAGCCTCTGGCCAGCTGCAGCAGTTTTTCTCACCAGCTGTTTGACGCTGCTGTTCGTTCTCCCTGCTCACAGCCGACGTGACATCTCCCGTCCCCGCTGCTCTCCGCGGCTCTCCGGCTCTCCGTTCTGTCCTGCATGGCAGAAGGATATCCACACAGTGCTACATGTATAGCTGCTGCCTGTGTATTCATTGTTGGACGAATAAAGGAGAATCTTTTTACAGTTTGATGCTGCCCAGCTTCTATATCTTTTACACGTGTGATTTGGAACCTTAGGGGTCTGGCCCCTCCCTGGGCTGTTGCATACGAATTTACCTTGCACCAGTGGTGATATATATGGAAGTGCTCCTGTCTCTTCTATTTTTGTGAGGGGGAACACCCCTGTCACACCCCTAGCTCCCCATAGGCTGACAGGGCAAAGGTCCTAGCAGCACACTGTCTATTCATTGTTGGCTGCTGTGGCCGGTTAGGGTTAGGGATGATGTTCCTTTTAGCCTTACATTATGAGTTGAAAATACTTCCATGTTGGAACATGGAATTATTTACAAGGTATAATGTAAACCTAAAAGGAACATCATCCCTAACCCTAACCGGCCACAGCAGCCAACAATGAATAGACAGTGTGCTGCTAGGACCTTTGCCCTGTCAGCCTCCCCCTTTAAAACCTAGGTGCATCGTATCATCAGGTGGGTCTTATAGAGTGAAAAATACGGTAATTTAAAACAAGAGTATAGACACATATATGACGGCAGCATCCAGCAAGGGTGGGATCCAGCTAGTTCTACTAGTTCCCTGAACTGACTGTTAAAATGACAGCTGATTTACATTACTAGAAAGGGCATGGATGACAATCCAGTCTTTTTTTTATTGAGTAAGGCTGCTTTCACACCTGCGTTAGGGCTTTCTTCAGGGTTTCCATCTCTCTGCTCTATTTTTGGAGGAGAGAAATGAAATGGATCCTTTTTTTTCCCCAACAGAAAGGCTTCAGTTTACTTCTGTTCTTTTAGGCGTCTGTTTTTTTGGATGAGAGATTAGCGCAGTCTGCAGCATTATTTTTCTGTCCAAAGGAAGGGAAACCTGACGGAAGAGAATCAAATGGAAGCTTTTCCATTTGCTTTCCATTTTTGAAACCCCATTGAAACCAATGGGGAAGAAAAAATAAATTCATTTTTTTTAATTTGATTTCAGTTTCTCTCCTCCAAAAATGGAGCAGAGAAATGGAACCCCTGAACTGACTCTAACGCAGGTGTGAAAACAGCTTAAGGCCTCATGTCCACTAGAAATTTCGGGCCCGCGTGGATTCTCCATGCTGAATCTCGCAGCAGGTCCCTCCTTTCCCGCGAGCGCATATTGGCTGGCGTTTTCATGGCCGGCCAATATACACTTCCATCTGAGGTGTAGAAGCTCGTGAATGGGCGCACAAATCTAACATTTCACACAGCATGGGGTCCGGTGCATATGCATTGAGCTCACCATGCCGACTCCCATTTCCCCTTCCTCCCTATCGCAGGCTCACTTCTCATCTCCTCCCCGCTCGGTCTTTGCAATGGAAGGGGGCAGGGTGGGGTCAGAGCTAAGCGGTGACCCGTCCGCCTCCTCCCATTGATTGCTATGGACAAGGTGCGGGAAGAGGGCGGTAGCTCAGCTCCGCCCACATCCTGTCCCATTGCCCATAGCCATCAATAGAAGGTGGTGGGAGGGCCAGCGCTTAGCTGTGCCCCACCCCCTTCCATTGTACAGAACAAGCGGGGAGGAGACGAGAGGTGAGCCTTCACGGGGGGGGGGGAGCAGAGGGAGGGAGTTTAGCCGCCATGCTGCTAAACTCCCTCCCACCTATGGCTGCTTCTATGGGCTCCCAGTAATATGCCCATTTGATCTGATGCATTGGATTCCAATGCATCAGATCACAGCGCATATTGGCCGGCTGTGAAAACGCCGGACAATATGAGCTCGTGTGAAAGAAGCCTAACTATGGTAATGCTACTGTGGGAAGTCATGATCGGCTTCCTACTCTGTGACACAGAATCCAAGAAGCAAAAAGCCTACAGTAGTGTCTGGAAACCGCAGTGAGAGTGTGAGCGGGGTGAGTCATTATCATTATTATTATACCAGGACAGTGATTACTAAGGGGATATTGATAAGTACTAAGGAGACAATAATGGTTATTAAGGGGATAATGATATGGTTACTAAGAGGGACAGTGTGGCTTATTAATTAGTAAGGGAGACAGTATAAATCATTACTAAGGAGGACACTGTGGCTTATTAATTACTAAAAGGGCCAGTCTGGCTTATTAATTGCTAAAAGAGATAGTGTGGTATGTAAAATACTCAGGAGGCACAGTACGTATCACATTAAACATTTAGGGGCACAGTGTGCAGAACTATTATTTTCAGAAGGAACTGTGCATGGCAGTATTTAGAGTTTGTCTTAATGTAGGGGTTAAGGATAAGAAAAGTAAAGAGCTAGAGACATCTGTGCGCTAATCTCTGTAGAGATGAGTTGCATCTGGAAGAAATTATTATGGCGGTCTAGATGGAGAAGAAAAGTAGAATGACTCCAGGCATAATGTCACCTGTGAGTCATTAAATGACATTGTTTGCCACCTCGTGCACATATTTTAGTCAGTGAAGTGGGAAACCTGTTTGAGTCCCACACCTGACATCAAATATGATGATGATTTATCCATTCAGTCATTGCCGACTTTTGGTCATCTTGTGGATCAATATCAAGTGTAAGGTTATCAAATGACAAAGAAATAAGTTATGCCACTTAATGCATAGTGTAGAGATAGCACAATGCCTACGGGTGAACAGGCATGCTACTGTGTCATACTCAGCTTCACTATATTGCACAATAGTTTAACTTTTAATCTTAAAAAGTAGCAAAAAACAAAGTATTATCTATTGCTATTGCTGTTGTCTGAAGTATGTACTAAGTGTGTAGGATTAAAGAGTCACGCTGGGAATTATTTGCAACTTTTTTTAATTGTTGCCTGGGTGAATAAAAACAGCTAGCCCCCCAGTAAGTGAGCTAGTACTACCTTAGTTAGTTTTTCCTTTCTATCTGAAACTCCTGTAGTCCTTCTCCTCAGGTTGGTCATGTGATCTCATTCTGACCACCTGATAATTACTTGGGTTTATATTGTCTCAAGAAGTCAGTTTTTCCTGTGTGATGGACGCTATTACACAAGCTCTTTAGAGGGGGACGTAGAATCCCGTTTCACAGTTACTGATGATGACCACACTGCTCCTGTCACATGGTTATAATGACGGAGATCACAGCTCATCCCCCTAACTGCACATTACTCTATCATATTTGTTGCTGCCTTATCTACAGTAAGAATTTGAAAATTAGGACAGCGCTCCACAATTCAAATGGCTATATAATCAGCTCTTATCAGCTCAAAATAGAGAAAAGGGACATACCCGGTGCCTAGTGGAGTTCCCTCACACGAACACATCACTAGCACCTCCAAATCCTGGTAGGTATTAAGATAAACTCTGGAAAATATCCCCCGTCCTCGTCCTTCTTATCCTGTGGTAACCGGAGAGCTGCTGAGTTATTGTGCTCCTTCAGGCTGAGTGAGCCCAAAACAGAAGTATTCCAAGTAGATCAGTAAAACATCTTCAGTGCTCATTGAAAGGAGGATAAACAGGTTCTCCCCATCAAATCTAATAGTAATACAGATCGATCCTCTTCACAGATATTTATACAGGTACATTTACCCACATTCACGCCCGCTGCTGGCATTATCTACAGTAAGGAAACTTGATTATAACCATGGCCTCAGTGCTGGCATATGGTCCCTTTAGGATGCATCAGAAATTGCCATCATAGAAATTCTCACATTGAGGACGTTTTTACATTTGGCCATACATACTAAAAATGTGTTGCCAATGTGCTATTTTTGACGCCACAATTTTTTACGTCGCCAACAGTTGCTCATCTGAATTAATTCATTGGAATCCAATGCTTCAGGTGGTCACAATTTTTGCACGATTATTGGACAAAGCTAAATAGCTGCGTATATACGGTCGTGTGAATAAGGATTTAAATGCAGATTTTGATGCCAAATTACGAACAGAATTAAAGGGGTTGTCCCGCGGCAGCAAGTGGGTCTATACACTTCTGTATGGCCATATTAATGCACTTTGTAATATACATTGTGCATTAATTATGAGCCATACAGAAGTTATAAAAAGTTTTTTACTTACCTGCTCCGTTGCTGGCGTCCTCGTCTCCATGGTGCCGACTAATTTTCGCCCTCCGATGGCCAAATTAGCCGCGCTTGCGCAGTCCGGGTCTTCTGCTCTCTTCAATGGAGCCGCTCGTGCAGAATGCCGGCTCCGTGTAGCTCCGCCCCGTCACGTGCCGATTCCAGCCAATCAGGAGGCTGGAATCGGCAATGGACTGCACAGAAGAGCTGCGGTCCACGGAGGAAGAGGATTCCGGCGGCCATCTTCACAGGTAAGTATAGAAGTCACCGGAGCGCGGGGATTAAGGTAAGCGCTCCGGTAAGCTTTCTGTACGTCCCTGCATCGGGGTTGTCTCGCGCCGAACGGGGGGGGGGGGGTTGAAAAAAAAAAAAACCCGTTTCGGCGCGGGACAACCCCTTTAAGTAATTTTCAATTTTACATCAAAATCTGCGCATTAAACATGCGGATTTTGGTGAGAAATTTTCTGCAGGAAGACAAATCTGCGTCCTACAGAATAATTCCACCCATGTGAAAGTTCCCTTATAGAGAATTTATCAGAATGAATGCAGAAAGCTATAGCAGTCATTTGTTGGACCTTTTACATGGGAGGGCTACCTATAAAGCTGAATTGGCGGCAGAATTCTGCTATTTTCAATTCCACATCATAATCCACCCTTTAGCAGTGTGGATTTTGGTGCTGAATATTCCTCAGGAGGGCATATTCCACAATGCTGTTGAGGAGTATTCCAACCCATGTGGTCCCTTAAGGGGCTATGAGGAGTCACGACAGAATAGATTCCTGCCTCCTGGCTGTATTGTGCAATGTGGAAGGGTTTTTCCTTTTTTTTCTGTTGTATGCAGTGAATGAACAAAACGAATACATGGCATTATTTATTCATTTTCTACATCTGCGAACAGTATACCTATAGCCCAATACACGTACACTTTTTATTTTAGGTCAGTTCCAATAGCATGCCATAAAAGTGTATTTTGCAGTTGCATAGACTGAATGTATAGGTTGCTTACTGGCCATTGCTTTGTGCCCTGTTATATAGTTCCCACTCTTCTCGATCTTGAATCACGTAAAAAAAAATGCATTGCCTCTAGTGTCGATAAGATCAGGAAATGTGCGTCATCTTATCATAAACCCAGCCTTAAAGAACGGCCAAACTGTTTAATGTCCAGGCATGACTTCAAACACAAAGTTGTTAGATGCCACTGCAGAAGGTCTATTAACAAACACGCTCTTTGTATCACTTTAGAGGAAGGGAACGTAATGGGAAGTAATGAAACATAACTGTGTAATTAGGCTGATCGTTGAAGTATTCAGTATACTATTTAGTCATGCAGACTGACAGAGCTCTGCAAATCTTGGAAGTGATTCTTCTTAGCAGTATATATTGGATTTTTCATAAAATGAAGATACTTATCCAAGCTACATCTCCCTGTGGCTTGCTTAAAGGGGTTTTATCCACAGGATAGGGAATTACTTGCTGATCGGTGGGGGTAGCACTGCTGAGACCCCCACCAATCTTGAGAATGGAACTCCCGTGTCTCATTCTCCTGTCACTGCGGGGGTTACTTCTTGCCCTGCAATAACGGCACTCTGGATGGAGCACTGGCTGAGCATGTGTAGTCAACGCCCTATTCATTTCAATGGGACTGCCGAGATACCCAGTGTCATTTGTTCTTGTAATTATATTAGAATTATTATTAAGAATATTATTTAAGATAGTCTCTAGACTTTCAATTTACAGTTCAGTGTTTCATCCAATCATCTCATGTACCTTTTAAGGTAGTTTGATACTGACATACAAGATCTGACATCAGGATTTCTTTAGGAAGTGAACAAAGAAAAAAATAAAAGTTTAAAAAAATACCAAATAAAAATCCTTAAAACATATTTGGTATCCCTGCATCGATAAAAATACAATCTATCAAAGTCACGCATTAAAACACAAAGCCAGAATTGCGCCTTTTTGATATCTCCACCTCCAAATTAAATGTAATAAAAAAGCAATCAAAAAGGCATTTGTACTCCAAAATGGTACCAATAGAAACTACAAGACATCCCTCAAAAAATGAGCTCTCGCAAAATTATGTCAATGGAAAAATGAAAAAGTCATGGCTGTAAGAAGATGGTGTCAGGAAATAATTTTATTTTTTTTTCAAAGATATTTTATTTTTTAAAAGTAGTGCAGCAAAGAATTAAAAATTTGGTATCGTAGTTATCGTACTGACCTATGAAATAAAGTTACCAGGTCGTTTTTGCTGCAGTGTACACCAAGAATGGCGGAATTAGATTCTTTTTTTCCATTTTACTCCACTTAGAATTTTTAAAAATCTTTTCAGTACATTATATGGTACATTATTTAGTACCATTGAAAAATACAATTCGGCCCACAGAAAACAAGCCCTAAGACATCTAGGTTGATTGATAAGAAAAAAAGTTATGATTTTTTGAAAGTGTGGCTGAAAAACTGCAAAAGAAAAAGGAAAAAAAGATTCACACAAGCATAAGAGTTTTTATGTGTGCCCGTCGGTGCCATACAAACGCTTGAACAGGTGCACAAATCTGCCATTTGTATGCCCGTTCAGACGGCCCGGGTCCAGCGCATATACGCTGAGCCCCAATAGTTATCGGGCGGGGAGAGACAGTTTAGCTCTGCTAAAGTGCCTTCCCCCTTTCTGCCCCCTCACCATCTCTCGGCAAGATGGCATAAGGTGGGATTTTGAACTTATAGTATTATTTTCCACTTAGTATGACTCTTGTTTTTAATTCCCCATAGAGGACTTGAACTTGCGATAATTTGATTATACAATCTACTGCAATATTTCAGTACTGCAATATATGATATTTCTGTTGGCATTTTATGCCAGTATCAGAAATCCATGGCAGCTCTGGTGGCCTTCAGCAGGCCTTGGGCTGCTAAGACAACCAAATGGTAACTTATGTGGTGGGGGAGGTCTGAACTCTGATCGGGGCAATAAAATTGTGGCTGTTTCCAGCGGGTGTCAGTTGTCAAAGACGATCAGTGCCCGCTGTGTGTGGAGCAGGATCAGCTACTAATCTCACTCCATACAAACCCCATACGTATGTAGTGGCCCGAAGTACATATATCTGGCTCCTCCATAATTGTCATACATGTCATGTCTTTTAAGCAGATGCACTGTGAAAAGTGTATTGTCTGCTGTTATGTGTATTGCACAGCTGCAGCATGAAAGAGGTTAATGTCTGAAAGTGTCTGGGATATGTCTGGTAAAAGTAAAAAGTTTGTCTAGTCACATGGTGTTGTATGATTATAAATATGAGTGATTGAGAGTTAGGTCAGGTCTAGAGATGAGCGAGCACCAAAATGCTCGGGTGCTCGTTATTCGGGACGAAATTATCGCGATGCTCGAGGGTTCGTTTCGAATAACGAACCCCATTGAAGTCAATGGGCGACCCGAGCATTTTTGTATTTCGCCGATGCTCACTAAGGCTTTCATGTGTGAAAATCTGGGCAATTTAAGAAAGTGATGGGAACGACACAGCAACGGATAGGGCAGGCGAGGGGCTACATGTTGGGCTGCATCTCAAGTTCACAGGTCCCACTATTAAGCCACAATACCGGCAAGAGTGCCCCCCCCCCCAACAACTTTTACTTCTGAAAAGCCCTCATTAGCATGGCATACCTTAGCTAAGCACCACACTAGCTACAACAAAGCACAATCACTGCCTGGATGACACTCCGCTGCCACTTCTCCTGGGTTACATGCTGCCCAACCCCCCCCGCACGACGCAGTGTCCACAGCGCACAACAAACTGTCCCTGCGCAGCCTTCAGCTGCCCTTATGCCACACCACCCTCATGTCTATTTATAAGTGCGTCTGCCATGAGAAGGAACCGCAGGCACACACTGCAGAGGGGTTGGCACGGCTAGGCAGCGACCCTCTTTAAAAGTGGTGGGGCGATAGCCCACAATGCTGTACAGAAGCAATGAGAAATAGAATCCTGTGCCACCGCCATCAGGAGCTGCACACGTAGGCATAGCAATGGGGAACCTATGTGCCACACACTATTCATTCTGTCAAGGTGTCTGCATGCCCCAGTCAGACTGGTAATATGTACCTTAACAGTAACCGCGTTGGTGGTAATGTGGTGGTGACTGCGGACCTAGTAGCGCGGTTTTATTTTCTGGGTTTTCGGAATGTGGCCAGGATTAAGTGGGCCGTGGCGGGGGGATGGTGGGGGGGCTCTCTTGTTGTGTCGGTAAAGGTGAAATTCTTGGACTGCCACCAGACGAACCAATGCAAAGGCATTTGCCAAGAATGTTTTCCCTGTTGGAGGAGGAGGGGGATGTTTTTGAGGCACTACGTGTCCTCTCCACGTGTCCGTGGTTATATGCACCTTAACAGTAACCGCGTTGGTGGTAATGTGGTGGTGACTGCGGACCTAGTAGCGCGGTTTTATTTTGTTGGTTTTCGGAATGTGGCCAGGATTAAGTGGGCCGTGGCGGGGGGATGGTGGGGGGGCTCTCTTGTAGTGTCGGTAAAGGTGAAATTCTTGGACTGCCACCAGACGAACCAATGCAAAGGCATTTGCCAAGAATGTTTTCCCTGTTGGAGGAGGAGGGGGATGTTTTTGAGGCACTACGTGTCCTCTCCACGTGTCCGTGGTTATATGCACCTTAACAGTAACCGCGTTGGTGGGAAATGACCTCGCCGCCATCATGTCTTTGGGAAGCCTCTGTTTCCACACCCCAGAGACATACCATTAGCAGCGGTATAGGCAGAGCCCATAATTCGTAACATTTCAGCCGTAGCATTAGGACAGGCCCCACTAACATATCACTAGCAGCATTATAGGAGGAGCGCAGTCTTCGTTCCATGTCAGCAATAGTAGCACTCAAGACAGGCCCCAGTAAGAATTCTGAAGCTGCAGTATAGCGGGAGCGCAGTCTTCGTTCCATGTCAGCAATAGTAGCACTCAAGACAGGCCCCAGTAACAATTCCGAAGCAGCAGTATAGCGGGAGCGCAGTCTTCGTTCCATGTCAGCAATAGTAGCACTCAAGACAGGCCCCAGTAACAATTCCGAAGCAGCAGTATAGCGGGAGCGCAGTCTTCGTTCCATGTCAGCAATAGTAGCACTCAAGACAGGCCCCAGTAACAATTCCGAAGCAGCAGTATAGCGGAGCGCAGTCTTCGTTCCATGTCAGCAATAGTAGCACTCAAGACAGGCCCCAGTAACAATTCCGAAGCAGCAGTATAGCGGGAGCGCAGTCTTCGTTCCATGTCAGCAATAGTAGCACTCAAGACAGGCCCCAGTAACAATTCCGAAGCAGCAGTATAGTGGGAGCGCAGTCTTAGTTCCATTTCAGTAGCTGCAGTATAGCCAAGGCCCAAGTTACATTTATGTAGCTAAAGTGTAGGCCAACCCCACACACACTTCTGTACCATGACTGCAGGCGAAGAACATACAAATTGGTATGATTACACTGTAGGTGAGGGCCCCAAAAAATTGGTGTACCAACAGTACTAATGTACCTCAGTAAAAATTGGCCATGCCCAACCAAGATGGCAGGTGAAACCCATTAATCGCTTTGGTTAATGTGGCTTAAGTGGTAACTAGGCCTGGAGGCAGCCCAGTTTAACGAAAAATTGGTTCAAGTTAAAGTTTCAACGCTTTTAAGAGCATTGAAACATATAAAAATTGTTTCGAAAAATTAGATGAGTGAGCCTTGTGGCCCAAAGAAAAATTGCCCGTTCAGCGTGATTACGTGAGGTTTCAGGAGGAGGAGCAGGAGGAGGAGGAGGAATATTAGACACAGATTGATGAAGCAGAAATGTCCCCGTTTTGGATGGTGAGAGAGAACGTAGCTTCCATCCGCGGGTGCAGCCTACGTATTGCTTACGTATCGCTGCTGTCCGCTGGTGGAGAAGAGAAGTCTGGGGAAATCCAGGCTTTGTTCATCTTGATGAGTGTTAGCCTGTCGGCACTGTCGGTTGACAGGCGGGTACGCTTATCCGTGATGATTCCCCCAGCCGCACTAAACACCCTTTCCGACAAGACGCTAGCCGCAGGACAAGCAAGCACCTCCAGGGCATATAGCGCTAGTTCAGGCCACGTGTCCAGCTTCGACACCCAGTAGTTGTAGGGGGCAGAGGCGTCACGGAGGACGATCGGCTACGTACGATCGGCTACGTACTCCCTAACCATCCTTTTACAGTGCTCCCGCCGACTAAGCCTTGACTGGGGAGCGGTGACACAGTCTTGCTGGGGAGCCATAAAGCTGTCCAGGCCCTTAAAGACTGTTGCACTGCCTGGGCTGTACATGCTGCTCGATCTACGCACCTCCCCTGCTACCTGGCCCTCGGAACTGCGCCTTCTGCCACTACCGCTGTCGGATGGGAATTTTACCATCAGCTTGTCCGCCAGGGTCCTGTGGTATAGCAACACTCTCGAACCCCTTTCCTCTTCGAGAATGAGAGTGGGAAGGTTCTCCTTATAGCGTGGGTCGAGCAGTGTGTACACCCAGTAATCCGTAGTGGCCAGAATGCGTGTAATGCGAGGGTCACGAGAAAGGCATCCTAACATGAAGTCAGCCATGTGTGCCAGGGTACCTGTACGCAACACATGGCTGTCCGCACTAGGAAGATCACTTTCAGGATCCTCCTCCTCCTCCTCCTCAGGCCATACACGCTGAAATGATGACAGGCAAGCAGCATGGGTACCGTCAGCAGTGGGCCAAGCTGTCTCTTCCCCCTCCTCCTCATCCTCCTCATGCTCCTCCTCCTCCTCCTGAACGCGCTGAGATATAGACAGGAGGGTGCTCTGACTATCCAGCGACATACTGTCTTCCCCCGGCTCTGTTTCCGAGCGCAAAGCGGCTGCCTTTATCGTTTGCAGGGAACTTCTCAAGATGCATAGCAGAGGAATGGTGACGCTAATGATTGCAGCATCGCCGCTCACCACCTGGGTAGACTGCTTAAAGTTTCGAAGGACCTGGCAGATGTCTGCCAACCAGGCCCACTCTTCTGAAAAGAATTGAGGAGGCTGACTCCCACTGCGCCGCCCATGTTGGAGTTGGTATTCCACTATAGCTCTACGCTGCTCATAGAGCCTAGCCAACATGTGGAGCGTAGAGTTCCACCGTGTGGGCACGTCGCACAGCAGTCGGTGCACTGGCAGATTAAACCGATGTTGCAGGGTGCGCAGGGTGGCAGCGTCCGTGTGGGACTTGCGGAAATGTGCGCAGAGCCGGCGCACTTTTACGAGCAGGTCTGACAAGCGTGGGTAGCTTTTCAGAAAGCGCTGAACCACCAAATTAAAGACGTGGGACAGGCATGGCACGTGCGTGAGGCTGCCGAGCTGCAGAGCCGCCACCAGGTTACGGCCGTTGTCACACACGACCATGCCCGGTTGGAGGCTCAGCGGCGCAAGCCAACGGTCGGTCTGCTCTGTCAGACCCTGCAGCAGTTCGTGGGCCATGTGCCTCCTATCTCCTAAGCTGAGTAGTTTCAGCACGGCCTGCTGACGCTTGCCCACCGCTGTGCTGCCACGCCGCGCGACACCGACAGCTGGCGACGTCCTGCTGCTGCTGACACATCTAGATTGCGAGACAGAGGTTGAGCAGGAGGAGGAGGAGGGTGCTTTAGTGGAAGAAGCATACACCGCCGAACATACCACCACCGAGCTGGGGCCCGCAATTCTGGGGGTGGGTAGGACGTGAGCGGTCCCAGGCTCTGACTCTGTCCCAGCCTCCACTAAATTCACCCAATGTGCCGTCAGGGAGATGTAGTGGCCCTGCCCGCCTGTGCTTGTCCACGTGTCCGTAGTTAAGTGGACCTTGCCACTAACCGCATTGGTGAGGGCGCGTACAATGTTGCGGGAGACGTGGTCGTGCAGGGCTGGGACGGCACATCGGGAAAAGTAGTGGCGACTGGGAACTGAGTAGCGCGGGGCCGCCGCCGCCATCATAGCTTTGAAAGCCTCCGTTTCCACAAGCCTATACGGCAGCATCTCAAGGCTGATAAATTTGGCTATGTGGACGGTTAACGATTGAGCGTGCGGGTGCGTGGCGGCGTACTTGCGCTCCAACACTTGCGCTAGCGACGGCTGGACTGTGCGGTGCGAGACATTGCTGGATGGGGCCGAGGACAGCGGAGGTGAGGGTGTGGGTGCAGGCCATGAGACGGTAGTGCCTGTGTCCTGAGAGGGGGGTTGGATCTCAGTGGCTGGTTGGGGCACAGGGGGAGAAGCAGCGGTGCAAACCGGAGGCGGTGAACGGCCTTCGTCCCACCTTGTGGGGTGCTTGGCCATCATATGTCTGCGCATGCTGGTGGGGGTGAGGCTGTTGGTGGTGGCTCCCCGGCTGATCTTGGCGCGACAAAGGTTGCACACCACTGTTCGTCGGTCGTCAGGCGTCTCGGTGAAAAACTGCCAGACCTTAGAGCACCTCGGCCTCTGCAGGGTGGCATGGCGCGAGGGTGCGCTTTGGGAAACAGTTGGTGGATTATTCGGTCTGGCCCTGCCCCTACCCCTGGCCACCGCACTGCCTCTTGCAACCTGCCCTGCTGCTGCCCGTGCCTCCCCCTCTGAAGACCTGTCCTGTGTAGGCGTTGCACACCAGATGGGGTCAGTCACTTCATCGTCCTGCTGCTCTTCCTCCGAATCCTCTGTGCGCTCCTCCCTCGGACTTACTGCCCTTACTACTACCTCACTGCAAGACAACTGTGTCTCATCGTCATCGTCCTCCTCACCCACTGAAAGGTCTTGAGACAGTTGGCGGAAGTCCCCAGCCTCATCCCCCGGACCCCGGGAACTTTCCAATGGTTGGGCATCAGTGACGATAAACTCCTCTGGTGGGAGAGGAACCACTGCTGCCCAATCTGAGCAGGGGCCCGAGAACAGTTCCTGGGAGTCTTCCCGCTCCTGAGCATGTGTCATTGTAGTGGAGTGAGGAGGCTGGGAGGAAGGAGGAGCAGCAGACAGAGGATTCGGATTTGCAGCAGTGGACGGCGCAGAACTGTGGCTGGACGATAGGTTGCTCGAAGCACTTTCTGCCATCCAGGACAGGACCTGCTCACACTGCTCATTTTCTAATAAAGGTCTGTGGGGACGGCAGAAACGTGCCTCTCTCCTAATCGCGCAGCAGTCGGCTGCGACACACCTGGATCAGGAGCTCGGCCTGTGCCCACACCCTCACTTGGCCCTCCGCGTCCTCGCCCGCGTCCACGTCCTCTAGGCCTACCCCTACCCCTCAGCATGCTGTATTACCAGTGATTTGATTTCCCAGGCAGGAAAGAAATTGGCGCAAGGCTGCACTCAACCGTAGCTGGTTGCGTCTGATTTTTTAACGTTCTCCACGCAGCACACACGTACCCAGAGCCCTTAGGACTGACAGAGGCAGGGCAAATATACTTTTTTCCCTTTTGTTTAAAAGGATAGGCCCACTGCGTCTATTCACTGAATAGTAAGTTTAATAACTGACACTGTGTTGCGGCCCTGCAAAAGTGTCACAGAACTTTACTGTTGCAGAGTTATTAACTGTGGCAGAGCAGGTATTTCCCAGGCAGGAAAGAAATTGGCGCAAGGCTGCACTCAACCGTAGCTGGTTGCGTCTGATTTTTTTACGTTCTCCACGCAGCACACACGTACCCAGAGCCCTTAGGACTGACAGAGGCAGGGCAAATATACTTTTTTCCCTTTTGTTTAAAAGGATAGGCCCACTGCGTCTATTCACTGAATAATAAGTTTAATAACTGACACTGTGTTGCGGCCCTGCAAAAGTGACACAGAACTTTACTGTTGCAGAGTTATTAACTGTGGCAGAGCAGGTATTTCCCAGGCAGGAAAGAAATTGGCGCAAGGCTGCACTCAACCGTAGCTGGTTGCGTCTGATTTTTTTACGTTCTCCACGCAGCACACACGTACACAGAGCCCTTAGGACTGACAGAGGCAGGGCAAATATACTTTTTTCCCTTTTGTTTAAAAGGAAAGGCCCACTGTGCCTATTCAATGACTAATAACTGTGTTGTGGCCCTGCCTACACAATTCTGTGCCTGTAGTATCAATGCAGGGTGCAATGCTCTGCACCGCCGATTTTGAGAAAAAAAAAAAAGCAACACAGCTAACAGCAGCCTGCACAGTACTCCACACAGTTAAATGTGGCCCTAGAAAGGACCGTTGAGGTTCTTGAAGGCTACACTCACTCCTAACACTCTCCCTGCCTAAGCACCACTTCTGTCCCTAATGCCAGGTGCAATGCTCTGCACTGCCGATTTTGAGAAAAAAAAAAAATTTCTCCACTGCTAACAGCAGCCTGCACACACGTAGATGTGGCCCTAAGAAGGACCGTTGGGGTTCTTGAAGCCTACACTCACTACAAACACTCTCCCTACAGCAACTCCAATAGAACAGCACTGTCCCTCACCTAACTCACAAGGCATGTGTGGCGAGCCGCGGGAGGGGCCGACTTTTATACTCGGGTGACATCTGATCGCCCCAGCCACTCACTGCAGGGGGGTGGTATAGGGCTTGAACGTCACAGGGGGAAGTTGTAATGCCTTCCCTGTCTTTCAATTGGCCAGAAAAGTGCGCTAACGTCTCAGAGAGGAAACTGAAAGTAACTGGAACACCGCGTGGTACTCGTTACGAGTAACGAGCATCCCGAACACCCTAATATTCGCACGAATATCAAGCTCGGACGAGTACGTTCGCTCATCTCTAGTCAGGTCCTTCTACTTTAACGGCTGAGAGAGGAGGGAGAGTGCCAGCCACATTGGGGTACCTTCAACCCTCATATGGTGAAGTTATGGAAATGGAGGAGAGGTATCCAGGTTACCACCATTCTAGGAACCACCTCTGAGGAGTGAGAGGAGAGAAGGAGTGAATGAGTGTCAGCGGAAAGTTGTGTCTCCCTCCGGAGTTATTCTGAGTCCCTGAGTGTGTGAGCGGCCAGGAGTGAAGCATTACAAATAACTTAGATGGTATCATCCTGAGTTGTTCCTCCCTGACTATTTTCTAGAAGTTGTCTTCACCTGCACGAGCGAGTAAGCTGTATCCTGCCAAAGCAGAAGTAAAGCTCACCAGTCACTGTCAGTTCCCAATGATTAAGTTTTCCAAGTTTATCTGTGTGTGGACCCTCATTATTTTACTGCTGGAGAATCATCGGTGTGAAAGGAACGGTGGCGTCACACGTGACAACTAATCCAGTCCACTACACTTATTCAGCTAACGGCTGATCCAGAGATACCTGGAAGAGGCCTAACGGTGCCTTGGGTTCTCTGCGTCCCTCTGGGGAGGAGTCTGGTAGAGCCACAATGACAAGTGACACCTCTCCTTCCGCCAGCTCCTCAGCATGGGCCTCGTGTCTCAGTCGCTGTGGGTCACCACACATGTACACCCAAAAGGATCAAGCAGTGAAAATCTACACTGTTTATCCATTGCAATGTGGATTTTTTTTCATGCTTTTTATTAAAATCTCATCTACAGGGTTTGTAGTGTAAACACTGTCGATTTACCATACAGAAAATCTACAGTATTTGCACTACATGTGAACATACCTTTAAACTGGTTGTACATCGCCACTGTGGGACCTATCTTCCACCTTTTTTTTCAAACTGCCCTAGCACAAAGTTTGAATAGTCAAAAAAAAAAGTAAGAAACCCCGGTTCATGCACTAATATACTCTGTAGCGTCCAGCATATTAGCGCCCATGTGTTTTTGCCCCCAGTGTCAGAGCAGATTGTTCAAACGAGTCCATTTATGAATCCATAATATAGACAAGTATCCTGGCCCGAACTCACAGCATCATACTGATCTCATTCGTAATATAGGGGCAAGAATGTGCAGATGCACTCATGTGAAAGTGGCCTTACATTGGGTTTTTGGGGTAGGAAGTTTTGGAAAATGTCTCCCTAATTTAATTAATTTGATGTTATACATTTTCCAAGCAATTCATGGAAAATTTGCATGCATGGTTTGCAATACTATATTAGTCCTTTCATTTACCATAACTTGTACATTATCTTTAATGGTCCTTTAATCCTTGTTTCTAAAGTAATAATCTCCATTTAAAATAGATTGCTTTGTAGTCACTTTAGTAGAATAAAAAAATGTCAGAGCCATACTAGCTTTCACAGTCCGTCAGCTGAGTGATAAATCTTTGTTTTAGTGCCTTGCAGCTGATGATATAAATGAGGCCTGATTTAAAACCCTGCATGAGAGGCTATGCCAACTTCTTACAATGTGTTTCCTCTAGCTTCAACCACGCATCTTCCGCTTTGATTAAAATACCATTCAGAAAATGTTGCTCTCTGGATGTGAATTTTGCAGCAATTCCAAAAATGTGATTATTACAGCATAAAACAGGACCATTGAAAAGTAATGCCACGTATTGATTATATGGTCTCCAGGGCATGGCTGTATTTTAAAGCTGTTGTAAATAGTAACTGCTCTGTAACTATAAGTAGCACAGAGGAGAAATATTTTCCCTTTGTTCATCATATTCCGCAGGGACAATAAAATGCCAGGATTTAAAAAGACATTAGAATTGAATGCTTTTTCAACTTGTTAAACAAAGCCACATCCTATTACTACTTTGCAATATGATGCCTATTTCTTTGAGCATCACTATTTTTCAATCCTGACATGCCCTTGAAGAATAATATCATTACTACTGTATTATTCATGCACAGTAAATATGAAGCAAGGTATAGTGATTAAATAATGACATAATGCAGTGATTGAATACAAAATACTACATAAAGTATAATATTACCATCATATTTGGACTGAGTATAATACCACCTAACAGACTGGCAAAATACCTGTTCCATACAGTGTGCAGGGCATCATTATGCTGCACATCTCTTATTGTAAGTGAACAAAGTACTAATCAGGAGCAGTAAAACACCATAAGCAATGAATCAAATGACATGGTTGACATCTCTGGTAGTCCCAAACCATGCTTAAAGGGGTGTTCCCATCTCTCTATTTTACCTCCTAGGCAGCTTCTGTGGCTACTTCTCGGTTTTCCATGGTTGGGACATCAATAGGAGTATTACTACCATACACAGCCCCCATTCTCCACGTAGGTGTAGGTTCCAGAGGTGGGATCTATATCTATCAGACATTCAATGCATATGCCATGGATATGTTATGAATTCCCAAGTTGGGAAAACCCCTTTATTAGTGCTAACTTGCTGCTACTCCCAAAACAAGTGCCTATACTGCTATGTAGGAGTGTAAGGATCGTTAAGTTGGGCATGTAGAGGGAAGGGGGTCCACCACATTTATATACAGAGTGTAGGAACAGCGGATAGCAGCATGTGCCTTTTCTGACATGCAGTGTGCTGAAGTCAAGTGCAGTGCCACAGCTGTGCATACTGTATAAAGCATGTATCTGTTTAATTCTGGTACACTTAATATCTCTTTTCTTGTCAGGCTTATATTCAGGCTCTGTGTTCTGCACCCAGCATTGTGCCTTTACACATGTAGCAAGGCAACAGCGGCTCAGCCTGTGTATTGTGATGCCCTTACTCTAGCCTAACTCTAGTCTATCCCTAACCCTAGCTTAACCCTAACCCTATCCTAACCCTAGCCTAACTCTAGCTTAATTACAGCCTAACTTTAACCTTTATGATATTATATTTTATAATATTATATATAGGCCCACAAATTCTACCATAAGCCAACACCTTGATTCATGGAAATATTCAATTATTTTAAACATGCATTGTTCTTTCTTTTAGCTCTACTAAGAACCTTGAGGAGTAGGGGGAAACTGGGGTCCCAGCTGTCCTGCTACGCCTGCCACCAATAATACAGAGGTTACTGATGAGGGTGAAAAGTGCCCTGGAACATCATCTCAGAATTCTATAAGGTGGTCACTGGATACCCAAGCTTGTGGATAAGCCAGTAAAAGAAGTCATAAGGGGTCACCTTCAACTGCATTGAAAGTGGACAGCCAGTACTTGGGATCTTAAGTAGGAGGAGGGAGGAGAATTGGGCAGCTACTTTTGTCTACAGTATAACCAGGCAGCATTGAATGCTGCCCAAGGATGAAATCATTACCACATAATCTGGCATAATCACCATTTTGGAGGCTTGTATGCCCCACAGCGACTCACAGCAATGCTTGGAAACTATGAACAACTGGTGTTATTTCAGATATTGCCACCCCCAAGCGACTGCACTTTCTACGCCGCTACCACCATTACTAAGGCTATGTTATTGGGCCATATACACTTCACCTTACTTATGACCGCAGCTGGAACATTATTATGGTCAATAATCTGGCCAACCATGTGCTGCTTCCCAGTATCCCTAAGAGTCTCCACTCTATGGGCCGTCTACTGTACCCCTAGCTTCACCCACTTATTTTTCAGATTTGTGATATTATTTTCTATTTGACATGCAAGTGTCTTACTTAACTTTAAAAATGGTTTTGTGGTGTTTTTTTTGGTGAAGAATAGTGTACCAACTGTATTGGGGGTTCCATTCTAAGCCTACAATGTAGATAGGGAACACAGTTCTAGTCAAAATGCCAGAAGATATACAAAAATTCAGAGGGACCTCAGTATAGTCAATGGGTCCATCTGGCACCTCGTTTTGTTTCCCTGCTCCATTGATAGAGCAGGAAAATGGAAAGCACTAGTGTGAAGCCATGTGGCTGTTTGATTTTGTGGAAAGGGAATTTGGCAGAGTTTTGGAAGTTTGGTATTTAGGTGAGTGGTTAGATGAGTTGAGCAGATGGGTGGTTGTATTTAGCTGTTGCAGTTCCATATATACTGAATTTCTTGTACACGTATTTAAAGAGGTTTTCTGGGACTCCTGATATTGCTCACCCATCAAGAGAAAAAGTCATCAATACCAATTGTGGAGGGCTGTCTTTCAGGACCCATGAAGATAAGATGTTTGAAGAAACAGTGGTGCTATTCTCAGGCCAGTGATGTCATGTTCATTCATCATATGGTCTGAGAGCTGCTCAGTCCCATTCAAGGAAATGCAAATGAGCAGCTATACCAGTAACAACTGATACAAAATATATGGCAATGTGTCTGGTATGCATCGAAGAAGCTGCAACACTCATCCAGTTGCTACAGCCTCTACAAACAGCTGATTGGCAAGGGTCTCAAGTGGCATACCCCCACCAATCAGATATTGAAGACGACTCAGAGAGAGGTCATCTATATTTGAAGGCCTGAAAACCCATTTGAACACCAGCTGTTATATACCAGATACGAGTGACAATTGAAATATAAACATAAACAAACATACATATCAAGTTTTTATATTTTTTAATAAAAAAATAAGGTATTATTTAATATTTTGCCCAATGTAGGTAAATATCAAAAAACATTTGAAAAGGTCAATTAATTTAACCAAAAAATGCCAGTCTATTCTATGTCAAAAAGTTACATTTGACATTTTGGATTTTTTGGACAAAATATGCGAGCTTGCAACCCTAGTCAAGGGCCATCATTGGCTTGTGAATGCAATATTCAAAACGAACTAGAACAAATAGGAAAACCAACTTCAGAAACAAATTGGTATTCCAGAGCCAGTGTTAAATTGAAAACATTATCAGACTCCATGAATAGAATCAATCTGCCATGGCACAGCTTGCTCAGCTGTCAGGAAGTAGTCCACAAAGAAGTCCTTGACTCTGAGTCCAGATGTTCAAGGCCTGCGAGGTGGAACCTGGTGGTCATACACTGTTGAAGTTGTCTGGAGGTGATTGTCAACCACATTTATACCCACATCATATATCCAGGAGAAATTGTGAAAACCACGCAAGCTTGGATCATGGACTTGTCAGCATTCATCTGGCCAGTGCCTCAAAACACCATTTGCTGGGGAAAATTCCAAAGGGGCACTTCACAAGCTTACAGGTACTAGTGAGTCTGTAGTTGAAAATGCATCTCCTAGTGCCCAAGCCTTGATGTGGAAATGGCTAGGTGAGAGTGAGCACAAAGCCTTCATCACCAACAATAACAAAAGGGGTTGATGGGCCAGAGGATGTAGAAAGTATACCAGTTGTTTTAAGGGCCAGCTGCTTGCAAAAAAGCTGCTAACTTATTTTGGAAGCACTGGATACCCAAGCTTGTGTATAACCCAGTAAAAGGAGACATAAGGGGACACCTTTAATTGCAGTGCAAGTGGATAGCCGGGTACTCGAGTTCTTAAATAGTAGGAGAGAGGAGAATCAGACAGATACTTTTGTCGACAGTACTTTTGGCCAAGCAGCTTTGAATACTGCCCAAGGATAGAGTCATTACCCCACAGTCTGGCATAATCACCATTTTGGAGGCTTGTATGTCCCCCAGCAAACCGCAGGAATGCTTGGAAGCCATGGACAACTGGTGCTACCAAAGGCATTGCCACCTCCAGCAAGCTGCACTTTCCATGCCGCTGCTGCCAATGCCAAGGCTATATTACTACTCCAGTGGTCTCTCACAAGTTGCTACAAACGTTGGGCACAAGGCAGCACATTTTTCACGGTCTTGTTGTCAATTAGTGTAGAGGCTGTGGAAATGGTCCTTGCAGGCCAGCTGTGAGAATAGAGGATTAATAAAGGCAACAGCAGCACTCACATGGATTCACTCCAGACCAGTCCCAGTCATTCCACTGCAAACAATGCAGGTGAGGAGCAGGTGGATGCAGCAGCCCAGCTTAGTCAGGATCACGACCAACTAATCAGTAGAAATATGCAGCAAAGACTAGACAGCATCAGATGGATCTTCAAAACAATTTTCCAATCTTTATTCCTCCAACAAAGGTAAAATAGGTGAGAATAGAGGATGACCCCATAGCCTCCTCTTCCCTTTTGCTTCCTCCTTCAATATCTGCGTTGCTTTCCAAATCTGAAAGATATTAGCCAAGCAAAAGTAACTGAAGCCATGAGTGAAGTCATGTTCCAATGCCAAAAACTAGCCAAGAAACACTCAGAGAAATGAATGACAGCAATATAAGCTGTAAAAAGCAATAAAAAAATGGCTACTGTGTAATCCTATGGCCTTTTATGGGTGTTGTAAGCAAGCAGGCTTTACTCACTTCTGGATCGTTGTCCTCACGGTTAGGAAATGGTCAACACATGCATGCAAATAGGCTCCAGTAGACTGAAGTTTCTTTAACTCTGGTTTCTACAAGTTTTGTTCCACAGCACATCAAATTATATCGCATACACAGTCCACATAAGCACCCCACCTGGGTGTGAGTTTAGGGTCACCCATCAGGTGTTAACCCTCTCTTTCTCTTTCCCAGGTATCAGAATGCCTATCTAGCACCCTCTTTAGGCAGTGTTTTCTGTGGTTTGTGACCAACGTGTCATCAATTGCACCCACTGTTTTTCTTGTGAGTGAAAAAACAGATGATACGCGACCATAAAAAAAGCCAAAAATTTGCAATGCGTACAGATGTCACTCACAACATACCCGTAAAGAGTTAAGCTCCTCTGAATATGGAAAACCTGGAGTTGCAGTGACCTGTAGTGACCATTTTAAAAAACTGCACCCAGATATTGCATCCTATGTCTAGTGGAAAAATGTCAACACTATAAAAGATAAATTTCCTGCTGCATCACAGAAGTAGAGCAGGGAATGTGATAACAGCTGGAGGTGCTGCTGTACTGCTGAAGGGAGACACAATTGCCTGTAGAAGAGTTGCTGCCTGCAGAAGGAGCCTGTAACAGTAGGACTGCTTGAGGAGCACAGCGTGTGTTGGATAGAGACTTCGAGATTTCCATGTACTTGGTAACAGGAGGAGAGTATAAGAAAGTCAGTGTTGCTTCCCCTACCAGCTGGATGTCAGTAAGGATTGCAGGAATTGTGTTCACTGAACACTCCTGACACTAGACCAGTTTTGGATGAAGTGTGTACTCCCACACCACACTATTCGCTGTGACATACACATGCATTGAAATCGGTTTGTGATAAACATTCTAATGCAGGACAGGACTCGCCATCCAGAGTGAAAGATGCTAGTTTTAAACACTGTTCACTTTGGCAAAGAAATTAAGATATTGAGCAGAGGATCCCCAGTGTTGACTTGCCTAATGTTTGGCTACAAGGAGTAATAATTAGGTACTGATACAACTTTAAAGAAAATAAGACAATAAGGAAGGTTTAACAATTAAAGTTTTTTTTCAAATTAAGTGATAATCAAGCATAGTGATGAGTAATTGCCCTTCTCTTGTAAATTATTATATTTATACACAAAGGATAAAGATTACAACTTGCATCACATCACCAGGAGGCAGCATCATCTGACTTGTATAACAGCAGACAGGAAGCCCACTTTCAACGGCGCCAAGATAGAGAACCTTCTCCAGGAATTGGATCGACAGGAAGGGCACACCCTCAATTGTCTGAAGAGTGTCTGTCTTTGCTGTAGTAAATAAAATCTTTTATACTATCTTAGCACAAATCCTAGTCCTCATGATAGAATGACACCAGCATATTTTGTCATGAGACAGAAAACAGACATATTGTGTGCACACTCTGTCATACAACCATAAATGCCTCTTCCCAGACACACAATAAGCATAACCCTTTATTGTATGCTAACTTAATCTTAAAACATAAGCATTTACACTTTGTAATACAACCATGAATGCTAATCCCCATCACAATAAGCATACTTTACTTTAGCTCTCTGTCCAGGATAGAAGGTAACTCAAAGTTCACGCATCTCTGAAAAGAAACAACATGGAATCTAAAAAGTTACACAATCCGCATATTACTGACACCTATTAGGGCATATCAAAATGAGTTTTCTAAACTGGACAGTCTTGCTGGGGGGTGAAAGTGAATTGGTATTAAATTATAACTGCCAAGCAATATATAGATTTAAAAAGAATATAATATGCATATGGAAAACAATAAAGTGGCTTTAAGAGAGGCATACCTATTAAAATTTGTATGACTACCGTATGCTGTGAATGTACCGCTAGCTCAATCAGTACAGACCTGGAAGGTAAATTTTTCATGTTTGTCTCTGATTTATAAAGGAGTGTGATCAGCAGGGGAGAGAAACTAGTGATATAAACAAAATACAGAGATCAAACAGAACACCTGAGACAGATTTTTGATTGGCATTTATATTTATTGCTGATAATTGCTCTGAAAATTCAGATCAAGACAGAAAAATACGTAAATCATGTACCAAAAATGGTCATTAGTGCTCCACAAAGTGTCTGGAGAAGTATTCATTATTACACAAAAAGAAGAACAGATGGCCATCACTCAAGTCATAATATATGCCTAATACAGGGTGCTCTACAATCAATCTTGAGTTTTCATTATTGACGAACAGCACTGAACTAAAAAAAAGTGAAATAATAATAGCAATGTGATTATCATATCAGTCTGTATAATGTAATATTTACAAAATCCCCCTGCTTCTAACTTTTTGACAATATAGAACAATTATGCTTGCCATGAGTGGCAGACAATAGCTGTGTCATAACCAGCAAACTCAGTGTTAGAATTATTTGAGTACCGTTTTTATGTTTATGCAATCAAGTTTGGGACAATTATGAAATCCTGCTCTAATGGTGGATATCAACAAAAATTTCTGATATATGCTATAGAACTTGTGATTCCACGCAAAGATAGTGAGAAGAGAGAGGTCCCTCTTTGATCAAGATGCACAAAATCCTTGTAACAAGGTTGGTGCCTGTAGCCTGTATAGACAGACATCTCATGGTCTATTGAAAGATTGTCTGGCCATACTACCTATTGTTAGGACATATAAAGATATACCTTAACAACTACTTGTGCACTATAGATATATGCCAGTGCATTGTAATAATACACATTTAAAATCCTCCTTTGAAATGAAAAATTGAAAGGAAGAGAAGTCATGGCAAAAAGAGAAAATATTAATAAATACATATCTAAACACACAATAAACACATTTTCCTATTGGACAAAATCTATGGAATTTAAGTCCCAAGACACCACATGATGTGCAGATATCTGGTGTCTTCAGAACTGTAACAACATTCATGTATACTTTATGATAATCAATGTACAATATGCAGTCAAGGCATTATGATGTGTTTTATCTCAAGCCATTGACTAGTTACATCAGGTGTGTTTGAGTTAATACTTGATTTGCAAATGTGTGCACTTATGAGGGATTCTAATCAGGAGGTTGACTAGACTAATAAGACTGT
This sequence comes from Eleutherodactylus coqui, assembly GCF_035609145.1. Classification (NCBI taxonomy): domain Eukaryota; kingdom Metazoa; phylum Chordata; class Amphibia; order Anura; family Eleutherodactylidae; genus Eleutherodactylus; species Eleutherodactylus coqui. The sequence continues at coordinate 304,636,169 of NC_089837.1, forward strand.
GACTGCTATAGTCATTTAAAGTAGCATTTTGTGTTGAATTTGGAGAAACCACTTGTTATATTAGTTGTGTTAAGCTATTTAAATTTTTCTTGTTTGATTGTTTTTGAAAGCATTTGAAAGTTTGTAAAATTGGTAAACAGATCTAATTTGTAATGGGGATTGAATAATTTTAAATGCAACTGGACATGTAGGAAGCAAGGGCACTCTAACACCCCTGAATTTTCTGGTAGCATCAATCCTGTACTTGTTTCTGCATAGCTTTCCACTATAACATAAATGCACCTGGCAGATACAGACAAGATAAGACATGTTTTAGTCCTGCTTGGGCTTACACCTAACACAATTATAGAATTTTCCAACTGACACTACTGATTTGCAGACATCACTGAAACCATCACTGGGACTAAATAAATAACTAAAATAAATCTTGGTATTTGTATAGCTCCAACTTATTCCGCAGTGCTTTCAGGTAATTATCACTTGTTACCCCCCACCAAGCTGGGTACTCATTTTACCAACCTCGGAAGGATGGAAGGCTCAGTCAACCTTGAGCCGGCTACCTGAATCACGTGGGGATCAAACTTGCAACCTTCAGGTTGTAGGTGAGAGCTTACACTCTGCACCACACGAAGCTCATAGTGAATGTTCAGATTCCGTGATTTTTGCACGCCTAGCTCCCCCTGAGAAAGAGGCCTAAGGGATGTCAGTGGCAAGATTAGTTAATTGGGGCATGTACCAGAAACTATAGTATATTGTGTTAACCTAGTAGGAGCCATTTAGGACACAAGAGTATGGTTGACACACATATAGCTAATCTGGACCTACAGAAGTTTGCTAGCTTGGTCAAATGCAATTCGATTGTTGGCTAGAACTTAATGAACCCAGAATACATATGACATTGAAAGGGTTATTTATGATCTTGGTCTGTGTTTTGTATTTTTGTCTTAAATGTGATCACTAAACAATAAGGCACCCATGATTTGACTCTGTGTAATAGTGAAATTAGGCTCAATGCCCTGCACAGCACAAAATGTTAGCATATCAATTTATGAAGCCGTTTAATATTCATTTAAATTTATTTGCATCCAGCCTCTGTGGTACCCCAATTTGCATTTAAATTTGACTGTCTAATATAATTCCTCTCCTCATTATTATTATTTGCTCTGGCCCTGGGTAAAACTTCAGCTTCTCGGTGTGTCAACACAAACAGCAAACATAATACAAGCTTGTCGTTGCTTTCAAGCACCAAGAGAGAATTGAAGCTGTTCTACATCAATAGTTCCTTATTCATTTCTTCTTTTACACATGTGTAAACAGAAGTAGTCAGCGGTTCACAGGAAACAACAAGAAAAATGATTACAGAAAGACTTCCAAGTCTTAGTGCCTTCTAATTGATGGCTGACAGCTCAAAGGGCAAGAACACATTGGAGACATTGTTCCAAAAAATATTTTTAACTAGAACGCTTTGGGGACATGGCAACATAAGAGTCGGAAAGTAGATTTCTTACATGACAGATGGCATTTAGTGTAGAGTTAAAGCGTACCTACAATTTCAGGTGACGTTTCAGAAAAAGCTGCTATATGTGTATGCACGAGGAATAACGCTATTTCTGGCTATTATATCACTTGTATATAGTATATTTTACCACTTTTCCTCTCTGCAGGGTCTATTTTTCAATGAGATCGTGGGTAGAGACTAGCTGCTACGATGTTTCCCATACACAGCACACATACGGTAGAGATTGGAGTACAGGATCTCTTCTGTCTCTCATATACAGAGACATAGCAGCACGCAGGACATTATAGAGAAGTAATGAGCAGTGTAGATGTGAATTTAGTAGCTGTGGGACAGTAAAACAATTATGATTAGCTGCAACAGCATGTCTGTGTGTGCCTTAGTGCTTTTTTCTCAGCTTTTCCTCCCTCCCATTGAATTCTATGGGCAATATGTAATGTGAGCTGTCAGTAAGCTGTTTTGTTTACCAAGATAGATTTAGCATTGAATTCAGAGAAAGGCCACATTGAGAGTTAAATCAAAGATTTTGAAGTACAACTCACATTGGACAGCACACAGACAGACTATTGGTCTATGTTAAAATTTTCACATGCGAATAGCGTCATAGGCTATAATGGGTCTGTGTGTTGTCCGTGAATACATATGGACAGCCACGGTCAGGAAATATGGCCATATGAACGGACCCTAGTCAACAGTTTATAGGAGGGAGGAGGAGGAACAAAGGAGCCTAAGAAGAAGTGGAGAAAGAACCTTTTCTCGCTAATAAGATATACTATAGGTTTTCTTATGTTCACTTGCACTAATGAATTATGCAAAGTTTGTTGAAAGTGCAGTGCCTATTTAAGTGGTTTTCAAACAGTTCTTCTGTGTTTTGCTTGGTGTCATTTTAGTGATTATACTAGGGAATTGCATAACTAGAAATTTCCAAATATAATATCAGAATAGCAACCTTTACAAAACACAGGTGTCATTTTCAACAGCATGTATGCTGTAACGGCAAAAGGCTTTAATGATCTACTACAAGATTGTTATCAAATTGTTCCTGCTGGCAAAGTTGTGGATAATGACAATTATATTGAAATTGCATTCAAACAAAGTAAGAAAACGTAATGGAGTGTTCCTATCTGATAATGTTATGGCCTATCCCTAGGATATATCAAAATATTATAATCAGTGACTGCCAACCCCTGAGATCCCTGCCTTGGAAAACAAAGGTTCTGTTCACAGAAGAATCTCTGCAGATTTGAGACAGAATCCATGTGGGTTAACCTAAAGTGCGATTGGATCCGTGACTTCCAAAAATGCAAATCTGTGGCCGAAGGGCTCACTGAAAGTGCGTGGATTTCTGCCATGGATTTCCATTGAAATCGATGCTGGTGTGAACAGGGACAAAGAGCTTGAGATCTCTGGCTAGTCTCCACCAACTGTTTAGGAAACTGCAATTGCGGCACGAGCGTATAACGGGACAAAACTAGAGATGAGCGAACACCAAAATGTTCGGGTGTTCGTTATTCGTAACGAACTTCCCGTGATGCTCGAGGGTTCGTTTCGAACAACGAACCCCATTGAAGTCAATGGGCGACCAGAACATTTTTGTATTTCGCCGATGCTCGCTAAGGTTTTCATGTGTGAAAATCTGGGCAATTCAGGAAAGTGATGGGAATGACACAGTGACGGATAGGGCAGGCGAGGGGCTACATGTTGGGCTGCATCTCAAGTTCACAGGTCCCACTATTAAGCCACAATACCGGCAAGAGTGGGCCCCCCCCCTCCCAACAACTTTTACTTCTGAAAAGCCCTCATTAGCATGGCATACCTTTGCTAAGCACCACACTACCTCCAACAAAGCACAATCACTGCCTGCATGACACTCCACTGACACTTCTCCTGGGTTACATGCTGCCCAACCGCCCCCCCTCCCCCCCACAGCGCACACCAAAGTGTCCCTGCGCAGCCTTCAGCTGCCCTCATGCCACACCACGCTCATGTCTATTTAGAATTGCGTCTGCCATGACGAGGGACCGCAGGCACACACTGCAGAGGTTGGCACGGCTAGGCAGCGACCCTCTTTAAAAGTGGCGGAGCGATAGCCCACAATGCTGTACAGAAGCAATGATAAATAGAATCCTGTGCCACCGCCATCAGGAGCTGCACACGTGGGCATAGCAATGGGGAACCTATGTGCCACACACTATTCATTCTGTCAAGGTGTCTGCATGCCCCAGTCAGACCGGGCTTTTTAATTCATAGACACAGGCAGGTACAACTCCCTATTGTGAAGTCCCTGTCGACCCACAGCATGGGTGGCTCCCTGGAACCCACCGGCGGTACACAGAAATATCCCATTGCATTGCCCAACACAGCTGAGGTAGTAATGTCGTGCTTAATGCAGGTGGGCTTCGGCCCACACTGCATGCCCCAGTCTGACTGGGGTTCTTTATAAGTGTACAGATGTAGTAAAAACTCCGTGTGCACCTACAGCATGGGTGGGTGCCAGGAAGCCACCGGCGGTAGATAGAAATATCCCATTGCATTGCCCAACACAGCTGAGGTAGTAATGTTGTGCTTAACCCTTTCCAATCCAATTTGTATATGGTTTTCCTAGGGGGCTTACTCTTTTTCTGCTGTTATACAACGGCGCTATATGCTGGCTAAAGCCAGTACTGCATGAGCTGACACGTAGGATAGGCTCCGACAGCAGAGAGGCTGGCAATATACAGTAAGAGAACCCCGACGGACGTCTACCAACAACGGAGCTGTACAGCCTTAAACCCTAATGTCTTCACAGGTCACACAGTGGACTGGAAAGGGTTAATGCAGGTGGGTTTCGGCCCACACTGCATGCCCCAGTCAGACTGGGGTTCTTTACAAGTGGACACATGTAGGTTTAACTCCCTGTGGACCCACTGCCTGGGTGGGTGCCAGGAAGCCACCGGCGGTACATAGAAATATCCCATTGCATTGCCCAACACAGCTGAGGTAGTAATGTCGTGCGTAATACAGGTGGGCTTCGGCCCACACTGCATGCCCCAGTCAGACGGGTTCTTTAGAAGTGTACAGAAGTATTAAAAACTCAGTGTGCACCTACAGCATGGGTGGCTCCCTGGAACCCACCGGCGGTACACAAAAATATCCCATTGCATTGCCCAACACAGCTGAGGTAGTAATGTCGTGCGTAATGCAGGTGGGCTTCGGCCCACACTGCATGCCCCAGTCAGACTGGGGTTCTTTACAAGTGGACACATGTAGGTTTAACTCCCTGTGGACCCACTGCCTGGGTGGGTGCCAGGAAGCCACCGGCGGTACATAGAAATATCCCATTGCATTGCCCAACACAGCTGAGGTAGTAATGTCGTGCGTAATACAGGTGGGCTTCGGCCCACACTGCATGCCCCAGTCAGACGGGTTCTTTAGAAGTGTACAGAAGTATTAAAAACTCAGTGTGCACCTACAGCATGGGTGGCTCCCTGGAACCCACCGGCGGTACACAAAAATATCCCATTGCATTGCCCAACACAGCTGAGGTAACGTCAGCTGTAATGCAGGTGGGCTAAAAATTAATTTGATTACACTGTAGGCGAGGGCCCACAAAAATTGCTGTATCAACAGTACTAATGTACATCCCAAAAATTGGCCATGGCCAGCCAAGAGGGCAGGTGAAACCCATTAATCGCTTTGGTTAATGTGGCTTAAGTGGTAACTAGGCCTGGAGGCAGCCCAGTGTAACGAAAAATTGGTTCAAGTTAAAGTTCCAATGCTTTTAAGCGCATTGAAACTTATAAAAATTGTTCAGAAAAATTATTTGAGTGAGCCTTGTGGCCCTAAGAAAAATTGCCCGTTCAGCGTGATTACGTGAGGTTTCACGAGGAGGAGCAGGAGGAGGAGGAGGAGGAATATTAGACACAGATTGATGAAGCACAAATGTCCCCGTTTTGGATGGTGAGAGAGAACGTAGCTTCCATCCGCGGGTGCAGCCTACGTATTGCTTACGTATCGCTGCTGTCCGCTGGTGGAGAACAGAAGTCTGGCGAAATCCAGCCTTTGTTCATCTTGATGAGTGTTAGCCTGTCGGCACTGTCGGTTGACAAGCGGCTACGCTTATCGGTGATGATTCCCCCAGCCGCACTAAACACCCTCTCCGACAACACGCTAGCCGCAGGACAAGCAAGCACCTCAAGGGCATACAGGGCTAGTTCAGGCCACGTGTCCAGCTTCGACACCCAGTAGTTGTAGGGGGCAGAGGCGTCACCAAGGATGGTCGTGCGATCCGCTACGTACTCCCTCACCATCCTTTTGCAGTGCTCCCGCCGACTCAGCCGTGACTGGGGAGCGGTGACACAGTCTTGGTGGGGAGCCATAAAGCTGGCCAGGCCCTTAAAGACTGTTGCACTGCCTGGGATGTACATGCTGCTCGATCTACGCACATCCCCTGCAACATGGCCCTCGGAACTGCGCCTTCTGCCACTAGCGCTGTCGGCTGGGAATTTTACCATCAGCTTGTCCGCAAGGGTCCTGTGGTATAGCAACACTCTCGAACCCCTTTCCTCTTCGGGAATCAGAGTGGGCAGGTTCTCCTTATACCGTGGATCGAGCAGTGTGTACACCCAGTAATCCGTAGTGGCCAGAATGCGTGCAACGCGAGGGTCACGAGAAAGGCATCCTAACATGAAGTCAGCCATGTGTGCCAGGGTACCTGTACGCAACACATGGCTGTCTTCACTAGGAAGATCACTTTCAGTATCCTCCTCCTCCTCCTCCTCCTCCTCAGGCCATACACGCTGAAAGGATGACAGGCAATCAGCCGGTGTACCGTCAGCAGCGGGCCAAGCTGTCTCTTCCCCCTCCTCCTCATCCTCCTCATGCTCCTCCTCCTCCTCCTGTACGCGCTGAGAAATAGACAGGAGGGTGCCCTGACTATCCAGCGGCATACTGTCTTCCCCCGCCCCCGTTTCCGAGCGCAAAGCAGCTGCCTTTATGGTTTGCAGGGAATTTCTCAAGATGCATAGCAGAGGAATGGTGACGCTAATGATTGTAGCATCGCCGCTCACCACCTGGGTAGACTCCTCAAAATTACCAAGGACATGGCAGATGTCTGCCAACCAGGCCCACTCTTCTGAAAGGAATTGAGGAGGCTGACTCCCACTGCGCCGCCCATGTTGGAGTTGGTATTCGACTATAGCTCTACGCTGTTCATAGAGCCTGGCCAACATGTGGAGCGTAGAGTTCCACCGTGTGGGCACGTCGCACAGCAGTCGGTGCACTGGCAGCTTAAAGTGATGTTGCAGGGTGCGCAGGGTGGCAGCGTCCGTGTGGGACTTGCGGAAATGTGCGCAGAGCCGGCGCGCCTTTACGAGCAGGTCTGACAAGCGTGGGTAGCTTTTCAGAAAGCGCTGAACCACCAAATTAAAGACGTGGGCCAGGCATGGCACGTGCGTGAGGCTGCCGAGCTGCAGAGCCGCCACCAGGTTACGGCCGTTGTCACACACGACCATGCCCGGTTGGAGGCTCAGCGGCGCAAGCCAGCGGTCGGTCTGCTGTGTCAGACCCTGCAGCAGTTCGTGGGCCGTGTGCCTCTTATCGCCTAAGCTGAGTAGTTTCAGCACGGCCTGCTGACGCTTGCCCACCGCTGTGCTGCCACACCGCGCGACACCGACTGCTGGCGACATGCTGCTGCTAACACATCTTGATTGTGAGACAGAGGAGGAGGAGGAGGAGGAGGGTGCTTTAGTGGAGGAAGCATACACCTCCGCAGATACCACCACCGAGCTGGGGCCCGCAATTCTGGGGGTGGGTAGGACGTGAGCGGTCCCAGGCTCTGACTCTGTCCCAGCCTCCACTAAATTCACCCAATGTGCCGTCAGGGAGATGTAGTGGCCCTGCCCGCCTGTGCTTGTCCACGTGTCCGTAGTTAAGTGGACCGTGGCAGTAACCGCGTTGGTGAGGGCGCGCACAATGTTGCGGGAGACGTGGTCGTGCAGGGCTGGGACGGCACATCGGGAAAAGTAGTGGCGACTGGGAACTGAGTAGCGCGGGGCCGCCGCCTCCATGATACTTTTGAAGGACTCCGTTTCCACAACCCTATACGGCAGCATCTCAAGGCTGATGAATTTTGCGATGCGGACGGTTAACGTTTGAGCGTGCGGGTGCGTGGCGGCGTACTTGCGCTTGCGCTCGAACACTTGCGCAAGCGACGGCTGAACGGTGCGCTGAACTACACTGCTGGATGGGGCCGAGGACAGCGGAGATGAGGGTGTGGGTGCAGGCCATGAGGCGGTAGTGCCTGTGTCCTGAGAGGGGGGTTGCATCTCAGTGGCAGGTTGGGGCACAGGGGGAGAGGCAGGGGTGCAAACCGGAGGCGGTGAACGGCCTTTGTCCCACCTTGCGGGGTGCTTGGCCATCATATGTCTGCGCATGGTGGTGGTGGTGAGGCTGTTGGTGTTGGCTCCCCGGCTGAGCTTTGCGCGACAAAGGTTGCACACCACTGTTCGTCGGTCGTCAGGCGTCTCTGTGAAAAACTGCCAGACCTTAGAGCACCTCGGCCTCCGCAGGGTGGCATGGCGCGAGGGGGCGCTTTGGGAAACACTTGGTGGATTATTCGGTCTGGCCCTGCCTCTACCCCTGGCCACTGCACTGCCTCTTGCAACCTGCCCTGCTGATGCCCTTGACTCCCCCTCTGAAGACCTGTCCTCCTGAGTAAGCGTTGCACACCAGGTGGGGTCAGTCACCTCATCGTCCTGCTGCTCTTCCTCCGAATCCTCTGTGCGCTGCTCCCTGGGACTTACTGCCCTTACTACTACCTCACTGCAAGACAACTGTGTCTGATCGTCATCGTCCTCCTCACCCACAGAAAGTTGTTGAGACAGTTGGCGGAAGTCCCCAGCCTCTTCCCCCGGACCCCGGGAACTTTCGAATGGTTGGGCATCAGTGACGATAAACTCCTCTGGTGGGAGAGGAACCGCTGCTGCCCAATCTAAGCAGGGGCCCGAGAACAGTTCCTGGGAGTGTTCCCGCTCCTGAGCAGGTGTCATTGTAGTGGAGTGAGGAGGCTGGGAGGAAGGAGGAGCAGCAGACAGAGGATTCGGATTGGCAGCAGTGGACGGCGCAGAACTGCGGGTAGACGATAGGTTGCTCGAAGCACTTTCTGCCATCCAGGACAGGACCTGCTCACACTGCTCATTTTCTAATAACCGTCTCCCGCGTGGACCCATTAATTGGGCGATGAATGTGGGGACGCCAGAAACGTGCCTCTCTCCTAATCGCGCAGCAGACAGCTGCGACATACCTGGATCAGGAGCTTGGCCTGTGCCCACACCCTCACTTGGCCCTCCGCGTCCTCGGCCACGTCCACGTCCACGTCCTCTAGGCTTACCCCTACCCCTCAGCATGCTGTATTACCAGTGATTAGATTTCCCAGGCAGGAAATAAATTGGCGCAAGACTGCAGGCCAAATATAATTTTTGCCCTTTTTGGAAAACGAAAGGCCCCACTGCCTCTAGTGAATGAATTATCTAAGTTTAATAACTGTGCTGTGTCCCTGCTTATGTGTCACAGAACGTGAGGGTAGCAGAGTTATTATAACTCTTGGAGAGCAGGTATTTTTTTTCCCAATTAAGGAAAGCAAATGGCGAACCCAGCAGTAAAGCGTAGCTGGCTGCGTATGATTTAGCAATGTTTTTCACGCAGCTCACACGTGTCCACCGCCCGTAAGGACGGACAGAGGCTGGACAAATAGATTTGTTTTCAGTTTTTTCCCACCAACAGGCAGCACTGCGTATATTCTATGAACCTGAGAAGTTTAATAACTGTGCTGTGTCCCTGCTTATGTGTCACAGAACGTGAGGGTAGCAGAGTTATTATAACTCTTGGAGAGCAGGTATTTTTTTTCCCAATTAAGGAAAGCAAATGGCGAACCCAGCAGTAAAGCGTAGCTGGCTGCGTATGATTTAGCAATGTTTTTCACGCAGCTCACACGTCTCCACAGGCGTAAGGACGGACAGAGGCTGGACAAATAGATTTGTTTTCAGTTTTTTCCCACCAACAGGCAGCACTGCGTATATTCAATGAACCTGAGAAGTTTAATAACTGTGCTGTGTCCCTGCTTATGTGTCACAGAACGTGAGGGTAGCAGAGTTATTATAACTCTTGGAGAGCAGGTATTTTTTTTCCCAATTAAGGAAAGCAAATGGCGAACCCAGCAGTAAAGCGTAGCTGGCTGCGTATGATTTAGCAATGTTTTTCACGCAGCTCACACGTGTCCACCGCCCGTAAGGACGGACAGAGGCTGGACAAATAGATTTGTTTTCAGTTTTTTCCCACCAACAGGCAGCACTGCGTATATTCTATGAACCTGAGAAGTTTAATAACTGTGCTGTGTCCCTGCTTATGTGTCACAGAACGTGAGGGTAGCAGAGTTATTATAACTCTTGGAGAGCAGGTATTTTTTTTCCCAATTAAGGAAAGCAAATGGCGAAGCCAGCAGTAAAGCGTAGCTGGCTGCGTATGATTTAGCAATGTTTTTCACGCAGCTCACACGTGTCCACCGCCCGTAAGGACGGACAGAGGCTGGACAAATAGATTTGTTTTCAGTTTTTTCCCACCAACAGGCAGCACTGCGTATATTCTATGAACCTGAGAAGTTTAATAACTGTGCTGTGTCCCTGCTTATGTGTCACAGAACGTGAGGGTAGCAGAGTTATTATAACTCTTGGAGAGCAGGTATTTTTTTTCCCAATTAAGGAAAGCAAATGGCGAACCCAGCAGTAAAGCGTAGCTGGCTGCGTATGATTTAGCAATGTTTTTCACGCAGCTCACACGTCTCCACAGGCGTAAGGACGGACACAGGCTGGACAAATAGATTTCTTTTCAGTTTTTTCCCACCAACAGGCAGCACTGCGTATATTCAATGAACCTGAGAAGTTTAATAACTGTGCTGTGTCCCTGCTTATGTGTCACAGAACGTGAGGGTAGCAGAGTTATTATAACTCTTGGAGAGCAGGTATTTTTTTTCCCAATTAAGGAAAGCAAATGGCGAACCCAGCAGTAAAGCGTAGCTGGCTGCGTATGATTTAGCAATGTTTTTCACGCAGCTCACACGTGTCCACCGCCCGTAAGGACGGACAGAGGCTGGACAAATAGATTTGTTTTCAGTTTTTTCCCACCAACAGGCAGCACTGCGTATATTCTATGAATAATAACTGTGTTGTGGCCCTGCCTATACAATTCTTTCCCTGCAGTATCAATGGAGGGTGGAATGCTCTGCAGAGGCGATTTTGAGAAGCCCAAAAAAAATGCAGCACAGCCAACAGCAGCCTGGACAGTACTGCACACGGATAAATATGGCCCTAGAAAGGACCGTTGAGGTTCTTGAAGGCTACACTCACTCCTAACACTCTCCCTGCCTATGCAGCACTTCTGTCCCTAATGCCAGGTGCAACGGTCTGCAGAGGCGATTTTGAGAAAAAAAAAATCCCACTGCTAACAGCAGCCAACACACAGCTATCAGTGGCCCTAATAAGGACCTTTGGGGGGTCTTGAAGCCTACACTAACTACCAATTCTTTCCCTACAGCAGCTCCGGTATAAACAGCACTGTCCCTCATCTAACTCACACCGCATCTGAGGCGAGCCGCGGGAGGGGCCGACTTTTATATTAGGCGAACACCTGATCTCGCCAGCCACTCACAGCAGGGGGGTGGTATAGGGCTTAAACGTTGCAGGGGGAAGTTGTAATGCCTTCCCTGTCTTTCAATTGGCCAGAAAAGCGCGCTAACGTCTCAGGGAAGGAAGTGAAAGTAACCAGAACACCGCATGGTGTTCGTCACGAATAACGAACATCCCGAACACCCTAATATTCGCACGAATATCAAGCTCGGACGAACGCGTTCGCTCATCTCTAGACAAAACGAAACCACTGATCTTAATAGCAGTTCAGTGGTTTTGTTTTCCCTGCTGAGATTCCTCGGCCGTGAATACTATAAACGAGAAAGTATAGGAATTGCCCGATCTTCCCTGCACATAGTTTCTTCCCGCTTCATTTTGCAAACTCCTTTGTTCTGGAGCGAAGTTTGAACTGCTGGCAAGGAAGAAGAAATCTCCCTTATACAGGCGCAATTACGCTCCATACTGTTGAGTGTAGTTGCGCCTACTGCAATGTGTTTTCGCCCTAATTGTTTCTTCAGATGGGCAGATGCGCAAATATGCTTGTTGCTCGAAAGCGAATTAGCGCGTAAACCATCAAGTCTTTTTTTTACAGTTCAAACTTCGCGCTATTCCATGTGAGTGAAAAAAAAAAACAAACAGAAAGATAGGTTCTGCCCTATCATTTTTGGCACGTAGAAAAACCATGTGCGAGAAAGATAGAGCATGACCTATCTTTTCTCGCATGTAGTAATGTCGCATGAGAAAAACGCTAGTGAAACAAAACAATTGAAATCAATGGTTTTGTCCTGTTTTGCAGGCATAATTTTCAATACCCGAGAAACATGACAAAACCATGGTTGTCTGTTTAAGGGCTAAGTGCTTCTTCACATGACTGTATTTGTGTGCATTTTTGTGCACAGAAAAATTTCACACTCAATATGCATAGAATCCATGTATAAATAGAAGTCCCAGCAGCACATAAACTATACCACACCTGTGGTTGAATCCTCTTGATAGATGCAACAGCCACACATGGATCCAGACCAACTCCATAGAGCGATATCATGTAAAGAGGAAACGTGGCAGCATCACGACGTTGATGGCGACGTTTCGAGCTTGACGAAGGTCCAATCGGGAACCGAAACGTCGCCTTCTTCTACTATGGGAGAATAAGACTTATTTTTCTTTTCTACACATATTAATGCTGCCACGTTTCCTGTTTAAATGCATAGAATCCATTGATTTCAATGGGTTCATCCTCATTTCTTTTTTGTATGCATTGTTCTCGTGCATACAAAAAAATAGGACCACCTCTATTTTGTGTGTATTTGCACACCAAAAAGTCCCATAGAGGTCTATGGGAGGTGCACATGTATATGCGCTGGTATGCTCAATATGCACAAACTCGTGCACATCGCCACTTCTTTCGCCTAATAGCCATGCAAAGCAGACTGAGGGTGATTTATATGAAGCAGTGGTGCCTGTGCAAATACGCATAGTAGTATGTGCAGGCACGCGTTCAAAGTGCCCTTGTTCACTGCTCAAACAAGTTGCGCAATATGCTCGTCTGAAGCCGCCCTAGGAGATGCATTGGTCTCTGCATTATGCTATCACTTCCTGTAGAGGGAGTATCAAATTTAAAAATTCTTACAAGGAATTTAAAAAAGAAGAGAACAGTCTGCAATTCTTAAATACGAGAAAGTAAAGATTATGACAGTAAGAAAGACAGCTAACTTGAGAGTTCATTCTGAAGACATAGGCGTCATGGAAGACAGCTTTGCCTAGTTGTATCAAGGATGTAGCAGTGAAGAAACATGACATAGGACTGAACAATGATGAAAGCCTTCACATAATATAGATAAGAATTGTCTAGGCTAAGGTATTTTCTTGAATTATTTACAATATATTATAGAAAAATCCAGTTCATTGGAACAATTATGCTATGTAAAAGACAATGGCCGGCAAAAAGTATATAGGTACTGCTAAATAAACCGCGAGAAACCTAAACACTCAAACAGAAGGCAGAATATTCCAGAGAATTACCAGTCATATATTATCCAGGAATCAAACCTGCTTTTATATACATTACCCACATATTTTATAGCTTCTTTATTTTTTGTAAGCAATATATGTAGTTCTATATGGACATGTAAAGGGATGGTAGATATGACAGCCATGATGAATGGCATCCTGAGTGCCCTAATTAAGATAATGTTGTTATTAGTAACCAACAAGCTGAGTGTGCTCATCAGAGTCTTTTTAACCGCCAAGCTCTATGCCCTTAAGAGACCTAAGTGAAGTGAGCGCCCTATAGAGAAGGGACAGAAGAAGACTTTTAGTGCAGTTTGCACTCTCTTCCCAAATAGGATGAGATCTTCCTCAGTGCAGCTATGCTCTTTCACTTGTCGCGGGTGAGGAGTAGTGACACATGACTCAGGGCTCAGTCACACTGGCGCATCGGCACCTGTACACCGGCGCCGATGCGCCCGTCTGACTGAGCCGTTACTGCAGAAAGAAGACGGCCGTACCTGAAGACCGACGTCTCTCTGCAGCGCTGATGAAAGGACACATGACCGGTCACATGTTCTTTCCTCAGGCACTGCAGAGAGATGTCCGTCTTCAGGTACGGCCGTCTGCTACCTGCAGTAACACGGGCGCCGATGCGCCTGTGTGACTGAGCCCTCAGTACAGGTTTGCAGCAAATGGAGTTATACAATATTTATTAGAGAATATAGAAATAAAGAGATAAAGAATGGAATAAGCAATAACATTTATACCTCTACATAGAAATAATAATATATTTTGAACAATCTGCAATAACAATAATACCTTGTGGACAATATCAGTTACAATTGATTAATTATGGTAATGTCTCAGAAGTATAGATTATGAAATATAATATGCAGCTTCCCCTTTGGAAGTTAGCACTCCAAACAAAACAGTCTATTAGAAAGGCGTTGTAGTGGCCTTGAAAAGGCACTACATAGCGCTGTTTAGCTGTGGGGACCTGTAATATAATGACTGGCCCTAGAGGTTTAATCTGAGTCATTTTACACAGCTGATGCAGGTAACCTAGCAACCAGTTAGTCGTTTCTATCCAGCTGCACAGGTTAGAAAAAAAATGCCTAGAGACTAAGATGAGGCAGGTAGCCTCGCAACCAGATAGGTTGTGATGGGCTGCAGACAAACTGGTCAGGTGACAGAGACGATAAATAGCCAGACAACGGTCACAGTAGGCAGAGAAAAAAGTGAGGTGCCAGAGAAGGAGAAACGCCAGACAGAGAAGTGCCTGAGAGAAGGGAAGCCCCAGGCAAGAGAGAAAGCAGCAGTGACAGAGAGAGAAGAACAAATAGGAGCAAGAGAAAGAGAGAGACAAGAGAAGAAAGAGAGAATGCAGAAGAACAGGGAGAAACAAGAGAAAAATCAGAAAACCATGAGTAACAGAGAAGGAGAGTCAGCTTTGACAGTAAGTAGAGGAACAATAAAAGAGATGTAAATATGAAGAGAGGGAGATAAAGAAATAAAAAGATGTAAATACGAAGAGAGATAGAGAAAAGAAATCCAGAGTAAGCTCCCAGTATATAAATGTGTCAGACAAGAGGGGTCTTCATTGTTGCAACTTGTGTATCATTTATTATTCACTGAGTCTATTGAAGAAAATGGCCTCATCTCCCTGCTTTATTTAATAATACCATATTTACAACAAGTTAAGCAAAATATCTGACCGTGTATTATTCAGCACCTCACCACTCATGACTACAAATTGGGCCCAAGGGCACTAGCTAAACTAAAACAAAAAGAAAAAGCAAATCACAATTAATTGCCCACAATAAAAATTAGCGCTCACCATAGCCTTCACTGTATAAACTTGCAATTCTATTTAGGTCTTGCTGGAGGCAACATGCGACTTTTGTTCTGGCTTATTCCGCAGGGACAGTGCTTGGCCTAGCTCATTATCCCTGTAATGATCCGGTTCAGAGTTGGAGTTCCTTGTTATAACTGTCACGGATTGATAGAGTGGTCAGGGAATGCCAGAGGTCAGTACACAGGTAGATATCAGTTCACGGTACAGAAAATACAGGCAGGTAACATAGTCAGTAAAGCCAGAGGTCTGTACACAGGTAGGTATCAGTTTGCAGTACAGAGGAGCAGGCAGGTAGTGTAGTCAGGGAAGCCAAAAGTGGGATACAGGCAGGTATATCAGGTAGCAGAATGAAGGAGCGGCAGGTGGAAAAGCTTGACTACTGTCTGGGAGCACAATAATCTTGCAAGGAACTGGAGAAAGGGCAATGCTTTTATAGCATGTCCAATTAGCAAAGAGGGTGGAACCAAAACAAGAACTGGATCAGGAACAAAACTAAGGATCAGCAGGGAAGCTGTCCAAAAGGCTGGATAGCTCAGCAGGTAGAGTTGCTGCTTGAAGCACAGAAACTCCTGAATTCAAGCCCCTTTGAGGGGGCTGAGTTTGCTGCAATGTGCCAATTCTACTGCAGTGTGGTTCTCTCTTCTCCACTTTCCCCTACAGATGGGCAGAACTTAGAGCAGCTGCTTGCCAGATCTACTGAACTGCTGTTATTGATAAGAGGAAAGCGGGGCACCAGTCATTCCTCTTGCACACTGGCCATCCGTCTTGTCATCTGCACAGGTGGCAGGCAGCAGATATGGAGAGATTCAAGTTTCTAGGAAGGCCCATAAAAAAGGGCTGATCTATATTGAAGCTTCTGGGAGCCTGGCAATATACCAACCAGAGGGAACCATACTGGATGTAGGGAAGTATACATATTTTAGAAACAGGGTGGATAGAGAAGAGTTTAGATTAGGGAATATGATGGGGCTTCCTAAAAAGGCCTTGCTTAAAGCTGTGGGTGTTGGAAATTAACTTGATTGGCTAGGATAGCAGTTTGGGAAAAAGTTTTTGAGGTGGGAGGTTCAGATTAGAGAGTACATTAGTCTGAGGTCATTAGCAGAGTGCAGAGCACATGTAGGGCAGTAGTTACCCTTTAAATAACACACTAATTAAATAGTTTGGGTCCTTAATAGAGATGAGCGAACGTACTCGGTAAGGGCGATTTCGCAATCGAGCACCGCGATTTTCGAGTACTTCACTACTCGAGTGAAAAGTACTCGGGTGCGCTGTGGGTGAGCGGGGGGTTGCAGAGGGGAATGGGGGGAAGGGGGAGAGAGAGAGGGCTCCCCCCTGTTCCCCGCTGCTACCCCCCACTCCCCTCTGCAACCCCCGCCCCACAGCGCACCCGAGTACTTTTCACCCGAGTAGTGAAGTACTCGAAAATCGTGGTGCTCGATTGCGAAATCGCCCTTACCGAGTACATTCGCTCATCTCTAGTCCTTAACCAATTATGTTTCCTCAAGTCAAGTAAATAGGACATAGCTTGCCGTACTATTCCAAGGCCTTTACACAATATATAGAGCTGTCCTATTTTCATCTGACAGGGGTTCCAGTGAACAACTCATCGATAGGGGTCCCAAGTGTTGGACCTCCACCAATTTGATATTGATGACCTTTCCTGGAAAACCCCTTTAAACCTTTGTAGGGAGCATATTGTATAAATCCAGGCTCACAGGAATGGAACGGAATCTGCATGTGGATATCCACAGTGGAAGACCTGTGATCCATCGTGGAAAGTAATTGCAAATGATCGTGAAAGATTGCGTATGCACAGCGTATCATCCGCATGGAAGAAAACTCGCCAGCAAGAAATGACATTAGAATATAGTACATGAAACCACCCAGGCAAAAGTCCATATGATCATATTAATTTATTCTGTCTCTCTCATAACTAGTTCCGAGTGATCCCGCCGCTCATACGCAATTTTAGTTGCGAATGGACTGCAAGATGCATACACCCATTCACTTCAGTGGAGGCTGTCCACACGGAATCCGCAATAAAGTACAGCATGTTGTGGTTTTACTTCCACTCGCAGAAAGCGCAATTCGTACCTGCGAGTGTGAATGAAATTTAAAAATACATGCCTTTTAATGCCCGCATTTTACCGCGAATCTTCTGCATTTCAAATCTGTTTGTGTGATCCCGGCCTAAGTCCCAATGTACACGGGCAGATTTGATTTGTGGAATCTGCATGGGTCACCCGCGTGGAAGATCTGCAATTTAAAGTGCCCATAGGGAAGCATTGGCATCTGCAACTGAATTTTAAGTATGTAGATTTGATTTGCAGACCGTTTGGTGTTAAAAACAAATCGCAGCATGCTCCGCATGCTCAATGCAGATTCCGTGCAGAAGGGCTCAATAGACGTCAATGGGTACGGATGATCCGCAGTGCATCTGCAAATATAATTGAAGGTTAAAATTAGAGATGAGCGAACACGTTCGGCCCCGCCCCTTTTTCGCCCGAACACCGAACTTTGCGAACACTTCAGTGTTCGGGCGAAAAAGTTCGGGGGCCGCCGTGGCAGCGCGGGGGGGGGGTGCGGCGGGGAGTGGGGGGGAGAGGGAGAGAGAGAGGGCTCCCCCCTGTTCCCCGCTACTGCCGCCCGCGCCGCTGCGCATCTCCCCGCCCCCCGGCGGCACCCGGACCTTTACGCGCGAACACTGCAGTGTTCGGCAAAGCCGGTGTCCGGGTGCGGATGTGTCCGTAACGGACATGTTCGCTCATCTCTAGTTAAAATCAATTAGGGCGGTAAGGAAAAGGCTGGGAGGTGGGGTTGCGGATATTTTTCCTCGCGGATGATCTGCAGTGCATCCACATACATCTGCGTGGAAAAAAACATTACATCTGCGATCTCCAGCAAATGTTTTTCGCAGGTCTCCCACTGCGGAAATCCGCATGTGGAATCCGATCCGCCCATGGACATGAGGCCTAAGTGAGGCACAAAGTATGTCAGTTATGCCCAGTTACTACCTTACAATATTTTAACTCTGTTGTGTCTTAAAAGTGCTGGTACGTTTACACATGTATGCAGTCCATGTTACTTTTAGTTTATAGAGAGAAAGTTACAATCATTTGATCATTGCTTGAGAAATAGCTGATGAAGAACTTGGAAATTGCTAGTACATTTCTTCACTTTTTGCTAATACTGTAAGAAAGTCAGCTCTTGTTACTGTTGGGCTTTCATGTGCTTGTCCTATTATACATTGTAACTGATGGATGGCATCATCCTGAACATATTAATAACCTGGAGGAGGAAAGGTGAGCTATAGATACATTTGAAGTCTAGGGCAAAAAAAGGACATGATAATTCAATTTATACAGCTTGTAAAGCAATAAGCAATATTCATACTTTTCAGTCTGATAAAGTTTTTCAACTACCTTAAATAAAAAATGTCTTAACACCTTCATGCAATCCACCATTAATAAACATTGGATGTGTGCGGGCTTGAGAGTGGAGCCTGCTCCTTAAGTGGCTGATGTCAGCTTTCAAACACAACTGACATTAGACCACAGAGCCTGAGATCAGAGATAACTCCAATCCCATCCACCAACCCTTTAAATGGTGTGGTCATTCCTTACTATGACATTTAAATTGCTTGACAGAGGGAGGGGCTCCTTCTGTCCTCCGAACAGCCACCTTGGAATAAGATCATGAGATGCAATTTGGTAACTGTTGGAGCCTGGGACACTGAAGGCTTCCAGAGCTGTCATGCACTCCAGCCTATTAAGCCCTTCCTGTAATAAAGTATAGTAGGATACCAGCAAATATTCAGTATACTGCAATACAAAATATATTGCAGTATATTGTGAAAGCAGTCAAAGTTTAATACATTGTTTAATTATTTTAAAAAAATACAAATATTAAAAGTTACCATATTTTTCACTTTATAAGATGCACTTTTTTCACAAAGTGTGTGTGTGGGGAAAAGTCAGTGCATCCTATAGTGTCGAAATTAGAACCTAGCCGGCAGCTGAAAAAGATCGCAAGTGCTTCTCACACAGCTTCCAGCCGAGACCACATCCATGGCAGGGAGAGCAGCGCAGCAGAGCAACGTGTATGACCAGCTGATTGGTGGAGGCAGGGGAGCAGCAGTATGCTCAGTAATCAGTTGTTTGTTCGGACGGCTCTGCTATGGAGCAGTAGAAACTCGCAGAGGCAGAAGTATGTCTATATATTAAATTCAGATAGAAGCCCTTCGCAGATATAGACTAAATAAAATTTAACTTTTATTAGAATCCTTACTAAAAGACATAAATGTGGGCCAACAGACAAACACAAACCATAAATGACTAAGGGACACTGAGACTTTAGGGTGAGTCAGTCACTATTAGTGATGTTGTTTAAGATCACCGATTGTTTATAACACGCGCATAATTCACTGTCAGTGGAGTGAAAAAATGTATAGTGACTGTAACACCCTAGTATAGATCGAGTTCAATAGAACTGGATCTATAATAACATATGATAGCCCAGCACAGATACTGTCAACCTTTTAAAGGGACCTTGATGGTGGGTCCTGTCGTGACAATAAATATCTGTGTGATTGATGTATTTATTGTTATACCAATCAAATAGCTCATGGATTTAGTACTTATGTTGACGTCAATCATCAATATGTATTGACATAAGAACGGATCATTCAAGAATATAGCGGCTCGGATTTAATACTAATGTTAACGTCAATTATCAATATGTATTGACGTAAAGATGGATCACTCAAAAATATAGCGGCTCTACGCGTTTCCCTGCTGTAGTTGCTAGCAGTTCATCAGGATCTATAAGTAGATGACCCTAAATAACTCTGGGCAATAAACTGAAATATCCCTGTCACGCTAAATTAATAGAGTATCGTGAAAGATCAATGCACGACTATCAGAGATGCGCAAGAGATGATGGATCCCTAGAGGTTTTAATAAACCCACATTGCGCAAATATGGGGATAGCAAGTAAAGGACTCAAGATCAGTAGAGTCTAAACACTAGGTGAATGCTAACTGGACTCAAGTTAATAGAGGATAGATATTATTCTTGCTATGAGCTAGATAGGTTTCAGCATGAAGAATTTCAGTTGTATAGAATGCTATTCCTAGTTCTATATAGGTGTGACAATACCAATAAAAAGAGAAAAGAAATTCAAAAGATAAAGCCTGTGGCTCTGATGGTGAGCCGAAGCATATGACTGTGAGTCCATTATGGAGCTGAAGATATATCCTGCTAGGTCCTCCCTTAATGGGTGGATACTCATATGTTAGCCAATCATTCTCAGATAGTGGGTGCAATGGGTGGAGCCAGATGTGTCATTCTAATTAACACCCCGAGTGACGCGGATGTAAGTTTCATACTCTGCAAAAGGTTGTTACCATAAAGGAGAAAAAAATGCCAAGCTTGTGTTGTGGTCCAATCCAGTTCTCAAGTCGGTAATTATAAGATGCAGGCCGTAGTAGAAAGCCGACACCATCTCTCCAGCTGATTGGTGGAGGCAGGGGAGCAGCAGTATGCTCAGTAATCAGTTGTTTGTTCGGACGGCTCTGCTATGGAGCAGTTGTTCGATTCTTATTACACTGTCTATGGAGCAGACAGTGTGATAACATTCGCACAACCGCTCCATAGCAAAGCCGTCTGAACAAACAACTGATTACTGAGCACCTTGCTACATGCCAGCCTCCACCAATCAGTTGTATTTATAGGCAGCTCTACCACCTTTCTTATCATACAGCTGGGAGGGAGCTGCTCATAGGTACAGCTGATTGGTGTCTAGTTGTGCACAAATGTATACACCATACCTCACCATAATGAGACATGCCGTGCAGGGTTCCTGTAAAGTTGGGTGACAACTAATGGAATCATTATTACATTGTCACTCAGCTCTTCCAGGATCCTGAATGCCAGCTGCAGAGTTCTGCAAGCATTTATACCACATATATCGCTATAACTAGTCAAACGTGGCATTCAGGGATCCTGGAAAGCTGGTTGACAAGTAATAAGATCATCATTAGATTTACACTATATGTAAAACTAAAAATATGTTAAATAAAGCCCCTCTGCCTGGTAAATGCACAAAAAATTATCCCCAAAATGTCACAATTATGTTTTTTTTTATCCGTTTCACTCCACTTACAAACTTTGAAAAGTTTTTCAATATAATTAATGGTATATTGACTGGCACCATTAAAAATACAACTCGTTTTGCATGAAACAATCCATCATATAGCTAAACTTTTGGAAAAATATGTTAGGATTTTAAATGAAAAAAGAAAAAAGTCTCTGGTTCTGAAAAGATAAAATGGTTGAAAAGGTAAAAAGGTTATAAATAGAGATGAGCGAACGTACTCGTTTCGAGTAATTACTCGATCGAGTACCGCTATTTTCGAGTACTTAAGTACTCGGGTGAAAAGATTCAGGGGGTGCCGGGGGGCGGGGGGAGGTGTGGCGGAGCAGGGGGGTAGCAGTGGGGAACAGGGGGGAACCCTCTCTCTCTCTCCCCCCCACTCCCCGCTGCAACGCCCCACTCACCCACGGCACCCCCCGAATCTTTTCGCCCGAGTACGAAAGTACTCAAAAATCGTGGCGCTCGGTCGAAAAAGGGGCGTGGCCGAGTACGCTCGCTCATCTCTAGTTATAAACATTGTTTATAGGTACACTTATAGTTACACATTTTTTGTATTTACACTTATTAAAAATTGTTTCTATCCCCAGATATTCCAAACTAATGTTAGACTAGTGCCACCTGCTGTTTCTATAGAAGGGTTTTCCTGTGTCCACCTCAGTAAATCATCAAAGGTGGATAAGCATGCTGTCTTGCTTCCCTCTCTTCTCCACTGGTATGCAGAGGGACCACTTGTATGATGAGTCTGAAGCTCCAGTGTCTTCTGTATTTTCAAAGGTGATCATGAGCAAGTGCAATTGTGGTAAAATTCTTTGAATCTCTTATCACTTGCTTAGCACTGATTGAGGCAAAACTCGTAGGGCTCCTGTCCACGGACATAGCGATGCATTGTGGTCTGATGCACTCCACAATGCCGCTCATATATACTCTGCCACCACCAGCTTTTAAAGGTAAGCTGGAGCTCAGACTTATGAATTGTGAAAAAAAAACTTTGGAGCTATGGTTCGCTTTAAAACTGACAAGGCTTGACTAATAAATTGCAGATTTATTCTAAAAAAGACTAGCAAAGCATATATATATATATATATATATATATATATATATATATATATATACACATACACAAAGAATATACAAAAAAGGTTCTTACAACGGAGTATAAAAGAACAAAAGATACTAGATTTGGGATGTCTGGCCCAAGATTCTGAATTGTGCAGAGTCACTGAAGCAATGGGAACAGCCTTACGCTTAGGTGTATCTCTGAAGTCTGACAATTATTCTTTCTTATGCCCCAGTTTTTAAAAGTTTCCCTCAGGACACACCTTCCCCCACCCCCTCGGATGTCATTCAGGAAGGTTGGGCTGGGGTATGGTGCGATGGTTTGGGGAGCACAGCAAGGGTGTCACAGGAATACCTCCACAACATTGTCACATTTCTGTGGCTTGCTCGGTTGCCAGATTTATCCCCAATAGAACATGTATGGGACCATCGGGGGTGCCAACTTCGACAGCCTACAAGTTTACATGATCTAGAGGCTCAGTTACAGGAAATGTGGAGTGATATGCTGCAGGATACCATACAGAGCCTGTATGCCTTCATGCTTACCTGTATCATATACATCCAAGCTAGAGGTGACCCAACAGGGTACTAGAGCCCCCATGCCTCCCGTATCACATCATGTATCTAAACTAGAGACAGCCCAACAGGGTACTAGAGGTACATTCAAGGGGTCAGTTTTCCGCAATAAATTCTCCTTTTGCTCTGATATTGTAATCATTTACTTATATCAATGTTATAATCACACAGAGAAAGTTTCATTTGATTCCGACAACTCCTTCTAAGAGCTTGATTTATGACAGAGTATATATATTTTTCTTATAGGTGGATGCAACAATTAGTTGCAAATTTATTAGATTTTAATGGGGCTATTCGAATAGACAAGCCTATCTTAGGTAATGGCTCCTCATAAGAAGTCTTGCTACTGTGAGCTTCAACAATAAGGCCTCTTTCACACAAGGATTGTGATTTAATGTTCCACAGCTGGCACCATAATATTGCATGAGAATAGCTATGACTTGCTCACAGCTATTATTCACGATTTTTCTGTCCATTTACACAGCTGGCTGTGGCGAAGTGCAAGGAAATTACGCTACAGGACCAAAATACCTTGGTCAGCAGAACTACTAGTAATCACTATTTAATTCCTCACTAGGGGTACCTGTCAGTGTTTAGCAGTGCTAGCCACTGCTAAACTCCCTCGCCTATCCCTTTTCTGATGGCTCCCATAGACTCCATAGGTGTCATATGGAGCCACCAGCGTGTTTTAGTCAAAAGATAGGACAAGACCTATATTTCTCCGCAGAATGAAATTTTGGTCGCTGAAATAACACACTTATGTGCAATATCTTACGCTCCAATATTGTTCATCTGAATGAATACATTGGAAACCAGATTAGATGATCGCGATTTTTTGCCATGGCTAAATTAGCCACGATATAATGCTTGTGTGAATAAGGCCTAATCTGCCAACTGCAGGGATCTATAGGCTGATCCATTCATAATGGTACTCCAGAACAAAGCACTTGGCTTTATATTATAAAAGGGACTGCAATACGGGTAATTACCTCTATATGTCCCGAAATTTAAATCCCTATCCATGAGACATTTAACCTCTGCTCCTAATCCACCCAGGAACCCTCACAATGTACGGCATCACTGAAACTCTCATTTGTGATGCATGTGATGCACATGTCTGTGCATAGTACTGTACTTTTTTTGCGCATGTAAGGCCTGTTCATATGCATGTGCAACCCTCCCGTCCTGATTTAAAAGGCTATTTAGCATAATGACATCCTGATGTATTCCTTTTTCACGCAGTTGTGCATTGTATTGTGTGTTCATTTGCACACCTCCTATAGATTTTTATAGGAGGTAAATAGAGCATGTTCTATTTTTTCGATCACATACAACATCAATGGGTTCTATTCTCTGCATATTGCATGTGCAAAAATGCGCACAAATACGTCCGTGTAAAACTGAACTAAAACAGAGCAATTGGTAGGCATGTACCTGTCCAAGCTTACCATAATTTTAATTGGACATATAAGAAAAACAGATAATAACCTCCTTAATGGCTGTTTGATAAGACAGACATTGCTATTTTCTTGCGGTTATGATTCAAACAGTGTTCACTCTCATTTCATATGTATTTGCCATCTTTTTAATAGGGTTCAGAGAACCCCACTGATCATAGCAGCTGAAATTCATTAATCTAGCATCACAAACCAAACACACAGCACTATGGTTGTCGGGAAAATGCCTATATACATAAACTCTAAGTGCCCATTTGAACGCAGGGTTAACAGTATGCAATCTTTTTAAGCTACTGGAAATGCCAGCAACTGAATATTTCTGAATTTAAGTGTTTTCTTCGCCTTTTTTTGGAGACTTTCGTTGAGGCTAAAATACATCTTACTCGGGTCCTGATAAATTAAGACACATATCTCGTATATAAATTATGGATGGGACAGACGGGGTGGCGGGGATGAGCAGATGGGTTCACAGCACGAATCCATTACGAGCACAAAAGACTTGCTTTAAATGGCTCCGCTGGCTTTTATAATGGAAGTTCACACTATATTTGACGTTGGCCACAAAGGGATGTAGCAAAAGGAGGTAGCATCAGATAAAGCACCCTCTGTTTCATTATGTAACAGGTACTGGTATGCCACAGCTTCGTAACCCCTATAAGTTAACATTTTATCTTTTTGAAAAACTGCAAAGTATTAAAGTAACCACACAACTAATATGTATTTAAAGTCATTCAATTCAACTGGATATACATGTTTAGCAAAAAAAAATTGTTATCAATGTGTTTCAGTTTGAGCATACTAACTAAGAATTTGGTAAGTAGAGATGAGCGAGTATACTCGCTAAGAACAATTACTCGAGCGAGCATTGTCCTTAGCGAGTACCTGTCCGCTCGGAAGAAAAGATTCGGGTGCCGGCGGGGGCGGGGAGCGGTGGTGGAGAGCAGGGGGAATGGAGCGGAGATCTCTCTCTCCCTCTCTCCCCCCCGCTTCCCCCTGCTCACTCCCGCAACTCACCGCGCACCCGCGCCGGCACCTGAATCTTTTCTTCCAAGTGAGCAGGTACTTGCTAAGGACAATACTCGCTTGAGTAATTGTCCTTAGTGAGTATGCTCGCTCATCTCTATTGGCAAGTTTACCTACAGTCCTGTGTAAGGCAGGATTCACACACAGACTCGGACTGGCCCATAGAGGAACTGATGAACCAGGGTGGGCCACCAGCCCCATCTTCCTACATGAGCTCTGCACATAATGAATGAATGGGATCCTCGAATGCCAGTCTGCTGCATTCTCCATATACTTCAGTGGAGACAGGGCTGCATGCAAATGTAACCACCTTTCTATTGAACTATATGGTGAATGCGGATCGGGTAATATTTGCATGTAGCTTTTCAGGGGCCACCTAAATGAATTTTACCAGTGGGATCTGGGTACCTCAGTCCGACACTGTTCACACATGCAGTTTTTGATACAACTTTAGTGCAAGGTTTATATGTCTATTTTTTGCACACAATTCTGTGTTTGACTCAAAAACAGCATCAAAAACTGCAAGTGTGATTCCAGTCTGTAAGGCACAGATCATAGTAACAAATACTGGTAGTTGTACCAATGACAAACTGGGCTCTACTACATGTCCTATTTCAAAGAGAGCAATTGCGTTCCTCTACAATTTCTAGACTTCGAAAGGAATTTCGGCTGCAACAATCTTCATGACACCTCACGAAGGCGCTTCAAAGAATACAGATTTCTATTTTCACCGGAAGAGTCTTGGGAGAGACGTTTTAAGTGAGTAATATAGAAGTAATAATAATCTGTCAAATTGAGTAGGAGGTAAAGAATCTCATTAAACGGTAACTGATCTAAAGGGAGCATACATTTCAAAAGTGGTTCTGTTTTCCAGCTTGAGAGGCTGTAATTGTACCAATTCCATATTACCAGGTAATGCAGTAAACAGTCCCTTGGTAAGCTGGTTATGGATGCAGGAGCCGTACATTGTTCATGTTAATCTACCCCTGACAACCAGGTAAAATGTCACCTTTCCTGCTTGTCTTCAGTGGAAAAATTCTGGTTTCCAATTAGAAAAGAATACTGCTTTTCCAATATTTTATTTTAGTTTAACACAGGGGTGTCCAAGCAGCGCCCCACGGTGGCAATGAATGCAGTCCACAGGGGTGGATTGGCCATTTGCTTCTCAAAAAAAAAATTCCTGGTGGGCTGACCACTCTGTAGGCAAGCTGCTGCACTTCATTATACACAGTGACAGCCACTGTAAGTTTCAACTTAAGTAGATCCGCCTGGCCCTCCGTATAAGAAATGCAGCATCCCACGTGCCCAACTACTACTGTGGGTGAGTGTAAAGTAATGGAGTACGGAGAAGTTGGCAAACAAGGGGGAAGAGCCCGAGGTTGGACATTTACAGTTCAGCAGTTCCTCTAAGTTGTAGGAGAGTTACTGTGGAGAAGAGAGCCAATAGGGTCTAAGCCAGCGAGTCCCCTCATTGGTTCAGCGCTAAGTAGTTTCACCTCTAGGCCAGGTTGACCACATGAAGCATTGTTGGCCTGGAGGTGTCATCATGTACTCAGCGGGGCAGCAGTTGTTAGCTTTGTCGCTTCCTCCCCTTTCTCTAATTCTCTCCCAGGCTGCAGTTAGGCCAGCACAATGTGCCTGGCAACAGTACTGTAAGTGAGTCTGTGTGAGTTAATGAGCAGATGGCCCAGTGCAGACGCTAGTTAGTAGACTAGCCATGTTAGCCATCCCAACTCCATTAATTTAGAAGTTGTCAGTTTAGTACTGCATGCCTATGTGTCTTAGGTGGGTATTAATTGAATATTTGAACCCTTTGAATACATTCAGGATTTTCATGTATGCGAATTCTGCCCCTAAAAACTGCAGCGAAATCTGTTGCTTTCTGCCATTGTTTTGGCCGGTGATCCACATGTGGATTTAGCCCTGTCAATGGGCAAAATCCACGTGCGAAATTCCGAAGCATTTTGTTGATGTTTGTATACTTAATATGTGGTCCAAACAGCTCTTCTTTCAATTTTGGCCCATCTGTCGTAAATTCAATATATTTTCCTTAATTGTGATGCGCTTGATCACTAGTGAGGAACAATTAGTGGACTAATCGTCTCATTTTAGTACCGGGCCAATTTTAAGAAAATCATCGTAAATCAGGAAGATTGATTCCGACTACCATTAAAGTCAATGGGATTAAAAAATCGGTCTCACTAATTTGCCCTCCGGAATGTCTCGAACACAGCCAAAGCTTCCAAAATTGCATAGGAATATAACCACACATCTGGAAAACACGGTGCTTCTCCCCAAAATTGGTCAAAATATTGTACAGTGGTGTAAGGGTCAATCGTAGTATAGGGGTGTCACTGAAAGGACAAAAGCCCACATAAGGACTCCTAGATCAAAATTTGCACCAAGGAAGACAGCAGATGTGGTGCTTGTTTTAAAAACAATGTCAAAAGAACCCTACTTCTGGAAGGAGACCAGGAACCAGTCTGAGACTGACTGACGTAAATTACACTAAACCTCTGA
This sequence comes from Eleutherodactylus coqui, assembly GCF_035609145.1. Taxonomy (NCBI): domain Eukaryota; kingdom Metazoa; phylum Chordata; class Amphibia; order Anura; family Eleutherodactylidae; genus Eleutherodactylus; species Eleutherodactylus coqui. Next base: position 304,663,973 of record NC_089837.1, read on the forward strand.
TACTAAATAAGCCCAAAGTACTAAGCTAACTAACCCCTACAAGTGAACACTAATATACTGAAGAATTTTTACAGGATTTTATGACTTTTTACTTTGGCTTCTATGTGTGGCCTCACTCACATAAAGAAATGACTCCAATATATTTATTAGATGAATCTGCTTGTCTTATGTATATTGCAGAATAAGATACTGGTAAACTAGCAATATGAAAATGAGAGAAAATTGTCCTTTTTTCATTCCTGAAAGCGCATAGTCACATAACATGTGATATTAGATATTAATTCCCCAGAAATCAGGCGACAGACCATAAGAGCTAGTTGTGAAGGGCAAATTCCTTTCTATTTCATGCTTATGATTAAGTATTTTCTGCAGAATCTAGTGTATTATAAATAGTAATTTAATCTTTGGTGATGGCTATACCTTTTATTGTAGATATTACATGAAAAAAAATATGGAAAAATGACTTGCAATAGCAAGTATAAGTACATAAATGGGAGAGCAACACCAATTTAAAATCCTTACTTGTCAAGAAGATGGATAGCATCATTTTTTCAGCTGCTTTTCAATTATGCCTCTACAAAAAATCTGCTTTTTTAAATATAAAACTCATCTAGATATCTTACTTTTCATTCGCTCAGTGTTGGTTATTATCCTGTATGTATCACTTCTTTTACATAGCTAGATCTTTTTTTTTGTCAGAATTTGATTATGGAACATAATATAGTAAAGCAAATCCCTTTGTATGAAATCCTCATGAGTGAACTTATGTGTTTTAGTTAACTCCTTAATGACACAGGATGTGAATTTACATTCAGTGCAGTCGTGGTTTGTATGGAGGGCGATCAAGATCAGTTCTGACAGAGGCATTTCAATTCTCCGATTGTTTTTGTGGGGTCCCAAATGGCCCCCCTGTAAATTACATTGTGATGTGCCGTCCACTTGTATTGGCAGCCTGGGCCCTTCTGAAAGCCCCTTGGGCTGGTAGGACTGATTGCCTACCAAGCCATGCCTGTGGCGTGGCTTGATAAATTGCCTATTAGTATTGCATTATATTGCCTTCTATGTTATTGCATTATACTATATGAGCGATCAAATGACAGCAAGTTAAGACCCCTGTGGGGACAAAAAAAAATTTTTTAATGAGTTTTAAAAAGTTTTATTAATTATTCAAAAAAAAATAAAGAGTATTAAAAGTTGAGATTTATCAATGTAAAGCAATATTTATTCCGCAAAAAAAAAAAAAACAATACCAAAATTGCACTTTTTTGGTCACCCCGTCTCCAAGAAAATCTTTTAACAAAAACAATCATAAAGTCGTATGTACTCCAAAATGGTACCAATAGAACTATAGGACGTACAGCTAAAAACTAGTGTGGCATAACTTGTTGACTGAAAATAAAAAAAAGTTCTGGCTGTCAGAAGGTCGCAGCAGAAAATAATTTTATATTTTTCCAAAGAGTTTTTTTCAAAGTAGTACAGAAAAAAAAAACCTGTAAATTTAGTATCATTGTAATCGTACTAAGCAATAAAATAAAGTTATCATGTCACTTTTGCAGCAGTATGTATGCTATAAAAGCATGACCTCCCACCCCCAAAGATGGTGAAATTTTGTTTTTCTTCCATTTCACTCCACTTAGAATTTGTTTTTACGTTTTTCAGTACCTTACATAGTAAATTTAATATAATTAATTTAGTATAACTGAAAAATACAACTTGCCCTCAAACAGTCATGTCGATAGATAAATAAAAGAGTTATGATTTTTTGAAAGTGGGGAGGAAAAACCAAAAATGAAAATGAAAAATGTGATGCTTCCTTAAGGGGTTGAAGAGGTAGTCTAATTTAAATTTGCCATATTTGGGCATGTATTTAGTTCAGCACAAGTTAATCCATAGTTAAAATCTGAACTGTTTTGTCAGTACCAAAAATATGAAAACTGATTGTTATTCATTTTAGCACATTGCAGGAATTAGTTCTATTCAGTTTGTAAACTGTACAGATGGCAAGCACTGTATTGGCAAAGTGTAGTGGCATGCAACATTTCCCTGCACCTCTTAACTGCCAATTATTTCATATAGAATATGAGGATTGTCCTAGAAACCAAAAGAGATGAGAAAAAGTCTATGCAATAATCTACCGTACTTATAGGAACTGTACATTCTCTGACATGTAATGCAACCTGTTTGCACATATGCTAGGGCCACTAATGCTGGCTATGGGAAATAATTAGGGGCCTTCTTGTATCAACTCTCCATCAGCCATTATTAAACTGGATGCAATTCATTGCACAAAATTGTGCATCCCAAATCTCTCTACTTGTCTCATTGCTGCTGCCAGTCTCTCCATAGTGGTACATGCACAAGCTTTACAAACGATTGCCTTTACCCTTTGGATTGTCTGTCCTGTCCTGAATTTGTCTTATCATGATTCATGAACTCTGCCAGCTCTGTCCTTGGAATTATAAAACCATGGTTCATTGATTCTAGTACCTTGCTTCGGATACAGCATTTGCAAACTGTCAGCATTTGTTATTGATGATTACTCGGCTTGTAGATTCCCTGCATATGATCCATACTCTATATGGGGCATTTTAATGAGAAAATGGCAAAATTCCTTAGACTCTGCCTTTCAACTTTTCCTAGTCATACCTAGTAGTGACTTTGTGGGTTCATGCTCCTATTCCGCGGCTGGACTTGGACAGCCTTCGGTTCTCAGAAAAAGTACCAGTCTAGTACCCAGTAAAAATACCTGTTTTTGAACCTAAGTTCAAAAAGATGCCTGTCAGTTTAATACATTGAAATACATAAGCAAAATAAAAATAACAATTGTGATATAGAGACTGGTGGGGCATCAGCCAATTTGCTGCCTTTGTCATCCATTTAGTGTGTAATTAGATTGCATTTATAGTTTCAGTAGACCTTTCACCAGTTTCCCCACTTGTGCCTGTTGAATATTTGCATTTAGAAAGGCTATTGGACTCACCTTACCTTGAATAAGAGCTGTGATGTAAACAAGCCCGCTGCTTTCTTCTTTGCTCCTGTCTTCTCCTGTTTGTTTGCTTTAGAATTAGCATGACAAAAACCCATTTTGTGATCATGTACTTGTGAATGAATTCTAAGGTAATTATTAGAGATGAGCGAACACCAAAATGTTCGGGTGCTCGTTATTCGGAACGAACTTCCCGCGATGCTCGAGGGTTCGTTTCGAACAACGAACCCCATTGAAGTCAATGGGCGACCAGAGCATTTTTGTATTTCGCCGATGCTCGCTAAGGTTTTCATGTGTGAAAATCTGGGCAATTCAAGAAAGTGATGGGAATGACACAGAAACGGATAGGGCAGGCGAGGGGCTACATGTTGGGCTGCATCTCAAGTTCACAGGTCCCAGTATTAAGCCACAATACCGGCAAGAGTGGGCCCCCCCCCCCCTCCCAACAACTTTTGCTTCTGAAAAGCCCTCATTAGCATGGCATACCTTTGCTAAGCACCACACTAGCTACAACAAAGCACAATCACTGCCTGGATGACACTCCGCTGCCACTTCTCCTGGGTTACATGCTGACCAACCGCCCCCCCTCCCCCCCACAGCGCACACCAAAGTGTCCCTGCGCAGCCTTCAGCTGCCCTCATGCCACACCACCCTCATGTCTATTTAGAAGTGCGTCTGCCATGAGGAGGAACCGCAGGCACACACTGCAGAGGTTGGCATGGCTAGGCAGCGACCCTCTTTAAAAGGGGCGGGGCGATAGCCCACAATGCTGTACAGAAGCAATGAGAAATAGAATCCTGTGCCACCGCCATCAGGAGCTGCACACGTAGGCATAGCAATGGGGAACCTATGTGCCACACACTATTCATTCTGTCAAGGTGTCTGCATGCCCCAGTTAGACCGGGCTTTTTAATTCATAGACACAGGCAGGTACAACTCCCTATTGTGAAGTCCCTGTGGACCGACAGCATGGGTGGGTGCCAGGAAGCCACCGGCGGTACATAGAAATATCCCATTGCATTGCCCAACACAGCTGAGGTAGTAATGTCGTGCGTAATACAGGTGGGCTTCGGCCCACACTGCATGCCCCAGTCAGACTGGGGTTCTTTAGAAGTGGACACATGTAGGTTAAACTCCCTGTGGACCCACTGCCTGGGTGGGTGCCAGGAAGCCACCGGCGGTACATAGAAATATCCCATTGCATTGCCCAACACAGCTGAGGTAGTAATGTTGTGTGTAATACAGGTGGGCTTTGGCCCACACTACATGCCCCAGTCAGACTGGGGTTCTTTACAAGTGTACAGATGTATTAAAAACTCCGTGTGCACCTACAGCATGGGTGGCTCCCTGGAACCCACCGGCGGTACACAAAAATATCCCATTGCATTGCCCAACACAGCTGAGGTAACGTCAGCTGGAATGCAGGTGGGCTAAAAATTAATTTGATTACACTGTAGGCGAGGGCCCACAAAAATTGCTGTATCAACAGTACTAATGTACATCCCAAAAATTGGCCATGGCCAGCCAAGAGGGCAGGTGAAACCCATTAATCGCTTTGGTTAATGTGGCTTAAGTGGTAACTAGGCCTGGAGGCAGCCCAGTGTAACGAAAAATTGGTTCAAGTTACAGTTCCAACGCTTTTAAGCGCATTGAAACTTATAAAAATTGTTCAGAAAAATTATTTGAGTGAGCCTTGTGGCCCTAAGAAAAATTGCCCGTTCAGCGTGATTACGTGAGGTTTCAGGAGGAGGAGCAGGAGGAGGAGGAGGAATATTAGACAAAGATTGATGAAGCAGAAATGTCCCCGTTTTGGATGGTGAGAGAGAATGTAGCTTCCATCCGCGGGTGCAGCCTACGTATTGCTTACGTATCGCTGCTGTCCGCTGGTGGAGAACAGAAGTCTGGGGAAATCCAGCCTTTGTTCATCTTGATGAGTGTTAGCCTGTCGGCACTGTCGGTTGACAAGCAGCTACGCTTATCTGTGATGATTCCCCCAGCCGCACTAAACACCCTCTCCGACAAGACGCTAGCCGCAGGACAAGCAAGCTCCTCCAGGGCATACAGCGCTAGTTCAGGCCACGTGTCCAGCTTCGACACCCAGTAGTTGTAGGGGGCAGAGGCGTCACCAAGGATGGTCGTGCGATCCGCTACGTACTCCCTCACCATCCTTTTACAGTGCTCCCGCCGACTCAGCCGTGACTGGGGAGCGGTGACACAGTCTTGGTGGGGAGCCATAAAGCTGGCCAGGCCCTTAAAGACTGTTGCACTGCCTGGGATGTACATGCTGCTCGATCTACGCACATCCCCTGCTACCTTGCCCTCGGTACTGCGCCTTCTGCCACTAGCGCTGTCGGCTGGGAATTTTACCATCAGCTTGTCCGCAAGGGTCCTGTGGTATAGCAACACTCTCGAACCCCTTTCCTCTTCGGGAATGAGAGTGGGCAGGTTCTCCTTATACCGTGGATCGAGCAGTGTGTACACCCAGTAATCCGTCGTGGCCAGAATGCGTGCAACGCGAGGGTCACGAGAAAGGCATCCTAACATGAAGTCAGCCATGTGTGCCAGGGTACCTGTACGCAACACATGGCTGTCTTCACTAGGAAGATCACTTTCAGGATCCTCCTCCTCCTCCTCCTCCTCAGGCCATACACGCTGAAAGGATGACAGGCAATCAGCCGGTGTACCGTCAGCAGCGGCCCAAGCTGTCTCTTCCCCCTCCTCCTCATCCTCCTCATGCTCCTCCTCCTCCTCCTGTACGCGCTGAGAAATAGACAGGAGGGTGCCCTGACTATCCAGCGGCATACTGTCTTCCCCCGCCCCCGTTTCCGAGCGCAAAGCAGCTGCCTTTATGGTTTGCAGGGAATTTCTCAAGATGCATAGCAGAGGAATGGTGACGCTAATGATTGTAGCATCGCCGCTCACCACCTGGGTAGACTCCTCAAAATTACCAAGGACATGGCAGATGTCTGCCAACCAGGCCCACTCTTCTGAAAGGAATTGAGGAGGCTGACTCCCACTGCGCCGCCCATGTTGGAGTTGGTATTCGACTATAGCTCTACGTTGTTCATAGAGCCTGGCCAACATGTGGAGCGTAGAGTTCCACCGTGTGGGCACGTCGCACAGCAGTCGGTGCACTGGCAGCTTAAAGTGATGTTGCAGGGTGCGCAGGGTGGCAGCGTCCGTGTGGGACTTGCGAAAATGTGCGCAGAGCCGGCGCGCCTTTACGAGCAGGTCTGACAAGCGTGGGTAGCTTTTCAGAAAGCGCTGAACCACCAAATTAAAGACGTGGGCCAGGCATGGCACGTGCGTGAGGCTGCCGAGCTGCAGAGCCGCCACCAGGTTACGGCCGTTGTCACACACGACCATGCCCGGTTGGAGGCTCAGCGGCGCAAGCCAGCGGTCGGTCTGCTGTGTCAGACCCTGCAGCAATTCGTGGGCCGTGTGCCTCTTATCGCCTAAGCTGAGTAGTTTCAGCACGGCCTGCTGACGCTTGCCCACCGCTGTGCTGCCACACCGCGCGACACCGACTGCTGGCGACATGCTGCTGCTAACACATCTTGATTGCGAGACAGAGGAGGAGGAGGAGGAGGAGGAGGGTGCTTTAGTGGAGGAAGCATACACCTCCGCAGATACCACCACCGAGCTGGGGCCCACAATTCTGGGGGTGGGTAGGACATGAGCGGTCCCAGGCTCTGACTCTGTCCCAGCCTCCACTAAATTCACCCAATGTGCCGTCAGGGAGATGTAGTGGCCCTGCCCGCCTGTGCTTGTCCACGTGTCCGTAGTTAAGTGGACCGTGGCAGTAACCGCGTTGGTGAGGGCGCGTACAATGTTGCGGGAGACGTGGTCGTGCAGGGCTGGGACGGCACATCGGGAAAAGTAGTGGCGACTGGGAACTGAGTAGCGCGGGGCCGCCGCCTCCATGATACTTTTGAAGGACTCCGTTTCCACAACCCTATACGGCAGCATCTCAAGGCTGATGAATTTTGCTATGCGGACGGTTAACGTTTGAGCGTGCGGGTGCGTGGCGGCGTACTTGCGCTTGCGCTCCAACAGTTGCGCAAGCGACGGCTGGACGGTGCGCTGAACTACACTGCTGGATGGGGCCGAGGACAGCGGAGGTGAGGGTGTGGGTGCAGGCCAGGAGACGGTAGTGCCTGTGTCCTGAGAGGGGGGTTGCATCTCAGTGGCAGGTTGGGGCACAGGGGGAGAGGCAGGGGTGCAAACCGGAGGCGCTGAACAGCCTTCGTCCCACCTTGCGGGGTGCTTGGCCATCATATGTCTGCGCATGGTGGTGGTGGTGAGGCTGTTGGTGTTGGCTCCCCGGCTGAGCTTTGCGCGACAAAGGTTGCACACCACTGTTCGTCGGTCGTCAGGCGTCTCTGTGAAAAACTGCCAGACCTTAGAGCACCTCGGCCTCTGCAGGGTGGCATGGCGCGAGGGGGCGCTTTGGGAAACACTTGGTGGATTATTCGGTCTGGCCCTGCCTCTACCCCTGGCCACCGCACTGCCTCTTGCAACCTGCCCTGCTGATGCCCTTGACTCCCCCTCTGAAGACCTGTCCTCCTGAGTAAGCGTTGCACACCAGGTGGGGTCAGTCACCTCATCGTCCTGCTGCTCTTCCTCCGAATCCTCTGTGCGCTGCTCCCTCGGACTTACTGCCCTTACTACTACCTCACTGCAAGACAACTGTGTCTGATCGTCATCGTCCTCCTCACCCACAGAAAGTTGTTGAGACAGTTGGCGGAAGTCCCCAGCCTCTTCCCCCGGACCCCGGGAACTTTCGAATGGTTGGGCATCAGTGACGATAAACTCCTCTGGTGGGAGAGGAACCGCTGCTGCCCAATCTAAGCAGGGGCCCGAGAACAGTTCCTGGGAGTGTTCCCGCTCCTGAGCAGGTGTTATTGTAGTGGAGTGAGGAGGCTGGGAGGAAGGAGGAGCAGCAGACAGAGGATTCGGATTGGCAGCAGTGGACGGCGCAGAACTGCGGGTAGACGATAGGTTGCTCGAAGCACTTTCTGCCATCCAGGACAGGACCTGCTCACACTGCTCATTTTCTAATAACCGTCTCCCGCGTGGACCCATTAATTGGGCGATGAATGTGGGGACACCAGAAACGTGCCTCTCTCCTAATCGCGCAGCAGTCGGCTGCGACACACCTGGATCAGGAGCTTGGCCTGTGCCCACACCCTGACTTGGCCCTCCGCGTCCTCGGCCGCGTCCACGTCCTCTAGGCCTACCCCTACCCCTCAGCATGCTGTATTACCAGTGATTTGATTTCACAGGCAGCTAATAAATTGGCGCAAGACTGCAGGCCAAATATAATTTTTTCCCTTTTTTGAAAACGAAAGGCCCCACTGCCTCTAGTGAATGAATAATCTAAGTTTAATAACTGTGCTGTTTTCCTGCTAATGTGTCACAGAACGTGAGGGTAGCAGAGTTATTAACTGTGGCAGAGCAGGTATTTTTTTTCCCAATTAAGGAAAGCAAATGGCGAAGCCAGGAGTAAAACGTAGCCTTGTGCGTCTGATTTTTACAGGTTGCACACGCAGCCGACACGTGTCCACCGCCCTTAGGACGGACAGCGGCAGGACAAATAGAATTATTTTCCGTTTTTTTTGCACCAAAAGGCAGCACTGCGTATATTCTATGAACATGAGAAGTTTAATAACTGTGCTGTTTTCCTGCTAATGTGTCACAGAACGTGAGGGTAGCAGAGTTATTAACTGTGGCAGAGCAGGTATTTTTTTTCCCAATTAAGGAAAGCAAATGGCGAAGCCAGGAGTAAAACGTAGCTGGGTGCGTCTGATTTTTACAGGTTGCACACGCAGCCGACACGTGTCCACTGCCCTTAGGACGGACAGCGGCAGGACAAATAGAATTATTTTCCGTTTTTTTGCACCAAAAGGCAGCACTGCGTATATTCTATGAACATGAGAAGTTTAATAACTGTGCTGTTTTCCTGCTAATGTGTCACAGAACGTGAGGGTAGCAGAGTTATTAACTGTGGCAGAGCAGGTATTTTTTTTCCCAATTAAGGAAAGCAAATGGCGAAGCCAGGAGTAAAACGTAGCTGGGTGCGTCTGATTTTTACAGGTTGCACACGCAGCTGACACGTGTCCACCGCCCTTAGGACGGACAGCGGCAGGACAAATAGAATTATTTTCCGTTTTTTTGCACCAAAAGGCAGCACTGCGTATATTCTATGAACATGAGAAGTTTAATAACTGTGCTGTTTTCCTGCTAATGTGTCACAGAACGTGAGGGTAGCAGAGTTATTAACTGTGGCAGAGCAGGTATTTTTTTTCCCAATTAAGGAAAGCAAATGAGAAGCCAGGAGTAAAACGTAGCCTTGTGCGTCTGATTTTTACAGGTTGCACACGCAGCCGACACGTGTCCACCGCCCTTAGGACGGACAGCGGCAGGACAAATAGAATTATTTTCCGTTTTTTTGCACCAAAAGGCAGCACTGCGTATATTCTATGAACATGAGAAGTTTAATAACTGTGCTGTTTTCCTGCTAATGTGTCACAGAACGTGAGGGTAGCAGAGTTATTAACTGTGGCAGAGCAGGTATTTTTTTTCCCAATTAAGGAAAGCAAATGGCGAAGCCAGGAGTAAAACGTAGCTGGGTGCGTCTGATTTTTACAGGTTGCACACGCAGCCGACACGTGTCCACCGCCCTTAGGACGGACAGCGGCAGGACAAATAGAATTATTTTCCGTTTTTTTGCACCAAAAGGCAGCACTGCGTATATTCTATGAATAATAACTGTGTTGTGGCCCTGCCTATACAATTCTTTCCCTGCAGTATCAATGGAGGGTGTAATGCTCTGCAGAGGCGATTTTGAGAAGCAAAAAAAAATGCAGCACAGCTAACAGCAGCCTGGACAGTACTGCACACGGATAAATATGGCCCTAGAAAGGACCGTTGAGGTTCTTGAAGGCTACACTCACTCCTAACACTCTCCCTGCCTATGCAGCACTTCTGTCCCTAATGCCGGGTGCAACGCTCTGCAGAGCCGATTTTGAGAAAAAAAAAATTGCCACTGCTAACAGCAGCCAACACACAGCTATCAGTGGCCCTAATAAGGACCTTTGGGGGGTCTTGAAGCCTACACTAACTACCAATTCTTTCCCTACAGCAGCTCCGGTACAAACAGCACTGTCCCTCATCTAACTCACACGGCATCTGAGGCGAACCGCGGGAGGGGCCGACTTTTATGTTCGGGTGACACCTGATCTTCCCAGCCACTCACAGCAGGGGGGTGGTATAGGGCTTGAACGTCACAGGGGGAAGTTGTAATGCCTTCCCTGTCTTTCAATTGGCCAAAAAAAGCGCGCTAACGTCTCAGGGAAGGAAGTGAAAGTAACCAGAACACCGCATGGTGTTCGTTACGAATAACGAACATCCCGAACACCCTAATATTCGCACGAATATCAAGCTCGGAAGAACACGTTCGCTCATCTCTAGTAGTTATTCAACAGTAGCTGCATTCTCACAGATGTCCTAGCTGTGATCTTGAGATCAGGGAATAATCTTTTAATAAGTATTATTGGCCCGATATGAATTATGTTTTCATATAAATATATGGTTGGCCAGCCGAACAAAAAGCATCTAAACTCATTGGGATGTGGGGCCCCAAATGGCATATTTGTGTATCTGGTAATCATTTACGCATTACATTTGATATCGCTGAGTAGTTAAAATCATGACTGGAAATATGCCAGGCATATATTCCCAATGAGAGGATTTCCTGTGCAGATATGGCTGAAATGAGGAATTATGGTTTTTCACAGGTACAACGCATTTACCCCTCCCTCCTCTAAATGATTTCAGAGGGGGCGGGGGGAGGTGTTTTCTGGAGAAACTTTTAAAACTAGGTGCTCAGAGAGGCCAGGTGTCAGACCTTTGGAAATACGCAACAGCATGAGGACTTTCCCATTTGCTTCCTGTGACTCCACATAAACAGAACCTTGAGCCAAATATCTCAAATTTCATATTTTTATTTTATTTTCTTCTTGTTATATTTTAAGTACTGTTTGCTGTGTATACCTATAAACCTTATCTCCACTGTAACATTTTTTCTGTATATATATATATATATATATATATATATATATATATATATATATATATGTATCTATTAATATTTAGCACTGCTAGTCTTTTTTACAATAAATCTGCAATTTATTAGTCAAACCTTGTTCATTTTAAAACAAACCATTACCTCGAAAATTGTGTTAATAATTCATAAGTGTGGGTTTCCAGCTTACCTGTGATATAAAAGCTTGTGGTGGCAGTGAGTGTATGTGGGTATTGTAGAGTGCTGGAGCTCTTAGACTGGATCAGGGGGTGATTTGAACTCTTATTTTGCATGCATGCAGAAGCCTGAGAAAGCTGGGTACAAATCCGCCTGTATTCTAACGACTGTGCTTGCAATTCTGCTAAAGTGATCGGTCAAAGCCCTGCTGTGACAAGTGTTCACAGCGGTGAGAGCTCTTGGAATAGTCGATCTGTGACAATTGGTGATAGAGGTGGGATCTGTCGGGTCACCCCTCTCCCATCCGTGACAATAATAAAAAAGTTAAATGCTAAATAATATGTACTCTAAAATAATCAGCATAAAAAGCTAAATTTATCCTACAAAAATTTGGCTTCGTCCTTAATTGGCTTAATAATGTTGTAAATTACATCACTGAAGGTCCAGGGCTTGGGACTCTCACTGATGGGGTGCACATAGAGTATCCTTGTCTTTGAAAGTGGCTATAATTTTTCAGCTTCCATTAATCCCTGATTCTGCAGCCTTCTGTAAATTCATCTGCTATTAATAAAGTAATATTCATATAAACATATACATATAAACATATACATAACTTAATTAAAATCAGGCTTTTACTACTCAGCTTTTACAATGTACTGAAATGTACATGTTTGAGCCCCATCAGTGACCTATGAGTCTGGCCAGTGAAATTTGTACAAAGTATTGCAGAGGTTTAAGCTCCTGAATGTCCACAAAAGGTGTAGGATTAGCTTATTTGAGGAAAACCTCTACATAGACACACAAAATATGGCATACAGTAGATTAAGGAAAAAAAAACACTGCTTGTCCTCATATCCATGACAGTTGCTAACATTGTGTGTGTGAATAGAAGGTGATAAATCACCTGGCTAAACATTGGATCACTATAGGAGAATTACACATTAGAGAAAAATTGGAATTCATAGACTGCCCCCAAAATATATTTTATATGTAATACACATACGTACTCAACATATATTGCCTTGGTCCCTGCTGAGTGTATTCTCAACATTATTGTGCCAGTTTTGAGGGATAATTGATTAAATGTCCGTTGAAGGCAATTACTTACATCAGTCATTGTGGCAAAATGACACACAGGTATACTGAAACATACTATTACTGCTTGAAAACCACATTTATAGTGTTGGCAGCACTTACAAATGCCCAAATATTTTTCATTGTAATTATGCCCTCTATAGAATGGAGTGTTTCTGGTATGGCAACTATAAAGCACCCCAAAATATCACCTTAGTTGGGTGTTTTTGGACTTGTTGGATTTGGTCAGGCCAAAGATGTTCTCTTGGTGCATGCTGAATGAACTTTGATCTATACCATGCACTTCAAAGTGAGTTGTCATAAGAAAAAAAAACACCTTTTCAACTTGCCCACAGTCCAGTCTTAATGTTTTTGTTCATAACAAGTGCTTCTTCCTTGTGTCATTTAAAATTTGCTTCTTGACAAGTTGTGTCCCTGCAGCCACATTCTAGAGATAGCCATTGACATTGACCCCTTCGGATGCAATTTTTCTCTTGATATCCCCACTTGTCTATTAAAGGTTGGTTTCCTTCTTCTTCTATGGCATCCTTTACAGAAAGTTGGTTCTACTTGATGCTTTATGCAGTTTTACAATTCTTAAAGCACTTGATTTCCCTACACCGACTACATTTGCGATTTCCAGAATCATTTTTTTCAAAGTAATATTTTCTTAATGCTTTTAGGACGTGATATCCATTTTTATACCAGAAGATAAAAAGTGTGGAAAATACAATGACAATTTCAATAGGAAACAAATTGAAATAAAAAAATAAAATAACAGTGTAATCTTATTTTAGACAAATCTGGACATGCAAATGACAGGATGCATACAATAGCATTCACTTGCATGTCCTAGTTAATTTGCACATTACTGTGACCTAATATTTGGTTCAATCTATTGAAGGCCAACATTACAGTAACACATGCCCATACCTATTGCATTTGTTGTTACGATACTAGTAGTGTGCACAGGAAAGCACGGCGCGGGGATGTTACAATACTGGTAGTGTTCACAAATACGCACGGCATGGGTATTTTACAATACTGCTAGTGTGCACAGGTACGCACGGTGCGGGACTCCCTGACTCTAACCAACGCCAATGTCCCAACCTGGAGATAGCCCCAAAGGTAGACAGGTCCAGGCCGCCAACACTGACCCTACGCTGCCTAGTGGCAAGACAGGAAGCAACCGCCGTACCTATGCAGAAAGCAACTTACTGGTACTGATAGGCTAGGCTGAAAGGATGGACCAATACGGCAGGAAAAACTGGTAAACATGCAGCAGCTACTATCAGCAGTAGCAGAACATCAGGCACAAACTGGGAACAGGTCAAAGTACCAGAGCCAGAACTCAGTAGGTCTGAACAGCAGGACTGCTCAGGGATCACTGGAGAATAATCGGCAACTCCCAGGCAGCAAGAGCTGGATCTTATAGGGAGGCGGGAGAAGCTGGTTGGTTGCCAGACAAGTCAATCACCAGCCACACCTCTCAGATACTAGCAGAATAATTAACCTAGACTAGAAGGCACAGGAGCTGTTTAACCCTGGCAAGTCTGGATAAAACCTACAGACACTAGGTGTGCTGGCAAATATTTAACCAAGTGCTGACAGACGTAACAATTTGCGTCTTATATCAATATCAAAAGAGTGAAAAGGGTGGAGAAAACCTAAATATGTGTCTGAAGCAAATAGAGCAGACAGAAATGAGTGGAATTTGTTGCCAACTAGGTTAGTGCCTCACCTGGAGGGGGAAAAAGGTGCAATGTAGAGCACTATGGAAAAGCCTGGTTCACAGCGAGAACACTCAAAGAAATGTTTTTGTTGCGAATGTGGTAAATAATGCAAGCAAATGTACCAGAGGACAAGAAAGCCTTTGTCCCACTGTCCATAAACTGACTAATAACAAGGAAATGCTAAATTGACCCCATGCTAGTGTGGATTGACACCTTGCATGACACGCAGACATCCTGGTACCCAACTTCACATTAGAAGGAAATCTGTTATTAAAGAATATTTGGGTCGAGCCCAATATGAATTATGTTTTCAGAATCGCGCAGGCCCGCTGAACAAAATGCATCTACACACATTAAGGTCCAAAGCCCAGAACTCCTAGAACTGCATATCTGAGAAAATATGGATCCAAACACATCTGTGTGTGGGCTCAAACCGTATATAAAATCATGACTAAAAATATGCTGGGCCTATATTAGCCATCAGAGGCCCTCCTGCCCAGATATGACTGAAATGGGAAATTATGATTTTTCCACAAGGTACACAGGACTCCACCCCAACCTTCCTGAATGACATCAGAGGGGGCGGGGGAAGGAGTGTTCTGAGGGACCCTTTATAATGTGGGACCCTACAGGCCCAATTTGTCAATCCGCGGGGATATGCTGAGGTATATGGACTGTCCTATCATTTCTTGAACCCCACTAATCAGACAATTGGACCAATATCCAAGTCTGGTAACTTTTTAAAAATTTCTCCTGTTTATTAAATACTGCTTAGGCCTTAGTCAGACGGGCGTTTTTTCGCGCGATTTGCGCATCGCATGTCGCATGCGCAAATCGCGTGACCGGAGGCGAAAAATCGCGGGAAAAATCTACACCTAGCCGCGTTAATCGTCGCAGCAAAACACCCGTCTGACCGGAGAAAAATCGCCGTGCGCATCAAAATGCGCATGAAACTTCGTCTGACCGGCGAAAAAAATGATTTTGGTGCGCACATAAAACGCAGAACGCAGATAGGTGCGATCTGCGAATCGTCGTGTCCTATAATTTTTCGCATATGCGCATAAAAAGCGGACATGTGACCGATACCATAGCAAACCATTGGTTCTATATATGCGCAAATCGCATGCGCAAATCGCGCGAAAAAACGCCCGTCTGACTAAGGCCTTAGTGTGTATCCATTCTGTATTCCTTATTCTCCCATGTAACAACCTTTTTTTTGCATCTTTTGTACATCTAGATTACACTGCTAGACCTTTTCTAGAATAAATCTGCAATTTAAAAGTCAGCCTTGTCCGTATAAAAAATAAATCATACACCAAAGATTGTGTTCCAGCCTCCCGTAATAGTTGGTGGTGGCAGCATGTATTTGTACGGGTATTGTAGAGCTCTGGGGTGCATTAGAACGGATCAGGTGGATGATTTAAGCTTTTGCTTAGCATACGTACAGATCAGCTTGTATTCTAATGACTTCAACCTTGCAATACTGCTAGAGTGATCAATTGAGGCTTGGCCATGACGTTAGGTAGTGGTAAGGCGCTCGTATAGTCAATCAGTGTGTAATCTGGGACAGAGGTGGGATCGATAGGTATCATCCCTTCTCCTCTTCCTCCTGTCCGGTACGTGACAATGGCTGCATAACGGGGCAAAAGGAAACTATTGATTTCAATGGTTTCCTTTCCACTATCGGGATTCTCACGCATTAATATTGCATGTGAGAAATATGGTGCAGGACTTATCTTCCTGTTTTTCTTTTTTCAAACTTGCGCTCACTAGCGCAGAGTTTGAATAGTCCAACAAAAATCCTGGTTCATGCACTAATAAACTCCAAAGTGGCGAGTGGATTAGTGCATGCACCCATGTGTTTTTGCTTTTATGTGAATTAACTGTCTCGTTGCTGGTGTGTTCTGACAAAACTAGAAGTCAGTGTCTGGAGACAGCAGCACCCATCCTGATATGCTAAGACTACCTGTTGCGGTGGCTCTGGGATCTCATCATGTCTAGTAATATGGTTCAGGTCTTGTATTTGTTTCTCAATCTTCTGGCTCTGGTGGGAGTGGTATTAGGTGAGACTTACTTGGTCTCAATTGTGGGTAATTTGTGAGAACTAATTAACCTGGCCTGGTGCTTAGCTTAATACTGTTTAATTTTCAGTCTTCCTCTGGCTGTGGTGGAAGTCAGAGCTTGGTGTTGGATCTCCTGTTTGCCTGAGTCTTCTCAAAGCTAAGTACTTTGGTTATTATCATGTAAATACTGTTTTCTGTGGTATTCTCTGATCCCACCTAGAGTCAGCAAGTGGCCTAGGTACTTGGTCAGGTTTGCCCTTCTCATAGCAGGGTATCTGCATATGGGCAGGTCCCTTCCCTGGGTAGAGAGTCTTTAGGGAAAGTGTTTTTCCGTGTGCCTGTTTCCTTAATTGTTTGCCACTGTTTTGTGTGCAGTTGCGTGAGTATTTCAGAGTTATGGATCCAGCGCGTCCTGTTTGGACATGATACTACCTTTACATGGAGCAATTATCATTCAGATAGTTGCTCAGAAAACTTAGTAAAGCATTTAAATGACAGTCATTCATTTCCTTTTAGGATGGCTTTAGACTAGTGTATGCGCAAATACATTTGCCTCAGTGCAATGTATTTGCACACTGAACTAGGTTGATTTGCATGTGTGTATGCACATAGTACTGTATGTTTTTGCACACGCAAGCCCTGTTCATATGTGCATTCAATCCCCCCCCCCCCTTCCTCCTACTACTCTGGTTTAAAGGCTATTTAGACCAGTGAGGTCTAGATGTGTTCTTTTCTCCAGGATTTTGCACAGCGTATTGCGCATCCCCTTGCGTATTGCTGCACAAATACGCAGAAAGATAAAACAGAATAAATTTTTTCCTGCACACGTGAAATGTGCTCACAAAAAGAAAAGATGACCACAAACCCATTGAAATCAATGGATTCTATTCTCTGTTTGTGTGGATCTGTCCTTACCCACAGTGATGATTGTTCATTAGTTGTTTGCAGAGATATCATTCCTAGAGGGGATCTCCATGCAAATCTGTTCACAAGTCATTCAAATATGAATTACTTTTACTTTACATCAGAAGTCATTTGATCAACCAGTGACTATATTTCAGGTAAGCTATAACGAGACTAGGGATTTATGGCTCATCACCCTGCCAGTGGCCATGTTTGCACTGATCAACTATCATTTGAATTGTTTTCCTGTGTGATTATTTGGATAACAGTCGTCTCATGTAAAGGTAGCTTTATAAGGTTTTGTGGTTCCACACAACCCACCAATCTAAGTGTCAAGCAATTGCTTTATATCATTAGCCTTAGGCCATGTTCACACGGCAGAATCTGCTGAGGAATTTTCCATGTGGATTCCACCTCTAAAACCATGATGGAAATCCCTGACTATTCTGCCATGGATTTTTCCATGAGGCTGAAAATGGTGTTAGCCCTGTCAATTAACAAAATCAGTTTCCAAAAAACCAACACAATTCTGCGTGGATCACCGGCAAGAGGTGACATATTGTTTCTTCACCCTTATCTGCATGTAAATGCATTGGAAATTCTATACATTATTTCTGCCCATTGTCAGGGGAATTGTGTGCTCATCAATGGAACAGAAAATTCCCTTATCCTTCTTTTGATACAAGCAAGGAGCATCGTAGGGCAATGTATTTTCTCTCTATCTCTCGGAAATAAATAAAAACTTAAAAATAAGGATTTTATATGTATTCCATTCTACAGCTTTAAGAACCATAATTATTTACCCTACAGGGGTGTCTATGGAGAACAGTTAAGTGATGCTAAGAACATCCACTCGTATTTGGCCAGCAGTACAGACTTGATGTTTTCAATAAAAAGCAGTTTATAATTTTCATTTTGCTTATTTTTTTTTCCAAAAATGACCTTGGAAGCAAATTCTACTAGTAATGCTATAAATGGGCCAAAAAATGTCTTTCAGAATTATTTCTTCCCTTCATCTCTTGTATGTCGAATTTTATTACACCTTAAATAGACTCCAAGTGTTGCATGCAAACACATATATTCCTTCACATACATTTTCATGTTGACCAGATGTAGAAAAGCAACTAAGAAAAAACTGCATAAGTCATTGACATCCCTGCATGTAAGAAGCATTTGTACAAGTGTTAGAAACAACAATTACCACAAGTGATGTGAAATTAAACAGCAATTTAAGCTGCTATTGGCTCCATTAAGTTGCATCTCCTTTTTCAGGAACAAAGATTTCTCTGATCCATTAATATAAAAGATGGGCAATTTAACTGCTTAGAGTATTAGCCGAATCTCATTCATTACATTGGTGGAGAAAAGCAAAAAAAAAAAAATCTGGGAATCCGATCAGCGCAGACACCTCTTTGTGTAATGTACAGATAATTCTCTTATATTCATAGTCTTTGCTCAGTAATATAAGCTCTGGTTTGACAATTAAAAGTAAATAATATATCATGCATACTGGCCAGGGTTGCCAACCGTTACTTTTGTATAGTTTGGTAAACTGGTAAAAAATTATTAGACAATTTTTTTACAGATAAATTCAAATACATCATATCTATTGTGCAGATACTTAATAATTATGATGATAGTTACAATAACTTGCACAATCCCTTTCTCCTTCTGTCAAAGCAACAAACAACGAAAACATGAAAGCAATAAAGCACGCAGACCTCTAAACTAAGTTTGTGCATACTGTATATACCATTGAGGCAAAACATGGGATCCATATGTGGCTCATAGAACGAGATGACCCAGCCCTGATAGATCCTATCTCCTTTTTGCTACTCAGTGGTAAGAACCTATGAAGGTTTTTTTTCTCTCCAGAGGAATTACCTTATTATAAAGCAGGGTGGTGGAAAATTGGTTCATTGCTTATGGATAAAGCCATGCACAATGCCCTTCTGTCTTATGGCCAACATGGTACCATTATGGATAGAGGAGTCCATTATGTTTAGATAAAAACAGTCTGTCGGAAAAAAAACACATCGACTTTCAAGCACAATAGATCTAGGGGAAGGATTAAAAATCTCCTTTGAGTGGAATATATATATTTTTGCTAGATCAATATTCTACATTTTGTGCAATTATAACAAAGTTTAGTATGCAAATAAATGTAGAAGTGTATATATTCTGTATAGATGGAAGGTAAGTCTTTAGAATCATTTCTCCTTATGGACCCCAAGAACCTCAGTCTAACAAAAGCTGTGCGAATACCTGCATGCTTATCCAAACCCATGTTTGTGCTTATGTCTACAGTTGGATCATTGCTGAAGACAAGTCAGGAAAAACAAATGAATCTTGAACATACAGGGGGTGAACAAAAATTTGGAAACACTGTTCGAAACACATGCCTTAAAATTAGTCTCTACATGTCTTTTTGGAATATGATTTATAATCCCTTGTAACTTAAGTAGAGGTAATATGACACAGATGCTGCCAGGCAGAAGAGAACATCTGCCTGAGCAACAAGGTTCCATTGGCCAGGAATTTGAGACACTCAGCTACTGTTACCAGCTGGCTCTCAAAACCACCCAGAGCAGGGAAAGAGGTGCAGTAAACACATATTTGGCGGGAAATCCCTCAGCCAAGCAAGGGTCAAAAGAGCAGTTCAATGCTAATGATTAAAAGCTATTCTACGTGGTGTTTCCATATTTTTATCCACTCCCTGTATGTTGGAAATGAGTCAGGAGCTGCATAAAAGTGGCCTGTGAGCTGCATCGGACTCCTGATTCGAACTGTAGCCTAAGTAGCTATATATACTCAAAGAATTTACCTATTGGACCTTTATTTGTTATTGGGACTCTTACTTTAATGCAGCAAAAATGCTGTATATCAATAATTATATACACATCATTAATCTGCAGATAATTGTGTACATAATTTTCAATAATGCTTGTATCAGCCGCTGAAACTTTTGGCCCATGGTCTCACTTGTAGCCTTAATATCAATGATTAACTGATGGTTTTCTTTTCTGATTTCCTAACCTGTTTTGTCACTGTTTCTCCTATTGTTCATTATAATGTTCAGAGTTAAACTGAGGACTTAATCTCAGAACAGATAGAGATGCTATTGAGGAAGCATAATATTGAGAAATACAATATATTTGTTAGCCTTTTCCACACTTTTTTCATATCGCACTATTATTTGTTGATGCTGCTTAACAGAAGTAATGTTCTGCCACATAAAATGAAACCTCGCTTCATTTGGAAGACCATGGGTTACTGTCAGAATAAGCTGACAAAGCAGTATCCCTCACTACTGTATAATTCATAACTCATTTCCACCAGTGCAATAATTGACAATTGGATGTGAATCTATCAAGCCCCATTTTGCAAAGAGGCAGTCAATTTTTATTCATGAGGCCTGCGACCCTAATGATATTCCCCATTACACCTCCCAGAATTCCAGTGGTAGCAGAAGCCCCACATTGTTCTGCCACATGTACTTACTTCATTGTACGATAGCAGTGACTGTCATTATAATAACATTTTTGATGAGATTGTAGGTGCTGCCAAAATAGCCTTACTCAGCACGGAAACATTGGGAAAAGGTAAGAAAAAGAGTTTTGGAAAGTGTTCTTCAGACCCTTATCTTATAGTACATGATTTCACTTCTTTCCTAGGAAAAAAAACACATATGAATATCCACAATTTTATGCCCATAATATCATCCCCAACAATAATTTTAATCCATAGGATATGCCACGTTTCTTTTTTTTGTGGCTAGTGACATACTTGTACAAAATAAAGATGATGCGGGTTCAAAAGCTGATCCCACATCATCTGCAGCAGAAGCTGGCTGTTACTGACAGCCGGGGTCCTACGGCCATGGCCGGACAGGAGATAACCTTGACTCCAGGCATTAACCCCTTACAAGCCACAATCAATATTGCATCCCTGTTTCCACAAAAATAAGACCTTCCCTGAAAATAAGTGTTACCCTGATTTTTCCGGATTTTCAGGGAGGTTTGAAATATAAGCCCTACCCTGAAAATAAGCAAGCTCGGTTCTCATCTCTCCCACTGCTCTGGCAGCCATCCTTCAGTCCTTGGCCACCCACAGAAGATCGCTTCCTGGTTATGGGATTCATAAATCCCACCTCCAGGAAGTAATGGCTGTGATTGGCTCTCGAACACTGGTCAGCCACTCAATGCAGCACTCAATGAACCAATGCGATGGCTGGATTGGTTCATTCAGCATTGCATTGATTGGCTAAGCAGCGCTTGAGAACCAATCACAGCTATCGCTTTCTTGAGGTGGGATTTATGTACCCTGTAACCAGGAAGCAATCTTCCATGGGCGGCCAAGGACTGCAGGAAGCCTGCCAGAGCTCCGGAGAGCAGCATGAGACACGTGGACCGAGCCTGCTGGGCAAGTATGATGAGAAATCTCCTGAAAATAAGCCCTAGTGCCTCTTTTGAAGCAAAAAAAATTATCCTGAAAATAGGACGGTCTTATTTTCAGGGAAGCACAGTAGTGGCATGAAAGCAATTAACAGAGGGAGGGAGCTCTGGTTTTGACATGTGCACAAATCTACCTGAACAGCTTCATTTATCTGAAAAAACATCAGCAGGGCTAAGCGATTTTTCACAAAGGTTCATGTGAAGACGCCCTAATGGAAAGTAAAAAAAAAAATGGTCCAGAAAGGGAGGCAAAGGGGGTATTGGGGAATTGAAGTGTGTGATTGTACAGGGATGCTGTGTGTATGTAAGTACATTGGAATATGTGGTGGTTGCCTTGTGTGCCATATTTAGGGTATGTACCCATATAGTGGAAAATGGTGCTAATTGTCCACAACTGAAAATCTGCAACAAATTCCACATCATAACCACTATAAAAACACATCAAAATATGCACAATTCACATAGAAATTGCAATGCACTGCAAATCTGAAATCTGCAACATATCAGTGGTTTGCTGCTTTTACTGTGGAATTGTAGCTGTATATGCTCATAAAGACACACTGTAGGAAACTTTAAGACAAGTCCAAGAAACACAAGACATATTACTTCTTACTGTGGAATCGTGTGGGAAATTCCGCAAAAATGCGCAGAGGTAAATATAGGGCAGCGGATTTTAAAACGGAGGTAACTGCGGCATCCGTCTTTTTTGGATGTGAAACCCCTAGATGCTGTCACATCCAGGGGTTTCACCTTGTGCTCAATGGAGCTGGCAGCAGCAGCGCCAACCCCATTGAGATAATACAGTGAAGATCGCAATCCTCTGTCACAGCTGTCTCAGCTGTGGCAGAGAAGTGCGATGTTCTCACATTGAATTCAATGGAGTCGGCAATACAGTCGGCAATGGGCTGCCAGCAAGCCCTGCAGTGATTTTCGGGGAAGGGCTTTAAATTTAATATATGCTAAAAAGATTTAAAGATATATATACTCACCTCTCTGCAGCTGCCAGGACTCAGGCATGTCTAGCCAGGTCTTCTCCTGAACTGCTATGAAGTGCTTTCAGCAGGCAGGGATTTAAAATCTTTGCCTGCTGAGGGCTGCCTCTGATTGGCTAAGCACTGTGACCAATTACAGGCAGCTCTCAGCTATTGAATGACAGCTGAGAGCTGCCTCTGATTGGTCACATTGCTCAGCAAATCAGAGGCAGCCCTTTCAGCAGGCGGGGATTTTAAATCCCTGCCTGCTGAAAGCACGTCATAGCAGTGCAAGGAGAAGACCTGGCTAGGTGTGCCTGAGCCCCGGCAGCTGCAGAGAGGTGAGTATTTTCGGGTACACATTTTAGGGATGAGTTTTAGAGAAGGGCTTTTATTTAAAGACCTTCCCAGAAAATCACTGCAGGGCTTGCCGGCAGCACATTGATTTCAATGGCACCGGCTGTAGCATCCTCTCTATTGAATTCAATGGGAGAACATCGCGCTCCTGTGCCACAGCTGTGCTAGGGGATTTCTTCATCTCTGCGGCAAGTCCCATTGTCTCTGAACATTGTGACAAGGGGATTCCCCACGGAGATGAAGAACTCCTCTGCCACAGAGGGCGATGTTCTCTGTATGTCAATAGGGCCGCCACTGCTGCCGCCGGCTCCATTAACAACAAGTTGAAGCCCTTGGATGTGACAGCATCCAGGAGTTCCACATGCAAGGAATCCCCTGCTGCAGCTGTCACAGCTGTAGTAGGGGATAGCGGGCAGCACACTTTATGTGCACAAAAACGAGGCCAAGTGTGCTTTTTTTTTTTTTTTTTTTTTTTAGCGTGACGCCCGCTTTGGTCATGCAAATTTTTTTAGGCATGCATTTTTGTGCATATAAATTCACACATAGAAACGTCCATCTGACTGAGCACTGACAAAGCTCAATCTGCATGTGGATCTGCAGCAGCATGCAACCTAACCATTACAGGCTATGAGACCTTCCACACGGGATAGACTAAGCTGGCCGCCTGCACACGAGCGTTCCGGATTCCGCTAGCGGATTTTCACGCGCGTATGGTACCTAAATGTGCTTGCGGATAGGTGCGGATGCGTGAAAAATCACGCGCGGATATACGCGGATGTGTTGCGGAAAAAAAAGCGCAGAAAAACCAGCAGACACCCCTTATTGTAAACCCAACCCCTAGAGAACTGCCCATTCCTTGGAAAACAGCTTAGAAAACCAACACCCAGACTCCGTTTTGGCCCTCTTGCTTGTGCGAGCACCGTTAAATTATTGATGTCTTTGTGGGCATGGTTGATCCATGTAACTTTTTTCAGGCGCTTCTCCAGCGTGACTTTATTTCAGTCACTGCAAAAAAATTCACAAGAGGAATTCATTACTACAGATTTGGCATTCTTACATCCTGCATTGGCAAGACATACTACCTATCTCCCTCTACAAATTTGCCTGTGAAGCTCTGTGCTGTGTGTTGGGACGCCTCCTACCATGCCTACTTCCTGTAGTCATAGCAACCAGTGACTCCATCCGCAGCTGCACTGCGGATGTACTGCGTGAAAAAACGCACCCATTCACTTGTATTGGAGGCTTCACGAGCAGAATCCGACCCAAATTAGAACAGGTCGCAGATTTTTTCAAGCGCGTGAAAAAACGCGATACAAATCCGTCCGTCTGGGGACAACTTCGGATCCTCATAGGAGTATATTGGCTGCGGTCTGGGGCAGATAATGTGCCTAAAATAACGCGCTGGAAGTTCCGTTCGTGTGCAGGCACCCTAAGCTGCATGATGCACCGCCAGCTGCAGTAAATTCAGCACCACAATTTGCAGGCTACCTGCAGGTTTTACCTCAGAATTGAAAATGGTTTAAAAGCTTTCTTCAATCCCACATCAAAACCCACAGTTAGACCTGTGGATTTTGTTGTGGTATCACCCAGTTGAAAATTTGGCTGCCTCCTGCGGTGTGATTATATCCAGTGTGAAAGGTCCCAATGGGTTTCTTTGAAGCAGATCTGCTGGGAGATTTAACCCTGGTATTTCAAGGGTTGTGTTCAGCAGCACAAATAAACATGCTGCAGATTTTGAATCTGAAGTGCTTTTAAAAAACACTGCAGATTCCTTGTGGAAAAATGTGAAGAAGACTTTAGAACTTTCCTGCACATGCCTTGAATTCATGAATGGGTGAGTGAGAGCTGCCTCTGATTGGCTGAGGGCTGTGACCAATCAGAGCCAGTCCATTCAGCAGGCGGGGATTTCAAATCCCCGTCTGCTGAATACTACAGAAAGCAGTTCAAGAGAAGAGCCAGCTGGACACGGCTGATCTCCGGCAGCTGCAAAAAGGTGAGTATATATATATATATATATATATTATTTTTTACACTTTTTTGGATGGTTTTCAGGGAAGGGCTTATATTTGAAGCCCTTCCCCGAAAATTAATGCAGCACTTGCCGGCAGCCCATTGCTTTCAATGGAGCTGGCTGTATTGCCGGCTCCATTGAATTCAATGGGAGAACATCATTACAGCTGTGGCAGAGGAGAACGATCTTTAGTATATGTTCTCAATGGGGTCGGCGCTGCTGCCGTCGGCCCCATTGAGCGCATATATAAGAACAACGATTTGTGTAGAATGCAGTTACATGCATTCTGCGAATCGTTGTGTCATATAATTCTCGGCACATCCGCATAAAAAACGGCCATGTGACCGATCCCATTGCAAAGCATTGGGTATATATATTTGCAGATCACAAGCGCATCTGCAAATTGGGCAAAAAAATGCCCATGTGACTAAGCCCTCAGTTTGATACATTGAGTGACTGCCAGGGAAGGTCAGAGTTCCTATGTTAAGTCCAGCGGCACTGTTGTGCTTCAGCCAGCAGTGCCGCTAAAGAGAGTCAAGCTTTGCTAAGCTACATTCATATCAAGTTGATAAGAAGAACAGCGCTTACCAGTTTGACTGTCGCCATGTCCCCAATATGTGGAAGACCAAGTCGTGGACGGCGAACAGTTCAAGCCGAATCCTCAGTTCGACAGTTCTAAAAACATTTACAGCCATTTTTCCAAACATTTTATGTTTGCGTAGCGAATAACGGGTCAATCTAGTTTTTTTATTTGAAGTGCAGTTACTCTTTAATTAACATAATTCACTTAGTAGGGTCAGATATAACTGAATACTTACACTGTTTTCACTGTGCTTGGTTCAAAACTTGCTTGCAGAATTGGATGCAATGGGGTCTTTTTTGACCCAATCAAGTGATTTAAGGGTTAAAAGTCAGAGGCGTTTTTTTTTGGTATGCAGGGGATGCGGTTGCACCTGGGCCCATAAGGTCCCTCTTCTCCATACCTAGTAGTATGAATAAAACATTATAGTTAGGGGCCCTGTTACAGGTTTAGCATTGTGGTCCCGAATCTTCAAGTTACGCCTCTGTAAAAAGTGATCCCTATTGGGCAGTCAGTTAAAATGTATGTCACCACCAACAGTGTAGCAAATTCTGCTCCATTTGCAATGAATAGTTCACTGCGGGAAAAGATTCTTATTCATGAAAGAAGAATAATTATTGATACCTAAGCATCCATGTTATAGTTTTCTCTGGTTCGCATCATTTCTATGTCGTGTTGCATTCCTGTAAAATAGGAGCTTGCGGATGTCTAGACTGTGTTGGATTTCTTGCTGAGACCTGAATCCAAACAGAGCTTGTCTTCTACTTTGAGTAATCATTAGCTGGTAATTTCTTGGGGCTGTAGGCAGCTTGTAAAGCATGTGTTGAGCTGGTGTTTTGTACTATGGTTTAGATTAACACGCCGAGAGTTTGGAGGAAGCCCAGGGTGACAGTGCTTTGCTTGACTATTCATTTTCATCCATTCCAGCTGGGAGCTTGCAGCCATTTTAAAGGGACTTATAACAGAGCAGAATGGTGTAAAATGAGTCTGTTCTTTGCTCTTCATGCCTGAGAGCAAATGGAGTGTACATTCATTTTTATGCACAGAGGTCTGTCAAATGTAGGCAATTTGGTGCCAGGAAAAAGAGGACATGATAAATCTGTCACACTGATATTTGTAGGGAGAAATGCAAGGCTTAGAATAAATGTAATAAGAAAATATTTACTTTCCATTTAGTGTTATCTCTAGTCATCAGCAAGATACCTATGTAGATATTTGTATGGCATCGGAAAATGAAATAATATATACTCATACATTTGTCTCTTGGTGATCCCAACACTGTAAAAAGTTTGGATGCTCTATAATTGTATATGATCAATAGATGTAAAAGTTAAATACCAGCAATCCATACAGCCTCTTCCTCCTAGAGACCTGTGTGGGTTCAATATATGAAACATACGTACTTGCACAAGTTTTATGCAATGGATACGGTTACACCTGGGCCTAGAAGCCTTAGTGGGCCCATAATGCCTCTCTTCTCCATATAGGGAGCTCAGCACTATGAAGAAAGCATTATAGTTGTGGGCCCTGTTACAGGTTTTGCATTAGGGCCCAGGAGTTTCAAGTTACATCTTTGCATAAGGGCTTATTCACACTGGCGTATATCAGTCGGGTTATCACACCTGGCCGATATGCGCTGCTCCTCTCTGCGAGGGGAGAAGGCAGGCCACTTGCTAGTGCACTAAGCTCCCGCCTCCTTTCCACCCCTCACCACTGTTTGCAATGGGAGGGGGCAGAACTTGGCTCTGCCCCGCCCCTCTCATTGCAAACAGTGGCGAGGGGTGATGAGGGGGCGGGAGCTCAATGCACTAGCTCCCTTCCCACCTCTTCAACTTGCAGAGAGGGGCTGCGTATTTAGGCCAGGCGTGAAAACCTGACCCATATACGCCTGAATAAGCCCTAAACCTAAGGTCTTAACCACATGGATGCATGCGCTAACACGCACGTATTAGCATATGAACCCGGGGCTTTTTTTAACTATTGCACGTGAGTTTGCAAAAGAAATGGGTAGGTGCTGTCCTATCTTTCTTGCATGTAGAAATACTATGTGCGGGAAAAATAGGGCAAGTCCTATGTTTTCTCGTGTGTTAATCCCGATAGGGTAAGAATTCACTATTGATTTTCACTATTTTCCTTGTGTAAGAATTCCAATAGTGAAAACAGAACCATTGAAAACAAAGGTTTCATTTCATCACTTTACGCAGCCATGACTTTTATGGCTGCATAACAGGACTAAAACACACCCATCTGTTTAAGTCCCAAGACATAAGTACATGCTAATAATCAGGGTAGCAAAACTGGATCTACACAAAATGGTCATATAGTTTGTTGCCTAATGGGCAAGGGAAAATCACAGCCGCATAGCAGGACAAAACAAAACTATCATTTCAATACTTTGGTGTTCACTATTGGGATTCTTAAGCAAGGACAATAGGGCAGGACCTTTCTTCCTACTTTTTTTTAAAAAACTTGCATGCAATAGCGCAGATTTTGAATGGTCAAAAAAAATTGAAAGACCCGATTCATCCATTAATATGCTCCATAACATGCGCCCATGTGTTTTTGCCCTAAGTGTTTCTAAGGACTCCTTTACACTAGCGAGCGCATCTTCACATTCAGTGTTTTTGCACGCGCATTTCCGTTAGGGGAAAAAATATATGACATGCTCTGTTTTATGTGCATTTACACCATAGGTGTCTATGGGTCTGTGCGATTTTTGCGGTGTTAATTGATAACATTGAGGACAAATTAGGCTGCTCAGCCAGTTCAAAACTGGCGTGGGCCCAGCTGTGCAAAAAAGTACAGTCAAATGTGCAGGAACACTCACAAAAGCACTTGATAGCACTCCATTCAGAGCGCAATCATGTCAGCCTCTCGTGAGCTTATATACAGTATGCATAAGCTTATGTGCACACGCAAAGATGCATATGCACACTGGCGTATTTGGGGCAGTGCACAGTCCCTGTTGATCCACAGATAGCACATGAAATAATCACAGCCATTCATCAAGTGCTGGCTGTGATTGGATAAGTGTCAGCCAATCACAGCCAGCGGTTCCAGGAGGCGGGGAATTCTCAATCACCGGCCAGAAGATGAAAAAGAGAAACAGTGCTGGGACCCTGGAAGAAGCTGTAGCGGCGCCCCGGACCGCGCGCGAGAGGTGATGTATAGTTTTTTTTTTTCTTTAGCTATAGCTTATTTTCGGGGTAGGGCTTATATTTCAAGTTTCTCCCCAGAAAATACTTGCATGTGATGCTACAAAGTCACATGACTCTGTAGCGCTACAAAATCGTGGTTTTGCCACGAGAAGTCGCAGCGATATCGCACAGACGGGCAACGCGATATCGCCGCGATTTTCTTGCGGCGATGCCATGTTGTCCATGTTAAGGAGGCCTTATTGGCAGAAAGTTAATAAGACTTTCCAATGTTAAAGGGGTTGTCCCGCGGCAGCAAGTGGGTCTATACACTTCTGTATGGCCATAATAATGCACTTTGTAATGTACATTGTGCATTAATTATGAGCCATACAGAAGTTATAAAAAGTTTTTCACTTACCTGCTCCGTTGCTAGCGTCCTCGTTCCCATGGAGCCGACTAATTTTCGCCGCCTAATGGCCAAATTAGCCGCGCTTGCGCAGTCCGGGTCTTCTGCTTTCTTCAATGGGGCCGCTCGTGCAGGATGCCGGCTCCGTGTAGCTCCGCCCCGTCACGTGCCGATTCCAGCCAATCAGGAGGCTGGAATCGGCAATGGACCGCACAGAAGCCCTGCGGTCCACCGAGAGAGAAGATCCCGGCGGCCACCTTCAGCAGGTAAGTATAGAAGTCACCGGAGCGCGGGGATTCAGGTAAGCGCTGAGCGTTTTTTTTTAAAGTCCCTGCATCGGGGTTGTCTCGCGCCGAACGGGGGGGGGGGTTGAAAAAAAAAAAAAACGTTTCGGCGCGGGACAACCCCTTTAAGGCCTGTTTCACACGGGCGACAAAGCCGCGCGATTTTCTCGCATTGCGACAATGCTAGAAATCGCATGTATGTGAAGCCCATGCTTTCCTATGGGTTCCTTCACATTTGCTATGTTTTGTAGCATACAAAATTGTGAGTCGAAAACCTCGCGGGCCCGGCGATATGCCCGCGACATGCGATGTTTTGTAGCCCATGTTT
Organism: Eleutherodactylus coqui; assembly: GCF_035609145.1. Taxonomy (NCBI): domain Eukaryota; kingdom Metazoa; phylum Chordata; class Amphibia; order Anura; family Eleutherodactylidae; genus Eleutherodactylus; species Eleutherodactylus coqui. The sequence continues at coordinate 304,693,523 of NC_089837.1, forward strand.
CCCTATGGAGCCTTCCTCTCTGTCGCATTACATGAAAACACGGTTTTCGTACGGTGTGATGCCACTTTGACAGGAGGAACTCCTACTGTCAAAGCCAAATCTAAGCCCTGGCTGCAGAAAAAAAACTAAGAAAATCGTATACATCACCTAGTAGCACTGCCTGCTCTGCTAATCAGAGCCAGCGATCGATGAACCAATCACAGCGATTCATTGTTCGCCCCTGTAGCACCACTTGTAACTTTGTAGCGCCACAAAATCGCAGTATCGTTCTGAGAAAATGGCTATGCGATATTTCTTCATTTTTCTTGCGGCGATATCATGTCGCCCATGTGAAACAGGCCTAAAATCGCATTGCCTGAAAATCGCAAGTTCGTGTTATGTGATGCGATAAACAAGGATGCTCTATAGAAAAACATGGCGTACAAAACATAGCAAATCGGGGATGTATAGAGCACGTCGCAATTTTGTAGTCTCGCAATGTAGCAGGCTACAAAATATAGCTCATGTGGAAGAACCCATTGGAAACCATGAGCTTCACATACATACGTTTTGTAGCGCGATTTTGTAGCCCGTGTGAAAGATGCCTTATAGTCACAGTATCTGCAAATAAAAGTATGTTAAAAATACATAATGCATAAATGTAACAGGAAATTCCAGAGAGCCTCATTGGTGCATGAAACAGCTCAAAAACACAGCAGCAAGGGATCAGTATGAGGACTTATGTACACGAGCGTATATCAGCTGGCGTTTTCACGGCCAGCCGATATACGCTTCTATCTGAGCAGTCCCCCCCCCCCTTTCCCTCCCCCTCACCAGCTCCCTGTCTCTCCCCTCCTTTCTGAGCGGTTTGCAATCGGAGTTGACGGGTCGGAGCTAAGCCCTGCCCCTCCCCACCCCTTGTCTGCAGCCAGCAAAGGGAGTGGGCGGGACAGAGTGAAGCTTTGCTCCGCCCCATCCCTCCCTTTCCCATTGCAAACACCGGAGGGGAGGAGAGAGGCAGAGAGTCGGTGAGGGTGAGGAAAGGGGGGGAACTGCTTAGATGAAGGTGTATATCGGGCGGCTGTGAAAGCGCTGGGCGATATACGTTTGTGTAAATAAGCCCTGAGTGCAGTATTGTGTAAGGGGTGCTAGTCAGTGCACTAATCAGTTTAAGCTGGATCACCCCTTACATGTTGCTTATTATGCATATACATTATATTGCATATGCAGTGGTAAGTGACATAGTGCTTGGCTTTCTGTAGCCCTGCAATCTTATTTTAGTAAGCTGAGACCTGAAGATTTCTACTATTTTTGGGTTAATTTAGGATAGTCCTAATAATAGTTTGTATTATGTATTATGAAATATCCAGAACTGAAGTTTGATCACCATAGAATCCGGTCCTAGGTTTGGTTCAGTAGAACACGAGGTGGAGGGGGTCCATTACTGTAATTGGATATTCTAGAATCAAAGGTGGTGGCTCATTATGAGTTAAGGTTAAAAGCTATACAAGTCCCTTGCCCAGTGAGGGTCCATACACAAACATGTTGCACATACAGTTTATGCACTGAGATATTTCTGTGACCTTTTAGTAATTGCAGGCAATTTACGGAAGAATGAAATATGAACAGTCTTGTCTTGTTTGCTGTTTGTACACAAGAGTAATCCAAGAATGTCATTTTGCCGTTGCTTTATTTTCCATGATTATGCCCATAGATGTTTAAGGGGTAAACAGATAATAATAAACATGAGGAAAATAAGCCTGAACATTAATTGTAACTGCACAATGCTGTTTTCCATAATTATTCTCATAAGGTTATTACTTTTCAATGTTTTATTTTCCTTTTGTGTCATTTTGTTATCAAATGAAAATAAATTGCTTTTCAAATTACTTGTTATGTTTTATGGGAATATGTAGTTTATGTTAACAGGCTGGAAATTCTGAGATAAAAATAGACATAATTAAACTGTTCCTTTTCAGAATCAATGTAGAGAAATATACTGAAGGCTTCCTCAGTACAAATGTGTGAGCTGAATAGAACATTTAATTTTCCTTTGTAGTTGTCAAGTAGCCTTAATGTCCATAAATATACCTGCATGTTGAATATGTACGGGGTCATATCAAAGGGTATCTAGCATTGATGGAGCGTCGGATTTAAAGATGAAGATATAAACATTTGCAATGGAAAAAAAAAACTATTCCCTATGATCCCAGGTTCAACTCTTGGGCTAATTATCTTAAATGATCTGTTCCATGAAATACATTGTTTATAGTTAAATCTAACATGTAATAAATAAAGTTCTATTCCCAGATATTCCAGGACTAGTGTTAGAATAGCATCACCTGCTATTTCTATTGTGTCCTACTCAGTAAGTGTTCCAAGGCGGTCACACATGCTCAGTCTTGCTTTTCTCTCTGCTCCACTGGGTCTGTAGAATCATTCCAGGTGCAGTGAGCAGCTTCTTCTGAAGTTGTTGTGTCTTCCCTGATGTCAGGAGAGATTCTGAGCAAGTGAGAACAGAGTGAAATAGTGTTACTATGGAGAAGCAAGACTGAGTGTGACCCCTAGGAAAACCTACTGAGGTGGACTGGATGCAGAAGGGATATTTAATTGTAAGCAAATGTGGGCACACCTGCTCAGTCTAGGTGAGTTTTAATACTGTAGATCGAGCTATTTTAACATTAGTCCTGGAATACATGCGAATAGAAATATTTTTATAAATGCAAAACTCAACATATTTAGAATTATGAACTGGACTTATTTACTACTTTCTTCACTAAAAGATATGAAAAGGTGGTAAAAGCATTCAATTTCTGCAAGGGTGTAACAAGTAACCATTCACCCTTTTAACTCTAAACTGCTGTAAAAATTAAGTTCCAGGCAAGCACAATTTTTTTTGGCCAGTTCACCTTTTTAGAATATTATCTAAGCAATCAGACATCACATTTTAAAGACTCCTAGAGCAAGTGCTGGCTGCCAATTATTAGCCTGGAGGGCAAGCACAGAGAACTGGCCCATTGTAATATGTTCACCCAATGGAATCTGATGTGGAATTTTCTATGCAGATTCTGCCTCCAAAAGCACAGAAATATGCATGCTGTCTTAGTCCTGTCGACTAACATAATGCAGATTGCCGTCAAAAAGTGACCTCTTTATTTGGAAATGCATCAGAAATTTCACATGTGGATTTTGACCACTGACAGGGCTAAAACTGCGTGCAGATCTGAACAGCATCCACAGCAGAAGAGTTGTGGGCTTCTGCCTCAGTTTAAGAATTGTAATCCGCATGGAGAATTCCACATCAAATTCTGCCATGTGAACATACCCTAACATAGTAACATAGTACGTAAGGCTGAAAAAAGACATATATCCATCCAATTCAGTCGATTAACCTTCCCCCAATGTTGATCCAGAGGTAGGCAAATTAACCCCAATGAGGTAGAAGCCAATTTTCCCCATTTAAGGGAAAAAATCCTTCCTGACTCCAATCTGTCAATCGGAATAATCCTGGGATCAACAACCCTTCTGAAGTTATGAGTGGTTATATGTAATATTGTATCTATCGCTCAAGAAAGACATCTAGGCTCCTCTTAAACTCTTTTATGGAATCACCATCACCATGTCTTCAGGCAGAGAATTCCACAATCTCTGCTCTTACAGTAAAGAACTCACTTCTATGTAAATGTAGAAACCTTCTTTCTTCTAGATACAGAGGATGCCCCCTTGTTACTGTCACAGTCCTGGGTATACATAGGTCACAGAAAAGATCTCTGTATGGTCCCCTGATATACATAATTATTAGGTCGTCCCTTAGCCATCTTTTTTGTAAACTAAATAATGCCAATTTTGATAACCTCTCTGGGTATTGTAGTCCACCCAATTATATTTATTACTCCAGTTGCCCACCTTTAAACCCACTCAAGCTCTGATACTTACCCACTTACACACATTCTCACCCAGAACATTTGTCACATTTGTCCTGGACTGCTGACAAAACCATTAGGTGATTCGGTACTGAAGCTGTAAGGACCTGCATGCATGCTTGCTACTAAGGTAGTTAGACACAGGAGCAGACAGAACCAAGGGGTAACTATCAGAGCGAAGCACTCTGAACCACTCAGACAGAACTCGTCTCGAAGCGGATAACCTATCCCAAAAAGGATGACCCTGCTGCTTGCATGAGGCCAGGTCCAGAGTCAGAAGGGAACCAGAGTATAGAAACCAAGAACAAACAGTAACTGGCAACAAATAAAAGATGAAAATAAACAGAATACAAAACAAACAGGAACACAGGGAACTAACCAGTAGACAGGAGCCAGACAACAGAAAGGTAAACCGAACAAGCTGACTTGACCATAAATATTGAAATATAACCAGCACTTTCAGCCAGGAAGAGCTGGATTATATAGGGAAAGGGGAGAAGCTGATTCGCTGATAGAGCTGTCAATCACCAGCCACTACTTAAGCCAACAGCAACAGGACTAATTAACCTTAACTAGTCAGGACAGGAGATATTAACCCTAGCTAGTCAGGATAGAACCAACTGTAGTAAAGGTGTGCTGGCAGTGATGTGAAAGCATTCTCATTTTATATACCTACTGTTTATGTGGCAGAGTATAAAACGCTTTGTAAAACTCAAGATACATAAGATCCAATTACCTTTCTCAGTCCAATCTAGAACTTATCTTCAATGACCTTTCTCAGTCCAATCTAGAACTTATCTCCTCGTAGAAGCTGATCAGTTGGTTTAACAGAAGCAATCTCACATAGAACTATGATGATACAGCTATTTTCCTTGAGGTACTCCAAGATAGCATCTCTAAGAAACCCTTCAAACATTTTACCCACAATAGAAGTAAGACTTACCAGCCTGTGGTTTCCAGGGTCACTTTTTGACCCCTTTTGGAATATCTGCATCACGCTTGCTATGAGCCAATCCAGTGGAACAGACTCCGTCACTATATAGTCCTTGAATATAAGAAACGAGAGATCCGTTACGTGGATTTCTGTAGCAGTACTATAAGGAAGCTGCTCACATGCTACTCCTCAACTTTGCACTTGGATTTAATCTCTATCTCTTTCGGGGGCCACAACACATGATTGAAATCCATGTTCAAGGGTCTTCAGGGACCTGTGCACCATATCATAGTGTAGTGCATCCATGCCTTCCTATTCAAGTACACTATTGGAATTTCAATATAGGACACCAGTATTGAGCTATAACACTGGATCAGTGCAGCCTGTATAATTTGCTGAGGAACCCATGAGCAGAAACTATTTATTTATGCATTTAGTTTCTGCTTGACCTTTAAAACCTATTGACAGTAATAGTGGAAACACACATTGTGAAATTTAAGTTGGTCTATGAACAAGTAAAAACATATTTGTACTATTCACATATTGAACATTAATATAGTTAAAATGAGACAACAGATGTTTAAAGTGAATCATTTGTTCACAGTGAATTTTGTAATGTTTTTAGTACATGCAGTATATACTACTGTTTATTAATGCCAATACACCCCCAGAATGTGACGCCTGTTTTGCAAAAAATGTATCCCACTACTGTTTTAAACACTTTTGTCACATCCCTTCCATCCAACAGGACTTACAACACTGAGATGGGGAGGTGAGGTGCAGTTCTCAGGAGGAATTAGCCAGATGATGGAAGCCAGGCACTGCAAAGGGAAGATATGTGGAAGGGGAACAAGATCTCGCCCTAAATTGCCCTTAACTTTCACCTAACTGACATTGCCAGAAAGCAGGGCTATTGCCCTGAAAAGGGCTACTCTATGTCGGGAGCCTAACTGGCTTCCCTGAATGTCCCTAGATGTTGATAGAACAGAAAGTGATAGAAGACAAGGAAGACAAAACAATGCCCAAATGGAAGTGGGGGACACATTGTAAAAGGGGGAACACAGTAAAGGTGTCCCCAACTAGACAGGGAAAAAAATGCAGGAGAAAGGGAAAAACTTGACTATACAAAGACTAATGTGCATATGTAGAATATCAGAAATCAAAGTGGCAAAAATTGGAAATAACTGCAGCAAGGCAAAAGTAAAGTCAAGAGCAGGCTTTTCCAAACTGTAACCTAGACCTGGGTACAGGAAGAACTACCAGCGTTTACTATGCAGAGGTGCTGGAATCAATACTCCACAGGACTCACTGATAGGCTGACTGAGACAATTGAATAACAGAAGGGAAATGTAACTCCTGTGGTGCCCAGTGCAAAATGACTATGCCACATGCGCCAGGAGCCACATCATGTGATGTGGCGCTGACGTCGTGTTGTGATGTCATGTCGGACCTGTGATGGAATTGGGGAGAGTCTGGTAGAGACAACTTTCAGCACTCATATGTATTCTTCATATACGTTTTTTGTTAAATAAATATAATTGAAAGCTTTTTTATGAAGAAATGGGGCTCTGAAACATGTCTAAAACAGAAATTGACTTTATTGCCCAAAACAACCAGTTACAGAACAGCATTCATATCAAGAGTACAATATGAAATGAAAGATGCGCTGTGATTGGTTGTTCTGGAGAACAAAAAACAGATCCTTTTTTAGGCAGGTCTCAATCACCTCTGTACACAGAGCAAGAACTCCAGAGTTTGCCATGTATTGTGATATTGTATAAACATGTGAAAAGGTGTAAAGTGGGCTCGGAAATGGCTCCCGTCAGGGGGTTATCAATCGGAAAGTTATCTGCCAGAGTTGGTTGCTTTGAGAACAGCAAGGCATAATGTGTGTGAAATTGCTCACCTGCACAAGGTATTACTTGTTTGTGTGCAGTGCATTCTTAAGAGTGACTGAGAATGAAAGTGTACGCGATTGACCATGACCTGGACAACCTTGAGTGATCACAAAACAGATGGACAAATTTATCAGAGTGTGTCCCAAATTGAACAGATTTAAAACAGCTCAATATATCTGTTCTACTCTGATGGAAATGAGGGAATGAAGGGTGTCTATGTTGACGATCAAATGCCACCATGCAGCCAGTGGCTTGAAAGGATGTATTGCAGACTTAAAACCATCCCTAAGGTCAATTAATAAAATGAAAAAGTGTATTTTGGGCTAAAAAACATAGGAGCTGGACCACTAGTCAGTGGGAGAAGGTTTTTTTTTTAACAGACAAATCAAAGTTTGACATGTTTGACTTTAAAAGGGAAATGTTTGATCACCTTGTGTTTATGCTTTCTGCTTGCATTAAGCCCATAGTCAAGCATGGAAGAGCTTAAAGGGGTTGTCCCGCGCCGAAACGGGTTTTTTTTTTTTCCAACCCCCCCCCCCCCCCCGTTCGGTGCGGGACAACCCCGATGCAGGGACTTAAAAAAAAAACAGCACAGTGCTTACCTGAATCCCCGCGCTCCGGTGACTTCTATACTTACCGGTTGAAGATGGCTGCCGGGATCTTCTTCCTCCGTGGACCGCAGCTCTTCTGTGCGGTCCATTGCCGATTCCAGCCTCCTGATTGGCTGGAATCGGCACGTGACGGGGCGGAGCTACACGGAGCTACACGGAGCCCCATTGAGAAGATAAGAAGACCCGGACTGCGCAAGCGCGTCTAATTTGGCCATTAGACGGCGAAAATTAGACGGCAACCATGGAGACGAGGACGCTAGCAACGGAGCAGGTAAGTGAAAAACTTTTTATAACTTCTGTATGGCTCATAATTAATGCACAATGTACATTACAAAGTGCATTATTATGGCCATACAGAAGTGTATAGACCCACTTGCTGCCGCGGGACAACCCCTTTAAATTATGGCGGAGGTGGTGTAGTGGATTTTAATTTCTATCACAACATTCTGCTGCTGTATGCCATCCCTTCTGATAACGACCCAAAATATACCTCCTGCCTTTACAAAAATAGTTAACTCAGAAGAATGACAACAGATGCTGAAGAACATTGTCTGGCCATCACAAAGTCCCAATTGCAATCCAATTGAACTCCTTTGGGATCATCTGGACAGGTGTGTTTGAGATATAAAAGTTCTGAGCAAAAATCACCTTTGGGAGTTGCTACAAGAGAAGTGGACAGCAATTAGAGCTGAATCTTTATAGACTTTTCACACGGGATGGAATTACTGCGTCACGAAGTTATCCTTATAGGGTATGAATTTCCCACCTGTTAACGCCTTAGTGACGAAGTCTGTTTGCGCCTTAGTGACGGAGCCACATTTTGGAAATCTGATGTGTCAATTTCATATAGAATAACTCTGTAAAGGTTTTGCATATCCAAGTAATTCTGACATTGTTTTTTCGCCACATATTGTAATTCATTTAGGTGATAAAAATAGACCAATAAAATGTGCGTATGTTTATTAAAAGTGCCAAATTTGGGAAAAAATGTTATTTTTCACTTTTTCAACTGTACAAATATGTGCAAACATACTGTACAGATATATATTTCCATCTGTTTACTTATTCTGGGTGCCCATTTGAAAAGCTTTGTTTTTTTAACCATTTAGGAGGCGTACATATTTAACATTACTTATCAACATTTTGAGGAACATTTTGTTTTTCTACACCAAGCCAAGATTGCAAAGGCTCATAGGTGTCAGAATGATAGATAACCCCACAAATGACCCCATTTTAAAAACTACACCCCTTAATATATTTACTGAGGGGTGTCATGAGTATTTTTACCCTACAGTTTTTTTCAGGCGTTAATGTAATTTAGAGGAGAAAAAATAAAATTTCATATTTTTGCAAATATGTCATTTTAAAAACATATTTTTTTTTCCTATGGTGCACATGAAAATGAGGATTTGCACCCCAAAATGGATACCCCTGTTTGTCCTGTGTTCGGAAACATACCCATTGTGACCCTAATCCTATGTCCGTATGCACAACGGGGCCCAAACCGAAAGGAGCAGCCAGTGGCTTTCAGAAAAGGCATTTTGCTTGAAGGTGCTTTAGGCCCCATAACACAATCATAGAGTCCGCGAGTGGCCAAAACAATGGAGAACCACCACAAATGACCCCATTTTGAAAACTAGACCCCTTAACAAATTCTAGGCATGCACTGTGCATTTTGACACCACAGTTTTTGAATCTAAGCAAAGTCAAGGAAAAATTACAATTTTCATTTTTTTGGCAATCGTATCATTTTAAAAAGTTTTTTGTACAGCACACATATGAATAAAGACTTTTGCCCCAAAATGGATCCCTCTGTTTGTCCTGTGTTCAGAAACATACCCATTGTGGCCTTAATCTTATGTCTGGCTGCATAACTTGGCCGAAACCAAAAGAAAAATTGAAGTTCAACTGTTTAACTTTTACGTGATCGCCATTAGCCATTGGATGATGGTGATCACGTGACTGTAGACCGCTCACCGCAGCCCTCGGTCTCTGCTCCAGGCTCTTGGCTACCTTTTAGTAGCCAGGAGCAAGGAGATTTTAAATTTCCTGGGCCCTCCCCATCTTTTGCGCTTATGCCCGCCATTTTGCCAACGGATGCATGCACTGAAGTTGGGGAAAGGTCTGTGGATAAAGATCCCATTGGAGGACATCACTGGGGGTCTTAGGTAAGTAATTTCACCCTCCCTCACGGATCAGATCCATGATGGGAGGTGAAATTTTAGCTTTTTTTAAAACTTTTATGTGATCGCTATTAACCATTGGATAGCGGCGAATATGTGACCAGAAACTACTGTGGCCCACCATGAAATCTACAGGCTCTCAACTACATTTGGTAGCTAGGAGAGGGAGATTTTAAATTAGCCGGGCAATCCATGGCTTTTGCGCATGCGTCCACCACTTTGGCGACGGGGGCATGCGCAGAAGCCAGGGTAAGGCCCGCTGATAAATCCAAAGGGCTTTGGGTATGTAATTTCCTCCTTTCTTACAGATATAATCCATGAGGGGAGATGAAACGTAAGCTTTTTAAACTTTTTTTTGCTTCCAATGGATAACAGTGATCATGTGACCGGGAACCGCATACAGCGCTCCCCGGTTACATCTCTCTGCTCCAGGCTACACATGCTGGCCAGGAGCAAAGGGATTTTAAATCTCCCGGGGCATGTTTTCATTAGGTGCGTATTCGCAGAAGACAACTTAAGTTCTTGGAAGGACCAAATCGCCGCAGGACATCACGGAGGATGAGGGTGAGTATTTTCACCTCCCCTCATGGATCTGATCCATGAGGGGAGGTGAAACTTTAACTTTACTTTAGCTCTTTTTAACTTTTCCGTGATCACCACTATCCATTGGATAGCAGCAATCACGGGCCCCGGGACATCTCCTGCTTTCTGGCTGCTTTCTGTAGCCGGGAGCCAGGAGATGTCAAATGTCCCGTGACGATCTGGTCTTCTGCGCATGTGTCGCTATGTCTCCTTTGGCGCGCAATCGCAGAAGATGGCTGAAGCTCCTTTTCAGACCAGATCGTCGCGGGACAACGCAGAGGACGAGGGTGAGTAGTTTCAGCACCCCTCATGGATGCGATCCATAAGGCTAGATGAAACTGACTGTTTTTCACTTTTTATTTACTTTAATACAATCGCATGGCCAGTTAGGGGGGGCTCCCATAGCCCCCTATGATAGCTCCAGGTTGTTGAATACCGCCATCAGCATAAAGCTGTCACGTCCTCAGCGCAAGTGGCTTTAATCCTCAGAGGAAGCATATTTTTACATCCCCGAGGATTAAAGCCCACTTAGCTAGGATGTAAAAAGGCAATGGGGCCGTCACTAAGGGGTTAAAATGCACACGTCTTTAGTTCAAAACCACAAGATTAAATTACACAGCGGAAAAGCTGTCTTGCAAAATTGTTGCGGATTTCTAACATACAGGAGAAGTAATTCCACAATTAAAGTCTGCATTAAAAAAAAATGCAAGAAATCCCACAAGACATTCCACAGAATGCATTTCACAGTTAAAAACACAACATCTGCACTAATTGACAAAATCTACATCTGCTCTACAATCTGCAGACAATTCCTTCCCATGTGAAAGGTCCCTTAGCCAAAATGTCCTGTGTTTGCACTGCTGTCATGGCTACTAAGGGTCCAAACGTTCATAGAAAAATTTAAGGAAAGCAAGGCTCAATTCATTTAAAACCATTTTGTATGAGTACAAAACATGTTTATTTGCTTAAATAAATCCATATTCATTACAAGCTTGATTAGTTTCTTTTGTTCATGCTAAGGCCTCCGTCAGCCGAACTTTTTTTTTTTGCACATCTGTGGGCACGCAAAAAATGCGCTGCTGGAAATGCGTGAATGGGCAAGTTTTATATATGTGCAGCGCATGAAACTTTGCCCATTCACTGGAGCTGCTGCGCTTTTCCAAGTGCAGCATCTCCACAAAAGAGAGAAGAGCTGCTGTGCTTGGTGAAGCACAGCAGCACCATGAACACTGTGACAGCACTGTCACAGTGTTCATTGATGATAGGACTCCCCAAGGGTATGAAGGAATCCCCTGTTACAGCTGTGGCATAGGCCAGCAATGCTGTCCTATTGTAAGCAATTAGATGAAGGCAACCTCCGTAGGGATTTTCAGTGGTTAGTGAAATATAAGCCCTACCCTGAAAATAAGCCATAGCTGCTGTAAAAAAAATAAATACATCACCTCTCCAGCGCTGTTGAGCTCTGTCACGTTCTCCCCGACTCCCTGGTACTGTACTTCTGCATTTCTTCTGCCTGGGGAATTAAAAATCCCCGCCTCCTGGTAAGCACTGTCTCTGATTGGCTGAGTGCAGGGACCAATCACAGCCATTCCTTTAAAGCAATGGGAGGAGAACCCCGCTGCTTACAGGAGGACATTTACAAGGTGCTGCCCAGAAACACCTTTTAAATGTCCCGTTGTAAAATCCTGTTAGTCCCCTGCGGGGATTAACGGAACCCTCGGGGAGTCCCCTCATCCCCGCGCGGGGACTAACAGGAATTAACAGCAGGACATTTAAAAGGGCAGCACCTTTTAAATTCCCTGCTGTAAGTAGTGGGTATCTATTGCAGCTCAGGAGTTTCCCTTAACTTCTGCTCCCATAGGAGTCAATGGAAACTCCTGTGCAAAATGCACCTATGCTCTATATTTTTTTGGTATGTGCTATTTTGCGCTGCAAATTTTGCACATATGAACACTTCTATAAGAACCCATTGGTTCTTTTAGAAGCGTTCATTTGACATGGGCCTCAAACACGCTAGTCTGACCAAGCCCCCAAAAATTGCTAACTTGTTTGGTTTATTGACATTAATAGGCAGTAGCGGTTGTGAAATTCCAGTCTCAAATGGCAGAAATTTACTGCGCGCCGCCGTCGTGAGTTAGATGTAGTATGTAATAACATTGCATACTTGCTTCACTCCCCCCAATCACCATGCACTATCTTGACGTGTATGCACGCATAATACGTGCCGAGATAGAACATGCTGCGATTTTCTTTGCGCATCTATTTTGTGCAATTCGTGTGAGCGGCAACATAGTCGCCTATGGCAGATTGGTGATATTCCTTAAAATCTAAGGATTTCTGAGTCACAGAGTATTATTTTCTATCCCATAATAACATTTTGTGGCAAGATTGTTGCGGTGTATTCTCTGTTACAGTATAGTGTTTTGTATTAAATGATTACAGCCGTAGTCTGTCACAAAAATAGTCTGTGGCACCAAATTACAGCATTATGTTCTCTGTTATGAAATAATATTTTGTTCCACAAAATTAAAGCCATATATTCTGTGTTATAACTACAGTATTAGCTGTAACTAAATTGTCTTCTATGCCATCAAGAGCAAAGTGTGTCACACAAAGGCATAATGCCATAAAATTTATGGCAAAGAAATTATTTTAGTGAGGAGGTCCGTTCATAAACTCCTGTTCCAATCATTGTGCTCAGGTATCATATTTGAATCTACTCGACGGCTTGGTGACAATCTTGATAAGGATTGTCTATCCAATTTGTATGTGTGTGATGTGTGAGTTACATGCAGAGCCTGACAGCACCTGTGAGGATGTCAGTTATTACCGGCTCTTAGCTCTGCCCCCAGATCACATGACAGTGATGGAATCACAGGTTCTTTATCCTCCTTCTGCAGTGAATGAGGGATTATGGGCAGACTACACCCCCCCAAACCCCTGCGGCGTCAGTTGCTATGGATACAGCACTACTCAGTCTGCCAGTTTGTACCTGGTTGTCATACTGCTGCACACCTTCAATAAATAACACCTCACAAATTTACACATACCGGCTCTTAGCTCCACCCTCTCATCACATGACGGTGACATCATCACAGGTCCTTTACATATACATAGCTGGCAGTACATATTGACCAACAACATTGAAGCATAGCCCTTCACCACTATTTTAACATCTCCTGAATGTGATATCATGTCATCTCAAGTGCTAATGCTGCCAACACCAGTCCAGCCTTCATGTAACCGTGAACTGTTGTTTAGTGTTGAAACAAACCATCGCTGTTGTGCAAACATGTCACCATAGAGGGTTCATGCCACCGTAAAGTTAATGCAGCTTACATCACACAGCAACAAACCACGATTTCACCTCAGCGAGCTGCTGAAGTTTGTAAAACACATGCAGCTCATATGCGAAAGCAGAGCTGTGTGTGTGTGACGTGCAAGTAGCAGTGCTGTGTAGTGCATTGCGCCACCAGAAATACTGGTACTATAATTTCCTAATAACTACTAGTTCATTTGTAAAAAGCAACCAATATGGGCAAGCTACAGATTAGATGCTGTAAGAGTGGTCATTGTGGTCACATTGGGAAAAAAGGGAAGTTTTTCAGGGGGGAGAATTTGGCAATGGCAGCCAGCTTCGATGAGGGAACAGGAAGAGGGACATGTAGGGGCCACAACTGAGAGTGAAAGGTTTTAAAAAGGGTTAGGGCCTTTTAGGCATAATAAAAGAGGTAGACCACATAGGAAAGTTTAGTTACACCTTGAAATGTTAGGCATTGCTGCATGCTCATTGTTACTAGCAAATATATTTTAAAAAAATAGAGAAGATTTCAAATCCCTAAACAGAGTAGTTTAAGAATGAGCCAAATTATTGAGGACTCACCAGAGACCTACAAAACCAGGTGCAGACAGCTCCCAGCCAGTACAGGGACACCTTCAAACCAGGCAATTGGGCACTAGCATTCATGCCTTCGGGCAGAGCTGTGGGCAAGAAAGGCAGGAGGGACCCAGTTAGATATTGGGTTCAATGGATCCACCTCAGCAGGCCTGCAGGACAAGAGATTGCTAATAATGGTGGTAACATCACAGCATAGTATGTTAGACTGAAAGAAGTTCAGCCTATTCCACCCCCACTTGTTGATCCAGAGGAAAGCAAAAAAAAAACAACAATGAGGCAGAAACTAATATAGCCCATTTGGGGGAATAATGGCAGCCAGAATAATCCCTTGATCAATGTTTGAAAGTTCCTGCCAGACTCCAAGACTTGTATCAATATCACCGCTGGTTATTTAACCCCTTACTGAGGCCTGCTTGCGGCTTAGTGGCAGAGCCAAATTTTGGAAATCTGACATGTGTCACGTTAATATAGAATAACTCCATAAAGGTTTTGCAAATCCAAGTGATTCTGACATTGTTCTTTTGCCTCATATTGTACTTCATTTAAGTGGTAAATATAATTTTTTCACATTTTCAATTGCGATATCTCAAACATGTGCAAACATACTGCACAAAGTTTTGATAATATATATATTTCCATCTGTTTACTTTATTCTGCACTCACATTTGAAAAACTTTCTTTTTTTAACCATTTAAGAGACGTACACATTTAACATAAATTAACATTTAATAAAGAATTATGGACTGTTGAATATGAACCAAAATTTATGTTATCTCAAATGACAATAATAATGAATATATGCAGTAATGTTTTCGTTTTCAACTTTGCCGCTTATCCTTTTATGCAAATATAGAAGGTATCATACTTTATACAATGTCAAACTTCTAATGACGAATTGTCTGTGTGTGAGTGCTTCTCATGCCCCGCCCCTGATCACATAACGGTGACGTCATCGCAGGCCCTACAGCATTATAAAACATGCAGAGTCTGACAGCAGCCGACTGCTCACAGGATCTGTAATGATGTCACTGTCATGTGATCAGTCACCTAGGCTCTGACCTCTGCCCCTGATAATCACATGATGGTAATGTCATCACAGGTCCTCCACTTTGCAGAGCCATGCGGGTGGCATATTAACTTTTTCCACAACACTTCTGCCCTATTCAGCAATTCTAGCAACCTGATTGGTTGTTTGGGTTGGCTGATTCACCGCCCCTTCACTGGGGGAGTCACCGGAATGCGATCGGAAGTTGGAGAGGAGCGGAGTGTGCGTGGTGGTGTGCTAGCATCTGGTCATGTTTATGCAATTATCACGCTCTGGTGACTACCACTGACGGCTCAGCACATGCTTCTCGTGCACATCTCTGTAACATGATGTTAATGTCATCACAGGTCCTTCACTTTGCAGAGCCGTGCGGACGACAGATGGATATAGCAGACCTGTGTGTATGTGACGTGCATGTAGCAGAGTTAGCTATCAAACACCCTAGAAGTGCAATGACAGTGAGGTCATCACAGGTCCAAAACCAGCAGCCGGGTGCTTACAGCTCCAATCCCTTTCACTATATTATATCAGTCAGTGGCGCATTGTGCCACCAGAAACACTGGTACTTTATATTTTCTAATAATTACTGTATCACTAGAAGAATGAAGTCACATACATGTCCTGAAGTGCCAAGGCAAGCTCCGTCAGGGTTCCTTTATGCCCTTTGACTGTTAAGTTTGTAGAAGGGGGTGGACATCAAAACACTGTGATGTGGACTCCCTTTTCCCCTTGCTTAAAAACAGGAGGGTTGGAAAATATCTAAAGGGAGTGAAGGGGAAAAGAAACACCAAACTCTTCTGTCCATAGTTCCAAGATTCATCATCCTATTAAGGGGCCCATGTTGAGCCCTGCTACGGGCCCCCATCTTTTCTATATACTCCAATGCTGCCTGATTCTTTTCAAGTCTGCAGTGGGCTACAATGCCGACAACATGTTGATACTCCAAGACAATCCCTCCAAGGCGGTACCCGGTGTAGTACACATTGTTTAGCGGGCATTTGTGAACAAATATGCTGGGTGCCCCTTCCCTAAACCCTGGGTAAACGTGAAGCACCCTGCAAATATGCCTCCTCCACTCCTCAAATTTTATTTAAACGAAGATGTCTTACTAAATTACATTGCACTTTTTCCTGCTGTTGAATAAATAGGCTCATTTATGCACCTTGCCTGTTCTCAGTAAGAAACAACCTCATCCAGCTGTCTTGTCACATCTAAAAATGTTACATTTTGTAAGCTTACAGATGCTGCCATTGTCACAAGTTAAATACATGGATATTGCATAAACTAAGATGTATGGACTGAAAACCTGGAGAATACTTTATTATATTTTCTGCTTCTATAAATTCCTTTTTTACAAGGAGATTATTTAGTGCCCCGTGGTTGGTCAAGCAGTCAATCTAACTTTTAGACTGCAAGAGCATAAGTGTTTGCCCTGGTACTGACTAGAATTCTATCCAACAACTGAAGTTTATGTAACATGCACAGTTGGTTTTAAGTATATGCCTGTCTTTTTCTCACCCTAAGGGCTCAGTCAGACGGGCGTTTATTGCCGCGATTTGCGCATGCGCATGCGTCCGGCGATTTTATAAAACCATTGCTTTGCAATGGTATCGGACACATGAGCGCTTTTTATGCGCTCGTCCGATAAATTATAGAACAAAAAATCGCAGATCGCACCTATCTGCGATCTGCGATTCCTGTTCTCTTCTGTATATGCGCTCAATGGGGCCGGCGGCAGCAGCGCTGACCCCATTGAGAACATATAGAAGAGAAATCATTCTTCTCTGCCATAGCTGTAACAGCTGTGGCAGAGAAGAACGATGTTTGCCCATTGAATTCAATGGAGCGGCAATACAGCCGCTCCATTGAAAGCAATGGGCTGCCGGCGTGCGCGGGGTGAATTGTCGGGAAGGGGTTAAATATATAAACCCTTCCCTGCAATTCATCCTAAAATGTGTTAAAATAAAAAAAAATTGTATACTCACCTTTCCGCTGCAGCCGGAGTCCAGCCGCGGCCGCTGTCAGTTCTCCTGAACTGCTTCTCGGCACTATTCAGCCGGCGGGGATTTAAAATCCCCGCCTGCTGAATGATCTGCCTCTGATTGGTCACAGCCTGACCAATCAGAGGCTGAAAACACTCACACACCCATTCATGAATTCATGAATGGGTGAGTGACTGCTGCCTCTCATCCCTGAGCCAATCAGGGGCAGGTCTGACTCACATCCATTCATGAATTCATGAATGGGTGTGAGTGAGGCATGCCTCTGATTGGCTCAGCGCTGAGCCAATCAGGGGGCAGGTCTGACTCACACCCCCTTCACACCCACTGCAGGACGGCCGCTCGGAGCTCCGGCTGCAGGCAGGTGAGCATAGAATTTTTTTTTATTTTTACACATTTTAGGATGAATTGCAGGTAAGGGCTTATATATTTAAGCCCTTACCGACAATTCATCCCGGGCTCGCCCGCAGCGCATTGCTTTCAATGGAGACGGCTGTATTGCCGTCTCCATTGAATGCAATGCGCTGGACAGCTCCGGCCCGTTTCTAATGAAACGCGGCTAGGAGCAGATTTTCGGGCGATTTGCGGGCGACTTGCGCGCACCGGTCACGCGATTTGCGGATGCGCATCCGTCATGCGATCCGCAAATCGCGCGAAAAAACGCCCGTCTGACTAAGGCCTAAGGCCGGCTGTCCACGGGTCGGCGCTTTCCCTGCCATGGACAGGGGGCCTAAACCTCAGCAACATCTCACTCAGCTTACCTACTACCAGAGATAATATGTAAAACCACATTTCCTTTCAGCAGTGCTGTTATGTCCACATTAGATTGGATGAATTTAATTAATACATTCACCTGTAAATTCTCTGCTTATTTCTTGTGCCCCCAACACAAAATTTCAGAAAGAAATCTAAGCAAAATTGTATAAAATAGGGTTGGCTGGTTAACTGCCTTTTGGGAACCCCGTTACAAACTAGCTGCCTTTGAGGAGCAAAGAAGTGTACCCGCTTCAGGGCCCAACTAGGTTTCCTTGAGCCCACCAGTAGTAATGATGGCTTATGGCTTAACACAGAACTTGTATAAATCCCATCATAATCTTTGTGTTATCTGTGCATTTGTCAGTTGAGTTACTTGTGAATCACCCCACAGAAATAGACCCTAATGACAAGGAAATGACTACAAAGCCATCTCCAACTGCAGTCAATTTCTATTGAATCTTTTGAGCCCCGTTGTCATATGAGACAAATATTTGACCAGTGTCTTTCCCACTGGATGATATTCTGGTACTTTGGTTGATCTAATCCGACTCTGACCCTCTTATTATCCAGCCCAGACCCCCAAAATCAAACATTATTACAACCTCAACACTGTCCTCAGCCTGAGTTCCAAGAGTTATGACTTAAATAATACTCTTAACTTGTTTCCAATAGTAATAGACCAGACTGTTTCCACATCAGTATATATACCCAACAAGTAGCAGACTGTGAGCCCAAATGTAGAATAATAACTAATGTCATGGGTCAGTAATAAACAAAAAAAAGTCATGTGTTGCACAAAACTCAAATATGTACCAAAAAGATGTGTGCAAAAGAGACGCCAAATATGTAACAAAATGTACACCTATATTTAGCCACACAAAAAAATCAATTAAAAAATGGACAATGAACCAGAAAATAGATACCATCCAATTATAAAGTAGAAAAAAATCATAAATCAATCCAAAGTCCATAAATCAATCATACAAACATATTTACTGATATACTGTCCAATTGTATACAAAATAAAAGGCAAATTGCCTACAAAGTGCACAAATTTCAGTGTTTTTTTACATTTAAGGCTGGGTTCACATCAGCATTGGAACCTTCGGTCAAAGATACCATTGCAGATCAGGCATAAAATACCAGAAGAAAAAGTGCTGCATGCAACGCTTTTTCTTCCTGTAAAATGTCAGGCAGCTGAGCAATGTGGTTTAGTCATACTATAATGGAGCAGGAAAACGGAACCCACGCCGCAGATGTGAAAGCAGCTTAATACTTAACCAATGGAAATATGTAGATACGATGGTGTCCACCCCGAAGTGCATTTTGGCTTTATAGCCTTCGTTTAACCCCTTAATGACATGGCCTATTTTGGCGTTGAGGACCAAACGATTTTTGGTATTTTTTCATCTTTATTTTTCAAAAGCCATAACTTTTTTATTTTTCCGTCGACGCGGCTGTATAAGGGCTTGTTTTTTGCATGGTGAACTGTAGTTTTTAAATCGGTGCCATTTTGGGTACATAGACTACATTGTAAAACTTTTATTAGTTCTTCTATGATAGCAGGGAGAGAAAACGCATCAATTCTGCCATAGATTTTTTTGGTTTTTTTTTAAAGCATTAATTATGCAGCATAAATGACATGCTACATTTTTTTTCTTTTTTCTTTTTAGGTTTTTCCACTTTTCCACAATAAGGCCTTAGTCACACGGGCATTCTTTCGCGCGATTTGCGCATCGCATGACGGATGCGCATGCGCAAATCGCGTGACTGGCGCCGAAAAATCGGCCGAAAAAATGCCCGAAAATCTGCTCCTAGCCGCGTTTCATTAGAAGCGGGCCGGAGCTGTCCAGCGCATTGCATTCAATGGAGCCGGCAATACAGCCGGCTCCATTGAAAGCAATGCGCTGCGGGCGAGCCCGGGATGAATTGTCGGGAAGGGCTTAAATATATAAGCCCTTCCCTGCAATTCATCCTAAAATGTGTTAAAATAAAAAAAAATTGTATACTCACCTTTCCGCTGCAGCCGGAGTTCTGCCGCGGCCGGTGTCAGTTCTCCTGAACTGCTTCTCAGCACTATTCAGCCGGCAGGGCTTTAAAATCCCCGCCTGCTGAATGAGTTGCCTCTGATTGGTCACAGCCTGACCAATCAGAGGCAGGTTTCACTCACACACCCATTCATGAATTCATGAATGGGTGAGTGACTGCCGCCTCTCATTGGCTCAGCGGGACCAATCAGGGGCAGCTCCCGCTGAGCCTGACCAATCAGAGGCAGATCATTCAGCAGGCGAGGATTTTAAAGCCCCGCCGGCTGAATAGTGCCGAGAAGCAGTTCAGGAGAACTGACAGCGGCCGCGGCAGAACTCCGGCTGCAGCGGAAAGGTGAGTATACAATTTTTTTTTATTTTAACACATTTTAGGATGAATTGCAGGGAAGGGCTTATATATTTAAGCCCTTCCTGACAATTCATCCAGCGCTCGCCGGCAGCCCATTGCTTTCAATGGAGACGGTTGTATTGCTGGCTCCATTGAATTCAATAGGCAAACATCGTTCTTCTCTGCCACAGCTGTTACAGCTGTGGCAGAGAAGAATGATTTGTATTCTATATGTTCTCAATGGGGTCGGCGCTGCTGCCGCCGGCCCCATTGAGCGCATATAGAGAAGAGAACAGGAATCGCAGATCGCACACAGGTACGATCTGCGATTTCTGTTCTATAATTTATCGGACGAGCGCATAAAAAGCGCTCATGTGTCCGATACCATTGCAAAGCAATGGTTTTATAAAATCGCCGGACGCATGCGCATGCGCAAATCGCGGCTAAAAACGCCCGTCTGACTAAGGCTTAAAAACCATTTTTGGAAATTATTATTAATTTCTAAACTCACTGCATTCAAAGTCCTATAACTTTTTTATTTTTCCATGGATGGAGCTCTTTGAGGGCTTATTTTTTGCGAGACATGCTGTAGTTTTTATTGGTACCATTTTGGGATACACACATTTTTTTATCACTTTTATTGCGTTTTTTTGGGAGGCAAAATGCTAAAAGTTAGCATTTTGCCTCAGTTTTTTAGGATTTTTTAAAAAGTTTTTTGCCATGCTAATATGAGAAAAAGCATTAAAAAAGGGTTTTTTAACATTTTTTTTACATTTTTATTTTTTGTACTTTATTTTTTTCTTATTTTTACACAGTCTGTGTCCCTCTGAGGGACTTACACTCCAGCACTGATGATCGCTACAATAATGTATGGCAGGACTTCTCTCCTGCCATGCCTTATCGCTTACTATAGCAATCTTAGGCAATGGCAATACAGGACGCCAGTATCTGGCGTCCTGTTGCCGTAGCAACCAGCCGGGCTCTCACGATGTTATCGCAAGAGCCGGCTAGAGTCACAGAGGGAGCGCAGGGAAGGGGTTAACAGCGGGGTGGGCGCATCTTCGATGCCCCCCGCTGTCGCATTGGGAGGCCGGCTACTAGTGACAACCGGCTCCCGCTGTGGGATAGCGCAAGATCTGCTATGATCTAGCGCTATCCCTATGACGTAAGGATACATCATTTTGCGGGAAGTACCCTGCTCCCATGACTTACCCTTACGTCATGGGGCGGGAAGGGGTTAAGGGCCACACCTCGAGCTATCAGAGGTGCGACTCACACCTAGCACTTTTATTCTATATCCTATGAATATGTCATAAAATGTGAGATGGGAATACCCCTTTTACACAGAACTGATTCTATAATTGTGCCAATTGTACTTAATTACACATAACACTGTTTAAGCCATTTACAGTCACAATGTCTATAAAGGATCATCATTAAATATCAGCCACAGCAGTGCATATACAAATTTCCCAATCACAGTGCCTCTGTAATACAATACATGTCCTCCATGGTTCTGTACTACTTTACTTCTACAATTCTAACACATAAAGGACATGTAAAATTACATGCAGTCAACCAATTAGCAGAAAATGAAGTGTAGCTACATCTTCCTTTGCAAGTCACAGCGTGGCCAACTGTTTGTAAATGTATGGATAGTTCACAAAAAGATCGGTGATTTTTTTCTGCCATCTGTAATCCAGCAGGAATAAAACTGTCCGTGATTTTTTAATTTTTTTTCAAAGTTTGCACTACTCATGCACCAATACATGCGCTGTGCGAACAAAGGGTCAACACCATTCGTGGCTGCTTCTGCTGCTGAACTGTCCTGCCCAGGTAGGTGTGGGCCAGCGTATGCTTAATGGCAGAGAGGGCGGGGGGATTAGGAAGTGTCTCTACAGAGTGTGAGTGTGTGCGTGTGTGTGTGTGTGTATATGTGTATATATATATATATATATATATATATATATATATATTTATATATGCTATTTTTCTCAGTAAGAGAAACAAAATAACCTTGTAAATCTATATATATAAAGACGAAAGCCCTCACTGACTGACTGACTGACTCACTCACTGACTCACTCACTGATTGACTGACTGACTCGCCAAAAGTTCTCCAACTTCCCGATGTCGTAGAAACATGAATTTTAGCACAAGCATAGATTATCTCCAAAATAGGAAAAGTAATTGGGTCCCTACTCGATTATTCAATTCTAGTGCAAAAGAATTGGCGTCAAAATTTTACGTACATAATCTAAATCTCTCACTTCCCAATGTCATAGAAACTTAAAATTTGGCACGCGCATTAAATATGTCATAAATAGGAAAAGTTAATATGTCCCAACTTGATTATTCAATTATATGTGCAAAAGAATTAGCGCCCAAATTTTACGTACGGAATCTAATTCTCTCACTTTACGGTGTCATAGAAACGTGAAATTTGGCACGAACAATGATTATGTCATAAATAGGAAAAGCTAATGGGTCCCAACTCGATTATTCAATTCTATGCGCAAAAGAATTTGCGTCCAAATTTTACGTACATAATCTAAATCTCTCACTTCCCAATGTCATAGAAACATTAAATTTGCCATAAGCATTGAATATTTCATAAATAGGAAAAGTTAATGGGTCCCACCTTGATTGTTCAATTTTAAGCGCAAAAGAATTAGCATCCACATTTTACGTACGAAATCTAATTCTCTCACTTCCTGATGTCATAGAAACTTGAAATTTGACACGGGCATTGATTATGTCATAAATTGGAAAAGTTAATGGGTCCAAACTTGATTATTCAATTCTAAGTGCAAAAGAAGTAGCGTCCAAATTTTACATATGGAATCTAATTCTCTCATTTGCTGATGTCATTTTATATAAAGGAAACGTCGCATGGTTACCTCACGTGGTGTTTCCTGGGTAACGCAGAGAACTATGCAAAATGGTGAACATATTTTTTCCTCGGTATCTCTAAAGTAACCATGACTTCATAAGATTTTCCGTGTGAACACCAGATAAACACCAGTACCAAATTAACTTGGGCGAAGCCGGGTATATCAGCTAGTTATATATAAATACACAAACCCAAACGACAGAGACTAAGGCCTCATGCCCACGGCCGTGTCGGATTCCGACCGCAAAATCAGCGAAATTAGACCCGGCGCCTCCCAGAGACCCTATACTCACCTGTCCTGATCTGCAATGAGTGTCCTGCTCGGCGAACTGGTGCGCATGCGCTGGGCTATGACGTGGATTACTGTGATACTTCCTCAGTGCCCACTGCATGGAATATCGTTGGATGGACGGTTTCCATTGACCGCAATGGAAGCTGTCCATGTGATTTTCTGCACAAAACAGAACATGCTGCAATTCTTCCCCGCAAGCGGAAAATTTCAGTTGATTTCTGCTCTTTTAACACAGCATGTCTATAGACAGTCATTGCTGCAGAATTCGCGGTGGGCATCTGGCTGTTAATTTCACAGCGATAATCCATCCATGGGCATTAGCCCATAGGGGATGACTTACTATTTAAAAAACAAAAGTTTTATGTCGCAAATTGCACCAGAAAACTGTGTTACATGCTTTGCGTGCCACATTTATGATGTATTTTAGACACTTTCAGAGACTTTTCCCAAATTGTCAGAAAAGGGAGTGACTTTGTGGAAAGGGGGCTTGGCTTAAGTTGCACCAAATTTGTGTCAAATTGGGTAAAAATTTTGGCGCAAATTTTGTTTGTAAACTAAATCAATGAATGTGATAGAAACGTAAGCAAAAATTGCATCAAAATGTTGGTGTTACTTTTGATTTGATCTAAGCCAATTTCTAGGTGGTATAAAGTTAGACTAAGCAGTCTTAAAAATTAACAGATTTACCATCCAATACGAGTCGCTGTTCTCAATCTGGTACATTTTAAGAGTCTCTTAGTTTGCACTAAGACAGTATAAGTAAATGTGCCCCATAGTGTGTATAGGAGAGATCAAAGCAGCTAGTCTCCACCCTCTTCTGAGCTAAGAGACAACAGACAATTAGATATACAGCCAGCAGAAAGAAATACTGGTGATAAATGCAGGATCCAAGTCACATAATGGTCAGACGTATCAACTGCAGGATAATAACTTTATTGTTCGTTTTTTGACTCAATTCGGCAGCATATTTTATAATATTGTAAAATGTAAGAAATAAATCTATTTAATATAAACTGTGTAGAAAACTTACCATACCTCTAGGAGGAACTCCAGCTGAGCTTTTCAATCTGCTAGTATGCCCCTGTTATATTTTAGTCTAGCTAAAAAAATATTTTTTCTACCAGATCGACCATCAGGGATTTTTTTTAATATAGACACATTTTAGTGCCTGTTGTGCTCCATGAGAGCTAATGGAATGGAGCCTTGGTTAGAAGGAACATAATTATGTGTTTCTGCCACTATGCCTTCTTTAAGTTACAGAGCACCTCAATCAGCATCCATGTGTGTGCTGTAATGATTATGAAGTTTCGTGCAATTATATGTTGGAAACTTTGTGGATCTGTATTATTTGACCTGAGATTGAGCATTCAAAATTTAGAACAATTCGCTGGTCTAAATAAAAATGTAGCTTGACTCATATGACTTTAGCAATTCTTTCTTAAAGGTAAAAGATTGCCAGTCTTATACATGCCTGGAGGCTCAGTAGCAGGTAAAGAGAGAGAAGGGCAGACTGTGTAGGACATGAGGCTATCTGCTGTCACATTTTGTGTTTTTATGGCTCCTTCTAACAAGTGAAAATGTTTCAACCAAAGGTGCTTTATCAGGTTGGATGTCCAGGCTGCAAATAAACAGAAATGTGATGCCAGCTGTAGAGAGGAATGGGAGGTCATTGCCATAGCACGCGGGTTAATACAGCTACTAACCTTTCTGCTATGATGTTTGCTTGTTTTAGCAAAATGCAGCTAAGGCCTTTCCATGATGTTCCTTCAGCAAGATGTAATTAGACATGTAACATTTATTTACTAACATGAAATTCCTGGGAAAGAAAGTGAACAATAGCATATTTCTGCTTTCAACTTTTAAAAGTATATTTCCAGCTGAAAATGATATTTGGGGATATAGGAGTAGGAATAGAATACTGTATTTATGGAATATTTATGCTTATGAAGTTAGTGTTTATTAACATAGAATTCTTTTATTCATACAGAAATTAATACTACTTTTTGTCTAATTGTGTTTGTTTTTAGTCAACGCCTGTTTTCAAACTGATGACCATTTTGGTCAAGACACCGCAGATAACGGAATAATGGAATTGCAACCATCAAGTATAATTTCATTTGGTATTTGCGTGCATTCTAGTTGACTGTTGCTCCTTTTTGCCATAAGTATTCCCTTAAAGTCTACTGGCATGAGGTCTGCTGAACTTTGAAGGTATTATACTGAACCTCTTTGTCCAATCCTTCTGTTTGGAAGATTCTCATCAAGGTAGGCCCTTACATCATTATAGTATTGTGGGGGTGCTTCATCTTGTTGGAAATAAAGCTCCTCATCCTCAAAGTTTTCTTGAATGCACGGCATCACAGATTGCTGCAGCAACTTCAAATAAATGCCACCATCCAGAAAAGTGTAAAAAAAGAATGGTCCAATGAATCCCTTTATTGATAGGCTGCACTACACTGTAACTCCTGGTAAATTAACATGATGTCCTCCATACTATGTGGATTCTCAGGTTCCGAGTAGGCACAATTGTGGCCGTTAATTGAGCCATTTAATTTAAATATAGCCTCATCGCTCCAAACAATCTTTCTTGGAACCTGTACATCCTCTGCACATCTTGCCAATTACCACTTGCAAAACTGCATTCTCTAGTCTGGATAATCTCCATTGACAGCATGGACTATTCTTGGAATGTAATGTTACCAATGACAGTATTTCAAAATGCGATGGACATTTGATTTTGAAATTCCTGTCTCACAATCGCTTGCTGCACAGGTTTGCTTGGACTCTGGAAATACTTTTCCATCAACGTTTCTGACTTTGTGGGGCTTGTCGATGTCAATGTATTTCTAATCAGTTAAGCCTGAAAAGGAGTGAACATAAAGTGGGAGAGATAAAGCTAATGCAAAGTGAAACTGGCTTTGTTGACTATAGCAATCAATCAGGTCTTTGCTTTCGTTTTCCAGCGGTAGAATCTGATTGGTTGATATGAGTAACTAAGTCAGTTTTCCTTTGCACCAGTTTTGATTTATCTCCTCCCAATGAGTTAGTGAGCTATAAGCTGTTAAAGTATGTATACATTTTATGGGACACCCTGTATATAGGGATGATGATTAAAGGGTTTTTCCGCTACCTAAAATTGCTTCACAGCCACTCTGTACTTCATGGTTGCAGCTGAACAGAACATGTGACTGCTACAGCCAATCACTGATTATAACAGTGACCTCCTATAGCCAGTGATTGACTGCAACAGTCACATGTCCTGTCAGCAGCAACCAGGAAGTACAGAATGGTTGTGGAGCAATTTTAAATAATTGGAAAACCCCTTTAAGGGCTCAGTCAGACGGGCGTTTTTTCGCGCGATTTGCGCATGCGCATGCGTCCGGCGATTTTATAAAACCATTGCTTTGCAATGGTATCGGACACATGAGCGCTTTTTATGCGCTCGTCCGATAAATTATAGAACAGAAATCGCAGATCGCACCTATCCGCGATCTGCGATTCCTGTTCTCTTCTCTATATGCGCTCAATGGGGCCGGCGGCAGCAGCGCCGACCCCATTGAGAACATATAGTAGATAAATCATTCTCCTCTGCCACAGCTGTAACAGCTGTGGCAGAGAAGAATGATGTTTGCCCATTGAATTCAATGGAGTCGGCAATACAGCCGGCTCCATTGAAAGCAATGGGCTGCCGGCGAGCGCAGGATGAATTTTCGGGAAGGGCTTAAAAATATAAGCCCTTCCCTGCAATTCATCCAGAAATGTGTAAAAACAAAAAAAATATATATACTCACCTGGTCCCGGCAGACGGAGTTCAGCCGTGGCCGGCGGCAGTTCTCCTGAACTGCTCTCTGTAGTATTCAGCAGCCGGGGATTTAAAATCCCCGCTTGCTGAATGAGCTGCCTCTGACTGGTTACAGCCTGACCAATTAGAGGCAGCTCTCACTCACACCCATTCATGAATTCTCTGAATGACAGCTGAGAGCTGCCCCTGATTGGTTCCTGTGCTGAGCCAATCAGAGGCAGCACTCACTCACTCATTCATGAATTCATGAATGGGTGTGAGTGAGAGCTGCCTCTGATTGGTCAGGCTGTGACCAATGATCCGTCATGCGATCCGCAAATCGTGGGAAAAAAACGCCCGTGTGACTAAGGCCTAAGGATGATTTTTTAAAAATTCACACAGCTTTTCTAACAGCAAGTCTAAAGCTGTCCATACACAGAAAACATTTGTCACCGATAGATGTTTTTACCAATAAGTCTGTTTACAATCTATGTATGAAGATACTTTGAAGGTCTCCCTTAACATAGTAACATAGTATGTAAGGCCGGAAAAAGACATATGTCCATTCAGTTCAGCCTATTACCCTTCAATGTTGCTCTGAAAAAAGACGAAAATAAACTCAATGAGGTAGAAGCTAGAGATGAACGAGAGTACTCGCTAAGACAAACTACTCGAGCGAGTAGTGCCTTATGCGAGTACCTGCCTGCTCGTCTCAAAAGATTTGGATGCTGGCGGGGAGCGGCGGGGGAGAGTGGGGAGAAACGGGGGGGAGATCTCTCTCTTTCACTCTCTCTCCCCCCTGCTCACTCCTGCAACTCACCGCTCTCCCCTGTCAGCACCCGAATCTTTTGAGACGAGCGGCAGGTACTCGCATAAGTCACTACTCGCTCGAGTAGTTTGCCTTAGCGAGTACGCTTGCTCATCTCTAGTTGAAGCCAATTTTTCCCATATGGAGGAAAAAATCCCTTCCTAACTCCAATCTGTCAATCCGAATAATCCCTGGGTCAACAACCCTTTTAAAAATTATTAATAATTAAAACATATATTATTGTATCACTCAAGAAAGGTGTCCAGACCCCTCTTGAACTCTTTTAGCAAATTTGCTATCACCACGTTTTCTGTCAGAGAGTAACATAATCTCACTGCTCTTACAGTAAAGAACCACCTTCTATGTCGGTGTAGAAACCTTCTTTCCTCTAGATGTAGAGGGTGCCCCCTTGTTACTGTCACAGTCCTCAGTACAAATAGATCATGGGATAGATCTCTATATTGATATATTTATACATAGTTTTTAGGTCGCCCCTCAACCATCTTTTTTCTAAACTAAATAATCCCAATTTTAATAATCTCTCTTGGTATTGTAGTCCATGCATTTTGTTAATTACTTTAGTTGCCTGCCCACTCAAGCTCTGCTATGTCCTTCTTCAGTACCGGTGCCCAAAACTATAACACAATCTTCCATGTGTGGTCTAACAAGTGACTTGTAAAGAGGAAGAACAATGTTCTCGTCATGTGACCCCAGAACCTCTTTTGATGCACCCCATGATCCTATTTGCCTTGGCATGAGCTGCCTGACACTGGTTGCTCGAGTTAAGCTCACAGTTAAATAAAATCCCCAAGTCCTTTTCCATGTCAGTATTTCCCAGTGATTTCCCATTTAGTATGTAATTGTGACATGTATTTCTTCTGCTAATGTGCATAACTTTACATGCGTTAAACCTCATTTGCCACTTTTCTGCCCAAGCCTTCAACTTATCCAGATCCGCTTGCAACTAACTTGCGTCCTCTCTTTGTTTTGTGTTATCTACAAATATTGATATTTTACTGCACCAATGCTTCTAAATATATTAAAAATAATAGGGTTCATTACTGACCCCTGTGGTATCCCACTAGTAACGGTGACCAAATCAGAGTATGTACTATTTATAACCACCCTTTGCTTTCTATCGCTGAGCCAGTTACTTACCCACTTGCACATATTCTCGTCCAGACGAAGCATTCACATTTTATATGCCAACTTTTCATGCAGCACAGTATCAAATGCTTTGGAAAAGTCCAGATATACAAGATCCATTGATTCTCCCCAGTCCAGTGTATAACTTACCTCCTCATAGAAACTGATCCGGTTGGTTTGACAGGAGCAATCTCTCATGAACCTGTCCAGATATAGAGTTATACAGCTATTTTCCTTGAGGTACTCCAGAATAGCATCTCTTAAAAACCCTTCAAACATTTTACCCACAATAGAAATTAAACTGGCCTGTAATTACCAGGGAACACTTTTTGACCTCTTTTTGAATACTGGTACTACACTGACTATGTGACAATCCAGTGGAACAGACCCAATCACTATAGAGTCCTTAAATATAAGAAACAAGGGTATATCACATTACTTAATTCCCTTAACACCCCAGGGTGTATTCTATCGGTAACCCAGCAATTTGTCAATTTTAATCTTTTTCAGAAGGCTCTGCACTTCTCTTGTTAGAGTGGTGACATTTAGTGGAGAATTTACTTTATCATTGTGCATCTCATCTGACATTTTATTTTCCTCTGTGAATACACTGGACTAAAAACTATTTAATAGATTTGCCTTCTCCTCATCAACCTCCACAATTTCTCCTACACCATTTATTAAAGGGCCAACACTTTCAACATTAATCGTTTTGCTATTTATATAGTTGATGCACAGTTTAGGGTTAGTTTTACTCTCTTTGGCAATCAGTCTCTCTGTCTCTATCTTTGCTGCTTTTTTTTAGATTTTTACATAATTTATTTTTTAGTGCTTCTCCGCTGCTTTCTTGTTTTAGTAGTTTAAATGCTTTATTTTTGCTGTTTATTGCCCCCTTTACATGTTTATTAAGTCATATTGGTTTTCTCCTATTGCTGAGTTTTTTGTTCCTGTAAGGTATGAACATCTCACAGTAAGTAATTAGGTCATTTATAACATTTACCATTTATTGTTCATACTCTTATTTTATAGGACATTAACCCAGTCAATAAGGTTAGGGGCATCACTAAGCTGAAAGAACTTGGCCTTCTTAAAGTTTAGTATTTTCAGAGCTTCCCTATAAAACTCTCTTTTGAGGGACAAGTTGAAATGAATTATATTATGGTCACTTTTTCCCAGGTGCCCCCCAACCTGCACCCCCGGTATTCTGTCAGGTCTGTTGGTTAGTATTAAGTCCAAAATGGCTGTCTCTCAAGATAAATTTGTTACCTCTATGAGATCCACAGGTTTTGGGTTCCCAGTTTATATCTGAATAGTTAAAGTTCTCCATAATAATTACCTCATTGTCATTTGGTACAGAGAACACAATGTTTAGACCCCAAGTATCTCATTCGACCTAGTCGAAACAACATGGCCATGTTGTCAGCAATATCATACAAAGGATAAATATATTCATGAGATATATAAATAATGAAATGCATCCAATGTTCCCCGTAGACTGGACACAAGATGCACAAATACTACTGGATATGTCCTGCATATACCACAGTTTAATACTAAATATATGCACTGCTCTCAAGGAACACCTACAACACTGGACATTTGTTACTAACCCTACAGACTATAAACATGTGACACTACACAGCCCACTTATCACTTACGTTGTAATGAATACTTGACAAATTTATTTTTATTTAAATTATAGTTATATATTTTATTGTCATTTTTACAAATGATACAAAAAAAGGCTGCGAAACCCACAGGAAATCCACAAAAATGTATTAAGTGTGAACACAACCATTTAGTATGAAAGTAGGAATTTTAGGAGAAGGGAAAAAAGTCAGCATAGAAGGTCATGTAAGGACGCAGTAGCAGGTTAACATAATACTCACTGAGGAGGAAGCTATACTGATGGATTGAAATCTACCTAATGATGCTTTTGGTGAGTCACATTACATGACTCTATTGTAGTATAATATATGGTCCTCCATGTATCCACGGTTGCTTACAGAGCCATATCCTGGCAGTGTGGGCATCTAATTTATTGTACAGACATTGCTGTTTAAGTAGGTGCAAATTGAAATGTGGAATATACCTTCACCAGACGCTACTGGATTATCCTGTAAATATCAAGAAATATTTACAGATACACCCGGCCCGCATATGTTTACAACCGCTTTCCTTTCTGTAGCCTTAGGGCTTTCAGCTACCTCCCTGATGCAGTTTCCATGACAGAACACAAATTGGAGCATCTTACATGAACAAAGCTCAGCGCACGGATAATCTCGCCAGGAATACTTTCTAGAAAAGAAAGATTAGCATGAGAATAGCTCTTCTTGTCGTACTTTGAATTCTTGCAGCACTGTCACCCTCCATTTAAAACCACAGCAGCAGAAGGAGCACACTTTAACCCCTTACTTTGCTTATGTTACATATGAAAATAGTCAATTGTTGGTGTTAAAGGCACGAAATCAGTTAATTTGGCATTGACTATTATATAGTAGCATGTACTGATAGAAAATATAAAACAACTTTGTATCCTTTACACCTCCAGCAAGAGAACTGGCACCTTAAACTTAGCCAAATTTACATTTTAATGGGAAATCTTACAAACTGTCTGCCTTAGAAGATACAAATTGCTTGGTGGATATGGAAGTTGCCTTTCTTGAAATGAATCCTACATCTTTTTAGCACATGAAAGCCTTTAGTGATTTATTTTTATTATTTCTTGCCCTTCTTTTCACAAGATTTGGTTAACACTTTCACTCCCATGAACATTTTGGAAAACGATCAAAAGAAAAAGAACAATTTAATGGAAATGGATATAATGGAATGTTAAGAAATGGCGAAATATTACATTTTAACAGTCCTAATCTAGAATCTTGATCACATAAAAGTTCATAACAGCCCATAGTAACCCGATAACATGTAGTATGCTTATGGCAGCCTGAAGAGTTACTTATGTACATGGATAGCAAAGCATAAGGAATAAAAGGTAAACATACAGTATCCCTCCAATATTTACTAAAATTGATTCTATAATAAG
The DNA here is from genome assembly GCF_035609145.1 of Eleutherodactylus coqui. NCBI lineage: Eukaryota > Metazoa > Chordata > Amphibia > Anura > Eleutherodactylidae > Eleutherodactylus > Eleutherodactylus coqui. The sequence goes on from NC_089837.1 coordinate 304,725,671, forward strand.
CCTTACAGGTGACATTTTGTGTTATATTGGTCCTATGGAAAGTAATATAATGTGTAAGGACTAGAGATGAGCGAACGTACTCGTCCGAGCTTGATATTCGTTCGAGTATTAGCGTGTTCGAGATGCTCGTTACTCGAGACGAGTACCACGCGATGTTCGAGTTACTTTCACTTTCATCTCTGAGACGTTAGCGCACTTTTCTGGCCAATAGAAAGACAGTGAAGGCATTACAACTTCCCCCTGCGACGTTCAAGCCCTATACCACCCTCCTGCAGTGAGTGGCTGGCGAGATCAGGTGTCACCTGAGTATATAAATCGGTCCCTCCCGCGGCTCGCCACAGATGCATTCTGACAGAGATCAGGGACAGTGCTGCTGGTGCCGGAGCTGCTATAGGGAGAGCGTTAGGAGTTATTTTAGGCTTCAAGAACCCCAACGGTCCTTCTTAGGGCCACATCTAACCGTGTGCAGTAGTGTGGAGGCTGCTTTTTGCAGTGTTGCACATTTTTCTTTTTTGTATATCGGCCGTGCAGAGCATTGCGTCCTGCAGTAATTTTACATTGTCCAGGGCCAGTAGTGGTGAGGCAGGGACAGAAGACATATTTAGTGTATATAGGCAGTGGGCCTTTCCAAAAACATTTGGGAAAAAAAATCTATTTGGGCTGCCTGTGACCGTCCTCAGTGTACTGGGTCTCTGCTGGGGGTAGTTGTCCTAATTCATACGCAGCCAGCTAAGTGTTACAGCAGGCTTGCGCAAAATTCTTTCCTGGCTCTGCTGTGCGTTCCATAAGCGAAGTCAGCCTCCAACCACAGGCCAATAAGTGGCACATTTAATTACAGCGTTCTGTTTCTGCACTACTGGTAATACAGCATGCTGAGGGGTAGGGGTAGGCCTACAGGACGTGGACGCGGGCGAGGACACGGAGGCCCAAGTCAGGGTGTGGGCACAGGCCGAGCCAGTGCGGTGGCCCGGGGTAGAGGCAGGGCCAAACCGAATAATCCACCAACTGTTTCCCAAAGCGCCCCCTCGCGCCATGCCACCCTGCAGAGGCCAAGGTGCTCTAAGGTGTGGCAATTTTTCACAGAGACGCCTGACAACCGACGAACAGTGGTGGGCAACCTTTGTCGCGCCAAGATCAGCTGGGGAGCCACCACCACCAGCATGCGCAGGCATATGATGGTCAAGCACCCCACAAGGTGGGACGAAGGCCGTTCACCGCCTCCGGTTTGCACCACTGCCTCTCTCCCTGTGCCCAGACTTGCCACTGAGATCCAACCCCCCTCTGAGGACACAGGCACTACCGTCTCCTGGCCTGCACCCACACCCTCACCTCCGCTGTCCTCGGCCCCATCCACCAATGTCTGTCAGCGCAGCGTCCAGACGTCGCTAGCGCAAGTGTTTGAGCGCAAGCGCAAGTACACCGCCACGCACCCGCACGCTCAAGCGTTAAACGTGCACATTGCCAAATTGATCAGCCTTGAGATGCTGCCGTATAGGCTTGTGGAAACGGAGGCTTTCAAAAGCATGATGGCGGCGGCGGCCCCGCGCTACTCGGTTCCCAGTCGCCACTACTTTTCCCGATGTGCCGTCCCAGCCCTGCACGACCACGTCTCCCACAACATTGTACGCGCCCTCACCAACGCGGTTACTGCCAAGGTCCACTTAACAACGGACAGGTGGACAAGCACAGGTGGGCAGGGCCACTATATCTCCCTGACGGCACATTGGGTGAATTTAGTGGAGGCTGGGACAGAGTCAGAGCCTGGGACCGCTCACGTCCTACCCACCCCCAGAATTGCGGGCCCCAGCTCGGTGGTGGTATCTGCGGCGGTGTATGCTTCCTCCACTAAACCACCCTCCTCCTCCTCCAACGCATCTTCTGTCTCGCAATCAAGATGTGTCAGCAGCAGCAGCACGTCGCCAGCAGTCGGTGTCGCGCGGCGTGGCAGCACAGCGGTGGGCAAGCGTCAGCAGGCCGTGCTGAAACTACTCAGCTTAGGAGAGAAGAGGCACACGGCCCACGAACTGCTGCTGGGTCTGACAGAGCAGACCGACCGCTGGCTTTCGCCACTGAGCCTCCAACCGGGCATGGTCGTGTGTGACAATGGCCGTAACCTGGTGGCGGCTCTGCAGCTCGGCAGCCTCACGCACGTGCCATGCCTGGCCCATGTCTTTAATTTGGTGGTTCAGCGCTTTCTGAAAAGCTACCCACACTTGTCATACCTGCTCGGAAAGGTGGAACTCTACGCTCCACATGTTGGCCAGACTCTATGAGCAGCGTAGAGCTATAGTGGAATACCAACTCCAACATGGGCGGCGTAGTGGGAGTCAGCCTCCTCAATTCTTTACAGAAGAGTGGGCCTGGTTGGCAGCCATCTGCCAGGTCCTTGGAAACTTTGAGGAGTCTACCCAGATGGGGAGCGGGGATGCTGCAATCATTAACGTCACCATTCCTCTGCTATGCCTCTTGAGAAGTTCCCTGCAAAGCATAAAGGCAGACGTTTTGCACTCGGAAACGGAGGTGGGGGAAGACAGTATGTCGCTGGATAGTCAGAGCACCCTCATGTCTATATCTCAGCGCGTTGAGAAGGAGGGGGAGGAGCATGAGGAGGAGGGGGAAGAGACAGCTTGGCCCACTGCTGAGGTTACCCATGCTGCTTGCCTGTCATCCTTTCAGCGTGTATGGCCTGAGGAGGAGGAGGATCCTGAAAGTGATCTTCCTAGTGAGGGCAGCCATGTGTTGCGTACAGGTACCCTGGCACACATGGCTGACTTCATGTTAGGATGCCTTTCTCGAGACCCTCGCGTTACACGCATTCTGGCCACTACGGATTACTGGGTGTACACACTGCTCGACCCACGGTATAAGGAGAACCTTTCCACTCTCATACCCGAAGAGGAAAGGGGTTCGAGAGTGATGCTATACCACAGGACCCTGGCGGACAAACTGATGGTAACATTCCCATCCAACAGCGCTAGTGGCAGAAGGTGCAGTTCTGAGGGCCAGGTAGCAGGGGAGGCACAGAGATCAGGCAGCATGTACAGCGCAGGGAGGGGAACATTCCCCAAGGCCTTTGCCAGCTTTATGGCTCCCCAGCAAGACTGTGTCACCACTCCCCAGTCAAGGCTGAGTTGGTGGGAGCACTGTAAAAGGATGGTGAGGGAGTACGTAGCCGATCGCACGACCGTCCTCGGTGACGCCTCTGCCCCCTACAACTACTGGATGTCGAAGCTGGACACGTGGCCTGAATTTGCGCTGTATGCCCTGGAGGTGCTTGCTTGTCCTGCGGCTAGCGTCTTGTCAGAGAGGGTGTTTAGTGCGGCTGGGGGAATCATCACAGATAAGCGTACCCGCCTGTCAACCGACAGTGCCGACAGGGTTACACTCATCAAGATGAACAAAGCCTGGATTTCCCCAGACTTCTCTTCTCCACCAGCGGACAGGAGCGATACCTAAGCAGTACGTAGGCTGCACCCGCGGATGGAAGCATCGTTCTCTATCACCATCAAAAACGGGGACCTATTTGCTTCATCAATCTGTGTATTCTATTCATCCTCCTCCTCCTGCTCCTCCTCCTGAAACCTCACGTAATCACGCCGAACGGGCAATTTTTCTTAGGCCCACAAGGCTCAGTCATATAATTTTTGTAAACAATTTTTATATGTTTCAATGCTCATTAAAGCGTTGAAACTTGCACCTGAACCAATTTTTATTTTAACTGGGCTGCCTCCAGGCCTAGTTACCAATTAAGCCACATTAACCAAAGCGATTAATGGGTTTCACCTGCCCTCTTGGTTGGGCATGGGCAATTTTTCTAACGTACATTAGTACTGTTGGTACACCAATTTTTTGGGGCCCTCGCCTACAGTGTAATCCAATTAATTTTTTGCCCACCTGCATTAAAGCTGACGTTACATCAGCTGTGCTGGGCACTGCAATGGGATATATTTATATACTGCCAGTGGCTTCCTGGGACCCACCCATGCTGTCGGTCCACATGGACTTCCCATTGGGGAGATGTACGTGTCTCTGTATACTTATAAAAAACTCGAGCCTGACTGGGGCATGCAGTTTGGGCCGAAGCCCACCTGCATTTAATCTGATGTTAGCTCTGCTGTCCAGGGCACTGCAATGGGATACATTTATGTACAGCGGGTGGGTTCCAGGGAGCCACCCATGCTGTGGGTGCACACGGAATTCCCATTGCGGAGTTGTACCTGCCTGTGACTATTTATAAAAAAACGCAGTCTGACTGGGGCATGCAGACACCTTGACAGAATGAATAGTGTGTGGCACATAGGTTCCCCATTGCTATGCCCACGTGTGCAGCTCCTGATGGCGGTGGCACAGGATTATATTTCTCATTGCTTCTGTACAACATTGTGGGCTATCGTCCTGCCCCTTTTAAAGAGGGTCGCTGCCTAGCCGTGCCAACCCTCTGCAGTGTGTGCCTGCGGTTCCTCCTCATGGCAGACGCACTTATAAATAGACATGTGTGTGGCGTGGCATGAGGGCAGCTGAAGGCTGCGCAGGGACACTTTGGTGTGTGCTGTGGACACTGGGTCGTGCGCGCGCGCGCGCGGGGGGGAGCTTGGGCACTCTTGCCGCTATTGTGGCTTAATAGTGGGACCTGGGAACTTGAGATGCAGCCCAACATGTAGCCCCTCGCCTGCCCTATCCGTTGCTGTGTCGTTCCCATCACTTTCTTGAATTGCCCAGATTTTCACAAATGGAAACCTTAGCTCGGGTCGCCCCATTGACTTCAATGGGGTTCGTTACTCGAAACGAACCCTCGAGCATCACGAAAATTTCGTCTCTAGTAACGAGCACCCGAGCATTTTGGTGCTCGCTCATCTCTAGTAAGGACCTCTACCCACTAGTGTTTTTTTAATGTTGCAATATTGTTGCGTTTTTAAAAGCAAATGTCAATGAGACCTTCTAATGTTAAAATCGCATTGCACAAACTCACAAATTTTTGTGCGATGCGATTTTAACATTAGAAACTCCCATTGACATTTGCATTTAAAAACGCAGTGATATCGCAGCGTTAAAAAAACACACAAAAAAACACTAGTGGGTAGAAGCCCTTAGGCTGAAAAAAGACATATGTCCATCTAGTTCAGCAATGAGGTAGAAGTCAATTCTCCTCATTTCCTCAAAGGTAAAAATTTCTTCCCACCTCCTAATCTGAAAATCAGAATAAATCCCTGGATCAACGACCTTTCTGAAGTAATTGGTGACTATAACATGAAATCCTCTTACAACCAGGAAAGGCGCCCAGGCCTCTAATATACTCTTAGCAAGTTCACTATCAGCACGTCCTCAGGTAGAGAGTTCCATTGTCTCACTGCTCTTATAGTAAAGAACCCACTTTAATGCTGAGGTTGCCCCTCAGCCATCTTTTTTCTAAACTAAATAACCCCATTTTTAATCATCTTTCTGTGTATTGTAGTCCACCCATTTCTATTTATTAGCTTAGTTGCTTATCTTTGTACCTGCTTAGGCTCTGATATGTCCTACTTGAGTACTGCTGCCCAAAATTGTACACAGTATTCCATGTGTGGACTGACCAGTGACTTGTAAAGAGGAAGAACAATGTTCTCACCATGTGCCCCTAGACCTCTTTTGATGAACCCCATGATCCTATTTGCTTTAACAGCAGCTGCCTGACACTGGTTGCTCCTGTTAAGTTTACAATTAATTAAAATCCCCAGTCCTTTTCTATGTCAGTTTTGCCCACTGGTTTCCCATTTAGTGCATAATGGTAGCATGTATTTCCTCTGCCCATGACCATAACCTTACATTTATCAATGTTAAACCTCATTTGCCACTGTTCTGCCCAAGCTCCAAATTATCCAGATCCATTTAAAATCGTATACCGTCCTCGCCTGTGTTAATTACTTTACATAGTTTTGTATCATCTGCAAACATAACTATTTTATTGTACAATCCTTCCACAATAGCATTAATAAATATATAAAAGAGAATAGAGCCCAATACCGCCCCCTGTAGTACCCCACTAGTATCGGTGACCCAATCAGAGTATGTACCATTTTAACCACCCTCTGCTTTCTATCACTGAGCCAGTTACTTACTCATTTACACACATTCTCAGCCAGACCAAGCATTCTCATTTTATATACCAGCCTTTTATGCAGCACAGTTTCAAATGCTTTAGGAAAATCAAGATATACATGATCCAATGACTTTCCCTGATCCAGTCTAGAACTTACCTCCTTAGAATTTTATTTCATTGGTTTGACAGGAGCAACCTCTCATAAACCCAGTTATGAAATTTTACAGTTATTCTCCTTGAGGTACTCCAGGGCAGCTTCTCTAAGAAACCCTTGAAACATTTTACCCACAATAGAAGTAAGACTTACCAGCCTGTGGTTTACAAGTTCAATTTTCATCCCCTTTTGAATATTGGTACCACATTGGCTATGCGCTAATCCAGTGGAACCGACCTTGTCACTATAGAGTTCTTAAATATGAGAAACAATCTCACTACTTGATTTCCTTAAAACCCGGCGGTGGGGGTGGGGGATGTATGCCATTAGGGATTCTGTGATTTGCCTATTTTAACCTTTTTAAAGTGGCTCTGCATTTTTTGCTGGGTTAGACTGGTGAAAATTAATGAAGAGTGTACTTTATTACTTGGCATTTCACCTGTCATTTGATTTTCCTGAGTAAATACACTGGTGAAAAACTATTTTACAGATTAGCTTTCTCCTCATCACCCTCTACCATTTTCCCTTATTACTTTTTAACCCCTTAATGTCAAGTTTATGTTGTGGCTGTAGGGGCCTTAAAGGGGTTCTGACATGAAAAAAAAAAAATTGTACTCACCTTGCCTGGCCTGGCCCGATCGCCAGGCATGTCCCCTCCAGCCGGCATCTTCTTCTGTGCCTTTAAAGCAGAGCAGGAGCGGTCAAAAAGACCGCTTCCTGCTCTGGTCCGTCCGTCAGGCACTTCCGAGGTCAACGGACGGACCGCCACAGCAAGCACGTCACAAGCAGTACTTGCTGTGGGCGGCCCGTCCGTCCGGCTGAACTCCGGAGTGCTGCGCATGCGCAGTGGAGACGCAGCCCGTCCTGACTCCTGTCAGAGGGCACCTCTCCACTGCGCATGCGCGCGATCCCGGAGCGGCGCGGCTGCTGGAGGAAGAAGACTGCCTGCCGGGAGGCATACTAGCACTTTCTGCTTAGGTTAAGCAGCGCTGCTGATTAGAGCCACCTGATTGGCTCTTCGGCACCACGTGACTGCACAGCGTGCACCAATCAGGTGGCTCTAGTCAGGCTGCTTAACCTAAGCAGAAAGTGCTAATATGCTGCCGGGAGATGACCCCCCGATGTCAACAACAACAGGAGAACAGGTAAGTATAAGATTTTTATGCTTTAGCAGCCATTAACCCATGGGTTCCCTGGGTCCATTAGGCAGACCAGGGAACAATGGCTGCTAAAGCATAAAAAAATTATTCATGTCAGAACCCCTTTAATGCAACAAGACACTTATGTCCTCTGGATGGCACGGGATCAGAAGTTGAGCCCGTGCTATCCTGCAGTGAGAGCTGGCTGTTACCAATAGCCGGGCTCCAGCTGCAACAGCGGAGATACATGAGAACAGTAATCCTCGCTGTTGACCCCCTACATACCGCGATTCACTTATATTGCAGAATGTAAAAGGTTCACAGAGGGAGCACGCTCCCTCTATGACTTCATCAGACCCCTGCGATGTAATTGCGGAGAGCCAAAGGGTTGCCATAGCAACAAGATGCCAGATACTGGCGTCCTGGCTTACCACTGCTTATGATGGCTACTACTAATTATTAGGAAATTATAGTACCAGTGTTTTTGGTGGCACAATGCGCCACACAGCTGTATTACATGGTATATCTATTATGATTCACAGACATCACACACAGCTTTACTACATGCATCCTGATTCACACACACACACAGCTGTGGTACATCCATGCTGATTTCCAGACATCACCAGCTCAGCAGACTCCTGAATACAGTGATCAGCCCCTGGTCATGTGATTCGTGACTCTACGCACACAGGTGCCACATGATGGTGACATCATCACAGGTCGTTATGTTGCAGCCATGGTTTAACGTGCAACTATATATTTCTATTGAGATATATTTCCATTGGGTAGTGCTAACCTATTTTATCCTTTTTTGTCATCACAGGTCCTGGTGGCTGCTGTTGTCTTATCCAGTATACCAATCTGCACAATGGCTCCTCCTACAGCAGTGATGTCACCGTAGGTCCTTCAGCCCACCGGAACTCTTTTACCAAACTGCGCAATGGCTCCTCCCACAGCAGTGACATCACTGGAGGTTCCTCAGCCCACCTGATCTCTGTGGTGGGGATAGGTCCGTGTCTTCTGTCACGACCGCTGAGTTGTGTCTGAGATAATAACGGCTTAGCTGTATTCTCATTTTGTTATTTTTGTCCTCCCCTTCCAAGAGCTCTGTCAGGTCCGCCATGCGTCTCCTCTTCATTTCTGGCAGACTTGCTTGTAGTTTTCAGGAAGTGCTACCTGGCTTGGAAGTTCAAAATCCCCACCTCCAAGAAGCGCTGGCTGTGATTGGCTCTTGAGCGCCGCGGCTCAGCTAATCAGAGCCAGTGCTTGATGAACCAATCACAGCCATTCAATGCGGCGGACCTGACAGCCACTGTTAGGTGATATATATATTTTTTTCTGCAACCAGGGATTGTTTTAGGGGTTTTATAGTAGTACTTCCTACTATAAAAGTTGCATTGCACTGCACGAAAAGCGCGTGCGATGCAATAGAAAGGAAGACTCCATAGGGAAACATGGGGTACAAAACCTCGCAAATCGCGGCAATATTTAGTAACCTGCAATTTTTTTTCTCCCAATATAGCAGTCTACAAAACATCACTAATGTGAATGAACCCATTGGAAAGCATGGGATTCACATACATGTGATTTGTAGCAGTGTTGCATCGCCAGAAAATCGCGTGTGAAACTGGCCTTAGAGATGCCAGCAGGAAAGGGAGAAAGTTCTACACACCACAGTTGACTGTATTAGAAAAGAAGGAAAACACCCAGTCCCCAAGACAAAGGCCACTTTCACATACTGTGGATGCAAAATGCTGTTATTTTGATTGCAGTATTTTGCTGCGATTTTTACTGCTCTTTTCTAATGCACTTTCCTGCATTCTACAGTGCTTTTAACACACCCCATCATTGGGATTGGTGATAAGGTGCGTTAAAAAGTACAAAAATGTTCCAAAATAGAGCAGACAACGCTTGAAAATCGCAGTTTTGAAAAACGCCACGTTCAAGTGCAAATCTGCCAGGCCCCATTTAAATCAAAGGGAGCGTTGTACCATGGCGTTTTGAATCCCATGGTAATTGTGGTAAAAGGCACATGTGTGAGAGTGACCTTAGAGAGATGTGGATTTCTGCTTCTCACATGCTCTACGTTTTAATTGGGTTTAACTCTCTATCTCTTACAGGGTCCACAATACAAAATTGAAATCCATGCTACAGGGCAGACCATGTGCCATACCATTATGTAGCGTATCAATAGCTTCCTATTCAAGTACGCTATTGTTATTTCAATATAAGACACAAGTATGGAGATATAACGCTGTATCCATTTTTTTGACTACACTCTGTATGCAGGATGTCTCTAAAATAATAAAGAATGAAGCTATACCAGTACTTGTGAGCTAGGAAACCTGTGTATTTGCTGTGTATTTATGCACAAATTCAAATATGCAGTGTATTTGCACACCCATTAGCACGATGGGATGGCGAAAAATATAGGTGTAAGCAATTTTTGGTCTCATAAAAACATAGCATATTTACATGCCTGAAATGTGCTTACGCTTAGAGATGAGCGAGCATACTTGCTAAGGGCAATTACTTGATCGAGCATTGCCCTTAGCGAGTACCTGCCCGCTTGGAAGAAAAGGTTCGGCTGCCGGTGGCGGGGGGCGGGGAGCGGCGGGGGAGAGCGGGGAGGAACAGAGGGGAGATCTCTCTCTCCCTCTCTCCCCCCTGCTCCCTGCCGCAACTCACCCGCGCCAGCAGCCGAACCTTTACTTCCGAGCGGGCAGGTACTCGCTAAGGACAATGCTCGATCAAGTAATTGTCCTTAGCGTGTATGCTCGCTCATCTCTACTTACGCCCATGCGCCCATGTGATCCGGCCCTAATAGAACTCACTTTCTGCCTTTGGTCGTTAGTGTGACTCCTCGCATACCAGCGAGCTTCAATATACCAACCACACTATATACACTTTTAGTGGCCCAGAGTTAAGTGTGAAAGTTATGGTTGTCTCTGTGATATGTATATGTTTGTCTCATGTCATTGTCAGGCATTGTAGATGGTGTAGTGTTATGTGGATTGGCGTAGACAGGTCACTAAACAGTTAATGTCTGGTGTATTGTCCTACCTAACCCTCTGTGCATGTGTGCTGTGTAAAGAATGAGTCACGTGATAGGAGGAGGAGTTGGAGAAGGAGGGTGTAATAGCAGTAGTAGTCGGTAGTGAGATGAGGAGAAGGTTGCAGAGTGGAAATGCAATGGAGAGCAAGAGCCTGGCCATGGGAGAGTTTGGGGAGCAAGTCCTGTCTTCCTGGAGTTGGCAGTGGCGTGTACATGGTTCCTCCATATCTTTGCTCCATTATTTAAAGTACGTGACAGAGACTGTGAAAGTGGAGTAACATTTTGCCTAGTTGGTGACAGGAGCACTCTAACAGGAATCTGACAGAAAACGTAGACTGCGGATGAAGCAAAGAAAGGGAGTCACTGCTAGATACAAACTTGATGAGGGGAGAATTTTTGGATTAAGATTGCATGTTAATACTTAAGACTGCTTATGCCATGTATTGGAACTGCACAAGTTGGATTTCTAAGTTAAAAAAAACTAAGTGCCTCTGGTTTTTGAAAAATTATTAATTTGTCTGTGGACTCAATTATTTGCACAGATCATTGGAAAGGGGCGCTGGCGTCACAAAGACAAACAGGTATCAAGCGGTTCCTTACACAGGTATTATTTATGGGGCCTGCACGTGCCTGGGATGGCTGCGCCTGAGGCCCAGAGGGAGAAGATGGTAAAGCCACCCATGAGAGAGTAAGTTCTTTACCCCGCCATCTTGCCCCAGCACCTGGGAGCGCCGTCGGGCTGCTGCACATTCTTGTTCTGTGTGGCTCAGCCCACAGACATTCTCAGGACAGCAAAGTGGCTGGTCAGCATGGCTCAGGTCAGGCTTACAGGCCATCTTTGGTATATCACTCAATGGTTGAGCAGTGTTCCACAACCACTCACAAGATCCCTTGTGTGGTTGGCTCATCTGCTCTCTCTTTTCATAGGACGTGGTCTCTCAGCAGCCAGAATTTCCAGGGACACTCCTGTGGTAGTACAGCATACCCCATTTTCCCACAGTCTCTGAATCCATCTAGTAAATGGTGCTACTCATCCCCAAGATGATCTGCCTTGGTGGGAAATGCTACTCTATTTACTGAACTTGGTGCTACGGTGTAACGACCACATTATATAATGTTACCACTCTCTGTAGGAGAAACAAAATAATTTTGTAGATAGGATACCTTTTAATGGATAATGAAAAGAACTAATGTTAATAGCACACTAATGCAATACTGCTGACATAGTAATGCAATTTCATCTGCAATATTCTCCTATTGCAGACCTGTATTATGCACATTATGAGCACACTTAGGCCTGCTGCACACGGGCGGTGGGATATTCCGCAGAATTTCCGCCCCTGCCCGCCTGCATTGGATTGCATTACAATACGCAATCCTATGCAGACGGCCGCGATTTGTTCACGTGAAAATGCACTCGGAAAACAAATTGTGGCATGTTCTATTTCTGTGCAGGTCTCACAGAGGCCCGCACAGAAATGTCACTCCTGGGCCACCGACTCCGCTCTGCGCAAGCGCCGGCTGGCGGGCAGCCGGCACATTAAAGAGCCGGAGCCGCGGGAGAGGTGAGCGCCGCACTGGTCCCTGCAGGGGCGCGAGTCAAGAATTCTCGCAGCGGGATCCGACCCGGCTGTCTGTAGGCGGCCTTATGTGAAATAGTCCTAAGGGTGAATACCCACTTGTGTTTTTCTTGCACGTTTTTTTCACACGATACCGCTGCTTTTTTTAATGCGATTGTCAGTGGGGCTTTCTAATGTTAAAAACGCATCGCACAAAAATTGCAAAGCACAGATATGTGATGCGTTTTTTAACATTAGAAAGTCCCATTGACAATCATGTTAAGAAAACGCAGTGATATCACGTAAAAAAACGCAAGAAATACGCAAGTGGGTATTCACCCTAAGGGTTCGGTCAGACGAGTGATTTTTTTAGCACATGAATAGCCACGCTAAAAAAAAAAATCGCATATCGTATGTAGAAAAATCGCGTGACTAGGTTCATTTGCACTCGCATGTCCTATCTTTTGCAGGTGTGATTATTTAGTGCCTCTAAAAAACGGACATGTGACTGCTTCCATTGGTTCTTATAGCGCCTATTCATGCGCTAAAAGAAATCGCTCGTCTGATCATGGATCTGTATTTCATATTACATAAGCAAAATGAGGATAGCTATATACATTGAGTATAATTTATGTAGTTGTATACAATATATAGTATAGTATATTCAAGTATAGAATTATGCTGAGCCTTGCATAGTGCTATAGCTGACTCTTACCTTCAGAAGTTAAAGTCACCAGCAAAATACAAGCAGTTTTCAATAGAGATGAGCGAGCACCAAAATGCTTGGGTGCTCGTTACTCGGGACGAAATTTTCGCGATGCTCGAGGGTTCGTTTCGAAAAACGAACCCCATTGAAGTCAATGGGCAACTCGAGCATTTTTGTATATCGCCGATGCTCGCTAAGGTTTCCATTTGTGAAAATCTGGGCAATTCAAGAAAGTGATGGGAACGACACAGAAACGGATAGGGCAGGCGAGGGGCTACATGTTGGGCTGCATCTCAAGTTCCCAGGTCCCACTATTAAGCCACAATAGCGGCAAGAGTGGACCCCCCCCTCCCAACAATTTTTACTTCTGAAAAGCCCTCATTAGCAATGCATACCTTAACTAAGCACCACACTACCTCCAACAAAGCACAATCACTGCCTGCATGACACTCCGCTGCCACTTCTCCTGGGTTACATGCTGCCCAACCCCCCCCCCTGCACGACCCAGTGTCCACAGCGCACACCAAATTGTCCCTGCGCAGCCTTCAGCTGCCCTCATGCCACACCACCCTCATGTCTATTTATAAGTGCGTCTGCCATGAGGAGGAACCGCAGGCACACACTGCAGAGGGTTGGGACAGCTAGACAGCGACCCTCTTTAAAAGGGGCGGGGCGATAGCCCACAATGCTGTACAGAAGCAATGAGAAATCCAATCCTGTGCCACCTCCATCTGGAGCTGCACACGTGGGCATAGCAATGGGGAACGTATGTGCCACACACTATTCATTCTGTCAAGGTGTCTGTATGCCGCAGTCAGACCACGTTTTTTTATAAATAGTCACAGGCAGGTACAACTCCGCAATGGTAGTTCCGTGTGCACCCACAGCATGGGTGGCTCCCTGGAACCCACCGGCGGTACATAAATATATCTCATTGCATTGCCCATCACAGCTGAGGTAATGTCATGTTAAATGCAGGTGGGCTTCGGTCCACAGTGCATGCCCCAGTCAGACTGGGGTTCTTTAGAAGTGGACACATGCAGTTACAACTCCCTGTGGACCCACAACATGGGTGGTTCCCTGGAACCCACCGGCGGTACATAAATATATCCCATTGCAGTGCCCAGCACAGCTGATGTAACGTCAGCTTTAATGCAGGTGGGCAAAAAATTAATTGGATTACACTGTAGGCGAGGGCCCCAAAAAATTGGTGTAACAACAGTACTAATGTACTTCAGAAAAATTGCCCATGCCCAACCAAGAGGGCAGGTGAAACCCATTAATCGCTTTGGTTAATGTGGCTTAATTTGTAACTAGGTCTGGAGGCAGCCCAGTTAAAATAAAAATTGGTTCAGGTGCAAGTTTCAACGCTTTAATGAGCATTGAAACGTATAAAAATTGTTTACAAAAATTATATGACTGAGCCTTGTGGGCCTCAGAAAAATTGCCCGTTCGGCGTGATTACATGAGGTTTCAGGAGCAGAAGCAGGAGGAGGAGGATGAATATAATACACAGATTGATGAAGCTAAAAGGTCCCCTTTTTTGATGGTGATAGAGAACGATGCTTCCATCTGCGGGTGCAGCCCACGTATTGTTTAGGTATCGCTGCTGTCCGCTGGTGGAGAAGAAAAGTCTGGGGAAATCCAGGCTTTGTTCATCTTTATGAGTGTAAGCCTGTCGGCACTGTCGGTTGACAGGTGGGTACGCTTATCCGTGATGACTCCCCCAGCCGCACTAAACACCCTCTCTGACAAGACGCTAGCCGCAGGACAAGCAAGCACCTCCAGGGCATAGAGCGCGAGTTCAGGCCACGTGTCCAGCTTCGATACCCAGTAGTTGTAGGGGGCAGAGGTGTCACGGAGGACGGTCGTGTGATCGGCTACGTACTCCCTCACCATCCTTTTACAGTGCTCCCGCCGACTCAGCCTTGACTGGGGAGCGGTGACACAGTCTTGCTGGGGAGCCAGAAAGCTGTCAAAGGCCTTAGAGAGTGTTCCCCTGCCTGTGCTATACATGCTGCCTGATCTCCGTGCCTCCCCTGCTACCTGGCCCTCGGAACTGCACCTTCTGCCACTAGTGCTGTCGGATGGGAATTTTACCATCAGCTTGTCCGCCAGGGTCCTGTGGTATAGCATCACTCTCGAACCCCTTTCCTCTTCGGGTATGAGAGTGGAAAGGTTCTCCTTATACCGTGGGTCGAGCAGTGTGTACACCCAGTAATCTGTAGTGGCCAGAATGCGTGTAACGTGAGGGTCACGAGAAAGGCATCCTAACATGAAGTCAGCCATGTGTGCCAGGGTACCTGTACGCAACACATGGCTGTCCTCACTAGGAAGATCACTTTCAGGATCCTCCTCCTCCTCCTCCTCCTCAGGCCATACATGCTGAAAGGATGACAGGCAAGCAGCATGGGTACCCTCAGCAGTGGGCCAAGCTGTCTCTTCCCCCTCCTCCTCAGGCTCCTCCCTCTCTGCCTCCTCCTCCTCAACGCGCTGAGATATAGACAGGAGGGTGCTCTGACTATCCAGCGACATACTGTCTTCTCCCGCCTCCGTTTCCGAGCGCAAAGCGTCTGCCTTTATGCTTTGCAGGGAACTTCTCAAGAGGCATAGCAGAGGAATGGTGATGCTAATGATTGCAGCATCGCCGCTCACCATCTGGGTAGACTCCTCAAAGTTTACAAGGACCTGGCAGATGTCTGCCAACCAGGCCCACTCTTCTGTAAAGAATTGAGGAGGCTGACTCCCACTGCCCCACCCATGTTGGAGTTTGTATTCCACTATAGCTCTACGCTGCTCATAGAGCCTGGCCAACATGTGGAGTGTAGAGTTCCACCGTGTGGGCACGTCGCACAGCAGTCGGTGCACTGGCAGATGAAACCGATGTTGCAGGGTGCGTAGGGTGGCAGCGTCCGTTTGGGACTTGCAGAAATGTGCGCAGAGCCGGCGCACCTTTCCGAGCAGGTCTGACAAGCGTGGGTAGCTTTTCATAAAGCGCTGAACCACCAAATTAAAGACGTGGGCCAGGCATGGCACATGCGTGAGGCTGCCGAGCTGCAGAGCCGCCACCAGGTTACGGCCGTTGTCACACACGACCATGCCCGGTTGGAGACTCAGCGGCGCAAGCCAGCGGTCGGTCTGCTCTGTCAGACCCTGCAGCAGTTCGTGGGCCGTGTGCCTCTTCTCTCCTAAGCTGAGTAGTTTCAGCACGGCCTGCTGACGCTTGCCCACCGCTGTGCTGCCACGCCACGCGACACCGACTGCTGGCGACGTGCTGCTGACACATCTTGATTGCGAGACAGAGGTTGCGTAGGAGGAGGTGGAGGGTGGTTTAGTGGAGGAAGCATACACCGCTGCAGATACCACCACCGAGCTGGGGCCCGCAATTCTGGGGGTGGGTAGGACGTGAGCGGTCCCAGGCTCTGACTCTGTCCCAGCCTCCACTAAATTCACCCAATGTGCCGTCAGGGAGATATAGTGGCCCTGCCCGCCTGTGCTTGTCCACGTGTCTGTTGTTAAGTGGACCTTGGCAGTAACCGCGTTGGTGAGGGCGCGTACAATGTTGCGGGAGACGTGGTCGTGCAGGGCTGGGACGGCACATCGGGAAAAGTAGTGGCAACTGGGAACCGAGCAGCGCGGGGCCGCCACCGCCATCATGCTTTTGAAAGCCTCCGTTTCCACAAGCCTATACGGCAGCATCTCCAGGCTGATCAATTTGGCTATGTGCACGTTTAACGCTTGAGCGTGCGGGTGCGTGGCGGCGTACTTGCGCTTGTGCTCAAACACTTGCGCTAGCGACGGCTGGACGGTGTGCGCTGGGAGACATTGGTGGATGGGGCCGAGGACAGCGGAGGTGAGGGTGTGGGTGCAGGCCAGGAGACGGTAGTGCCTGTGTCCTCAGAGGGGGGTTGGATCTCAGTGGCTGGTTGGGGCACAGGGGGAGAGGCAGTGGTGCAAACCGGAGGCGGTGAACGGCCTTCGTCCCATCTTGTGGGGTGCTTGGCCATCATATGTCTGCGCATGCTGGTGGTGGTGGCTCCCCGGCTGATCTTGGCGCGACAAAGGTTGCACACCACTGTTCGTTGGTCGTCTGCACTCTCAGTGAAAAACTGCCAGACCGTTGAGCACCTCGGCCTCTGCAGGGTGGCATGGCGCGAGGGGGCGCTTTGGGAAACAGTTGGTGGATTATTCAGTCTGGCCCTGCCTCTACCCCTGGCCACCGCACTGGCTCTTCCAACCAGCCCTGCTGCTGCACTTGCCTCCCCCTCTGAAGACCTGTCCTCAGTAGGCTTAGCAAACCAGGTGGGGTCAGTCACCTCATCGTCCTGCTGCTCTTCCTCCGAATCCTCTGTGCGCTCCTCCCTCGGACTTACTCCAATTACTACTACCTGAGTGATAGACAACTGTGTCTCATCGTCATCGTCCTCCTCACCCACTGAAAGCTCTTGAGACAGTTGCCGGAAGTCCCCAGCCTCATCCCCCGGACCCCGGGAACTTTCCAAAGGTTGGGCATCGGTCACGACAAACTCCTCCGGTGGGAGAGGAACCATTGCTGCCCATTCTGGGCAGGGGCCCGAGAACAGTTCCTGGGAGTCTGCCTGCTTCTCAGAATGTGTCATTGTAATGGAGTGAGGAGGCTGGGAGGAAGGAGCAGCAGCCAGAGGATTCAGAGTTGCAGCAGTGGACGGCGCAGAACTCTGGGTGGTCGATAGATTGCTGGATGCACTTTCTGCCATCCACGACAGGACCTGCTCACGCTGCTCATTTTCTTATAAAGGTCTACCGCGTGGACCCATTAATTGTGTGATGAATGTGGGGACGCCAGAAACGTGTCTTTCTCCTAATCCCGCAGCAGTCGGCTGCGATACACCTGGATCAGGAGCTCGGCCTGTGCCCCCACCCTGACTTGGGCCTCCGCGTCCTCCCCCGCGTCCACGTCCTCTAGGCCTACCCCTCAGCATGGTGTATTACCAGTAGTGCAGAAACAGAACGCTGTAATTAAATGTGCCGCTTATTGGCCTGTGGTTGGAGGCTGACTTCGCTTACGGAACGCACAGCAGAGCCAGGAAAGAATTTTGCGCAAGCCCGCTGTAACACTTAGCTGGCTGCATATTAATTAGGACTACTATCCCCAGCAGAGATGCAGTACAGTCAGGACGGTCACAGGCAGCCCAAATATATTTTTTTGTCCCAAATTTTTTTTGGAAAAGCCCACTGCCTATATAGACAGTATATGTCTTTCACGTTTTTCACTGTCCCTGCCTCAGCACTACTGGCCCTATACTATGTAAAATTACTGCAGACTGAGGACACAATGCTCTGCACGGCCGATATACAAAAAATAAAAAAAGTGCAACACTGCAAAAAGCAGCCTCCACACTACTGCACACGGTCAGATGTGGCCCTAAGAAGGACCGTTGGGGTTCTTGAAGCCTAAAATCACTCCTAACACTCTCCCTATAGCAGCTCCAGCATCAGCAGCACTTTCCCTGAGCTATGTCAGAATGCATCTGTGGCGAGCCGCGGGAGGGGCCGATTTATATACTCAGGTGACACCTGATCTCGCCAGCCACTCACTGCAGGGGTGTGGTATAGGGCTTGAACGTTGCAGGGGGAAGTTGTAATGCCTTCCCTGTCTTTCTATTGGCCAGAAAAGCGCGCTAACGTCTCAGAGATGATAGTGAAAGTAACTCGAACATCGCGTGGTGCTCGCCTCGAGTAACGAGCATCTCGAACACGCTAATACTCGAACGAGTATCAAGCTCGGATGAGTACGTTCGCTCATCTCTAGTTTTCAATTATCCATTAGGTTGGGGTGAGATACAGCATCTGCTTCGGCAATACAGTCAAAAGCTCCATCTCAGAATGGCTCACAAATGATTTAATTACTTTACTGACTGTTCATTGTTAAGGCTGTGCGGATTTGGGCAAAGCATGTAACCATTGACAATGAGCAGGCAGAAACCACTTAAATTATTTGTGAGCGGCAACAAGTGAAAGCTTTTGACCACACTGCAGGTGCATCTCAGATGCATGGTAGCCACACAGCGGACCGTAGTCTTAGATATTCAGCTTATTTGGAACCCGGTGGGAGACAGAACAGGAGGAAATTATCATATTTCAAATTTTTCAATAACATTATATGAGGTTTATGTTTCTATTCTGTCATACCCCTTGCCTTACACATACATACGTTTCCAAATGAATTTTTTATAACATTTTGTATACTGGATCACATGTTCTGTAAAAAGAGACTTTAGTTGCCTCCCTAAGTCTTTTACATCTAATAGCCTGAGTATAATAAAGGCTTCTGTTCCCAAACTTCAGAGTGCTCTCAATCTACTGAAGTTTTCATGGAAGTATCTTCAAAAAAATTATCTACAGCTGATCTATAATTTCCAGCCTCCTATGACCATTCTAGTTTAGGATTAGCAAAATCACATTAGACGCACTTCATCCATAAAGGTTAGGCTGAACACATACTGTTACCTGTAGTCATTTCACATTTTTGTAGAACACTAAACAAAAATACTGCTCAACTACCTGCATCAAAATATAATCATGTCATTGGGCAATGTCACCAGTCAATGAACTTAGAGACAAACGTAACAAGAAGAAGAATAACAATATTACACCTGACATAGTGTTTTGTCCTAATATCTTATCTATTTTTAGGTTGGCCTGAATTTAACGATCAGCTAGCAGTGCGCGAAAAGTTCATGATGGCCAACGATGATCTCTCAAACGATCGCTTTTTAGCGATTTTTGAGCGATCATCGCTCCGTGTAAATGGGCCTTTACTTGATCATCACCTGTTCCATTGCAACGTTGCTAAATCTGTATTGCAGGTGTGGGTTTGCTATGAAACGGGCTTCCGAGCCAAGTATGCTGCATACTTAACGTGTGTCAACTGTTTGAAACAGCTGACACCCACCACAAAGAGTTCTATCCAGAGCTAGCTCCAATCATGGCTGTTTGATAGCTTACATACACTATCAATTCTGACTGTCGCATGTAAGATGTCAGCCAGAGTAGAGTTCCCCCATTGCGCCCTCATGATGTGATCACATAGACCCAATGGCTGCCATGGTAGCCCTAGATCTAGAGGGCTGCCATGTATTTAATCCTATTAAAGAGAACCCAACACCAACACAAGCACCATAAACTAAGTTATAGTACTTATAATTTTAGTGACATGGAGTCCGTGGAATCTTTTTCTAAATGCACCCGGTCCCCCATTGCTGTGGTTTTCCCCGGCGAAGTCAGCAAGCATGACTCTTTTCAGAAGGCTGTGCGTGTGCACCTCCATGGAGATGATTGGGAATAAACACATACTTCATTTTGAAAAGTCACACTTTCTGTGCATGCACTGATTTCACTGGGGATCACCATAGAAAGGTAAGACTGGGTGAATAAGAAAAAAGTCTTCTAGGACTCAATGTCACCCAAAGTACAGGGTGGAGCGCGGTAATTTGCTAATTTGGGAGTGAAATAAAAAAATAATGAACTTGTAAAAACTTTATTTTATATTTTATTTACATTGAACAGTAGTGGAATTTACAAATTATTTGGTTTTAAATATTGTATCTCCACCGGATTCTTCATAGTGAACTGAATTTTTACCCGTATAAAATGTGCGTGGTCCAACAATTGTCAGCACAGGATTATGTTACACGACGAACATCTTGTGAAGACATGCTTGCAACCATACCTCGTGACGCAATTGTGTTCTTTTCTGATGAGGCACATTTTCACCTCAGTGGGTGTGTAAACAAACAAAACATGCGGTACTGGAGCGATACAAACCCTAGAGAAGTTCACCAGAGACCTCTGCATTCGGACCGCGTCACTGTGTGGTGCGCCTTATCACCAGTAGGCATCATTGGCCCTTACTTTTTTCCGGCAACTGTGAATTCCGAACGTTACTTAACTATGCTGCAGGATTTTTTCCAGCCAGCACTCGAGGCAATGCAATTAGAGGATACATGGTTTCAACAAGATGGTGCCACTGCACACACAGCGAGAGTTACCATGAATTTTTTGAGGCAAACGTTTCCTGAACGGCTTATCTCTCTGAGGGGTGATCTTAACTGGCCGGCATGCTCACCAGACTTAGCCCCATGCGATTTTTTCCTTTGGGGTTACCTGAAGTCTAAGGTGTATTGCAACCGTCCCAACACCCTGGAAGACCTAAGGAACAATATTGACGCTGAGATTGCAAGAATACCAGTCGACATGCTTGAAAGAGTGCATGAGAACTTCAGAAAACGTATGCAGCAGTGTGTGGATAGCGAAGGTCAACATTTGCGAGATACAATATTTAAAACCAAATGATTTGAAAATTCCACTACTGTTCAATGTAAATAAAATATTAAATAAAGTTTTTACAAGTTCATTATTTTTTTATTTCACTCCCAAATTAGCAAATTACCGCGCTCCACCCTGTATAAGCAAAGCACCATAACTTACTATATGGTGTTTATCGTTGGTGACAGGTTACCTTTAAGTCCTGCCTGTGGTACATTTAGGTGAATACATGAATGTTAAAAATAAAGTATATTACAATTATCGAAGTACTACAGTAGTATGTTGTAGAATTTATCAAACAATTGCAAGGTCAAGTTCCCTAGCGGTAATAAAAAAATAATGCAAAATTAAGTCACATAAGTATTAATAAAATAAATAAAAAAATTAAAAAGCATTAAAAATGTAACCCCTCTTTTCCCCATTTTTCCTACAAAACAATATAAACAATAAAAAAATAAACATAATTGGTATTTCTGCGTCCAAAAATGCTGGAACTATCTACTCACATTGTGAGTGCTGTAAAAAAAACAGCCAAAATTGTGTTTCTTTGGTCACCCCGTATCCCAATAAAAATTGAATAAGATAAGCTACAGCTCACCTTGTAGAAAACAAGCCCTTACACACCCCCATCTCTGGAAAAATAAAACAAATTATGAGGCTCAGTATATGGCTACTAAAAGCAATTTTTTCTTTTTAAATGAAGTTTTTTTTAATCTTTTTAAATAGTAAAACAAATAAAATATAAATATAGTATCGTAATGTTATTGACCTGTAGAATAAAGTTAACATGTTATTTTTACCACATCATGAATGCGCAATTACCGTGTATACTCAAGTATTAGCCCACCCAAGTATAAGCCGTGTCAATAAGTTTTACCACAAAAAACTGGTAAAACATTGACTCGAGTATAAGCCGAGCTATACTCAAGTATATACTAGGTAAAAAAAAAAACTGCAATACTCACCTCCCAATCACAGCCGGCGCTCGATCCAATCACAGCGCTAACTTACACAGCGCTGAAGGCGGGGGAATTCAAAGCTGAGCAGGGAGATGACAGCGGGGAGAATTCTCAAGCAGCTTGCCGCACCCCCAGGAAGACCATTACACCGGGGACTGAGATGCCGGCTGGGAGATGAGTATTGCGTTTGAATGACAGCTGAGAGCTGCCCCTGATTGGTCCCTGCGCTGAGCCAACCAGAGGCAGCACTCACTCACCGATTCATGAATTCATGAATGGGTGAGTGAGAGCTGCCTCTGATTGGTGAGGGCTGTGACCAATGAGAGGCAGCCTATTCAGCAGGCAGGGATTTTAAATCCCCGCCTGCTGAATACTACTCAGAGCAGTTCAGGAGAACTGCTGGTCAGCCGCGGCTGAACTCCGGCTGCACGGACAGGGTGAGTATATATATATTTTTTTATTTTTACACATTTTTGGATGATTTTCAGGGAAGGGCTTATATTTTTAAGACCTTCCCGAAAATTCATCCGGCGCTCGCCGGCAGCCCATTGCTTTCAATGGAGCCGGCTGTATTGCCGGCTCCATTGAATTCAATGGGCAAGCATCATTCTTCTCTGCCACAGCTGTTACAGCTGTGGCAGAGGAGAATGATCATTGTAGTATATGTTCTCAATGGGGTCGGCGCTGCTGCCGCCGGACCCATTGAGCGCATATTGAGAACACAAGGAATCGCAGATCACAGATAGCAGCGATCTGCGATTTCTCGTGTCCTATAATTTATCGGACATCCGCATAAAAAGCGGCCATGTGTCCGATACCATTGCAAAGCAATGGTTCTAAATATGCGCAGATCGCATGCGCAAATCGCGGGAAAAAACGCCCGTGTGACAGAGGCCTTAGAAGCATATTGGGGTACACTACTGCACTATTTGTGTGGTATTGTTTATGGAACAATGATATGCTCATGTGCATGAGTTCTAAACGGGACAACAAAAGATATTTGGTGCAGATTCTGATGTGGATTTTGGTGCGGACTTCACCCTTTCATTTGAAAAAAATGGAATTCCCACTGCAAATCTGTTGCTAAAATTGACATGCTGTGGAATTAAATTACACACCGATTGTAAACTTTGGCACTAATTTAATACAGATTTTTCTACAGCATATGGATGAGATATTTTCATATTTCTGCTATTGTAAATTGCGTGAATCTTCCATGTTGAGAATTCAGAGGAAAAATCCACAGAAAATCCGCCTTGTGTGGGCATAGCCTAGGAGGGTTGCAAACTGACGTGATCTGTCAGTATGCCCAACTGCCCATTGTTGTATCCTTCAACTTTGAATAGCTCACTTTTAGTACCTCCACCAGTGTTTAGTGTTGCAAATGGTATTGTCCTGCACTGTTGATGACATTCTTGCTACTCTAACATGCATTTTATTCTATCAGCGGAAAGATGTACGTTTGAGGTACATTGTAATAATCATGATAATTGCTCATTGTAACTATAAGCAGCTGGGCACCTCAATAGATATTTGGTTAAATGTCTGGATACATTACGATTGTGTCTTACTGCCCCATGACTAGAGGCATGTTACATAAGGATGTTAAAACAAAAATGTTTGGTGTCATGTCAGCCAGTAGAGCAAAATGTTATTACTGTCAGTAAAGGAAACAAAAAAATCTTGTAGATATAATACCTTTTAACGTCTAATGAAAAAAATGCTTACATCAAGCTTTTGAGACTACTTAAGTCTCTCCATCAA
This sequence comes from Eleutherodactylus coqui, assembly GCF_035609145.1. NCBI lineage: Eukaryota > Metazoa > Chordata > Amphibia > Anura > Eleutherodactylidae > Eleutherodactylus > Eleutherodactylus coqui. The sequence continues at coordinate 304,749,393 of NC_089837.1, forward strand.
ACTTATTTTAAAAAATATCTAAAGAGAGATGTATATGTATACCAAAAAACAGAGACATGGAATGAGAAATGGACAAACCAAAAACAGAAGAACAGGAAGTGCTAAAAAAAGTTTCTCTGTGTAGAATCCTTTCATATAAACTGGCATTGTAACAATTTGCTGACTGGAAAGGAGTGGCATAAGGGTTGACTAGAGATGACAGAGAGTTCAGTAATTGACCAATTGTTGTTCAGTGTACATGCATAAACAGTGTCAAGCAAACAATATATGATCATAGAATGGCATCACTGGAAGAGACCTACAGAATCATCGGGTCCAACCCCCTGTTCAATGCGGGATTCACTAAATCATCCCAGACAGATGTCTGTCCAGCATCTGTTTGAACACTTCCATTGAAGGAGAACTCACCATTCTATGGCAACCTGTTCCACTCATTTATCACCCTCACTGTGAAAAAAGGTTTTTCTAATATCTAATTTATGTCTCCTCCCTTTCAGTTTCATGCCATTGCTTCTAGTCTTTCCTTGTACAAATGAGAATAGGGCTGATCCCTCTGCACTGTGACAGCTCTTCAGATATTTGTAAGCAGGGTTTACACATCTACTCAGCCTTTTTCTTGCAAGCAAAATATTCCCATATCCTTTAACTGTTCCCCATAGGGCAAACCACACCATCCTGGTAGCTCTGCTCTGAACTTGTTCCAGTATGTTAGTGTCTTTTTTAAATTTGGTTGCCCAGAACTGAACACCGTAATCTAGATGAGGTCTGATCAAGGAAAAATAAAGTGGGATAATCCCAGTATTGTATTTGTGTTTCTTGCTGCATCACACTGTTGACACATGTTCAGTCTGTAATCTATTAATATACCCAAGACTTTTTTTCACATGTGCTACTGCTTAGCACAATTCTTCCCATTCTGTATGAACTATTTCATTTTTCTTGCCCAGATGTACGACTTTACTATAGTGTTAGCTATCCCTCCTACCTTTGCGCCGTTGGAAAATTTGACCAAACCCACACTGGCTCTGGTTAATTTCTCCATTCTCATCCAACTACAGGAATACATGTTGTTTAATAATTTGTTCAAAGATCTTTTCTGGTATTGAAGTCAAGCTCACAGGCCCGACGTTTCATGAATCCACCTTTTTCCCTTTTTTAAAGAAAGGGACAAGATTTGCCCTTCTCCAAACTTCTAGGACTTCCCTGTTCTCCAGGAATTTTCAAAGATTATGGAGAGTGGTTCAACATTTACCTCTGCTGCTTCTTTTAGTATCCTAGGATGTAATTCATCTGGACTTGGAGATGTCTTCACAAATGAATTCTCTGGTAATATCCACTTACTCTTTTCATCTCTATCGGGGTCAGACAATCATAAAGACTTCTTCCAGCCATGATTTATCTCTGCACACACTCCCCATCATGTCACAACCCATATTGTTCCTCATAGTGCTAGTGTTTCCATTGTGGCTTCACAAGTAACAGTGCCCCCACAAAGTAATAGTGCTTCCTTTGTGTTCCCACAAAGTAATAGTATTCCCCTCTGCAAATGCCACAGTGTAGTAATCCAGACTAAAGGGCTTCATACTCACAAGATAAAAGTTGCCCAGTCCTGCTAAAGTCTGTGTATTGGACTTTTTGTGTTATAACCTCTGTCCTATGGTAAAGGACAATAGATACTTATGGCCCAAAGGACCTAGATGTCACCAAATGGGTAGTCTAATCTCTTCCAGTGAGCAAGAACATTCTCACAAACATACTACTAATCATTATCACTTTCGGGGGCGTGGCCTAGCAGCCGAACCGACCAACTGCATGTAACAGGAGCTCCTGCTCCAGACAATGGACCGAGAGACATCCTGAGCATATCCTGGGGCCTCTAAAGTCCCTAAGTTCAGCAGAACTCTTCTGGTGCTAAGCAGGTTAGAGGGGTGGCTTCCCTGAGCACTCCTGTGAACGCTGCTGTGGCTACAATATTGCTTACAGTCCCGCAGTGCATGGAGTGCGGTCATCTTGGGAGAAGCATCTCCCATACTAGTGAAAACCCTGAGGCGACGGGAGAAGTGGTGTAGGACACTGGCTAGTATAGGGGAGAGTCGGCGGAGTGGACGGCAGAGGAGACACCCAGCAAGGAGAGTTGCTAAAGCCAATATCACGTTTAGTTACCTGCTGCATGCTGTGGGACACAGCTCCTGCTTCCATAACACGTGGTGAGACCACAGTAATGGTTGGAATGGGAGTTGGACTGGAGGAGAGCAGTAGAGCAGTGGGACATTAGTAACTATTATACACTGCTGCTGCAGCAATCAGAAGAGTCAATGAGTGTCTGCATCTCCCTGTGCAATTCCCATTTTGTAGAGCACACAGCAGTATAAATGTACCACGGCTACTGCCAGCAGTATCAGACGCCATATTCTCCCCTGGAGCTGATATAGTGTGAAACGGCAGCTTCCACACACTGCTACTATCACCAGGACTTTATATCCTTCCTTGCATACTGCGAGACATGTGGCAACTTCCCTGCACTAGTGCTGCTTGAAACAGATTTTGCAAGAGGGGAGACCTACAGGGATGCCGACCCAGAATCTACTTCATCTGAGACAGTTGTTATGGTCACCGCACCTGGCCATCTGCTCAGGACCACCTGTTGTTCAGCCCTTGCAACAATTATTTGAGCAGCTCCTATTAGCAGTTCAAACATTTACTGCAACCCTTATGGGCAAAATTGACGAGATCAAAACAGACGTGAGTCTGTTGAGGCAAGATCTCAAAAATCTAAGGGAGCAGGTCACTGGTGCGGAAGACAGGATCTCTACACTGGACGACACGGTATCTCCGATGCCAGCTACTGTGCGCAAGCTCACGCAAAAAGCAGAGTTCTGGAGGCAAAAGGCAGATGATCTAGAGAATCACTCGCGCTGAAACAATCTTCGTGTTGTGTGCTTACCAGAGCATGCTGAGGGGCAGAGGCCCGTTGGCTTTTTTGGAAAAGTAGCTTCGTAAACTCTTCCCAGATGCTTCTCTATCGCAAGTTTTTGTGGTTGAATGAGCCCTTCGAGCACCAGCAAAAACGTCAATACCAGGAGCTCGTCCTAGACCCCAACTAGTAAAGCTGTTTGATTTTCAAGATAGGGATGTGATCCTGCTAGGAAAAGAGGCCTTCTTCGCTATGACAATTCAGCAGTATTTGTGTTATGGGACTTCTCAGTGGATCTCCAAAAACAGAGAGCATCCCTCCTCTCCCTCCTCTCCCTTCCTTTTCCCTCCCACTTTTCCTGCTCCACTGGTGCTGAAATCTGCTATTCATATATCTAGTAGGGGCCCCCTAGTAAACTTTTTTAAAGGTTAACATCGGTTTTAGAGATGAGCGAGCATACTCGCTAAGGGCAATTGCTCGAGCGAGCATTGCCCTTAGCGAGTACCTGCCCGCTCAAGAGAAAAGGTTCGGCGGGTGACAGGTGAGTTGCGGCAGTGAGCAGGGGGAGCGGGGGGAGGGGGGGGGAGAGGGAGAGAGATATCCACCATTGCTCCCTGCTCTCCCCCACCGCCGGCAGCCGAACCTTTTCTCTCAAGCGGGCAGGTACTCGCTAAGGGCAATGCTCGCTCAAGCAATTGCCCTTAGCGAGTATGCTCACTCATCACTAATCGGTTTCCTTCCTTTTAGTCTTTCTTTTCACAACACTAAATTTGCATATTACCTCAGGTATAGTTGAATTTAAGCTATACTATGTAGGTTTCCCCTAAGATTTGTTTGCCATGTATGACTTGATAACAAGTGTAATATCTACTGTCTCTTCTATAACAGTTAACTTGTTGTTAGTTGGTACTATATTATTTTAATGTTATCAAATTGTATACATCAAATGTTCCATACCCCCTTTCTCAAGGATATGTGGGTATATTGCTATACAGTAAATTGTAGTTATGTCATTGGAAATGGTGGAGATGCGCATCATTGTCAATTTGCTGCAGGTAAATGTCTCCTGACTCTCCTAATCCATGTCCACTTATAGCTGAGGTAGCTTTTGTGTTCTGGAATGTCAGGGGCATGGGATCGGCCAGGAAGCGGTCTATAATCTTTTTCCTAGTGCGCTCCTGGAGAATGCAGGTGCTATGTTTACAAGAGACCCACCTGATGCCTGACACTGTAAGAGTTTTGCTAAAGCCATGGGTCCAATTGTCCGCCCACTCCTACCACAAGTCATACTCCAGACGTGTGTCCCTGATGTAGGCAGCTTGCTTGATAAAGGCGTTTGTTAACACTGAAACGCGTTGCACATATTTATTGGTTGTTCCACTTATTTGTTTGTTTTTGTAAAAGAGAGGTGAATTCCCTCTGGCTTTTATTTATGTAATAAAACCTCTATGTTTGAATTGGAGTTACCTGGAGCCTTTTTTGGGTAAAACGAGGCATATCCTAAGAAGCGCAGAATAAGTTTTTTTTACTTTTTTATTTATACTTTACCCGACCTTTATACAAGGAGCAGGGTATTGCTTGATCTGCAGCTCTCCAGGTAACTGGATATTGGGGAAACCTCGGAAAAAGATACCATTACACACCTGCTTGGATTTATGGTGCCAGCGGGTCACCATTAGGTAGCACGCTTAGCACCGGGTGAGTTGAATTTTTATCGTTTTATATCCTTGAAAAATTTACAGTTGGTGTGCAAGGCGCTCTCCTTGATATGTGTTTTTCTACCCACATATTGTTTGGTATGTTTTACTGTTCAATAAAACGAGTTTAAAAAAAAACATTATCACCTTCTCCAAACTTGGGATGGTGAAGCTTTTTTAGTATCTGCAGAAACTAAAAATGGCAACAGCTCGCAAAATAAATTTACTATCAGAGGTATACATACTTATAATCAATACCTAACCACATTAAATAATGCAAGGTTCTTGGTATATAATTCGATCAAATTACATTGGCCCATCTACCAACGTCCAGGTGACCAAGCTCTCAGATGGGTCCTAACTAGAGATGAGCGAGCACCAAAATGCTCGGGTGCTCGTTACTCGAGACGAAATTTTCGTGATGCTCGATGGTTCGTTTCGAATAACGAACCCCATTGAAGTCAATGGGCGACTCGAGCATTTTTGTATATCGCCGATACTCGCTAAGGTTTTCATTTGTGAAAATCTGGGCAATTCAAGAAAGTGATGGGAACGACACAGCAACGGATAGGGCAGGCGAGGGGCTACATGTTGGGCTGCATCTCAAGTTCCCAGGTCCCACTATTAAGCCACAATAGCGGCAAGAGTGGGCCCCCCCCTCCCAACAATTTTTACTTCTGAAAAACCCTCATTAGCAATGCATACCTTAGCTAAGCACCACACTACCTCCAACAAAGCACAATCACTGCCTGCATGACACTCCGCTGCCACTTCTCCTGGGTAAAATGCTGCCCAACCCCCCCGCACGACGCAGTGTCCACAGCGCACACCAAAGTGTCCCTGCGCAGCCTTCAGCTGCCCTCATGCCACACGCTGGCCTCATAGCCACACCACCCTCATGTCTATTTATAAGTGCGTCTGCCATGAGGAGGAACCGCAGGCACACACTGCAGAGGGTTGGCACGGCCAGGTAGCGACCCTCTTTAAAAGGGGCGGGGTGATAGCCTATAATGCTGTACAGAAGCAATGAGAAATCCAATCCTGTGCCACCTCCATCAGGAGCTGCACACGTGGGCATAGCAATGGGGAACCCATGTGCCACACACTATTCATTCTGTCAAGGTGTCTGCATGCCCCAGTCAGACCGGGGTTTTTTATAAATAGTCACAGGCAGGTACAACTCCGCAATGGGAATTCCGTGTGCACCCACAGCATGGGTGGCTCCCTGGAACCCACCGGCTGTATATAAATAAATCCCATTGCATTGCCCATCACAGCTGAGGTAATGTCAGGTTTAATGCAGGTGGGCTTCGGCCCACACTGCATGCCCCAGTCAGACTGGGGTTCTTTAGAAGTGGACACATGCAGTTACAATTCCGTGTGGACCGACAGCATGGGTGGGTCCCAGGAAGCCACCAGCGGTACATAAATATATCCCATTGCAGTGCCCAGCACAGCTGAGGTAACGTCCGATTAAATGCAGGTGGTCTTCGGCCCACACTGCATGCCCCAGTCAGACTGGGGTTCTTTAGAAGTGGACACATGCAGTTACAACTCCGTGTGGACCGACAGCATGGGTGGCTCCCTGGAACCCACCGGCGGTACATAAATAAATCCCATTGCAGTGCCGATCACAGCTGAGGTAACGTCAGGTTTAATGCAGGTGGGCTTCGGCCCACACTGCATGCCCCAGTCAGACTGGGGTTCTTTAGAAGTGGACACATGCAGTTACAACTCCGTGTGGACCGACAGCATGGGTGGCTCCCTGGAACCCACCGGCGGTACATAAATATATCCCATTGCAGTGCCCAGCACAGCTGAGGTAACGTCAGCTTTAATGCAGGTGGGCTAAAAATTACTAGGATTACAATGTAGGCGAGGGCCCCAAAAAATTGGTGTACCAACAGTACAAATGTACTTCAGAAAAATTGCCCATGCCCAACCAAGAGGGCAGGTGAAACCCATTAATCGCTTTGGTTAATGTGGCTTAATTTGTAACTAGGCCTGTAGGCGGCCCAGTTAAAATAAAAATTGGTTCAGGTGCAAGTTTCAACGCTTTATTGGATTGAGAATTGAAACGTATAAACATTGTTTACAAAAGTTATATGACTGAGCCCGTTCGGCGTGATTACGTGAGGTTTCAGGAGGAGGAGCAGGAGGAGGAGGATGAATATAATACACAGATTGATGAAGCTAAAAGGTCCCCGTTTTTGATGGTGATAGAGAATGATGCTTTCATCCGCGGGTGCAGCCTACGTATTGTTTAGGTACCGCTGCTGTCCGCTGGTGGAGAAGAGAAGTCTGGGGAAATCCAGGCTTTGTTCATCTTTATGATTGTAAGCCTGTCGGCACTGTCGGTTGACAGGCGGGTACGCTTATCTGTGGTGATTCCCCCAGCCGCACTAAACACCCTCTCTGACAAGACGCTAGCCGCAGGACAAGCAAGCACCTCCAGGGCATACAGCGCGAGTTTAGGCCACGTGTCCAGCTTCGACGCCCAGTAGTTGTAGGGGGCACAGGCGTCACGGAGGACGGTCGTGCGATCGGCTACGTACTCCCTCACCATCCTTTTACAGTGCTCCCGCCGACTCAGCCTTGACTGGGGAGCGGTGACACAGTCTTGCTGGGGAGCCAGAAAGCTGTCAAAGGCCTTGGAGAGTGTTCCCCTGCCTGTGCTGTACATGCTGCCTGATCTCCGCGCCTCCCCTGCTACCTGGCCCTCGGAACTGCGCCTTCTGCCACTAGCACTGTCGGATGGGAATTTTACCATCAGTTTGTCCGCCAGGGTCCTGTGGTATAGCATCACTCTCGAACCCCTTTCCTCTTCGGGTATGAGAGTGGAAAGGTTCTCCTTATACTGTGGGTCGAGCAGTGTGTACACCCAGTAATCCGTAGTGGCCAGAATGCGTAACGCGAGGGTCACGAGAAAGGCATCCTAACATGAAGTCAGCCATGTGTGCCAGGGTACCTGTACGCAACACATGGCTGTCCTCACTAGGAAGATCACTTTCAGGATCCTCCTCCTCCTCAGGCCATACACGCTGAAAGGATGACAGGCAAGCAGCATGGGTACCCTCAGCAGTGGGCCAAGCTGTCTCTTTCCCCTCCTCCTCATGCTCCTCCCCCTCCTCCTCCTCCTCCTCAACGCTCTGAGATATAGACAGGAGGGTGCTCTGACTATCCAGCGACATACTGTCTTCCCCCGCCTCCGTTTCCGAGCGCAAAGCGTCTGCCTTTATGCTTTGCAGGGAACTTCTCAAGAGGCATAGCAGAGGAATGGTGACGCTAATGATTGCAGCATCCCCGCTCACCATATGGGTAGACTCCTCAAAGTTTCCAAGGACCTGGCAAATATCTGCCATCCAGGCACACTTCTTTGTAAAGAATTGAGGAGGCTGACTCCCACTACGCCGCCCATGTTGGAGTTGGTATTCCACTATAGCTCTACGCTGCTCATACAGCCTGGCAAACATGTGGAGCGTAGAGTTCCACCGTGTGGGCACGTCGCACAGCAGTCGGTGCACTGGCAGATTGAACCGATGTTGCAGGGTGCGCAGGGTGGCAGCGTCCGTGTTGGACTTGCGGAAATGTGTGCTGAGGCAGCGCACCTTTCCAAGCAGGTCTGACAAGCATGGGTAGTTTTTCATAAAGCGCTGAACCACCAAATTAAAGATGTGGGCCAGGCATGGCACGTGCATGAGGCTGCCGAGCTGCAGAGACGCCACCAGGTTACGGCCGTTGTCACACACGACCATGCCCGGTTGGAGGCTCAGCGGCGAAAGCCAGTGGTCGGTCTGCTCTGTCAGACCCTGCAGCAGTTCGTGGGCCGTGTGCCTCTTCTCTCCTAAGCTGAGTAGTTTCAGCACAGCCTGCTGACGCTTGCCCACCGCTGTGCTGCCACGCCGCGCGACACCGACTGCTGGCGACGTGCTGCTGCTAACACATCTTGATTGCGAGACAGAGGTTGCGTAGGAGGAGGGTGGTTTAGTGGAGGAAGCATACACCGCCGCAGATACCAGCACCGAGCTGGGGCCCGCAATTCTGGGGGTGGGTAGGACGTGAGCGGTCCCAGGCTCTGACTCGGTCCCATCCTCCACTAAATTCACCCAATGTGCCGTCAGGGAGATATAGTGGCCCTGCCCGCCTGTGCTTGCCCACGTGTCCGTTGTTAAAGGGGTTGTCTCGCGAAAGCAAGTGGGGTTATACACTTCTGTATGGCCATATTAATGCACTTTGTAATATACATCGTGCATTAAATATGAGCCATACAGAAGTTATTCACTTACCTGCTCCGTTGCTAGCGTCCCCCTTGCCATGGTTCCGTCTAATTTCGGTGTCTTCTTGCTTTTTTTCGACGCGCTTGCGCAGATGGGTCTTCTCCCTTCGGCTCCGCTCAGCAGCATCGGCGTTTTGGCCCCGCCCCCTTGTACGCATCATCGCGTAGCTCCGCCCCATTACGTGTGCCGGTTCCAGCCTCCTGATTGGCTGGAATCGGCACGTGACGGGGGCGGAGCTACACGATGACGCGTACAAGGGGGCGGAGCCGAAACGCCGATGCTGCCGAGCGGAGCCGAAGGGAGAAGACCCATCTGCGCAAGCGCGTCTAAAAAAGCAAGAAGACACCGAAATTAGACGGAACCATGGCAACGGGGACACTAGCAACGGAGCAGGTAAGTGAATAACTTCTGTATGGCTCATATTTAATGCACGATGTATATTACAAAGTGCATTAATATGGCCATACAGAAGTGTATAACCCCACTTGATTTCGCGAGACAACTCCTTTAAGTGGACCTTGGCAGTAACCACTTTGGTGAGGGCGCGTACAATGTTGCGGGAGACGTGGTCGTGCAGGGCTGGGACGGCAATCGGGAAAAGTAGTGGCAACTGGGAACCGAATAGCGCGGGGCCGCCGCCATCATGTTTTTGAAAGCCTCCGTTTCCACAAGCCTATACGGCAGCATCTCCAGGCTGATCAATTTGGCTATGTGCACGTTTAACGCTTGAGCGTGCGGGTGCGTGGCGGCGTACTTGCACTTGCGCTCAAACACTTGCGCTAGCGACGGCTGGACGGTGCGCTGAGAGACATTGGTGGATGGGGCCGAGGACAGCGGAGGTGAGGGTGTGGGTGCAGGCTGGGAGACGGTCGTGTCTGTGTCCTGAGAGGGGGGTTGGATCTCAGTGGCAGGTTGGGGCACAGGGGGAGAGGCAGTGGTGCAAACCGGAGGCGGTGAACGACCTTCGTCCCACCTTGTGGGGTGTTTTGCCATCATATGCCTGCGCATGTTGGTGGTGGTGGCTCCCCGGCTGATCTTGGCGTGACAAAGGTTGCACACCACTGTTCGTCGGTCGTCTGCAATCTCAGTGAAAAACTGCCAGACCTTTGAGCACCTCGGCCTCTGCAGGGTGGCATGGCGCGAGGGGGCGCTTTGGGAAACAGTTGGTGGATTATTCGGTCTGGCCCTGCCTCTACCCCTGGCCACCGCACTGGCTCTTCCAACCTGCCCTGCTGCTGCACTTGCCTCCCCCTCTGAAGACCTGTCCTCAGTAGGCTTAGCAAACCAGGTGGGGTCAGTCACCTCATCATCCTGCTGCTCTTCCTCCGAATCCTCTGTGCGCTCCCACTCGGACTTACTCTAATTACTACTACCTGAGTGATAGACAGCTGTGTCTCATCGTCATCTTCCTCCTCACCCACTGAAAGCTCTTGAGACAGTTGCCGGAAGTCCCCAGCCTCATCCCCCGGACCCCGGGAACTTTCCAAAGGTTGGGCATCGGTCACGACAAACTCCTCCGGTGGGATAGGAACCATTGCTGCCCATTCTGGGCAGGGGCCCGAGAACAGTTCCTGGGAGTCTGCCTGCTCCTCAGAATGTGTCATTGTAATGGAGTGAGGAGGCTGGGAGGAAGGAGGAGCAGCAGCCAGAGGATTCAGAGTTGCAGCAGTGGACGGCGTAGAACTCTGGGTGGTGGATAGATTGCTGGCTGCACTTTCTGCCATCCACGACAGGACCTGCTCACACTGCTCATTTTCTAATAAAGGTCTACCGCGTGGACCCATTAATTGTGAGATGAATCTGGGGACGCCAGAAACGTGCCTCTCTCCTAATCCTGCAGCAGTCGGCTGCGATACACCTGGATCAGGAGGTCGGCCTGTGCCCACACCCTGACTTGGGCCTCCGCGTCCTCGCCCACGTCCACGTCCTCTAGGCCTACTCCTACCCCTCAGCATGGTGTATTACCAGTAGTGCTGAAACAGAATGCTGTAATTAAATGTGCCGCCTATTGGCCTGTGGTTGGAGGCTGACTTCGCTTACGGAACGCACAGCAGAGCCAGGAAAGAATTTTGCGCAAGCCTGTAGTGAGACGTAGGTGCGTATGACTGAGCTATTGGAATTCACAGCGCTGAAGCAGTCAAGTGTCCAAAGGCCACTAGTAGGCCTTAATAGAGATGAGCGAACACCAAAATGTTCGGGTGTTCGTTATTCGGAACGAACTTCCCGTGATGCTCGAGGGTTCGTTTCGAACAACGAACCCCATTGAAGTCAATGGGCGACCAGAACATTTTTGTATTTCGCCGATGCTCGCTAAGGTTTTCATGTGTGAAAATCTGGGCAATTCAGGAAAGTGATGGGAATGACACAGTGACGGATAGGGCAGGCGAGGGGCTACATGGTGGGCTGCATCTCAAGTTCACAGGTCCCACTATTAAGCCACAATAGCGGCAAGAGTGCCCCCCCCCCCCCCACTGTCAGCATAAAGATCGTCCTCCTCTGGCACAGCTGTAACAGCTGTAGCAGAGAAGAACGATGTTTGCCCATTGAATTCAATGGAACCGGCAATACAGCCGACTCCACTGAATGCAATGGGCTGCCGGCGATCGCAGGATGAATGGTCGGAAAGGGGTTAAATATATAACCCCTTTCCTGCAATTCATCCAGAAATGTGTTACACTAAAAATATATACCGGCGTATAAGGCGACGGGGCGTATAAGACGACCCCCCAACTGTCACCTTATACGCCGGTAATACAGTGGAGCAAAGAATAAAAAGCATTACTTACGTTTTTAGATGATCTGCGGCGCTCCTGCAGGCTGTCACTCCCTCCTAATCCACGGCAGACAAGCTTTCTCTATGAAAGGCTTTAAATCCCTGCCTCCAGAAAGACACGTGCCTTCAGCCAATCACAGCCAATGACAATGATGTCATTGAATGGCTGTGATTGGCTGTGTTTCTGGAGGCGGGGATTTCAAGCCTTGAAATCCCCGCCTCCAGAAACACAGCCAATCACAGCCATTCAATGACATCATTGTCATTGGCTGTGATTGGCTGAAGGCACATGTGCTTCTGGAGGCAGGGATTTAAAGTCTTTCGTGGAGAAAGCAATACTCTGCCGTGGACCAGGAGGGAGTGACAGCCTGCAGGAGCGCCGCAGATCATCTAAAAACGTAAGTAATGATTTTTATTCTTTGCTCCACTGTATTACCGGCGTATAAGGTGACAGTTGGGGGGTCGTCTTATACGCCCCGTCGCCTTATACGCCGGTATATATTTTTAGTGTAACACATTTCTGGATGAATTGCAGGAAAGGGGTTATATATTTAACCCCTTTCCGACCATTCATCCTGCGATCGCCGGCAGCCCATTGCATTCAGTGGAGTCGGCTGTATTGCCGGTTCCATTGAATTCAATGGGCAAACATCGTTCTTCTCTGCTACAGCTGTTACAGCTGTGCCAGAGAAGAAGGATTTGTCTTCTATATGTTCTCAATGGGGTCAGCGCTGCTGCCGCTGGCCCCATTGAGCGCATATAGAATGCATCCATAGCGAGCAGCGGGAGGGGCAGATTTCAATACTCGGGTGACACCTTATCTCCCCAGCCACTCACAGCAGGGGGGTGGTATAGGGCTTAAACGTTGCAGGGGGAAGTTGTAATGCCTTCCCTGTCTTTATATTGGCCAAAAAAAAGCGCTAACGTCTCAGGGAAGAAAGTTTAATTTACCAGAACACCGCATGGTGTTCGTTACGAATAACGAACATCCCGAACACCCTAATATTCGCACGAATATCAAGCTCGGACGAACGCGTTCGCTCATCTCTAGGCCTTAAGTATTTTGCTTCTATTTTTTTAAAGACTGAGCTGAGACAGCAGACAGATACTGTAGGCAGCGTATATATGTATACTGTTTCCCTGTGGACGGGATGACGGCGGTGGTGTAACGGGCAACGCAGAGCCAGGAAACAATTTAGCACACGCCTGTAGTGAGAGGTAGGTGCGTATGACTCAGCTAGTGGAATTCACAGCGCTGAAGCAGTCAAGTGGCCAAACGCCACTAGTAGGCCTTAAGTATTTTGCTTCTATTTTTTGAAAGGCTGAGCTGAGACAGCAGACAGATACTGTAGGCAGCGTATATATGTATACTGTTTCCCTCTGGACGGGATGACGGCGGTGATGTAACGGGCAACGCAGAGCCAGGAAACACTTTTGCGCAAGCCTGCTGTAACACTTAGCTGCATATTAATTAGGACTACTACACCAAGCAGACACGCAGTACACTGAAGACGGTCACAGGCAGCCCAAATATAGTATTTTTCCCAAATTTGTTTGAAAAAGCCCACTGCCTATATAGACAGTATATCTCTTTCACCTTTCCCACTGTCCCTGCCTCACCAGTACTGGCCCTATACTATGTAAAATTACTGCAGACTGTTTCCCTCTGGACAGGATGACGGCGGTGATGTAACAGGCAACGCAGAGCCAGGAAACACTTTTGCGCAAGCCTGCTGTAACACTTAGCTGCGTATTAATTAGGACTACTACCCCCAGCAGACACGCAGTACACTGAAGACGGTCACAGGCAGCCCACATATAGTATTTTTCCCAAATTTGTTTGAAAAAGCCCACTGCCTATATAGACAGTATATCTCTTTCACCTTTCCCACTGTCCCTGCCTTACCAGTACTGGCCCTATACTATGTACAATGACTGCAGACTCAGGACGCAATGCTCTGCATGCCCGATATACACACACAAAAAAAATTGCACAACACTGCTCACAGCAGCCTTAACAGTACTGCACACAGTCAGATGTGGCCCTAAGAAGGACCGTTGGGGTTCTTCAAGCCTAAAATAACTCCTAACGCTCTCCCTATAGCAGCAGCAGCATCAGCAGCACTGTCCCTGATCTCTGTCAGAATGCATGTGTGGCGAGCCGCGGGCGGGGCAGATTTTAATACTCGGGTGTCATCTGATCTTCCCAGCCACTCACTGCAGGGGGGTGGGATAGGGCTTGAACATCACAGGAGGAAGTTGTAATGCCTTCCCTGTCTTTCTATTGGCCAGAAAAGCGCGCTAATGTCTCAGAGATGAAAGTGAAAGTAACTCGAACATCGCGTGGTACTCGTCTCGAGTAACGAGCATCTCGAACACCCTAATACTCGAACGAGTATCAAGCTTGGACGAGTACGTTCGCTCATCTCTAGTCCTAACGCTAATACCAGGTGGTAAATCTCAACCTGGGAAAGTTGGGTTCCTACCTCTCAGAATGCTCCTCTCTTGGGACTAAGCCTACAAATAAAACCAGGGAAGGTAGGATACCATTCATATGCTCCAGTAGGAGGGACAGAAGGTAAATAGGCTGCAGGTGTGCACGACCATGTGAAGGCAGCCAAAACTTCACAATATTTGTACAAAAAGCATAAAATAGGTCAGACTACCCTATGGAAATATATCTCAATAGAAATATAAAAGTGCATGTTAAACCATGGCTGCAACATACAGTAGAAGCAGAAACCAAAAATAGCAGCTGATACCTACCAACAATCAGATCTCTTTGATGTGTTGTAATCTCCTAACTCTTTTGCTGAAAAATGCAATTAAGAAAATGTCAGAAAAATTTTACTATAAGGGCCAAACTTTTTATGGGGTAAATCAGAATCACTTTACATAATGGCAGAGGTGTACTAACTACTTTTTAATATGAGTTTAAATGTGATTGGCTGATTTGAACTCAACCACATCCCAAAATATAAGAAGGTGTTCACACTTAGGGCTTAGTCACACGGGCGAAGATGACGGCCACACTTCAGGATGATGACGACCGCACTACAGGATGGACGTCTCTCTGCAGCGCCGGAAAAAAGAACATGTGACCAGCTTCATTGCCGGTCATGTGTTCTTTCTTCGGCGCTGCGGGGAGTCATCCATCCTGAAGTACAGCCGTCTTCTTCGCGAACGGGCGCCGGTGCGCCCGTGTGAGTAAGCCCTTATTGCGACCACATTATTTTAGTTTTGTTATTTTTATTAATCTACCCTAAATGATTTCAGGTTGATTTTCAATAGAATTATACAGATAACGGTTCACATTGAAGGTGGAAATAAATCGGAAATGATGCATCTTTGTCAGATTTTTTTACATGATAAAGACATGGCATTTTAACAGGGGTATGCAGACTTTGCATATCTAGTGTATATATGTCCTAGTTGCATGGTGCATGATTAATTAGTAGAGATGAGCGAGTATACTCGCTAAGGGCAATTGCTTGAGCGAGCATTGTCCTTAGCGACTACTTGCCCGCTCGGGAGCAAAGATTCGTCTGCCGGTGGCGGGCGGGGAGCTGCACCCCCCGCTGCCCCCTGCTGACTGCTGCAACTCACCTGTCACCCGCGCCAGCAGCCTAACCTTCTCTGCCGAGCGGGGAGATACTCGCTAAGGACAATGCTAGATCGAGCAATTGTCCTTAGCGAGTATACTTGCTCATCTCTATTAATTAGGACTTTATATACACAGATGGTTTATTGCAAAGGGGCTAAGCAGTTTCATAAATTTCTCCAAATGTCACTAAACTAATAATATACAAATAGTTCTACTGTTCATGACTTTTATTGAACACATCAGTAAACATCCCCAGTGCAGGAAAAAGTAGCAAGTGAACCTTTGAATTTAATAACTTCTGGATCCCCTTTTAGCAACAATTATCTCCACCAAATGTTTTCTGTAGCTGCAAGTAAGATTTGCACAGTCTTAACGAGGACTGTTGAACCCTTTATCCCTGCAAATATGTTTCGATTCATCAATATTTCTGGGACGCCTTGCATGCACAGCCCACTTCAGGTCACACCACTGCATCTCCACAGGGTTTACTTCTGGACTCTGGATTGACCATTCCAAATCTCAAATCTTCTTCCTTTTCAACCATTCTTTAGTTGATTTACGTGTGTGCTTTGGGTCATTGACTTGTATCCCTCAGCCTCTCTTCAGCTTTAGGTCATGGACTGCTGCCTTTACATTCTTCTATGAAAGAGTTCACTTTTTTTTGCAACTGAACATGCAGTTCACTGTATTTCTACAAACTAAATTAGTCTTCATGTATCCCTAGCCATGCTGGAATAACCTCTATAAAAATGATACAGAAACATGGGAGGTGTACTTACGCTACAGAAAAGTAGTAAACATTTTATAGTCTTTTTTTACACATATAGCTGTAAGAAAAGTAATTGGCAATATAAATGTAGCTAAAAAAGTGAGATACATGTAACAATTAGCACTGTATGAAATCTAAAGCAAAAGCTCCAACAGTTCTAACATGATGCTTCTACTGTATTATCCCACACATTATATGGTCCAATTATTATTTTTTTGCAGGATCGCTGCTTTGATTTACCACCAGCTTGATTCATGACATGCCTGGATAGAACCTATTTGCTGCTAAATACATGTAGACAAAATAAAAAACAAAGAAATTGCTGTGGGATATTGCTGTGAGATATTACCACTGTGCCTGCAGCAAATTTCAGGCATAACAGAAAGCCACAGATAATATAAAAGCAATTGTAAGCCTATTTACCATCATTTTATTTTCTCTTTCTTATTTATAGGGAATCCCAAAGCGGCTGAACACAAAACCAATATTCGTAGCACAGATAAAACTTAACACTGTTAGAATTAGTCACTATGTTTTAAAAATTCCTTGAAACAGATAAACAAAGACTACATACTAAAACACACGTCAAACACAAGGTCCGCCACCTCATTTAATGTGGCCCACTGCCCATGCAGCAACTTAACAGGCATTCCACTCACCCAACCTGCAGCACCAGTCTGACAATAACAGTGCAGAACCTGTGACTGCTGACTTCTTCCCCAAGTGTCTGTGGGCGCCGTCCTGTACGGAGACACCAAGGGAAGAGGTCAGTGGTCACAGACTCAGTAGTGGCCGCTGCCACCGCTGGCCCGGAGCTGCAGGCCGGGTAAGTAGAATACCTGTAGGGATGCTGCTAAGCCAGAGGCCAATAGAGGTGGGCGGTGGTTCACTATTACTGCTGGGACTATTATAGGAGTCACTATTGTAACTGTGGCCAATATAGGGGACACTGTTACTACTGGAGCTACTATGGGGGGGCATTATTACTACTGTGGCCACCAATAAAGGGGTCAATTGCTACTGGGGCCACTATGAGGGTCACTATTACTACTGTGGCCACTATGGGTGACCCTATTACCCTTAGGGCCTCTATGGGGGACATTATTATTAATGGCATCACTATGGGGTTCACTATTACTGCTGGGGCCATAATGGAGGTAATTATTACTACTGCGGCCACTATGGGTGACCCTAATACTATTTGGACCTGCATGGGGGACATTACTAGTGGGACCACTATGGAAGTCACTATTACTACTGGGGCCAACCTGGGGACCCTATTACTACTGGGGCCACTATGGGGGACCATATTACTACTGGAGTACTATTATTACCGGGGCCACTATTACTACTGACACTACTATGAGGGATCACTATCACTACTGCACAATACATTGTTACGTGTACCCACCGGCGCTGTAAGAACGCGTGAACGGGTGCACAAATCTAACATTTGTGCACCCGTCCAGATGGCCAGGCGCATATATACACTGAGGCCGCAATGCCGTTGCCTCCCCTTCCCTCCAATTTGCCGGCTCATCCCCTCTCTCCTTCCCTCTGGCTGTTTGCAATGGAAGTGGGCGGGACAGTGGCATTGCTAAGCAGTCGCCCCCCCCTCCCCACCCCTTGTCTGCAGCCAGCAATGGGAGGGGGTAGAGCTTAGCTCTGCCCCCTTCTCGCCCCCTCAAATTGCAAACAGCCAGAGGGGAGAGGGATGAGGAGAGAAGGGGGAGTGAGGTTAGCAGTCATGCTACTAAACTTCCTCCCACCTCTCTTCTCCGGGACGCTGTCATTGGCTCCCATAGGAGTCTATGCAGCTGTCGACATAATCCAGGCACAAAGATAGTTCCAGGACTATCTTTGCTGCCCGGCGTAAAAGCGCCTGGCACTATATTTGCCAATCAGGCACTTTTATGCCACAGGGATACACTTGTGTGATCTGATGCATTGGAATCCAATGCATGAGATGGTAGCATATATCGGCCGACTGTGAAAACTCTGGCCGATATACGCTCGTGTGAATAAGCCCTAAAACACGATACGTGTGCAAAAAAACTTTGTTTGTCCGGCAAAAATACTATGCTCATGTGTGTGCAAATGCTCATACGCTTGTATGAATCTGGTCTTAAGAATTTGACCTCAAGTTACAAAATAAGTCTGGTTTGCCTTATATGTTTGGTCATGTTGCCAGATCTGTTAAAGGATTGGACATTGGCTTATAGGGTTATTAACATGTGATTTTTCCAGAGAGTATTGCCTTGCCTATAAGACTCCCTATGCCAACTTGGGAAACTTTATCCCGCTAGATAGACTTACAATCTCAGATGCACACAAAGAGCACTGCTTTAAGATGGAGGCAGCAAAATCATTAAACTAGAATAGTAAGTTTAGTATGTTTGTATTCTCATATATTTTCTGTTGGTCATTTATGTATGAGAGCATGTTACCAGGACAGCTACGAGAATATATACAATGCTGTCCTGATACTAAATGCTGATGTCCAATCTTATAGCTAGTACAATGCTAAATGAACTGTCATGGTGTTAAAAATGGGTGTTTTTACCATGATTGCTATATTTAATTATATATGACTTAAAGTTACTCCCTCTATTGATTTTGGCTGAAAGCAGTTTTTGCTAAGCCTAGTGTGTTTGTTAATCCAGTAAAAAGAATAAAGAGTTTCTTACCTGTGTTTCATACAATGTGATTCTAGCTTGAGGATATTGATTATTTGGTTGCCTGCTGCGTTAATATTAACATACTGCTATTAATACACTTCTAAATGCCTGCAAGAGATAAAGGAATTACAAAGCAATACACACAAAGACAGCTTGTGCCTGAATTTGGAAATATTCACGAGTAGGGTAATTAGCCAGAGGTATAGCTAGCTTTCCTTTACCAAGGGGAAAGACTTCAGTTCAGTACCTCCCCAATCAGTACTGTTCTTGTCAAATAACCTAAAAGAGAATATACCAAAACACAATTCAGTCAAGTATTTTCTTTACATTTATTTGAAGCATGAATATTTGACTACTAGGTAGCAAAACTCAGGCACCAAATTACTTTTTTAGTATTAACCCCTTAGTGACGAAGTCTGTTTGGAAATCTGACATGTGTCACTTAACATATCATAACTCCGTAAAGGTCTTGCATATCCAAATGATTCTGACATTGCTTTTCGCCATACATTGTACTTTATTTAGGTGGTAAAAATAGATCTACAGAATTTATGTATAGTTATTAAAAATGCCAAAATTAGGAAACTTTTTTAAACAAATTGTATTTTTTTCACATTTTCAATTGCAATATCTCAAATATGGAAATATACTGTACGAATTTTTGCTAAGATATATATTTTCATCCGCCTTCTTAATTCTGGAAGTTCATTTGAAAAACTTAATTTTTTTTAACCATTTAGGAGACGTACAAATTTAATACTGATTTTCAACATTTTGAGGAACACTTTTTTCCTACATCAAGCCAAGAGTGCAAAGGCTCATAGGTATCAGAATGATAGATATCTCTACAAATTTTTAAAACTACACCCCTTAATGTATTCACTGAGGTGTGTCAGTAGTATTTTCACCTCACAATTTTTTTTCAGGAATGAATGCAATTTAGAGGAGAAAAAAATAACATTACAGATTTTTGCAAACACATCATTTTAAAGGCCGATTTTTTTTCTATAGTGCACATGAAAATGGGGATTTCCCCCCTAAATGGATACTCCTGTTTGTTTTGTGTTCAGAAACATACCTGTTGTGGCCTTAATATTATGTTTCTATGCACAACGGGGCCCAAACTGAAAGGAGCAGCCAGTGGCTTTCAGAACAGAAATTTTGCTTGAGGGCTTAGTCACACGGGCGCCAATGTGCCCATGTTACTGCACGATAAGACAACCACACTGGGTGCGGATGTCTCTCTGCATGACCGGCTTCATTGCCGGCCATACGTTCTATCTGCCGGCCGGCATGTAGAGTCGTCCGCACCGGCAGTGCAGCGGTTTTATCCTGCAGAAACACAGGCACATCAGCGCCCGTGTGACTGAGCCCTGAAGGTGATTTAGGCCCCGTTGCCCACTGGTAGAGCCCTTGAGCGGCCAAAACAATGGAGAACCCCCATCAATTACACCATTTTGAAAACTATACCCCTTAACAAATTCATCTAGGGGTGTATTGTGTATTTTGACCCCACAGTTTTTGAATGAATCTAACTGCTGGAAAAGTGTGTTCCCAGCAAAGCCCCGAAACTTAAATTGAGAAGTTGAGTTTACTAACTTGGTTTTTCCTTTTTATAACAAAAAAGGTCGCGCCTATAGCCTTTTTTTTCCACTGCCAAATATGCAGAGCTCAGAGGTGCAGTACCCACCAGGCAGTTCGTCTCCTCCACATGAGGAGCAGCACACATATATACTATAACACACTTCTGACCTTATGCACAGCAGCTTACCTACACTACAAAGCCGAATAAGTATAGTAGAATGAGTCCAGCATGTCCGTGACAGGGCAGGGGTTATTCACTGTATGAATTTCACTCAGCACATCCTTTTTGTGCACTTCCACCTACTCTAACATTACTGGCGCTCACTGCTTCTTCATGGAGCCCTCTCTCCCACAAAGAGAGGGAAAGAAAATGCCATGGGGGCAGAACTACATTTAATTCTAAAATTTTAACTAAATGCGGAATTGTAGAGGGATTAAAAATCAAATGAATCGAATTTATTTGATTTATTACTCAACCCTAACTCATGGAGATGAGTGCTTGCACTCCACTATCTCCAGCAGACTACATAAAATGAATAGAACAGCAGCATGCATGCTCAACCACCTCTGCATTCATATGGGTGGACACAAGACATCTCATGATCGGAGGAGGTCCCAGCATTCGGACCCTCACCAATTAGACACATCCCATATTCTGCGGATGAGGGATACATGTTAAACTTTGCACAACCAATTTAAATCATGATGTAGTACCATGTCTGCCGAACAGTCACAGTATGCATCATCATTGAAAGAAAATCTGTAAATGAGACTATGAAAAAAAAGGGGCTTTAGAACCCAGATCGTGTTGTGACCACTTTGCCTGAGAAGCTCTTGTAGGTGTGAAATATAGAGCTGACTGCACTTTAATGTGTAATGACCCGAGGAAGCATTGAAGCTTTTTACAAGCAGTGATTTAGTGCTGTCCTTCATAGACAAGACCGGAGCAAACAGCAAAGAACTCACAGGCACTAAATCACTGCTTGTACTAAGCTTCAATGCTTCCTTGGGCCATTACATATAGTATCTCCACTGCCTTGACCCAACATCCCCACACAGACTGGCTCTTCCTCTTCCTCCCTTTCACCTTTTCACACCTTTTCCAGCTGCTTCATGACCACTCATTGGCCACAGTGAGCAGCAGGAGAACACACCAATCAGGGCAATGCTCCGCCTTTTAAGTGCTATTGTCATGTCAGGAGTATTGTGTCCCTACTGTGCATGCATCAGGCTGCATACCCTCTCCAGCTGCACCAGGGGCACATGCTCCACTTGTACTACCAGCTACTATGTTCATGAACAGATAGTTCATGAATGGTTGTGAATAGTTGTGCTTGTGGAGAAGTTTCATGTCACTATGGTATCAGTTGTTCTGGTGGGGAAAAAAACCCTTTAAGTTTATATAGCAGTCCCTCAAGTTACAAAATTGTGTACTGGAATGACTATTGTAACTTGACATTCTGTAATTCGGGATGATCACATTATCAGAAATAGGTAATCTGACCTCTCAAAAATGTTGACCACAGTACATAGTATTTGCAATGCAGGTAGAGAGCAATACATAACATGTTGTACAGGTAGATAGCAGTACATGTTAGGGGCATTGCTATGGTCTTAACAGGTCAGGGGTGCAAGCCCTAAGGGATTTGTCCCCCTACAAAAAGGAAAACATATATATTTATATACATAGCTAACATATTGTTAGAGAATTCCCAACAGTTGCATACTTATGAACTAACAGTTGATGGCTTCTTAAATGCTAATTTATGTTTGTTATGTGTAGAATAGTTCTTCTAGCATAGTAAGACGGCTATGGGGCGATCAAATAACTATGTATAAATACATGCGGGGACAATACAAGGATCTCTCCCATGATCTGTTTATACCCAGGACTGCGATGGTAACAAGAGGGCATTTGTTGCGTTTAGAGGAAAGCAGGTTTCATCACCAACATAGAAGGGGATTCTTTACTGTAAGAGCAGTTAGACTGTGGAACTCTCTGCCTGAGGAAGTGGTGATGGCAAAATCCATAGAGGAGTTTAAAAGGGGACTGGATGTCTTTCTGGAGAGGAAGGATATTACAGGATATAAATCTTAGGTCAATTGCTAATCCAGGCATACAGGCAGGTAGGAAATATTAGGGGTTGATCCAGGGAACAGTCTAATTGCCATTAGGGAGTCGGGAAGGAATTTTTTTCCCCAAAAGGGCTATTTGGCTTCTGCTCTTGTTTTTTTTTGCCTACCTCTGGATCAACACAGGAGGATAGACAGGCTGGACTAGATGGACATTGTCTTCATTCAGCCTAACAAATTATGTTACTATGTAACAGGTTCTCTGTTGTCAAAAGGTCCTTTTTCCTTCTCTCTATATCCTCCATATTTCATACAGATATGTGATGCATAATGGGTGCTGTACTTATCAAGTAAACAGTTTGTTTGTCCCTGCAAAGGCTGGATGATGATGCTTCCGCCCACAACTAAGAGAATCTGCAACACATAGCATTTTTATGCTATACATGGCCAAATATTACTACTATGTAGTAATTAAATATTATCTACATACTGTTACTGAACAAAACACACTATACAAGCCGTTATTATCAATTATACCAGTATAAAGCGGCCTGTGACCTGCAAAACAGAGAGTAAGGCCGGATTCACATCTGCGTTCCGTCACCGATTCAGCTCAAAATAATGGAAGATAAAGCACTGCATGCAGTGCTTTTCCTTCCATCCAGCTGCGTCAATGGGATCAATCCGGCACTGTTCTGTTCCGTCCGTTCGGCCACCTGCCACAGGTATTACTCTTTCATGCTCCCCCAATGGAGCAGAAAAGCAGAACCCTGAGTGCAGAGGTGAAACCACTCTAAGGGCTTAAACAGATGGGTGTGTTTTAGTACTGTTATACGGCCGCATAACGGGATGAAGCAAAACCATTGATTTCAATATTTTTATTTCCACTATCGGGATTCTCACCTGTTAATACTTTGTGCAAGAAAGATAGGGCAGAACCTTTTAACACATGTCAAAATCGCATCACACTCACAGTGAAAATAATATTGAAAGCTTAAAAACCCTTTTCCCATTTCTTTCTTAAAAATGTAAATAAATATAATAAACATAATTGGTATTGTCGCATTTATAAAAGTCCAACTATTAAAATATATAATACTAGCTTACCCATCGCGCGTTGCTGCGAAGACAGACAGACATACATTCATTCGTTTTTATATATCTAGATAACAACCAATCACAGCGCAGCTTTCATGTTACCTCAGTGGTATAATATATAACAACCAATCACAGCGCAGCTTTCATGTTACCTTAGCAGTATAAAATATAACAACCAATCACAGCGCAGCTTTCATGTTACCTCAGCAGTAAGAGAAATAACAACCAATCACAGCGCAACTTTTATTCTGCCTCAGCAATATAAAAAATAGCAACCAATCACAGCGCAGCTTTCATGTTACCTCTGCGGTATTATATATA
Source organism: Eleutherodactylus coqui (assembly GCF_035609145.1). NCBI lineage: Eukaryota > Metazoa > Chordata > Amphibia > Anura > Eleutherodactylidae > Eleutherodactylus > Eleutherodactylus coqui. The sequence continues at coordinate 304,773,181 of NC_089837.1, forward strand.
GCAACCAATCACAGCGCAGCTTTCATGTTACCTCAGTGGTATAATATATAACAACGAATCGCAGCACAGCTTTCATGCAACCTCAGTAGTATAAGAAGTAGCCACCAATCACAGCACAGCTTTCATGTTACCTCAGCAGTATAAGAAATAGCAACCAATCACAGCACAGCTTTCATTTTACCTCAGCATTCTCAATATCCAGCAATTGTCTTGCGATACGTTCAGCGGATGCATCATTTTCTGGTTGAACACTCATCCCGTTGCTCGTAATGGCTTTTGCTTTCGTGCTTGAGATGGAAATCAAACGATCTTTGTCTGGGGGGCATAACTGTCGACGATGCTCGTACGCGTGCCACCTATCGTAGGATAGTTGTACTATGCCTATAATCTACCCAGGAGTGTACTCAGCAACTTCCCAAAGTCTCATGGCAATTGGATGAATGGTGTAGTAATGCATAAAGGACAGACAGACAGACATACATTCATTTATATATATCAGGAAGTGAGAGAATTAGATTCCGTACGTAAAATTTGGACGCTAATTGTTTTGCGCTTAGAATTGAATAATGGAGTTGGGACCCATTAGCTTTTCCTATTTATGACATATTCAATGCTCGTGCCAAATTTAATGTTTCTATGTGAGAAAATTACATTCCGTACGTAAAATTTGGACGCTAATTCTTTTGCGCATAGAATTGAATAATCGAGTTGGGACCCATTAGCGTTTCCTATTTATGACATATTCAATGCCCGTGCCAAATTTCATGTTTCTATGTGAGAAAATTACATTCCGTACGTAAAATTTGGACGCTAATTCTTTGGCGTATAGAATTGAATAATCGAGTTGGGACCCATTAACTTTTCCTATTTATGACATAATCAATGTTCCTGCCAAATTTCGAAGTTTCTATGACATTGGGAAGAGAGAAAATTAGATTCTGTACGTAAAATTTGGACGCTAATTCTTTTGCGCATAGAATTGAATAATCAAGTTGGGACCCATTAGCTTTTCCTATTTATTACATAATCAATGCTTGTGCCAAATTTCATGTTTCTATGTGAGAAAATTACATTCCGTACGTAAAATTTGGACGCTAATTGTTTGGCGCATAGAATTGAATAATCGAGTTGGGACCCATTAGCATTTCCTATTTATGACATATTCAATGCCCGTGCCAAATTTCAAGTTTCTATGACATTGGGAAGCGAGAAAATTAGATTCCGTACGTAAAATTTGGACGCTAATTCTTTGGCGCTTACAATTGAATAATCGAGTTGGGACCCATTAACTTTTCCTATTTATGACATAATCAATGCTTGTGCCAAATTTCAAGTTTCCATGACATTGGGAAGTGAGAGAATTAGATTCCGTACGTAAAATTTGGACGCTAATTCTTTGGCGCTTAGAATTGAATAATTGAGTTGGGACCCATTAACTTTTCCTATTTATGACATAATCAATGCTCGTGCCAAATTGTAAGTTTCTATGACATCGCGAAGTAAGAGAATTAGTGGCAGTGATGGAAATCAAACGATCTACGTGGGGGGGGGGGCGCAACTGTCGACGATGCTCGCACGCGCGCCATTTATCGTAGGATAGTTTTACTATGCCTATAATCTTCCCAGGAGTGTACTCAACAACTTCCCAAAGTTTCATGGCGATCGGATGAATGGTGTAGTAGCGCATAAAGGACAAACAGACACACACACAGACAGACAGACATACACACAGACACGCATACATTCAATTTTTTATAAATATAGATTTTATCCTGCATTGGATGAACATTGTTGGAAAAAAAACTGCATGCCAGAATTGTGCTGTTTTGGGCATCCTATCTAGAGATGAGCGAACGTACTCGTCCGAGCTTGATGCTCGGGCGAATATTAGCGTGTTCAGGATGCTCGTTACTCGTAACGAGTACCACGCGATGTTCCGGTTACTTTCAGTTTCCTCTCTGAGACGTTAGCGCGCTTTTCTGGCCAATTGAAAGACAGGGAAGGCATTACAACTTCCCCCTGTGACGTTCAAGCCCTATACCACCCCCCTGCTGTGAGTGGCTGGGGCGATCAGATGTCACCCGAGTATAAAAGTCGGCCCCTCCCGCGGCTCGCCTCAGATGCGTTGTGAGTTAGCTGAGGGAAAGTGCTGTTGTGTTGGAGCTGCTGTAGGGAGAGTGTTAGGAGTGAGTGTAGGCTTCAAGAACCCCAACGGTCCTTCTCAGGGCCACATCTATCCGTGTGCAGTACTGTGCAGGCTGCTGTTAGCAGTGTTGCATTTTTTTTTTTTTCAAAATCGGCTGTGCAGAGCATTGCGCCCGGCAGTAATACTACAGGGACAGAATTGTGTAGGCAGGGCCAGAAGACATATATTATTGATTGAATATAGTCAGTGGGCCTTTTCTTTACCAAAAAAAAGGGAAAAATTCTATGTGCCCTGCCTCTGTCAGTCCTCAGCGTTCTGTGTACGTGTGTGGTGGGTGGAGATAGTAAAAAATTCATACGCAGCCAGCTACGTTTAACAGCAGGCTTGCGCCAATTTATTTCCTGCCTGCCTGGGAAAAATCACCGCTCTGCTGCACTTCATATAACTGCATTTCTGTGGAACAGATTTCTTATCTGATTGAATATAGTCAGTGGGCCTTTTCTTTTTAAAAAAAGGGAAAAATTCTATGTGCCCTGCCTCTGTCAGTCCTCAGCGTTCTGTGTACATGTGTGGTGGGTGGAGATAGTAAAAAATTCATACGCAGCCAGCTAAGTTTAACAGCAGGCTTGCGCCAATTTATTTCCTGCCTGGGAAATTCCTTGCTCAGCTGTAGTTAATAACTCTGCAACACTAAAGTTCTGTGACACATTTGCAGGGGCACAACACAGTTATTAAACTTATTATTCATTGAATAGACGCAGTGGGCCTATCCTTTTAAAAAAAAAAGGGAAAAAAGTATATTTGGCCTGCCTCTGACAGTCCTCGGGGCTCTGGGTACGTGTGTGCTGCGTGGAGAATGTAAAAAAATCAGATGCAACCAGCTACGTTTTACAGCAGGCTTGCGCCACTTTCTTTCCTGCCTGTGAAATTCCTTGCTCAGCTGTAGTTAATAACTCTGCAACACTAAAGTTCTGTGACACATTTGCAGGGGCACAACACAGTTATTAAACTTATTATTCATTGAATAGACGCAGTGGGCCTATCCTTTTAAAAAAAAGGGAAAAAAGTATATTTAGCCTGCCTCTGACAGTCCTCGGGGCTCTGGGTACGTGTGTGCTGCGTGGAGAACGTAAAAAAATCAGACGCAACCAGCTACGTTTTACAGCAGGCTTGCGCCACTTTCTTTCCTGCCTGTGAAATTCCTTGCTCAGCTGTAGTTAATAACTCTGCAACACTAAAGTTCTGTGACACATTTGCAGGGGCACAACAAAGTTATTAAACTTATTATTCATTGAATAGACGCAGTGGGCCTATCCTTTTAAAAAAAAGGGAAAAAAGTATATTTGGCCTGCCTCTGACAGTCCTCGGGGCTCTGGGTACGTGTGTGCTACGTGGAGAATGTAAAAAAATCAGACGAAACCAGCTACGTTTTACAGCAGGCTTGCGCCACTTTCTTTCCTGCCTGTGAAATTCCTTGCTCAGCTGTAGTTAATAACTCTGCAACACTAAAGTTCTGTGACACATTTGCAGGGGCACAACACAGTTATTAAACTTATTATTCATTGAATAGACGCAGTGGGCCTATCCTTTAAAAAAAAAAAGGGAAAAAAGTATATTTGGCCTGCCTCTGACAGTCCTCGGGGCTCTGGGTACGTGTGTGCTGCGTGGAGAACGTAAAAAATCAGACGCAACCAGCTACGTTTTACAGCAGGCTTGCGCCACTTTCTTTCCTGCCTGTGAAATTCCTTGCTCAGCTGTAGTTAATAACTCTGCAACACTAAAGTTCTGTGACACATTTGCAGGGGCACAACAAAGTTATTAAACTTATTATTCATTGAATAGACGCAGTGGGCCTATCCTTTTAAAAAAAAGGGAAAAAAGTATATTTGGCCTGCCTCTGACAGTCCTCGGGGCTCTGGGTACGTGTGTGCTACGTGGAGAATGTAAAAAAATCAGACGAAACCAGCTACGTTTTACAGCAGGCTTGCGCCACTTTCTTTCCTGCCTGTGAAATTCCTTGCTCAGCTGTAGTTAATAACTCTGCAACACTAAAGTTCTGTGACACATTTGCAGGGGCACAACACAGTTATTAAACTTATTATTCATTGAATAGACGCAGTGGGCCTATCCTTTAAAAAAAAAAAGGGAAAAAAGTATATTTGGCCTGCCTCTGACAGTCCTCGGGGCTCTGGGTACGTGTGTGCTGCGTGGAGAACGTAAAAAATCAGACGCAACCAGCTACGTTTTACAGCAGGCTTGCGCCACTTTCTTTCCTGCCTGTGAAATTCCTTGCTCAGCTGTAGTTAATAACTCTGCAACACTAAAGTTCTGTGACACATTTGCAGGGGCACAACAAAGTTATTAAACTTATTATTCATTGAATAGACGCAGTGGGCCTATCCTTTTAAAAAAAAGGGAAAAAAGTATATTTGGCCTGCCTCTGACAGTCCTCGGGGCTCTGGGTACGTGTGTGCTGCGGGGAGAACGTAAAAAAATCAGACGCAACCAGCTACGTTTTACAGCAGGCTTGCGCCACTTTCTTTCCTGCCTGTGAAATTCCTTGCTCAGCTGTAGTTAATAACTCTGCAACACTAAAGTTCTGTGACACATTTGCAGGGGCACAACAAAGTTATTAAACTTATTATTCATTGAATAGACGCAGTGGGCCTATCCTTTTAAAAAAAAGGGAAAAAAGTATATTTGGCCTGCCTCTGACAGTCCTCGGGGCTCTGGGTACGTGTGTGCTACGTGGAGAATGCAAAAAAATCAGACGAAACCAGCTACGTTTTACAGCAGGCTTGCGCCACTTTCTTTCCTGCCTGTGAAATTCCTTGCTCAGCTGTAGTTAATAACTCTGCAACACTAAAGTTCTGTGACACATTTGCAGGGGCACAACACAGTTATTAAACTTATTTTTCATTGAATAGATGCAGTGGGCCTATCCTTTTAAAAAAAAGGGAAAAAAGTATATTTGGCCTGCAGGCTTGCGCCAATTTATTTCCTGCCTGGGAAATCAAATCACTGGTAATACAGCATGCTGAGGGGTAGGGGTAGGCCTAGAGGACGTGGACGTGGCCGAGGACGCGGAGGGCCAAGTGAGGATGTGGGCACAGGCCGAACTCCTGATCCAGGTGTATCGCAGCCAACTGCTGCGCGATTAGGAGAGAGGCACGTTTCTGGCGTCCCCACATTCATCGCCCAATTAATGGGTCCACGCGGGAGACCGTTATTAGAAAATGAGCAGTGTGAGCAGGTCCTGTCGTGGATGGCAGAAAGTGCTTCGAGCAACCTATCGTCCACCCACAGTTCTGTGCCGTCCAGTGCTGCAAATCCGAATCCTCTGTCTGCTGCTCCTCCTTCCTCCCAGCCTCCTCACTCCACTACAATGACACATGCTCAGGAGCGGGAACACTCCCAGGAACTGTTCTCGGGCCCCTGCTCAGATTGGGCAGCAGTGGTTCCTCTCCCACCATAGGAGTTTATCGTGACTGATGCCCAACCATTGGAAAGTTCCCGGGGTCCGGGGGATGAGGCTGGGGACTTCCGGCAACTGTCTCAAGACCTTTCAGTGGGTGAGGAGGACGATGACGATGAGACACAGTTGTCTATCGCTGAGGTAGTAGTAAGGGCAGTAAGTCCGAGGGAGGAGCGCACAGAGGATTCGGAGGAAGAGCAGCAGGACGATGAGGTGACTGACCCCACCTGGTGTGCAACGCCTACTCAGGACAGGTCTTCAGAGGGGGAGGCAAGGGCAGCAGCAGGGCAGGTTGCAAGAGGCAGTGCGGTGGCCAGGGGTAGAGAAGGGCCAGACCGAATAATCCACCAACTGTTTCCCAAAGCACACCCTCGCGCCATGCCACCCTGCAGAGGCCAAGGTGCTCTAAAGTCTGGCAGTTTTTCACAGAGACGCCTGACGACCGACGAACAGTGGTGTGCAACCTTTGTCGCGCCAAGATCAGCCGGGGAGCCACCACCAACAGCCTCACCACCACCAGCATGCGCAGACATATGATGGCCAAGCACCCCGCAAGGTGGGACGAAGGCCGTTCACCGCCTCCGGTTTGCACCGCTGCCTCTCCCCCTGTGCCCCAACCTGCCACTGAGATCCAACCCCCCTCTGAGGACACAGGCACTACCGTGTCCTGGCCTGTACCCACACCCTCACCTCCGCTGTCCTCGGCCCAATCCAGCAATGTCTCGCACCGCACCGTCCAGCCGTCGCTAGCGCAAGTGTTTGAGCGCAAGCGCAAGAACGCCACCATGCACCCGCACGCTCAAGTGTTAACCGTCCAGATAGCCAAATTTATCAGCCTTGAGATGCTGCCGTATAGGGTTGTGGAAACGGAGTCCTTCAAAAGTATGATGGCGGCGGCGGCCCCGCGCTACTCAGTTCCCAGTCGCCACTACTTTTCCCGATCTGCCGTCCCAGCCCTGCACAACCACGTCTCCCGCAACATTGTACGCGCCCTCACCAACGCGGTTACTGCCAAGGTCCACTTAACAACGGACACGTGGACAAGCACAGGCGGGCAGGGCCACTACATCTCCCTGACGGCACATTGGGTGAATTTAGTGGAGGCTGGGACAGAGTCAGAGCCTGGGACCGCTCACGTCCTACCCACCCCCAGAATTGCGGGACCCAGCTCGGTGGTGGTATCTGCGGCGGTGTATGCTTCCTCCACTAAACCACCCTCCTCCTCCTCCAACGCAACCTCTGTCTCGCAATCAAGATGTGTCAGCAGCAGCAGCGCGTCGCCAGCAGTCGGTGTCGCGCATCGTGGCAGCACAGCGGTGGGCAAGCGTCAGCAGGCCGTGCTGAAACTACTCAGCTTAGGAGAGAAGAGGCACACGGCCCACGAACTGCTGCAGGGTCTGACAGAGCAGACCGACCGCTGGCTTGCGCCGCTGAGCCTCCAACCGGGCATGGTCGTGTGTGACAACGGCCGTAACCTGGTGGCGGCTCTGCAGCTCGGCAGCCTCACGCACGTGCCATGCCTGGCCCACGTCTTTAATTTGGTGGTTCAGCGCTTTCTGAAAAGCTACCCACGCTTGTCAGACCTGCTCGTAAAGGTGCGCCGGCTCTGCGCACATTTCCGCAAGTCCCACACGGACGCTGCCACCCTGCGGACACTGCAACATCGGTTTAATCTGCCAGTGCACCGACTGCTGTGCGACGTGCCCACACGGTGGAACTCTACGCTCCACATGTTGGCCAGGCTCTATGAGCAGCGTAGAGCTATAGTGGAATACCAACTCCAACATGGGCGGCGCAGTGGGAGTCAGCCTCCTCAATTATTTTCAGAAGAGTGGGCCTGGTTGGCAGACATCTGCCAGGTCCTTCGAAACTTTGAGCAGTCTACCCAGGTGGTGAGTGGCGATGCTGCAATCATTAGCGTCACCATTCCTCTGCTATGCATCTTGAGAAGTTCCCTGCAAACCATAAAGGCAGCCGCTTTGCGCTCGGAAACAGAGCCGGGGGAAGACAGTATGTCGCTGGATAGTCAACCGACAGTGCCGACAGGCTAACACTCATCAAGATGAACAAAGCCTGGATTTCCCCAGACTTCTCATCTCCACCAGCGGACAGCAGCGATACCTAAGCAATACGTAGGCTGCACCCGCGGATGGAAGCATCGTTCTCTCTCACCATCCAAAACGGGGACATTTCTGCTTCATCAATCTGTGTATAATATTCCTCCTCCTCCTCCTGCTCCTCCTCCTGAAACCTCACGTAATCACGCTGAACGTGCAATTTTTCTTAGGGCCACAAGGCTCACTCATATAATTTTTCTAAAAATTTTTTATACTTTTCAATGCTCTTAAAAGCGTTGGAACTTTAACTTGAAACAATTTTTCGTTAAACTGGGCTGCCTCCAGGCCTAGTTACCACTTAAGCCACATTAACCAAAGCGATTAATGGGTTTCACCTGCCATCTTGGCTGGGCATGGCCAATTTTTACTGAGGTACATTAGTACTGTTGGTACACCAATTTTTTTGGGCACTCACCTACAGTGTAATCATAGCAATTTCTATGTTCTTCGCCTGCACTCATGGTACAGAAAGGTGTGTGGGGTTGGCCTACACTTTAGCTACATAAATGTAACTTGGGCCTTTTCTATACTGCAGCTACTGAAATGGAACGAAGACTGCGCTCCCACTATACTGCTGCTTCGGAATTGTTACTGGGGCCTGTCTTGAGTGCTACTATTACTGAAATGGAACGAATACTGTGCTCCCCCTATAATGCTGCTAGTGATATGTTAGTGGGGCCTGTCCTAATGCTACGGCTGAAATGTTACTAATTATGGGCTCTGCCTATACCGCTGCTAATGGTATGTCTCTGGGGTGTGGAAACAGAGGCTTCCCAAAGACATGATGGCGGCGAGGCCATTTCCCACCAACGCTGTTACTGTTAAGGTGCATATAACCACGGACACGTGGAGAGGACACGTAGTGCCTCAAAAACATCCCCCACCACAGCCCACTTAATCCTGGCCACATTCCGAAAAACCAACAAAATAAAACCGCGCTACTAGGTCCGCAGTCACCACCACATTACCACCAACGCGGTTACTGTTAAGGTACATATTACCAGTCAGACTGGGGCATGCAGTGTTGGCCGAAGCCCACCTGCATTAAGCACGACATTACTACCTCAGCTGTGTTGGGCAATGCAATGGGATATTTTTATGTACCGCCGGTGGGTTCCAGGGAGCCACCCATGCTGTGGGTCCACAGGGACTTCACAATAGGGAGTTGTACCTGCCTGTGTCTATGAATTAAAAACCGCGGTCTGACTGGGGCATGCAGACACCTTGACAGAATGAATAGTGTGTGGCACAAAGGTTCCCCATTGCTATGCCCACGTGTGCAGCTCCTGATGGCGGTGGCACAGGATTATATTTCTCATTGCTTCTGTACAGCATTGTGGGCTATCGCCCCGCCCCTTTTAAAGAGGGTCGCTGCCTAGCCGTGCCAACCCTCTGCAGTGTGTGCCTGCTTTTCCTGTGGCAGACGCACTTATAAATAGACATGAGTGTGGCGTGGCATGAGGGCAGCTGAAGGCTGCGCAGGGACAATTTGGTGTGCGCTGTAGACACAGGGTCGTGCAGGGGGGGTTGGGCAGCATGTAACCCAGGAGAAGTGGCAGCGGAGTGTCATGCAGGCAGTGATTTTGCTTTGTTGGAGGTAGTGTGGTGCTTAGCTAAGGTATCCATTGCTAATGAGGGCTTTTCAGAAGTAAAAGTTGTTGGGAGGGGGGGGCCCACTCTTGCCGCTATTGTGGCTTAATAGTGGGACCTGTGAACTTGAGATGCAGCCCAACATGTAGCCCCTCGCCTGCCCTATCCGTTGCTGTGTCGTTCCCATCACTTTCTTGAATTGCCCAGATTTTCACACATGAAAACCTTAGCGAGCATCGGCGAAATACAAAAATGCTCGGGTCGCCCATTGACTTCAATGGGGTTCGTTACTTGAAACGAACCCTCGAGCATCGCGATAATTTCGTCCCGAGTAACGAGCACCCGAGCATTTTGGTGCTCGCTCATCTCTAATCCTATCACCTAAAAAATGAAAAAAATAATAATACAATGTCATTTATACCCCAACATGGTACCAATAAAGACTACAAGGTGTCCCACAAAAAAACAGCCCTAAATAAAAATATTTAGTTAAAAAAAAAGTTATGGATCTTAGAATATGGCGACAGAAGCTATTTTTAAGGATTCTTTTATTTTTTTAAAAGTTATAATATATTAAAAAAACCATTAACATTTGTCATTGTGCATTTGTACTGATTGACAGAATAGAGCTAAAATGTAATTTTTGCTGCACCATAAACACTTTATAAACAACACCCAAAAATAAATGGTACAATTGTGTTTTTCTCTGTAGCCCTAATCAAAAAATTTTTAAAGATTTTTCAGTACATTTTATATGGTATAATAAATAACTCTTAGGAGTCTCAGTTACATGGGAAAACATCCCAATGTAGTGACAATACTCAGTAATAGAGAAGTGATCTGGATTTGCTAGGACCCTGCAGCTCTTCTGTGACAGAGGGCACGTGGTGGTCACGTGGTTGCTGGGTAGCTTAGTGGAAATAATACTTCCACTTCCACTTTCACTTTTTAGTACATAGCACATATTGACTTGGAAAGGAGAAGACAGAGGCGGTTAAGTACTGCTTCTCTCTTCTCTGGGTCCTCGGCTGTGTCTGACAATTGAGGACCTAACATGTTCCTGCTTGATTGCAGGAGCAGAGGATTTTACTTTTGCTACAGAATGTTTCCAAACTTCTGGAAGGCAATGTGGAAGGCATTAAAGGGGTTGTCCCGCGCCGAAACGGTATTTTTTTTTTTTTCAATAGCCCCCCCATTCGGCGCGAGACAAACCCGATGCAGGGGTTAAAAAAGAAAACCGGACAGTGCTTACCTGAATCCCCGCGCTCCGGTGACTTCTTACTTACCTGGTGAAGATGGCCGCCGGCATCTTCACCCTCGGTGGACCGCAGGGCTTCTGTGCGGTCCATTGCCGATTCCAGCCTCCTGATTGGCTGGAATCGGCACGTGACGGGGCGGAGCTACGAGGAGCCGCTCTCCGGCACGAGCGGCCCCATTCAGAAAAGAAGAAGACCGGACTGCGCAAGCGAGTCTAATCCGGCGATTAGACGCTGAAAATTAGACGGCACCATGGAGACGAGGACGCTAGCAACGGAACAGGTAAGTGAATAACTTCTGTTTGGCTCATATTTAATGCACAATGTATATTACAAAGTGCATTAATATGGCCATACAGAAGTGTATAACCCCACTTGCTTTCGCGGGACAACCCCTTTAATAGCCTTCTCATGGAGGATTGGACTTGGCTGCAAGGAGCCTCCTGGCTATCTCCACAGCTTACTGCCGACTGACTGGGCAGACACAAAGAGCATAAAACGAAGAAGGCAGGAGTCGATGCTGGGTATTTAGAATATAGTACAAGCCAAATCAAGAGACAAAATCCAGGGAAGATCCAAGCCGAGTCAGAAAACCAAAGAGGAACTGTAAATCAGGGCTCAACCGGCAGCAGCATGTTCACTCAGTCCACAGTCAGATACCAATGATTCAAAGAAAGGGTTAAACCAGAAGAAAAGTCAAACTTTGTTGGGTCAGATATCCAAAATTCAAACACAGAGATCACGCTAGAGTAACACCCACCGAATAATAGCTGGTATAGGATTCTGGGAAAGCTGGGTAGTATTTAGCCTGCCTATATTAGTTAACTGTTATTGACTTCTGAGCGCAGGATCAGAGGGTAAATTTAACCGTAAGGAATGTTTCACATAAAATGGAATATTCCACAACAGTGTTGCCGAATATGCCCTCCTGTGGAATATTCAGAACCAAAATCCACACTGCTAACTTTTGGATTTTGATATGGAATTAAAAATACCAAAATTGTGCTGCCTATTCTGCATCAAAATCCACAGTTAGAGCTTAAACAGATCGGCGTGTTTTTCTCCCATTATGCAGCTGTGAAAATGATGGCCTCATAACGGGACTAAATGAAACTATTGATTTCAATGGTTTAATTTTCACTATTGCGATTTTCGCGTCAGAAAAGATAGGACTTGCCCTATCTTTCCTGCACATAGTTTTTCTACATGCGACAAAGTTATGGCAAGACCTATCTTCTTACTTTCTTTTCAAACTCGCGAGCAATAGCACAGAGTTTGAATCATCAAAAAATACCCCAAGAATGTAGCGTAAGCATATTAGTGTATGCGCCGATGAATTTAAGCCCTTAGACATGCAAAAAGGTAAGAGGTCCCTCACTAGGTTGCAACTACTGGGTGTGGTCACATAGCAGTCAGGGTTGCAGAAAGAAGAGCCAATTCACTCACCAGGATTACATGACTGTGCAGCATCCAAGGAGCGGGCCCACAGCCGAGGAGATAGCGAAGTAGATAAAGCCTTATCACGGGGGTTCTACTATCTCCTCCCCTGGGGGTAGCATGGGACCCGACCAAGTTACTGCTGGGGGAGTTTCATAGGGAAAACCCAATCCGCGGTTTCACCTTAAAGTCCTTGTCACTCGAGACACCACCATTCCGTCCTCTGCGGTGAATCCAGAAGTTGGAATAAATAGTCCACACACACAAGGATAACTTTCTTAGCAAAACCGGGAACGGTCAGTAGAGCTCATTTACTTGAATAAACTATTTACAGTCCATAAATGGTATATCACCCAGTCTAACACAGGTGCCAAACAGAACAGTGGTGTGACAGGGAGGATTTACAGGATAGCAGAAAAATCCACAGTCCCAGTTATCTGTGGAGTTCTGCTCCTGGCGACTCTCTTCACTCTCTCTCTCCAGCTCTCTAACGGGACACACTCACATTTAGAAGTAGCACTCAGCGTTGCATGCTGGCTTCTCTAACACTCTCAATATGCCAAGGCTTCCTGGGTGCAGTGGGCCCAGGGCAAGTAGTCAGCCATCGCTTAGCCACCTCCATCTTGGGGTCCTCCTAACACAAGGCACATAGTTTCTTACTCACTAAAAGGTTCTCGCTTCCCAAGACTCCAACTTAAACTGAATTAAACTCTGGCAAGATTGACTTGCAGAACTTCTTGCAAAAACATATACATAGCCTGATCACATGACAATACAACAAGATACATTTCTCAGACATAACCCAGACATTGACCCATTCAGTGCTGCAGAGGTGCAATGCTGCAGAGGTGCAAATGCATACACATTGAAGACACGGACAATACAAAGGCACAAGACAAACACATTCACACTTATGGAGGGGGCCCCGTTAACTCTGTGCAACTGTAGTGGCCCAATCATACAACTTCCACATTCGTCAGCCAGAATGGCGGCTGCTTGTTGGATTATTGTGAGGAAAGTTTGTGACTATGTAGTATAGGTAGAGAGCAGTATAGTACACATATGTGGTCTGTCAGAATAAAGATGATATGTGAGGGGCTTGGCTATTTCCTCTCCATGGTGGCTGATTACGGTGTTGTCCCCCAAAACAACTCCACAGTTGTTAAAAGTTGCCATTATGTTATGCACTAGTTTGTCTCTTTCCATTTTTAAATGGAATATAGTAACTGCATGATTTTCAGGACTTTGCTGAGTGCCGCAAGCTCTTTTTGAGTTTGTCTTCTTTTGAATATGAATTAATATATAACATGAATGCAGAGCACTACTGAAAGTATGGACCTTGTATCCCATAAAGAAGGTTAAAATTAGGAGCGGTGCCAACATTTTGCCTTTTCTTTTTACTACCACTGTGTGTTGGCAGTATTGTGGTTAATTGGAAACAAATAGAGATGAGCGAACACCAAAATGTTCGGGTGTTCGTTATTCGTAACGAACTTCCCGTGATGCTCGAGGGTTCGTTTCGAACAACGAACCCCATTGAAGTCAATGGGCGACCAGAACATTTTTGTATTTCGCCGATGCTCGCTAAGGTTTTCATGTGTGAAAATCTGGGCAATTCAGGAAAGTGATGGGAATGACACAGTGACGGATAGGGCAGGCGAGGGGCTACATGTTGGGCTGCATCTCAAGTTCACAGGTCCCACTATTAAGCCACAATACCGGCAAGAGTGGGCCCCCCCCCCTCCCAACAACTTTTACTTCTGAAAAGCCCTCATTAGCATGGCATACCTTTGCTAAGCACCACACTAGCTACAACAAAGCACAATCACTGCCTGCATGACACTCCGCTGCCACTTCTCCTGGCTTACATGCTGACCAACCGCCCCCCCTCCCCCCCACAGCGCACACCAAAGTGCCCCTGCGCAGCCTTCAGCTGCCCTCATGCCACGCCACACTCATGTCTATTTAGAAGTGCGTCTGCCATGAGGAGGAACCGCAGGCACACACTGCAGAGGGTTGGCACGGCTAGGCAGCGACCCTCTTTAAAAGTGGCGGAGCGATAGCCCACAATGCTGTACAGAAGCAATGAGAAATAGAATCCTGTGCCACTGCCATCAGGAGCTGCACACGTGGGCATAGCAATGGGGAACCTATGTGCCACACACTATTCATTCTGTCAAGGTGTCTGCATGCCCCAGTCAGACCGGGCTTTTTAATTCATAGACACAGGCAGGTACAACTCCCTATTGTGAAGTCCCTGTCGACCCACAGCATGGGTGGCTCCCTGGAACCCACCGGCGGTACACAGAAATATCCCATTGCATTGCCCAACACAGCTGAGGTAGTAATGTCGTGCTTAATGCAGGTGGGCTTCGGCCCACACTGCATGCCCCAGTCTGACTGGGGTTCTTTATAAGTGTACAGATGTAGTAAAAACTCCGTGTGCACCTACAGCATGGGTGGGTGCCAGGAAGCCACCGGCGGTACATAGAAATATCCCATTGCATTGCCCAACACAGCTGAGGTTACGTCAGCTGTAATGCAGGTGGGCTAAAAATTAATTTGATTACACTGTAGGCGAGGGCCCACAAAAATTGCTGTATCAACAGTACTAATGTACATCCCAAAAATTGGCCATGGCCAGCCAAGAGGGCAGGTGAAACCCATTAATCGCTTTGGTTAATGTGGCTTAAGTGGTAACTAGGCCTGGAGGCAGCCCAGTGTAACGAAAAATTGGTTCAAGTTAAAGTTCCAATGCTTTTAAGCGCATTGAAACTTATAAAAATTGTTCTGAAAAATTATTTGACTGAGCCTTGTGGCCCTAAGAAAAATTGCCCGTTCAGCGTGATTACGTGAGGTTTCAGGAGGAGGAGCAGGAGGAGGAGGAGGAGGAATATTAGACACAGATTGATGAAGCAGAAATGTCCCCGTTTTGGATGGTGAGAGAGAACGTAGCTTCCATCCGCGGGTGCAGCCTACGTATTGCTTACGTATCGCTGCTGTCCGCTGGTGGAGAACAGAAGTCTGGGGAAATCCAGCCTTTGTTCATCTTGATGAGTGTTAGCCTGTCGGCACTGTCGGTTGACAAGCGGCTACGCTTATCGGTGATGATTCCCCCAGCCGCACTAAACACCCTCTCCGACAACACGCTAGCCGCAGGACAAGCAAGCACCTCAAGGGCATACAGGGCTAGTTCAGGCCACGTGTCCAGCTTCGACACCCAGTAGTTGTAGGGGGCAGAGGCGTCACCAAGGATGGTCGTGCGATCCGCTACGTACTCCCTCACCATCCTTTTGCAGTGCTCCCGCCGACTCAGCCGTGACTGGGGAGCGGTGACACAGTCTTGGTGGGGAGCCATAAAGCTGGCCAGGCCCTTAAAGACTGTTGCACTGCCTGGGATGTACATGCTGCTCGATCTACGCACATCCCCTGCAACATGGCCCTCGGAACTGCGCCTTCTGCCACTAGCGCTGTCGGCTGGGAATTTTACCATCAGCTTGTCCGCAAGGGTCCTGTGGTATAGCAACACTCTCGAACCCCTTTCCTCTTCGGGAATCAGAGTGGGCAGGTTCTCCTTATACCGTGGATCGAGCAGTGTGTACACCCAGTAATCCGTAGTGGCCAGAATGCGTGCAACGCGAGGGTCACGAGAAAGGCATCCTAACATGAAGTCAGCCATGTGTGCCAGGGTACCTGTACGCAACACATGGCTGTCTTCACTAGGAAGATCACTTTCAGGATCCTCCTCCTCCTCCTCCTCCTCCTCAGGCCATACACGCTGAAAGGATGACAGGCAATCAGCCGGTGTACCGTCAGCAGCGGGCCAAGCTGTCTCTTCCCCCTCCTCCTCATCCTCCTCATGCTCCTCCTCCTCCTCCTGTACGCGCTGAGAAATAGACAGGAGGGTGCCCTGACTATCCAGCGGCATACTGTCTTCCCCCGCCCCCGTTTCCGAGCGCAAAGCAGCTGCCTTTATGGTTTGCAGGGAATTTCTCAAGATGCATAGCAGAGGAATGGTGACGCTAATGATTGTAGCATCGCCGCTCACCACCTGGGTAGACTCCTCAAAATTACCAAGGACATGGCAGATGTCTGCCAACCAGGCCCACTCTTCTGAAAGGAATTGAGGAGGCTGACTCCCACTGCGCCGCCCATGTTGGAGTTGGTATTCGACTATAGCTCTACGTTGTTCATAGAGCCTGGCCAACATGTGGAGCGTAGAGTTCCACCGTGTGGGCACGTCGCACAGCAGTCGGTGCACTGGCAGCTTAAAGTGATGTTGCAGGGTGCGCAGGGTGGCAGCGTCCGTGTGGGACTTGCGGAAATGTGCGCAGAGCCGGCGCGCCTTTACGAGCAGGTCTGACAAGCGTGGGTAGCTTTTCAGAAAGCGCTGAACCACCAAATTAAAGACGTGGGCCAGGCATGGCACGTGCGTGAGGCTGCCGAGCTGCAGAGCCGCCACCAGGTTACGGCCGTTGTCACACACGACCATGCCCGGTTGGAGGCTCAGCGGCGCAAGCCAGCGGTCGGTCTGCTGTGTCAGACCCTGCAGCAGTTCGTGGGCCGTGTGCCTCTTATCGCCTAAGCTGAGTAGTTTCAGCACGGCCTGCTGACGCTTGCCCACCGCTGTGCTGCCACACCGCGCGACACCGACTGCTGGCGACATGCTGCTGCTAACACATCTTGATTGTGAGACAGAGGAGGAGGAGGAGGAGGAGGGTGCTTTAGTGGAGGAAGCATACACCTCCGCAGATACCACCACCGAGCTGGGGCCCGCAATTCTGGGGGTGGGTAGGACGTGAGCGGTCCCAGGCTCTGACTCTGTCCCAGCCTCCACTAAATTCACCCAATGTGCCGTCAGGGAGATGTAGTGGCCCTGCCCGCCTGTGCTTGTCCACGTGTCCGTAGTTAAGTGGACCGTGGCAGTAACCGCGTTGGTGAGGGCGCGCACAATGTTGCGGGAGACGTGGTCGTGCAGGGCTGGGACGGCACATCGGGAAAAGTAGTGGCGACTGGGAACTGAGTAGCGCGGGGCCGCCGCCTCCATGATACTTTTGAAGGACTCCGTTTCCACAACCCTATACGGCAGCATCTCAAGGCTGATGAATTTTGCGATGCGGACGGTTAACGTTTGAGCGTGCGGGTGCGTGGCGGCGTACTTGCGCTTGCGCTCGAACACTTGCGCAAGCGACGGCTGAACGGTGCGCTGAACTACACTGCTGGATGGGGCCGAGGACAGCGGAGATGAGGGTGTGGGTGCAGGCCATGAGGCGGTAGTGCCTGTGTCCTGAGAGGGGGGTTGCATCTCAGTGGCAGGTTGGGGCACAGGGGGAGAGGCAGGGGTGCAAACCGGAGGCGGTGAACGGCCTTTGTCCCACCTTGCGGGGTGCTTGGCCATCATATGTCTGCGCATGGTGGTGGTGGTGAGGCTGTTGGTGTTGGCTCCCCGGCTGAGCTTTGCGCGACAAAGGTTGCACACCACTGTTCGTCGGTCGTCAGGCGTCTCTGTGAAAAACTGCCAGACCTTAGAGCACCTCGGCCTCCGCAGGGTGGCATGGCGCGAGGGGGCGCTTTGGGAAACACTTGGTGGATTATTCGGTCTGGCCCTGCCTCTACCCCTGGCCCTGGCCACCGCACTGCCTCTTGCAACCTGCCCTGCTGATGCCCTTGACTCCCCCTCTGAAGACCTGTCCTCCTGAGTAAGCGTTGCACACCAGGTGGGGTCAGTCACCTCATCGTCCTGCTGCTCTTCCTCCGAATCCTCTGTGCGCTGCTCCCTCGGACTTACTGCCCTTACTACTACCTCACTGCAAGACAACTGTGTATGATCGTCATCGTCCTCCTCACCCACAGAAAGTTGTTGAGACAGTTGGCGGAAGTCCCCAGCCTCATCCCCCGGACCCCGGGAACTTTCGAATGGTTGGGCATCAGTGACTATAAACTCCTCTGGTGGGAGAGGAACCGCTGCTGCCCAATCTGAGCAGGGGCCCGAGAACAGTTCCTGGGAGTGTTCCCGCTCCTGAGCAGGTGTCATTGTAGTGGAGTGAGGAGGCTGGGAGGAAGGAGGAGCAGCAGACAGAGGATTCGGATTGGCAGCAGTGGACGGCGCAGAACTGCGGGTAGACGATAGGTTGCTCGAAGCACTTTCTGCCATCCAGGACAGGACCTGCTCACACTGCTCATTTTCTAATAACCGTCTCCCGCGTGGACCCATTAATTGGGCGATGAATGTGGGGACGCCAGAAACGTGCCTCTCTCCTAATCGCGCAGCAGACAGCTGCGACACACCTGGATCAGGAGCTTGGCCTGTGCCCACACCCTCACTTGGCCCTCCGCGTCCTCGGCCACGTCCACGTCCACGTCCTCTAGGCTTACCCCTACCCCTCAGCATGCTGTATTACCAGTGATTAGATTTCCCAGGCAGGAAATAAATTGGCGCAAGACTGCAGGCCAAATATAATTTTTGCCCTTTTTGGAAAACGAAAGGCCCCACTGCCTCTAGTGAATGAATTATCTAAGTTTAATAACTGTGCTGTGTCCCTGCTTATGTGTCACAGAACGTGAGGGTAGCAGAGTTATTATAACTCTTGGAGAGCAGGTATTTTTTTTCCCAATTAAGGAAAGCAAATGGCGAAGCCAGCAGTAAAGCGTAGCTGGGTGCGTATGATTTAGCAATGTATTTCACGCAGCTCACACGTCTCCACAGGCGTTAGGACGGACAGAGGCTGGACAAATAGATTTCTTTTCAGTTTTTTCCCACCAACAGGCAGCACTGCGTATATTCAATGAACCTGCGAAGTTTAATAACTGTGCTGTGTCCCTGCTTATGTGTCACAGAACGTGAGGGTAGCAGAGTTATTATAACTCTTGGAGAGCAGGTATTTTTTTTCCCAATTAAGGAAAGCAAATGGCGAAGACAGCAGTAAAGCGTAGCTGGGTGCGTATGATTTAGCAATGTATTTCACGCAGCTCACACGTCTCCACAGGCGTTAGTACGGACAGAGGCTGGACAAATAGATTTCTTTTCAGTTTTTTCCCACCAACAGGCAGCACTGCGTATATTCAATGAACCTGCGAAGTTTAATAACTGTGCTGTGTCCCTGCTTATGTGTCACAGAACGTGAGGGTAGCAGAGTTATTATAACTCTTGGAGAGCAGGTATTTTTTTTCCCAATTAAGGAAAGCAAATGGCGAAGCCAGCAGTAAAGCGTAGCTGGGTGCGTATGATTTAGCAATGTATTTCACGCAGCTCACACGTCTCCACAGGCGTTAGGACGGACAGAGGCTGGACAAATAGATTTCTTTTCAGTTTTTTCCCACCAACAGGCAGCACTGCGTATATTCAATGAACCTGCGAAGTTTAATAACTGTGCTGTGTCCCTGCTTATGTGTCACAGAACGTGAGGGTAGCAGAGTTATTATAACTCTTGGAGAGCAGGTATTTTTTTTCCCAATTAAGGAAAGCAAATGGCGAAGCCAGCAGTAAAGCGTAGCTGGGTGCGTATGATTTAGCAATGTATTTCACGCAGCTCACACGTCTCCACAGGCGTTAGGACGGACAGAGGCTGGACAAATAGATTTCTTTTCAGTTTTTTCCCACCAACAGGCAGCACTGCGTATATTCTATGAATAATAACTGTGTTGTGGCCCTGCCTATACAATTCTTTCCCTGCAGTATCAATGGAGGGTGGAATGCTCTGCAGAGGCGATTTTGAGAAGCCCAAAAAAAATGCAGCACAGCCAACAGCAGCCTGGACAGTACTGCACACGGATAAATATGGCCCTAGAAAGGACCGTTGAGGTTCTTGAAGGCTACACTCACTCCTAACACTCTCCCTGCCTATGCAGCACTTCTGTCCCTAATGCCAGGTGCAACGGTCTGCAGAGGCGATTTTGAGAAAAAAAAAATCCCACTGCTAACAGCAGCCAACACACAGCTATCAGTGGCCCTAATAAGGACCTTTGGGGGGTCTTGAAGCCTACACTAACTACCAATTCTTTCCCTACAGCAGCTCCGGTACAAACAGCACTGTCCCTCATCTAACTCACACCGCATCTGAGGCGAGCCGCGGGAGGGGCCGACTTTTATATTAGGCGAACACCTGATCTTCCCAGCCACTCACAGCAGGGGGGTGGTATAGGGCTTGAACGTCACAGGGGGAAGTTGTAATGCCTTCCCTGTCTTTCAATTGGACAGAAAAGCGCGCAAACGTCTCAGGGAAGTAAGTGAAAGTAACCAGAACACCGCATGGTGTTCGTTACGAATAACGAACATCCCGAACACCCTAATATTCGCACGAATATCAAGCTCGGACGAACGCGTTCGCTCATCTCTAGAAACAAAGTGTGAAACATTAACCCCTTCATGACATGGCCTATTTTGGGCTTAAAGGGGTTGTCCCGCGCCGAAACGTTTTTTTTTTTTTTTCAACAGCCCCCCCGTTCGGCGCGAGACAAACCCGATGCATGGACCTGAAAAAAAATCCGCACAGCGCTTACCTGAATCTCCGCGCTCCGGTGACTTCTTACTTACCGGTTGAAGATGGCCGCCGGGATCTTCTCCCTCCGTGGACCGCAGCTCTTCTGTGCGGTCCATTGCCGATTCCAGCCTCCTGATTGGCTGGAATCGGCACGTGACGGGGCGGAGCTACCAGGAGCCGCTCTTTGGCACGAGCGGCCCCATTGAGAAAAGCAGAAGACCTGGACTGCGCAAGCGCGTCTAATCTGGAGATTAGACGCCGAAAATTAGACGGCACCATGGAGACAAGGACGCTAGCAACGGAACAGGTAAGTGAATAACTTCTTATAACTTCTGTATGGCTCATAATTAATGCACAATGTACATTACAAAGTGCATTAATATGGCCATACAGAAGTGTATAGACCCACTTGCTTTCGCGGGACAACCCCTTTAAGGACGCAACAATTTTTGGCGGATTTTCTTCTCCGTTTATCAAAAGTCATAACTTTTTTATTTTTCCGTCGACGCGGCCGCACGAGGACTTGTTTTTTGCGTGGCGAAGTGTAGTTTTTATCGGTGCCAATTTTGGGTACATAGACTATATTGTAAAACTTTTCTTTTTTTTTAATGATAGCAGGGAGAGAAAATGCATCAATTCTGCCATAGATTTTTAAAATTTTTTTTTTACAGTGTTAATCATGCAGCATCAACGAGACATTCCATTTTTTCTGTGGATCGGTACGGTTACAACGATACCAAAATTCTTACATTTTTTTTAGGTTTTCCCACTTTTCTGCAATAAAAACCCTGTTTTTGGAAATCTTTTTTTCTATCCTAAATTGCTGCATTCAAAGTCCTGTAACTTTTTTAATTTTCGATGTACGGAGCTCTATGTGGGCTTATTTTTTGCGAGAAAAACTGCAGTTTTTACTGGTACCATTTTGGGGTACATACGGCTTTTTTGATCACTTTTATTGCGTTTTTAGTGAGGCAAAATGCTAAAAATTAGCATCTTGCCTCATTTTTTTTAGCGTTTTTTTAAGCGTTTGTTCCGTGCACAGACAAAAGCATGTGCAACTTATTGTACGCGTCATTACGGACGCGACAATACCAAATATGTGGGATTTTATTTTTTTTTTTACCTTTTTTTATGCTAATCTGCGAAAAAGCATAAAAAAATGTTTTTCTTAGTCTTTTTTTACATTTTTTTAATTCATTTTTTAATCTTTGTTTTTTTACACTATTTGTGTCCCTCTGAGGGACTTTAATCACTGCCCTGATGATCGCTGTCATAAGGCATGGTAGAGCTACTGCTCTGCCATGCCTTATGGCTTATACAGCGATCATAGGCATAGGCAATACAGGACGCCAGTGTCTGGCATCCTGTTACCATGGTGACAAGCCGGGCTCTCGCGATGTTATCGCGAGAGCCGGCCGGAGACACAAAGGGAGTCCGCTCCCTCTGTGAACTCTTTCCCTGCCGCGATCTACTTAGATCGCGGCAGGGAAGGGGTTAACAGCGGGGGGCGCATCTCCGATGTCCCCCCGGTGTTACAGCGGGACGCCGGCTGGGACTGACAGCCGGCTCCCGCTGCGGGATAGCTCGGGATCATATGTGATCCCGCGCTATCTCCAGGACGTAAGTTTACGTCCTGTTGCGGGAAGTACCAGGCTCCCAGGACGTAAACTTACGCCCTGCAGCAGGAACGGGTTAAGGCCCAATGTCCACTTGTACACACGGATTCCACTGCTGAATTCTGCTGTGGAATCCATGTGTGCCCGCAGACATGGAGAGGAAAAGACATTTTCTTACCTCTTCGGATCCAGCGCAGATCTCCTCTGTGCCGGCCGGATCTTCTTTCTTCAGCACGACGCATGTGCAGCGCTCTTTTCTTTTTTTTTTTCAAATCTCCTGCTTTACTGTGGATCCGCAGCCCTTCCACAGTGACAGCTGCGGGAGGTCCACGGATCAGACGACTTCCATTGACTTCAATGGAAGCCATCCACGCGAGATCCGCAGGCAAATAGAGCATGCTGTGATTTCTTTTCGTGCGTACGATCCGTATTCCGGGAAAAATTTCACGTCAGCATGCTTTTTAGAGCCCTGCGGACGCTAATGCATCCCTATGGGATGCTTGATTGGTTCCGCAAATCAAATTCGCCCATGGACATTGGGCCTAATAATTCTAAGTGTGCATAAACTAATCTAGCTAGTAGTAGTTAGTATTGACGAATGGTACTGTGAAAGTTAATTTTCAAGCTTTCTTGTCATCATACAATTGTTTCTTTACAGTTATTCTAAAATAAATATTCATATTTCTGTAACTCTGTCTAGTGCATCATATCACGGAATCTGCAGAGCACACCATCATTCGCAACATTTCCATTATAGTAATATCCACTGATTAGCTCTATTTTCCTCCAATGTGATACTCTGATTCATACAGCATGGCAAGTGTTTTTACCACTGACGTTTCCAGCCATGCTCTGCAGCAGCCATTCTCTGTGGTATTCTAAACTGAATGTAGTTTCCAGTTACAAAGGCTCAGAAAAGACCAAAAAATAATTGAGGCCACTGTAGCATGAGGGACGACCGAATAGAGAAAATACTCCTGTACAGAACAGATAATTCTATAAAAGCACAGTAGATGATTCAATAGATTTTCTCCTGAGGCATCCTCCTGGTTGCTGCCTGGAAAAGGCATACTGTTTTCCATGATGTTAGCAGCACAGTGATATTAACTAATATACCAATGACAGCAAGTGCTATGCGTTCAAGTTTGTCTACTTTTCATTTATAGTATATTTTCTGGGTTTTCTAAAGTTTCCTCATTCGATTTTGAAATGAATGGCCATGCCGTAACACCGAGGGAACAAAGTGAGTGGCACGGGATGGGATAAGGATGGACACATAGATATGGATGAAAAGTCAGGAGAATGTAGAAGGTTTTTCAGAACAAGAAAATAATTTAATTGAGAACACAGGGAAACAGCGAACTAACTGCATGGTGAACGATAACACATGGCTCAGCAGTTGGTGCTAATAAGAGGCTCAAGGCTGCGACAGCTCAATCATTTACTTCAACAGAATCCTGTACAGTAGCTGTCATTATAATATGAGAAATAGCAGTTATACAATGTAATCGTTGGGATTGTAACTGTATAACCAGCTCAAACACTTAGCAATATTTGTAATGTAGAACCAGCAAGCCTTTGACACTTACATTTCTTGTTTTCAAGGCAACATTTACTATTGTATAGTTCTTAGTGCAAATTTGTACCTAATACAGATGAATAAAGTAAGCAGCAGCATGCATGCCCGTAGGTTCTCTTCATCTTTCTAAATTAGCTCTATTTATTAGACTTTGTTACTACTTAAGAAAAATCTTGATTAGCACTTTTCGGTGCATGGCTCCGCTAGATTAATTTGTGCAGAGGCTGCTACGCTAAGTTAGCTGTCAGTTTGGCAGCTAATTACACCCTACAGTGCCTATGTACGGTAGGAAGAAGAAACTGATACAGTTCTCCTAATCTGGCATAGTAGATGGTAATTATGTACATCCTTGTTAATTAGTGTCTGGTCCATATGCCACATTGTCATATATTAGGATCACTTAAGATATAAGTACTAGGCAGCCTTTTGTTTTCAACATTGTACCCCTGAATTGCAGGATGGTATTAAAATATCTTATTGTTTTTTTTTGTTTTTTTTTTTGCCTTCCTCTGGATTAATATTGGGGGGGTAATAGGCTGAACTTGATGGGCATATGTCTTTTTTTGCCCTTACATACTATGCTACCATGTTATATGTTGCACTACTGCACTCAAATTCTGATTTATTAAACTAGAAATTGAGCAATTATATCTGGAACATCAGCAACAGTGTTAATGTTGGATTTGGCCACAAATATGGATAATCTGAATTGAATAGGTATGTGCATTTGACCAAAGGTTGAATCAGCAAGACAAAATAAGACTCCAATGCATCCAGGGTCAATGATTAGAAAAGATTGGGCCAAATTGTAAACTTTTTAATAAGGTTTCCCTATGAGCATGGTACTGTCAAAGCTGATATTGGAATGGATATCAAACAACTGAAAGAAGCAGTGCCAAATCGAAAAAGATGGAGGGGGTTTGCTTTTAGGTTCATGAATGACTAAAGACCTAACAACAAGAAGTGTGAAGATTTGCCATCTCCATGTGAATGTTAAGGTAAGAGCACAGTTGTCTGCTAGTTGTGTGAAAAAAAATGAATGTGAATAGGCCACCGAGTGTACCCTCACCCTTACAAGTTTAGCTAAAAAGTAGTAAAACATTCATATGTTAACATTTTTCATCACTTATTCTTCATTCACTTAAATCCTTTAGATCCCTGACCAGATTCCAATATTCATTCAAACAGAATACTACATTCCAAATTCATTCACACTATTCTCTAAATGTTTATGTAAACACATTGATAGCATATCACTCGGATATACATCTACTGTGTGATCAATTTGTGGGGTTCTTCTTTTTGACTGTGCTCATGTCATCTATTTGGGCAAAAACACATGGGGTTATGCGCAACTATTCTCACTTCTTCTTCTCGGGCTGTTTAAATTACGTGCCATAGCGTGCGAGTTTGAAAAAATTGTGTTCACCTTACTGGTCCACCTTCCCTGCTCTTCCTTTTGGTTCCTGCTTTCTATGGTTTACTTGATCCTAATAAGATGCCTGCATCCCTGTAGATCCCCGTGGAATTTGGGTGTTTCTAAAATATCGGTACACAACTCTCATGCTGGGGGAACATCCTATATTATATACTCCAATGAATTAAGGGCATCTTATAAGTGTTCTGTTAGAGTTTATAGACCTGGTATTAAAATATTAATGGATTTGTGCATCCCACCTGGCTTTGGCCATTGGCCATTGCATCCTTATGGCAATTTGGGCGCATCAAACTCTGTCCTGAAGCCTCTCCCTTCCACTTATCCCCATGATATGTACTTCTACCAATAGTATATTTATGACATTTATAATTTGTCTCCTCAGCAGAATAAATCCTCAGATATGCTTCATATATGATTGGAATCCCCATATTCTTCTACCTTTGCTCTTCCCAATACATACTACCCACGAATGCCCTGCTTGTACCCTTCATCATATGGCATCAATGTGTCATTTTGCAATAATATGAAAATCCCCTCTTTGATCTTGATTTATTTGCCTGAAAATCTATAATGACTCAATCAACTCCAGAGGTACTGGACAGGCATATATCGCATCCACTATTGCTCTCTGGTAGCACTGTTAGAGGTGGGCGTTCCAACCCTGATGACATAGTAAAAGAAGTATGTCTTACTAGGTCTAAGTATCCCTTGGCATGGCACACGTAATGTGTGTTGAGGGGTTGTGTCCTGCAGAGACTGCGTGTCCCTCAGCATGACGCAAGTAGGGGGTGTGACCAACCATCGTGAGGCGGTTTCGGGTGACTGGACATCATGAATTAAATCAGGACCACCAGATACATGCAGCACAGACAGTACTGTTTGTACTGCTCTGTGGTATTTGACCTGCAGTTAAGCAATTGAGGTATTTGGGAGGAATATGAGAGCTTAAGCTGTGAGGGTATATGTATATATTGCCATATGTTTTTTTTGCTTTTATACCTGTATGCAAGTTCTATGCAATGCTATAATGCAAAAAAACTTAATATGTAGCCTTAAAAATCATATCAAATATGCCAAGGCTTTGCAAGGCCGAGAGAGATGTGTCCAGAAATTCAGAAATGATACAGAACCGGATACAAAGGCCGCGTGCTTGGCTGTTTTCCCAGAAGCGCCTTATCAAGATAACGACTGTTTAACTATGTATATGACTAACACTGCCTCAGGTGGAACTGCGGACATCACATATATGGTTATGCGGTGGATTTGGGCCAATAAGAACAGTTACACATTTCTAGTGACATGACAAGGAGTATAAAGTCCCATGTAATCTATAATAAAGTGCGCAGTTACTCTCCGTGTGAGGAACTATACCGGACCTCCGTGTGTGCTGTCTCTTCTTTACCGCTGACAACGGGGCATTGGGCTGGGCCTTATTGGTGCTGTACGCAGAATTTCCCTGACAAAGCTGATACACCTAGGAGCCTTGTGTTTGGTGGCATGTCCTAACTGAGTGATACCTTCCCCATTACCCATAGTGGAAACAGATTGGCTAGGTTGGTGGATGGGTATTGGGGATGATGCATGGTGAGGCAGCGACAACCAATAGATGAGCAGCTGATGTTGTGTATACTGATAGCATCTTCTAGGTTACTATAGTGACGGACGCTGATTGGAGGTTTCTTCACAGGGAGAAGGGATTGCTGACATATGCAGTACCTACCCTTGGGGCTAGACTCTGCCTGTGCTGGGCTATGTTAGACTGGACTAAGTCCAGCTCTGACATACAGCCACCACTCCACCATCAGAGATGGCGGCCATGCTACTCTGCTCTCTCTATCTCCTTTATTTTTGATTGCAGCAAGGGATTGCACCCTGTTTAGGATAATAGCTTACAATCCAGAAAGGAAGGCAGCCATAGGGTTTCTCTTTATTGTAGTTATCTGAAGTCATTGTAGTGTGAGAATCAAGAATTTTGCAGCAATGTAGTAGCATCCAGAGATATTGCAGCGATAAGGATCCTACAGTATGGCAGTCTTCTGGGGTCATTGTAGCTAGCTGTCCAAGAATAGGTCGGCAATAAAGTAATATCCAGGGATATTGCAACATAAACTTTTCTATAGATTGGAGCATTTTTATCCTGGCATGATTCCTTAGACAGTGTTGTAGGTATATGGATCAGGATACATAGGGGTGCTAGCTACATCAAGCTTCCCAATAGTATGACATTAGACCACCTGAGTCCTGATGAGTTGAAAGTCCCCAAAAAATGCATTGAACCACCTTGTACCTCCTTATTTAGTGTGGTGGACTTGTCCCCCTAGATTAGGGATTTCGCAACCAGACCTTATAACATTTTGTCAGGTCTCCATGAATAAGTTCATTATTCTTTGCCCCTACTGAAGAATTATAGGTATGGGTAAGTTTTAGCAGGATTAATCTATCAAACAGGCGTAATATAAGATTGTCATTGCCCTAGGGTCCTTCTGGGCTGTGAGAGGACAATTTGTTATAGCCTTGCTCCACATCAGGGGTCCATCTAGGTGTGAGAGTATCAAACAGGCGTAATATAAGATCGTTATTGCCCTAGGCTTTTCTGGGCTATGAGAGGACAATTTGTTATAGCCTTGCTCCATATCAGGGGTCCATCTAGGTGTGAGAGTACTATATGTGGGTTACTAGGATTGCATCTCTGATATTGTTAGATGCTCAGAGTGTAAGAGGTGGATGTTTTACAAGTCTTTATTTTTGTTGTTTTAAAGTCTGAAAAACCTAAGTGTAACTCACATTGATACTAGAGATGAGCGAGCACCAAAATGGTCGGGTGCTCGTTACTCGGGACGAAATTATCGAGATGCTCGAGGGTTCGTTTCGAGTAACGAACCCCATTGAAGTCAATGGGCGACCCGAGCATTTTTGTATATCGCCGATGCTCGCTAAGGTTTTCATGTGTGAAAATCTGGGCAATTCAAGAAAGTGATGGGAACGACACAGCAACGGATAGGGCAGGCGAGGGGCTACATGTTGGGCTGCATCTCAAGTTCACAGGTCCCACTATTAAGCCACAATAGCGGCAAGAGTGGGCCCCCCCCCCAACAACTTTTACTTCTGAAAAGCCCTCATTAGCAATGGATACCTTAGCTAAGCACCACACTGCATCCAACAAAGCACAATCACTGCCTGCATGACACTCCGCTGCCACTTCTCCTGGGTTACATGCTGCCCAACCCCCCCCCACGACCCAGTGTCCACAGTGCACACCAAACTGTCCCTGCCCAGCCTTCAGCTGCCCTCATGCCACGCCACCCTCATGTCTATTTATAAGTGCTTCTGCCATGACGAGGAACCGCAGGCACACACTGCAGAGGGTTGGCACGGCTAGGCAGCGACCCTCTTTAAAAGGTGCGGGGCGATAGCCCACAATGCTGTACAGAAGCAATGAGAAATATAATCCTGTGACACCGCCATCAGGAGCTGCACACGTGGGCATAGCAATGGGGAACCTATGTGCCACACACTATTCATTCTGTCAAGGTGTCTGCATGCCCCAGTCAGACCGCGGTTTTTAATTCATAGACACAGGCAGGTACAACTCCCTATTGTGAAGTCCCTGTGGACCGACAGCATGGGTGGCTCCCTGGAACCCACCGGCGGTACATAAAAATATCCCATTGCATTGCCCAACACAGCTGAGGTAGTAATGTCGTGCTTAATGCAGGTGGGCTTCGGCCCACACTGCATGCCCCAGTCAGACTGGGGTTCTTTAGAAGTGGAAACAGATGCATTTATAATTCCCTGTGGACCCACAGCATGGGTGGGTGCCAGGAAGCCACCGGCGGTACATAAAAATATCCCATTGCATTGCCCAACACAGCTGAGGTAGTAATGTCGTGCTTAATGCAGGTGGGCTTCGGCCCACACTGCATGCCCCAGTCAGACTGGGGTTCTTTAGAAGTGGAAACAGATGCATTTATAATTCTCTGTGGACCCACAGCATGGGTGGCTCCCTGGAACCCACCGGCGGTACATAAAAATATCCCATTGCATTGCCCAACACAGCTGAGGTAGTAATGTCGTGCTTAATGCAGGTGGGCTTCGGCCCACACTGCATGCCCCAGTCAGACTGGGGTTCTTTAGAAGTGGAAACAGATGCATTTATAATTCCTTGTGGACCCACAGCATGGGTGGGTGCCAGGAAGCCACCGGCGGTACATAAAAATATCCCATTGCATTGCCCAACACAGCTGAGGTAGTAATGTCGTGCTTAATGCAGGTGGGCTTCGGCCCACACTGCATGCCCCAGTCAGACTGGGGTTCTTTAGAAGTGGAAACAGATGCATTTATAATTCTCTGTGGACCCACAGCATGGGTGGCTCCCTGGAACCCACCGGCGGTACATAAAAATATCCCATTGCATTGCCCAACACAGCTGAGGTAGTAATGTCGTGCTTAATGCAGGTGGGCTTCGGCCCACACTGCATGCCCCAGTCAGACTGGGGTTCTTTAGAAGTGGAAACAGATGCATTTATAATTCGCTGTGGACCCACAGCATGGGTGGCTCCCTGGAACCCACCGGCGGTACATAAAAATATCCCATTGCATTGCCCAACACAGCTGAGGTAGTAATGTCGTGCTTAATGCAGGTGGGCTTCGGCCCACACTGCATGCCCCAGTCTGACTGGGGTTCTTTAGATGTGGTTTCAGATGCATTTATAATTCTCTGTGGACCCACAGCATGGGTGGGTGCCAGGAAGCCACCGGCAGTACATAAATATATCCCATTGCATTGCCCAACACAGCGGATGTAACGTCAGCTGTAATGCAGGTGGGCTAAAAATTCATTTGATTACACTGTAGGCGAGGGCCCACAAAAATTGCTGTATCAACAGTAGTAATGTACATCCAAAAAATTGGCCATGGCCAACCAAGAGGGCAGGTGAAACCCATTAATCGCTTTGGTTAATGTGGCTTAAGTGGTAACTAGGCCTGGAGGCAGCCCAGTTTAACGAAAAATTGGTTCAAGTTAAAGTTTCAACGCTTTTAAGAGCATTGAAACGTATAAAAATTGTTTAGAAAAATTATATGAGTGAGCCTTGTGGCCCTAAGAAAAATTGCCCGTTCGGCGTGATTACGTGAGGTTTCAGGAGGAGGAGCAGGAGGAGGAGGAGGAGGAATATTATACACAGATTGATGAAGCAGAAATGTCCCCGTTTTGGATGGTGAGAGAGAACGATGCTTCCATCCGCGGGTGCATAATACGTATTGCTTAGGTATCGCTGCTGTCCGCTGGTGGAGAAGAGAAGTCTGGGGAAATCCAGGCTTTGTTCATCTTGATGAGTGTAAGCCTGTCGGCACTGTCGGTTGACAGGTGGGTACGCTTTTCCGTGATGATTCCCCCAGCCACACTAAACACACTCTCTGACAAGACGCTAGCCGCAGGACAAGCAAGCACCTCCAGGGCATACAGCGAGATCAGGCCACGTGTCCAGCTTCGACACCCAGTAGTTGTAGGTGGCAGAGGCGTCACGGAGGACGGTCGTGCGATCGGCTACGTACTCCCTCACCATCCTTTTACAGTGCTCCCGCCGACTCAGCCTTGACTGGGGAGCGGTGACACAGTCTTGCTGGGGAGCCATAAAGCTGGCAAAGGCCTTGGAGAATGTTCCCCTGCCTGCGCTGTACATGCTGCCTGATCTCTGTGCCTCCCCTGCTACCTGGCCCTCAGAACTGCGCCTTCTGCCACTAGCGCTGTTGGATGGGAAGTTTACCATCAGTTTGTCCACCAGCGCCCTGTGGTATAGCATCATTCTCGAACCCCTTTCCTCTTCGGGAATGAGAGTGCAAAGGCTCTCCTTATACCGTGGATCGAGCAGTGTGTACACCCAGTAATCCGTAGTGGCCAGAATGCGTGTAACGCGAGGGTCACGAGAAAGGCATCCTAACATGAAGTCAGCCATGTGTGCCAGGGTACCTGTACGCAACACATGGCTGTCTTCACTAGGAAGATCACTTTCAGGATCCTCCTCCTCCTCCTCTTCCTCCTCCTCAGGCCATACACGCTGAAAGGATGACAGGCAAGCAGCATGGGTACCGTCAGCAGTGGGCCAAGCTGTCTCTTCCCCCTCCTCCTCATCCTCCTCATGCTCCTCCTCCTGAACGCGCTGATATATAGACAGGAGGGTGCTCTGACTATCCAGCGACATACTGTCTTCCCCCGGCTCTGTTTCTGAGCGCAAAGCGTCTGCCTTTATGCTTTGCAGGGAACTTCTCAAGATGCATAGCAGAGGAATGGTGACGCTAATGATTGCAGCATCGCCGCTCACCACCTGGGTAGACTCCTCAAATTTTCCAAGGACCTGGCAGATGGCTGCCAACCAGGCCCACTCTTCTGTAAATAATTGAGGAGGCTGACTCCCACTGCGCCGCGCAAGTTGGAGTTGGTATTCCACTATAGCTCTACGCTGCTCATAGAGTCTGGCCAACATGTGGAGCGTAGAGTTCCACTGTGTGGGCACGTCGCACAGCAGTCAGTGCACTGGCAGATTAAACCGATGTTGCAGGGTCCGCAGGATGGCAGCGTGCGTGTGTGATTTGCGGAAATGTGCGCAGATCCGGCGCACCTTTCCGAGCAGGTATGACAAGTGGGGGTAGCTTTTCAGAAAGCGCTGAACCACCAAATTAAACACATGGGCCAGGCATGGCACGTGCGTGAGGCTGCCGAGCTGCAGAGCCGCCACCAGCTTACGGCCGTTGTCACACACGACCATGCCCGGTTGGAGGCTCAGCGGCGCAAGCCAGCGGTCCGTCTGCTCTGTCAGACCCTGCAGCAGTTCGTGGGCCGTGTGCCTCTTCTCTCCTAAGCTGAGTAGTTTCAGCACGGCCTGCTGACGCTTGCCCACCGCTGTGCTGCCACGCCGCGTGACACCGACTGCTGGCGACGTGCTGCTGCTGACACATCTTGATTGCGAGACAGAGGTTGCGTAGGAGGAGGAGGAGGGTGGTTTAGTGGAGGAAGCATACACCACCGCAGATACCACCACCGAGCTGGGGCACGCAATTCGGGGGGTGGGTAGGACGTGAACGGTCCCAGGCTCTGACTCTGTCCCAGCCTCCACTAAATTTACCCAATGTGCCGTCAGGGAGATATAGTGGCCCTGCCCGCCTGTGCTTGTCCACGTGTCTGTTGTTAAGTGGACCTTGGCAGTAACCGCGTTGGTGAGGGCGCGTACAATGTTGCGGGAGACGTGGTCGTGCAGGCCTGGGACGGCACATCGGGAAAAGTAGTGGCGACTGGGAACCGAGTAGCGCGGGGCCGCCGCCGCCATCATGCTTTTGAAAGCCTCCGTTTCCACAAGCCTATACGGCAGCATCTCTAGGCTGATCAATTTTGCAATGTGCACGTTTAACGCTTGAGCGTGCGGGTGCGTGGCGTCGTACTTGTGCTTGCGCTCAAACTGTGGCGCTAGCGACGTCTGGACGCTACGCTGAGAGACATTGCTTGATGGGGCTGAGGACAGCGGAGGTGAGGGTGTGGGTGCAGGCCAGGAGACGGTAGTGCCTGTGTCCTCAGAGGGGGGTTGAATCTCAGTGGCAGGTTGGGGCACAGGGGGAGAGGCAGTGGTGCAAACCGGAGGCGGTGAACGGGCATCGTCCCACCTTGTGGGGTGCTTGGCCATCATATGCCTGCGCATGCTGTTGGTGGTGCCTCCCCAGCTGATCTTGGCGCGACAAAGGTTGCACACCACTGTTCGTCGGTCGTCAGGCGTCTCTGTGAAAAACTGCCACACCGTAGAGCACCTTGACCTGTGCAGGGTGGCATGGCGCGAGGGGGCGCTTTGGGAAACAGTTGGTGGATTATTCAGTCTGGCCCTGCCTCTACCCCTGGCCACCGCACTGGCTCGGCCTGTGCCCACACCCTGACTTGGGCCTCCGCGTCCTCGCCTGCGTCCACATCCTATAGGCCTACCCCTACCCCTCAGCATGGTGTATTACCAGTGATTTGATTTCCCAGGCAGGAAATAAATTGGCGCAAGCCTGCTGTTAAACGTAGCTGGCTGCGTATGATTTGTTTACTATCTCCACCCACCACACACGTACACAGAACGCTGAGGACTGACAGAGGCAGGGCACATAGAATTTTTCCCTTTTTTTAAAAAGAAAAGGCCCACTGACTATATTCAATCAGATAAGAAATCTGTTCCACAGAAATGCAGTTATATGAAGTGCAGCAGAGCGGTGATTTTTCCCAGGAAGGCAGGAAATAAATTGGCGCAAGCCTGCTGTTATACGCAGCCAGCTACGTTTGATTTGTTTACTATCTCCACCCACCACACACGTACACAGAACGCTGAGGACTGACAGAGGCAGGGCACATAGAATTTTTCCCTTTTTTTAAAAAGAAAAGGCCCACTGACTATATTCAATCAATAATATATGTCTTCTGGCCCTGCCTACACAATTCTGTCCCTGTAGTATTACTGCAGGGCGCAATGCTCTGCACAGCCGATTTTGAAAAAAAAAAAAAATGCAACACTGCTAACAGCAGCCTGCACAGTACTGCACACGGTTAAATGTGGCCCTAAGAAGGACCGTTGGGGTTCTTGAAGCCTACACTCACTCCTAACACTCTCCCTGCCTAACCACCACTTCTGTCCCTGGACTATTACTGCAGGGCGCAATGCTCTGCAGACAGACGATTTTGAAAAAAAATAATTGTGCAACACTGCTAACAGCACCCTCCACAGTACTGCACACGGATAGATGTGGCCCTGAGAAGGACCGTTGGGGTTCTTGAAGCCTACACTCACTCCTAACACTCTCCCTACAGCAGCACCAGCAGCAGCACTTTCCCTCAGCTAACTCAGTCACAAGGCATCTGAGGCGAGCCGTGGGAGGGGCCGACTTTTATACTTGGGTGACATCTGATCTCCCCAGCCACTCACAGCAGGGGGGTGGTATAGGGCTTGAACGTCACAGGGGGAAGTTGTAATGCCTTCCCTGTCTTTCAATTGGCCAGAAAAGCGCGCTAACGTCTCAGAGAGGAAACTGAAAGTAACCGGAACATCGCGTGGTACTCGTTACGAGTAACGAGCATCCCGAACACGCTAATATTCGCCCGAGCATCAAGCTAGGACGAGTACGTTCGCTCATCTCTAATTGATACACAAATTCTTGTGTGTTTTTTCATCTTGTTAGTCCATAGGCCAAAGTGTTTAGCGTATATACTAATAAAGAATTATATGTTTTAGGGTACTTTTTTCTGGGAAAGGAAAGCTGAAGGGGAGCAGAGGGAGCTCTCAATTGCTGTATGGATATAATTAGAGGAATTATTAAACCAATGCTACAGAATTCTT
Source organism: Eleutherodactylus coqui (assembly GCF_035609145.1). NCBI lineage: Eukaryota > Metazoa > Chordata > Amphibia > Anura > Eleutherodactylidae > Eleutherodactylus > Eleutherodactylus coqui. The sequence goes on from NC_089837.1 coordinate 304,807,665, forward strand.
GCATTGACTGCCAGGCTATAAAGCTTAAAAATAGAGAAGTGTATTTTGGCTGTTGAAGAGTATGGACTATGTCTTTTTTGTTCCACCAGATAAATTTGTGGAAGCGGAAATTAATCATCTTTTCATCTATAGGACAAATGGGAAGGATTGGAATAAATAGTAGTCTCAGAAATGTGATCATTTTAAGAAGGTTTGCTCTACCCAGAAAGGAGAAAGTAAAGCCATTCCAGGAAACGATTGTAATGTTGTAAGAAATAGTTTCTTGCTAGTTGAATATAATTTAGGACTCCGTTGTACCTCAAGGTATGTTAAGGTGTGTGTCTGCCGTTTGAGGGCAGAATTTTGTGATCATGTAGGCTGTAGAGGAACTGCAAGTAGTAAAGTATCTGATTTATTAATGTTCATGGAGAATTCCACCAAGTTCTCCACTATTCAAGTGTGTGCTCTGGACTGGAGATGAAGCAAAGTATGAAGCTAAAGCAGTATGCTTAAAGGGGTTGTCCCGCGCCGAAACGGGTTTTTTTTTTTTCAACCCCCCCCCCCCCCCCCCCCCCCGTTCGGCGCGAGACAACCCCGATGCAGGGACTTAAAAAAAAAACCGCTCAGCGCTTACCTTAATCCCCGCGCTCCGGTGACTTCTATACTTACCGGCTGAAGATGGCCGCCGGGATCCTCTTCCTCCGTGGACCGCAGCTCTTCTGTGCGGTCCATTGCCGATTCCAGCCTCCTGATTGGCTGGAATCGGCACGTGACGGGGCGGAGCTACACGGAGCTACACGGAGCCCCATTGAAGAAAGCAGAAGACCTGGACTGCGCAAGCGCGTCTAATTTGGCCATTCGACCATTTTAGACGGCGAAAATTAGGCGGGCTCCATGGAGACGAGGACGCCAGCAGCGGAGCAGGTAAGTGAAAAACTTTTTATAACTTCTGTATGGCTCATAATTAATGCACAATGTACATTACAAAGTGCATTATTATGGCCATACAGAAGTGTATAGACCAACTTGCTGCCGCGGGACAACCCCTTTAAGTTCTTCCTTATCAAAACATATGTTCTAAGGCAAGGTTGAAATTGTGTGACTTTTTAATGTATTTTCTGTTTCCATGAATAAATGTTTTCAACACATGCACTTACTGTCAGTGAAAGGAAGTGTTCTCGCTTATGCACAGTAGCTGAAAACCTTACCTAATCATGTCCGGCTTACATTAGTCCATGGCTGGTTGGAGTCATAAGTCAGGCAGCTCTAAGTTCAGCATGATTAGGACAGATGTTTACCTAGAGCCAGGGGTGCCCCGTCTATAGCTACTGCCTGTATTCAGGCCAATGCTGCAAATGTGCCTAAACAGGCAAATTCCTAGTGGGCAATGCTACTACCTGGGATTAGTGGGGTCAGGGGGCCACCAGCACCACCCGTCGTTCCTCCATGGCTGAATATGCAGTTAACTACCTGTACGTCTTTAAGACTTGGATACAATTAAAAGCGGTAGCACTGGTGCCGTAAGCCATGCTGGGCCGTAAGCCATGCTGGGCTCCCTGCTCCGCTGCTCAATACCTTCAATGTGACGCAGATGGCACAACGTCATCGCATCACCTGTCATTATGCAGGAAGTCAGCCAGAATAGGCCAGCTGGACAGGAAGCGCAGTGGGACCATGGTGGATGTGAATGACTTTTACTATAATTTTACTATGGGGGAACAATATGGCCATTACTATAGTAGACAATATAACTATTACTAAAGGGACAACATGGCTATTTATTACTATTTCGAGTCATGTAATTGTTTTATTGGATGATTGATTTATAGATAATTTTCTTCTCTGTGCAACGTTGTGGGTATTTCACATACATAATTTAATCACCCAGGTAGGGAACGTGTTATTAAAAATTTGAGTCTAACCCCAAAAAGCACCTTCTCCAAATAATTCTGAGACTAGCCACTATCAAATATTCTGTGCAGTCCACATTTATTGTATTTACTCAAAAGATAAGTAACAATTACACTTCCAACTCAAAAAGTGAAGCAAAATTTGTTGCATGCACTGTGTGCTAGTATCTTCCCTGTACTATGAGGGGAGTTGAGGACATATTATATGTGGGCTGGCGAGGTTTGTGTTTCAGTGCTGCTTTTTAAAAGCAGCCTGGCCCTGGCCTGCATTCACTAGACAGCAAAGCATTAAGAAGCGTGCTCAGCTTCAAGCAATAAATAATGTCCCAGATACCATGCCACACTGCATAGTTAGAACCAAGCATTCCACAGACATTGTTCTAGGTCAGTGGTGGCGAACCTATGGCACGCGTGCCAGAGGCGGCACACAGAGCCCTCCCTGCTGGCATGCGCCGCCGTTGGCCACTCATTAAGTTAGTGAATACCGGCAGGGGCCACGACTGCGGCTCCCCTGCCGGTATTCTCTCAGCTGTGCTGCCAGCGGCGCTAATCCTAACGCACACTGTCACATCAGTGTGCAACCAGGGATCCTCCTCCCCTCTCCCCTGACATCTCCTCTTAGGTTCCGTGAGAGAAGGAGAGGAAGCGTCCGGCAACACACTGATGTCAGCCGCAGTGGCGCTTCCACGAGGAGAAGGGGGTAAGTATATGGGACTCCAGTGGTCACTTTTACTACTGGGACCACTGTGGGATGTCACTAATACTACTGGGGGTCACTGTGGGATGTTACTATTACTATTAGGGCCACTGTGGGATGTCACTATTACTACTGCAGGCCACTGTGGCATGTCACTATTGCTGCTTGGGCCGCTGTGGGATGTCACTGTTACCGCTGGGGCCACTGTGGGATTTCACTGTTACTGCTAGGGCCACTGTGGGATGTCACTGTTATCACTGGGGCCACTGTGGGATGTCACTATTACTACTGGAGGCCACTGTGGCATGTCACTATTGCCGCTTGGGCCGCTGTGGGATGTCACTGTTACAGCTGGGGCCACTGTGGGATTTCACTGTTACTGCTAGGGCCACTGTGGGATGTCACTGTTATCACTGGGGCCTCTGTGGGATGTCACTATTACTTCTGGGGTCGCTGTGGGGGGTCACTGTTACCGCTGGAGCCGCTGTGGGGGTTCACTGTTGCCGCTGTGGAGGTCACTGTTAGTGCTGGAGCCAATGTTGGGGGTCACTGTTACCACTGGGGCCACCGTGAGGGGTCACTATTACCGCTGGGGTATGTTTACACGTGCCGGAAATGCTGCAGAATGTCCTCAGTGGAAATTTCCGTAGCAAATTGTGCAGTATTTCCGCATCCAAAAAGCAGTCTTCCCTGTCCGACATGGGACCTTCACTGGTCCACAACAGACCTCTGGCTTGTAGCACTTTCAGTTCGGCTAAGCTATTAACTCCCCCCCCCCAGTGTGGCAGGAACTGATCCTTTTATGTTGCTTCCTGCCACATCCACAGGTGTTTTGACTCACTTCTGCAGCCTGAATGCCTGTCTACCACCATTCTGTGTATTGCACTCCAAATATATATACTCATTAAAAAAAATCATTTTTCTGCAAAACTCAGCAATGATTAGAGTTATGCCGTGATTAAATGAATGGTCTTGCCACCTGAAGCCCTAAAGGTGGTTCCCCCTTGGCCTATAAAAAGGCTCTTAGAAGCTACTTGTGTGTAGTGACTTCTTTTGCCACTTGTGTAGACCTTGTTGACCACTAGACATGCCTCTATGATGCAATTAAAAAGAGTTCGCCCAGTTAACAGAGTTTGAGAATGTAAATGTTCTTGGAATGTGAGTAGCTGGATGGTTGTATCAATGAATTGCTCACCCTCTGGGGTATTCAGACCAGGCAGTTAGAACGTGTGACACTATTGAGTCAAATGGCCAAGTTCCCCACAATTTCAACAGGTGAAAAGTGACTCCTCAGAGCCCCTCACTGGCTGGTGTGTAAAGGGCTGCCCACAAATGGGTTAACTAGTTTTTATGGTAACAGACTGAGATAAAAAAATCTGTGCAATAAATCAGCCCGTGTGACAAATTTTGCTACAATTTGTGTTAAGCATGCTCAGGAAAACATAGACTGATTGGCTGCCTGAACTATAAAAGGAATTGCTTGCTGCAACACCTAGGCCCAATGTCCACTTGCGGCTTTGATTTGCGAAATCCGCGTGGGAGATCCGCAAATCGAAGCCGCCCATAGGCATGCATTAGAATCCGCAAACGATTTAAAAGCATGCAGATCACACGCTGTGGGAGAAAATCGCAGCGTCCTCCATTTTTCTGCGGATCCCGCGCAGACTGTTTCCATTTAAGTCAATGGTAGCCATCCGATCTGCGGCACACCCGCAGCTGACACTGCAGACATGCTGCAGATCTGCGGGAAAGCAAGAGTTAAAAAAAAAAAACAGAACTGTACTGTGTATGCGTCTGAGCACATCTGCGGTGCAGAAGGACAGAGGACACCCATTGGACGGAAGACACCCACACTGGCTTCTGACAGGTAAGAGACTGTCCATGGCAGTGGGCACAGGCAGATTCTGTGCAGGATTCCCTGCACTGAATCAGTGCACGCAACTACATGCAAGTGGACATTGGGCCTAAGAGAGAGTACAAGGTGTTGCTGTTAGTGAGAAGTGCTCCTGGAAGAACAGACCGAGGGCACAATACTCTGCAGAGCAGCTGCTAATAGCAGCTAGGGACGTTGTGGGATGTATCTCTGAGAGCAAGAAAAGCGCAGCATTTGGGAAGTCAGGCAACCGAAGCCTCTTGATTCCACTGAGGGAACACCGTGTAAAAGACAGAACAATAATCTGCAGGATGGATAACAGTTTCAGTATTCTTCCAAGAGGCTCTTGTGTCCTAGTACTGAGCAACTGAGATCAGCTAAGTGGAACATTTAAACAGCAACAAAGTGTAAGTGAGGTCGATCTGAATATAAGTAATAGGTGTGAGCACTGGTAGGGACTATAGTAACCTCACAACAGGCCTGTTGCATAGGGAAATGCTGTATCAGTTATTCAAAAAAGGGAATATTGCTCGCAGGACACAGACTGAGACAAAAGTGATGCACTAACATGAGCTCAACATTTGGTCTTGCAATTCCCATAGTGAATTCCCCACTTTTCAGGCAAACTTCGCAAAGTTGCTGCTATCAGACTGAGGGGTTGAATTGGCTAAACTTTACATATTCACATAAGGGCTCTCTTCCTCCTCATCCTGACACTTAACTTGTCTGAGTTTCTACTTAAAGGGGTTGTCCAACCTAATTAAGTTATTCTGTATCAACAGTATAGGAAATAATAATCTGATTGATGGGGGCACAACTGTTGGTACCATCATAGATTCCTAGATAGGGGTCCTACAGGTCCCTAAATGAATGGAGTGGTAGTTGAGTAGGCACACCATTGCTCCATTAGTTTCCATGGGACTGCGAGGAATTGCCAAATTGAAGCACTCAGCTATCTTTGGCAGTGCCATTGAAATGAATGCAACAGTGCTGCGCATACTTGACTGCAGCTCTATTCATTGAAGGACCTTTGAGAACCCCTGTTGTCAGGATTAGTGGTAATAACTTAATTTGGTGACGCCACCAGCTTAACCCCTTAGTGACCACCAATACAACTTTTATGGCGGTCACTGAAGGGCTTTAAATCTGCACATACGCCTTATTACGGTGGTGCAGGTTTAACCTAGCATGGGTGTCTTTTGCCCTATGACAGTAAGATCCAGAGCTTGACTGTCTACTGACAGCCAGGCTCCTGCTCTAGTGACTAGGAGCAGAGAAACCTCCTTTTTAATTTAACCCCTTCCCTGCCATGATCAATAGCAATCATGCATGTAAGCAGAAGAGAAGGGGAGGGTGCTTTTCCTGTCACCCATCAGCACTCCATGTGATGCGATTATGAGATGCCAATGAGTTCCCATGGTACCTGGAGGCCTGACAAAGGCCTTCTTGTTTGTCATGTAACTCAGCCTGTCAGACCCTGCCTCTGGCAGAATCTAATAACTAGTATGACAGTAGTATGACAATTAAGCTCTAGATGGGTGGAGATTAAGTTTAGCTGAGCTCTCTCAGTCTCTAGCTGGACTTGAGAAAACTTTCTAAGAAATATTTTCCAAGTAAGTACAACAGTTTCATCTGCTCTTCAAGTTAAAGAGATCTTTAAAATAATTTATGCAGTTTGTATTGTGAAATCTGGACACAGATCCTATTTCAATAAATGTTACCTTAGTATCATGACAGATCCGTTTAATTGATCCTATTGTATCATAGATTTTGATCAAAACTACATCACTCACTATATTAAAGATATTATATTCTGAAGATACAGAGAGTTCTGTGAGAAGATAAAGATATGACTAGGCACATGATCAGAGTGATTGATAAACATGGGAAGAGAACCTGATGAGTGATGATGGACATTATAGACATGGAGTGCTTGAACTGCATATGTCAAAGTAAATGATGGATTGCATGGTGCATTGGAGAGGTAAACTTCTATTTAAAGTAGAGATACTAAATTGTAAAGCCGGTTCTCTGAAGTGTGGATGCAGAAATAATGGAATTAATTCCTCTCAGCACACCCAGGTCTGGAGCCATCGTTGATAACGTCTGGCTTTATGAGTGTAACCTCCTTTTCTGTTCTTTCCAAGGCTTTGTTATGAATTATTGTCTGTGACAATGACAGATCTGTTGGGAAAATAAACATTAACCACAAATAAAAATGACATCAACCGTGTACATTGACATGTATGAGGGTGTAAGGGAGAGGAAGAGCCCCCTTGGTTATTCTGCTGGTCTGACTGTATACTGTATTCATAATATGTCATATGTAGAGATGAGCGAGCGCACTCGTCCAAACTTGATGGTCGTTCGAGTATTAGGGTGTTCGAGATGCTCGTTACTCGAGACGAGCACCACGCGGCACTCGACTCCATTACATTTCCTTCCCTGAGAAATTTGCGCCCTTTTCTGGCCAATAGAAACACAGGGAAGGCATTACAACTTCCTTCTGTGACGTTCCAGCCCTATACCACCCCCCTGCAGTGAGTGGCTGGCGAGATCAAGTGACCCCCGAGTATTTAAATCTGCCCCGCCCGCGGCTCGGCACAGACACACACTGGGAGAGATCCGGGACAGTGCTGCTGATGCTGCTGCTATAGGGACAGTGTTAGCGTCTTCAAGAACCACAACGGCCCTTCTTAGGGCCACAGCTCACCTAGTGCATTACTGTTGTGGCTGCTGTGAGCAGTTTTGCACAATTTTTTTTTTTTTTAATGTATATCGGGCGTGCAGGCTGTAGCGTTCTCAGTCCCTGCATCGGGGTTGTCTCGCGCCGAACGGGGGGGGGGGGGTTGAAAAAAAACAAAAAACGTTTCGGCGCGGGACAACCCCTTTAACTCCGTGGTTGCTGGCAGTTGTAGTACCTGTAGTGGGTGCTGTGATCACTTTTGCACCATTTTGTTTTTAATGCATATCGGGCGTGCAGGCTGTAGCGTTCTCAGGCTGCAGTCTGTACTTCAGTATAGGGGCAGTATTGGTCAGGCAGGGACAGTGGTAGTGTAGAATCCTGTCTACAAGTACCCCAACGGTTCTTCTTAGGGCAACCTGCGACCGTGTGCATTTAACTCCGTGGTTGCTGGGAGTTGTAGTACTTCTGCATTGCACAGCCTAGCCTGCATGCAGCCTTCATTTAGAAATATTTTTCTGTCCGCACTTCGCGTAGCCTCATTGCAGTGTGCCTCTAAGTGTACGCCAAGAAACCACACACTTTCTACAACGCTCTGTTATACGTGTGCTGTCTCAGACGTTCCCGGTCTGCCCGACGCCCATAGATTGAAAGTGCAATACACACTGCCTAGCCTCAGCCTGCATTGCAGAGTAAAATAAGGAGATTTTTAAAAAAATTCCTTTTTACGGCTAACGGTTACCCAGTGCATGTGCCTGCGTGGCCTGTGGGACTTCACGTCCATCCAAACTGCATAGTTCACAGCCTAGCCTGCGTGCAGCCTTCATTTAGAAATATTTTAATGTCCGCACTTCGCGTAGCCTCCTTGCAGTGTGCCTTTAAGTGTACGCCAAGAAACCACACATTTTCTACAACGCTCTGTTATACGTGTGCTGTCTCAGACGTTCACGGTCTGCCCGATGCCCATAGATTAAAAGTGCAATACACACTGCCTAGCCTCAGCCTGCATTGCAGAGTAAAATAAGGAGATTTTAAAAAAAATTCCTTTTTACGCTAACGGTTACCCAGTGCATGTCCCTGCGTGGCCTGTGGGACTTCATGTCCATCCAAACGGCATAGTTCACAGCCTAGCCTGCGTGCAGGCTTCATTTAGAAATATTTTTCTGTCTGCACTTCGCGTAGCCTCACTGTAGTGTGCCTTTAAGTGTACGCCAAGAAACCACACATTTTCTACAACGCTCTGTTATACGTGTGCTGTCTCAGACGTTCACGGTCTGCCCGACACCCATAGATTGAAAGTACAGTACACACTGCCTAGCCTCAGCCTGCATTGCAGAGTAAAATAAGGAGATTTAAAAAAAAATTCCTTTTTACGGCTAACGGTTACCCAGTGCATGTGCCTGCGTGGCCTGTGGGACTTCACGTCCATCCAAACTGCATAGTTCACAGCCTAGCCTGCGTGCAGCCTTCCTTATAATTTAACTCTGGCTTAATTTAGCATTATATTACCGCTGGCAGCCAGCAACTGCGCGGCAATAATTCACAAACATTTTTACACCGCTCTGCCTCTGCTCTATTCTTAATCCAGCATGCTGAGGGGAAGGGGTAGGGGCAGAGGACGTGGACGCGGTCTCGGTGGAGGACGCGGAGTCCCAAGTGAGGGTGTGGGCATAGGATGAGTTCCTGGTCCAGGTGAATCACAGCCGGCTGCTGCGGGAGTAGGAGAGAGGACAGTTTCTGGGGTCCCCAGCTTCATATCGCAATTTTTGGGTCCACGTCGTAGACCTTTATTAAAAACCGAGCAGTGTGAGCAGGTCCTGTCATGGATGGCAGAAAGTGCATCCAGCAATCTATCGACCACCCAGTCTTCTACGCCATCCACTGCAGCAACTCTAAATCCTTTGGCTGCTGCTCCTCCTTCCTCCCAGCCTCCTCACTCCATGAAAATGACACATTCTGAGGAGCAGTCAGACTCCCAGGAACTGTTCTCGGGCCCCTGCCCAGATTGGGCAGCAATGGTTCCTCTCCCACCGGAGGAGTTTGTCGTGACCGATGCCCAACCTTTGGAAAGTTCCCGGGGGATGAGGCTGGGGACTTCCGGCAACTGTCTCAAGAGCTTTCAGTGGGTGAGGATGATGATGACGATGAGACACAGTTGTCTATCATTGAGGTAGTAGTAAGGGCAGTAAGTCCAAGGGAGGAGCGCACAGAGGATTCGGAGGAAGAGCCGCTGGACGATGAGGTGACTGACCCCACCTGGTGTGATAAGCCAACTGAGGACCGGTCTTCAGAGGGGGAGGCAATTGCAGCCGCAGGACAGGTTGGAAGAGGCAGTAGGGTGACCAGGGGTAGAGGCAGGGCACGAGCGAATAATCCACCAGCTGTTTCCCAAAGCACCCCCTCACGCCAAGCCACCGTGCAGAGGCCAAGGTGCTCAAAGGTGTGGCAGTTTTTCACAGAGACGCCGGACGACCGACGAACAGTGGTGTGCAACCTTTGTCGCGCCAAGATCAGCCGGGGAGCCACCACCACCAGCATGCGCAGGCATATGATGGCCAAGCACCCCACAAGGTGGGACGAAGGCCGTTCACCGCCTCCAGCTTGCGCCACTGCCTCTCCCCCTGGGCCCCAACCTGCCACTGAGATCCAACCCCCCTCTCAGGACACAGGCATGACCGTCTCCTGGCCTGGACCCACACCCTCACCTCCGCTGTCCTCGGCCCTATCCAGCAATGTCTCTCAATGCAGCGTCCAGCTGTCGCTAAGAGAAACGTTGGAGCGAAAGCGCAAATACGGCGCCACGCACCCGCACGCTCAAGCTTTAAATGTCCACATAGCCAAATGGATCAGCCTGGAGATGCTCCCCTACAGGCTGGTGGAAACTGAGGCGTTCAAAAAATGATGGCGGCAGCCCCGCGCTACTCTGTCCCCAGTCGCCACTATTTTTCACGGTGTGCTGTCCCAGCCCTGCACGACCACGTCTCACGCAACATCGTACGCGCCCTCACCAACTCGGTTACTGCCAAGGTCCACTTTACAACGGACACGTGGACAAGCACAGGTGGGCAGGGCCACTATATCTCCCTGACGGCACATTGGGTGAATTTAGTGGAGGCTGGGACCGAGTCAGAGCCTGGGACCGCTCATGTACTACCCACCCCCAGAATTGCGGGCCCCAGATCGGTGCTGGTATCTGCGGTGGTGTATGCCACCTCCACTCAACCTTCCTCCTCCTCCTCCAACGCAACCTCTACCTCGCAATCAAGACTTGTCACCAGCAGCATGTCGCCAGCAGTCGGTGTCGCGTGGCGCGGCAGCACAGTAGTGGGCAAGCGTCAGCAGGCCGTGCTAAAACTACTCAGCTTAGGGGAGAAGAGGCACACGTCCCACGAACTGTTGCACGGACAGAGCAGACCGACCGCTGGCTTGCGCCGCTGAGTCTCCAACCGGGCATGGTCGTGTGTGACAACGGCCGTAACCTGGTGGCGGCTCTGCAGCTCGGCAGCCTCACGCATGTGCCATGCCTGGCCCACGTCTTTAATTTGGTGGTTCAGCGCTTTATGAAAAGCTACCCACGCTTGTCAGACCTGCTCGGAAAGGTGCGCCGGCTCTGCGCACATTTCTGCAAGTCCCAAACGGACGCTGCCACCCTACGCACCCTGCAACATCGGTTTAATCTGCCAGTGCACCGACTGCTTTGCAACGTGCCCACACGGTGGAACTCTATGCTTCACATGTTGTCCCGGCTGTATGAGCAGCGTAGAGCTATAGTGGAATACCAACTCCAACATGGGCGGCGAAGTGGGAGTCAGCCTCCTCAATTCCTTACAGAGGAGTGGGCCTGGATGGCAGATATCTGCCAGGTCCTTGGAAACTTTGAGGAGTCCACCCTGTTGGTGAGCAGCGATGCTGCAATCATTAGCGTCACCATTCCCCTGCTATGCCTGTTGAGAAGTTCCCTGCAAAGCATAAAGGCTGATGCTTTGCGGGCGGAAACAGAGGCGGGGGAAGACAGTATGTCGCTGGATAGTCAGAGCACCCTCCTGTCTATATCTCAGCACGTGGAGGAGGAGGAGAGGGAGGAGCCTGAGGAGGAAGAGACAGCTGGGCCCACTGCAGAGGGTGCCCATGCAGCTTGCCTCTCATCCATTCAGCGTGAATGGCCGGAGGAGGAGGAGGAGGATACTCAAAGTGATCTTCCTAGTGAGGACAGCCATATGTTGCGTCCAGGTATCCTGGCACACATGGCTTACTTTATGTTAGCATGCCTTTCTCGTGACCCTCGTGTTAGACGCATTCTGGCCACTACGGATTACTGGATGTACACACTGCTTGACCCACGGTATACGGAGAACCTTTCCACTCTCATTCCCGAAGAGAAAAGAGGTTTGAGAGTGATGCAAAACCACAGGGCCCTGGTGGACAAACTGATGGTAAACTTCCCATCTGACAGCGCTAGTGGCAGAAGGCGCAGTTCCAGGGGCCACGTAGAAGGGGAGGCGCGGAGATCAGGCAGCATGTTCAGCGCAGCCAGGGGAACACTCTCCAAGACCTTTGCCAGCTTTATGGCTCCCCAGCAAGACTGTCTCTCACCTCCCCAGTCCAGGCTGAGTCGGAGGGAGCACTGTAAGAAGATGGTGAGGGAATACGCAGCCGATCGTACCACCGTCCTCCGTGACGCCTCTGCTCCGTACAACTACTGGGTGTCAAAGCTGGACACGTGGCCCTAACTCGCGCTGTATGCCCTGGAGGTGTTGGCGTGCCCTGCGGCTAGCGTCTTTTCAGAGAGGGTGTTTAGTGCAGCTGGGGGAATCATCATGGACAAGCGTACCCGCCTGTCAACTGACAGCGCCGACAGGCTTACACTCATAAAGATGATCAAAGCCTGGATTTCCCCAGACTTCTCTTCTCCACCAGCGGACAGCAGCGCTACCTAAAGAACTTTGTCAATCTGTGTATGGTATTCGTCCTCCTCCTCTGGCTCCTCCTCCTGAAACCTCTCGTAATCACCGCGAATGGGCAATTTTTCTGTGGGCCAAAGGGCTCATATAACTTTTCTAAATAATATTTATCTGTTTCAATTCTCATTAAAGCATTGAAACTTCCACCTGAACCTATTGTTTTCTAGACTGGGCTGCCTCCAGGCCTAGTTAAAAATTAAGCCACAGCACGCTAAGCGATTAATGGGTTTCACCTGCCCTCTGGGTTGGGCATGGGCAATTTTTCTGTGGTACATTTGTACTGTCGGTACAACAGTTTTTCGGGCCCTCGCCTACAATGTAATCCAAGTAATTTTTATGGGCTTCGCCTGCACTCATGGTACACCACTGTGTCTGGGGTTGGCCTACACTTTTGCTACAGAAATGTAACTCTGTTCTGCCTACCTATACTTCTGCCACAGTAATGCTACAGGGGTCTGACTAGACTTCAGCAACAGAAATGTTACTTCGGTCTGCCAGGGAAATGTGAATCTGCTGCTTTGTCCCTACTGCTTCTATGTTACTGTTGCTGGGGCCTGACTATACTCCTACTACTGAAATCTTACCAATACTATGCTCTCCCTACACTGCTGCCAGGGAAATGTGAATCTGCTGCTTTGTCCCTACTGCTTCTACGTTACTGTTGCTGGGGCCTGACTATACTCCTACTACTGAAATCTTACCAATACTATGCTCTCCCTACACTGCTGCCAGGGAAATGTGAATCTGCTGCTTTGTCCCTACTGCTTCTACGTTACTGTTGCTGGGGCCTGATTGTACTCCTACTACTGAAATCGTACCAATACTATGCTCTCCCTACACTGCTGCCAGGGAAATGTGAATCTGCTGCTTTGCCCATACTGCTTCTACGTTACTGTTACTGGGGTCTGTCTATACTGATACTACTGAAATGTTACTGGGGTCTGTGTATACTGCTGCAAATGAAATGTTAGTGGGGTCTGTACTCACTGCTGCCAATGAAATGTTACAGGGGTTTGTGCATACTCTTACCGCTGAAATGTTACTAATTCTCGGATCTCCCTATACTGCTGCTACTGCAATGTTACAGGGTAGTGGAAACGGAGGCTTCCCAAAGACATGATGGTGGCGAGGCCACGCTACTAGGTTCCACAGGCGCGACTTTTCAGCGACGCGTTCACTGGGAAGGTGCATATAACCACGGACACGGGGACAGGACACGTACTGCCTCAAAAACTTTCCCGTCCTCCTCCTCCAACAATGAAAACATTCTTGGCCGAAGCCCACCTGCATTTAATCTGACGTTAGCTCTGCTGTCCAGGGCACTGCAATGGGATATATTTATGTACCGCCGGTGGCTTCCTGGGACCCACCCATGCTGTCGGTCCACACGGAGTTGTAACTGCATGTGGCAACTTAAAAAGAACCCCAGTCTCACTGGGGCATGCAGTGTGGGCCGAAGCCAAACTGCATCTAATCTGGCGTTACGTCAGCTGTGCTGGGCACTGCAATGGGATATATTTATGTACCGCCGGTGGGTTCCAGGGAGCCACCCATGCTGTGGGTCCACAGGGACTGCACATAGGGGATTTGTACCTGCCTGTGTCTATGAACTAAAAACCCCGGTCAGGTTGGGGCATGCAGTGTGGGCCGAAGCCCACCTGCATTTAATCTGACGTTACCTCAGCTGTGCTGGGCACTGCAATGGGATATATTTATGTACCGCCGGTGGGTTCCAGGGAGCCACCCATGCTGTGGGTCCACAGGGACTTCACAATAGGGAGTTGTACCTGCCTGTGTCTACTTATAAAAAACCCCGGCCAGACTGGGGCATGCAGTGTGAGCCGAAGCCCACCTGTATTTAATCTAACGTTAGCTCTACTATCTGTGGCACTGCATTGGGACAAACGACAGGAGCAATACAGCGCTAATGAGACGTGCACAGCTAGGCTAGCATAGGAGTCCGCAGTAGCCCCGTGTTTGCTGAGAGTTTGTGCAGAGGCCTATGTCCTGGGTGCAGTGAAAGTCCGCTTCCTGCCTAGGATTGCTGAAGCTGTGGGCCGAGGCCTATGTCGTGGGAGCGGTGCAAGTCTGCCATGTTTGGCCGCTCAGATAAATTTTTTGTTCATGTCTTGGGCTTCCTAGGACCCACCTCTGCTGTTGGTGCAAACTTAGTTCCCATCGCGGTGTTTGACCTGTCTGGCACAAAGACACTGACTGACTTGGGTAGAGGGCAGAGGGCTGATGGCTTTCCCCTTGCAGTGTGGATTGAGCTATGCGACAGCTTGACAGAATGAATACTGTGTGGCACATGGATTCCCCATTGCTATGCCCACGTTTGCAGCTCCTGACAGAGGTGGCACAGGATTGGATGTCTCATTGCTTCTGTACAGCATTGTGGGCTATCGCCCCGCCCCTTTTAAAGAGGGTCGCTGCCTGGCCCTGCCAACCCTCTGCAGTGTGTGCCTCCGGTTCCTCCTCATGGCTGACGCACTTATAAATAGACATGAGGGTGGTGTGGCTATGAGGCCAGCGTGTGGCATGAGGGCAGCTGAAGGCTGCGCAGGGACACTTTGGTGTGCGCTGTGGACACTGGGTCGTGCGGGGGGGGGGGGGGGGTTGGGCAGCATGTAACCCAGGGGAAGAGGCAGGGGTGTGTCCCGCAGGCAGTGCTTGTGCTTAGTTGGAGGTAGTGTGGTGCTTAGCTAAGGTGTGGCTTACTAATGAGGGTTTGTCCGAAGTAAAAATTGTTAGGGGGGGGGCCCACTCTTGCCACTATTGCACTATTGTGGCTGAATAGTGGGACCTGGGAACCTGAAATGCAGTCCAGCATTTTGCCCCTTGCCTGCCCTATCCGTTTCTGTGTCGTTTCCATCACTTTCTTGGGTTTTGCAGATTTTCACCAATGAAAACCTTAGCGGAGCATGGCTGATATACAAAAATGCTCGAGTCGCCCATTGACTTCAATGGGGTTCGTTACTCGAAACGAACCCTCGAGCATCGCGGAAAGTTCGTCTCGAGCAACGAGCACCCGAGCATTTTGGTGCTCGCTCATCTCTAGTCATATGTTATTTCTGCTTTATTTTGTCAGGACAAATGATCTGTTTTTAATATGTGTATTCCACCTGTCACACCTGTTGTCTGGAGGCTTCTGCCTCTGATATGCTTTAGGGCCCTTTTACACGGGCCAATCAATCATTCAGATTCCGGCATCCAGGGGGAATCTGAAAGATTATTGTTCAGTGTAAATGATTGTCCCGCCTGAACGAGAAACAAGAATTTGTTCACTTCTCGTTCTTCGATCAGTTTCTACTTGCTTAAAACTGAACGACGGATCAGCTCATATAAACAGGCAGTCATTAATTTATAATCAACTGCCTGTTTATTGTGAATAGAGGAGGGCCAGAATGATCCACCTCCATTTACTAAGTGATAAAAAGCACAGGAACATTTATCGCTCTGACGATCTGTCGGGCATATGCACCCAACAGGTTGTCTTGTATAAAAAGCCCCTTAATATTCCCATGACTAACGTAGGCGGAAGACTGCCATCTTTGCTACATTAGAATCTGACAGTGGCATACAGAGTCCCTGCTGTCTGTTGCTTCTGTGAAACATCCTAGTTTAATAGCCTGACCAAAAGCTTTTTCGTATCTCCATAGTATGTTAAGTGATAGTGTGCTACATTATTTTTCTCATAGGATTCTGTATGAATCTGTGAGCTGCATAAAAATTGAGTACCTACATACTCCCGATCTTTCCCCAACCTATACTCTGATAGTGGATATACACAATGTTGACAAAAGTATTGAGACACATATAGAAGGTGATGAAATTTGATGTTACATTTTTCTAAACAATGTTGTCAACAATCATTGACTCAGTTACCCTCCTAGGCAAGTTTCCCACCAAATTCTAATAGATGAGTGGAGGGATTTGCCTCCATTCCTTGAAGAGAGTATCAGATAATGATGCGGAGGATGATGGGCATGGATATGGTGTTTTAGTTTGCTCAATGGGATTGACTTTGGGCTAGCCAATGAGTTTCGCAGATATTCTGGTCCTCAAGCTAAGCCTGAACTCTGCATGCTGTGTGATATGGTGCTCAGTCATGTTCATAAAGACATAAAGCTGTACCAAAGTATTGCCACAGGGAAGTTAATGCAACATTGTTCAGAATGTCTCTGTACCCATTGGTACTGAGGGTGAACTTCACCATAACCAATGACCCTAATGCTTCCCAGCAGAATTATCCACACACTATAACAGAACTGTTGGAATGATGCAGTCATGTAGAAACTGCTCTGCAGGCAACTGCCACATGCAAGTGCAGCCATACGAATGGAAGATGGTGTACCATGACTCATCTGTCCACAACACTTGCTTCCACTCATTTACAGTCCATGAACGATGCTACAAGCACCACCACAGGTGGCGCTGTGCATTCAATGTTGTGATGTTGGGCTTGTGTGCAGCCGCTCGTCCATGGTAACTAGAGATGAGCGAACGTGTTCGGCCCCGCCCCTTTTCGCCCGAACACCGAACTTTGCGAGCAATTCCGTGCTCAGGCGAAAAAAGTTCGGGGGTCGCCGTGGCAGCGCGGGGGGGTGCGGCGGGGAGTGGGGGGGAGAGGGAGAGAGAGAGGGCTCCCCCCTGTTCCCCGCTGCTGCCGCCCGCGCCGCCGCGCCTCTCCCCGCCCCCCGGCGCCCCCCGAAGCTTTACGCGCGGACACTGAAGTCCTCGGCAAAGCCGGTGTCCGGGTGCGGAAGTGTTCGTTAAGAACACGTTCGCTCATCTCTAATGGTAACCCTTCACATGCAGTTCTCTATGGATGGTTCTAGTTTTAATGAATGTTCTTATGGCCTGTGGGACTTCCTGAGCAAGTATTTCTGCAGACAATGTGTGTGATGCCTTCACAGCTTGTACACGGCTTTGTTGTCCACATTGTGTCAGTTTACAAGGTCTCCCCAATTGTGGCTGCACTGCATATACACAGGATGTTTTCCATTTATGAATAACATTGCCGACAGTGGTATTTGTAAGGTCCAAAAGCGCTGTGATGGCCCGTGCTGATTTGTTGCTTAGGTGACATCCTACTACCATACCCTGTTAGAAGTCTATCATTTCTACACCTTGTGACATTTTTATGGTTTCAGCACTGGGATATACCTATGTGATACTCTACTTCATACCTAATGCTCACACATCCAATTTGCACATCCCTTTCACCTGACAGCACAGGACTGGTTGATGTTCCAATACTTTGTCAACATAGTGTACTAGGCATCCTCCCCCTAAAGTCGATGCCTAAGCAATTTAATTTCACCTGTTGGTAAAGCCTGATCAGTAGTTTGCGTGCTCTCCTGGTTTTCTGACTCCTGCTTAGTCCTGACTATTGTGACTTCCCCTTCCTTGACCTTGGCTACATTTATTAGACTATTCTCTCTGCCAATTATTTGCCCCAACTCAGACTGTTTATCTTATGGCACCTGTTCTGCTATCCCTGACCTCATGCTTGATTCTATACTGACGTTTATGCTGTCTACCTTGACCTTGGCCATGTCTCCTGGTTTCATCCGGTTTACACCCTCGGGTATTGTGCCTTGGTCACGTATAGCGTCAGCTGTCACAAAACAGAGAATACTGCTGCTAGTAGTGCCCTGGGGACCTCACAGCAAAGACCCCATTTCAGTTGGAGGAGTAAAAGGGTCCCTCAGATTTAGCCCATATCCAAAACAGTGTGTGGCAAAGTGGATTGACATCTGTTTGCTAACTACAATGTAAATAGTGATACACATGCACTCTGCATATGTCTTACAGTTGGCGCTTAAATAAATATATTTTGGAAACTTGAAAAGGTTTATAACTTCCTTTAGGATAATCTATTTTCAACTTTCCTTGAGTTTTGAGGCATTAAAATTAACATTAATCTTCTTTGTTAAGAAAGTAACATAATAAAGCTATATGCATACACAATAAACCATTATGAATTCCAAATATGTTTTACAGACTTTCTTAGCGATTGGGCTTAAAAAAGAGTGATTATCACACATTTTCAATCTGCCTGTATTGGAAGGCTGTAAATCTTCAACTGCATGGGTCTCCTCTGACCTGACAGCATTTTAATTCTCACCTGTTCTCATGTTTTTCTCGCCTTCCGTACACCAGTTTCTCTTACTTCTAGATGCCCTGCCCTTTGCGGAACCTTTAAATATTTAATCAATGCAGTGCCACAGCTGGGTTACTATGCTATATTTATCCACCATCCCTTTTTTCTTTCTTTTGCTTAAAGGTCACCTTTTCAAGTAGCTTTCAGAGCAACAAGAGTAATTTCTCTACTTGTTCTTATCCAAGCAAATGAATAATGGATAGAGAAGTCCAACACAGTTTTTGCAGGATTTGACACTTACATGCAGCAAAATTCAGCATCTCAATTTAAAAAATTGGACATTCAAGGGCACAATGCTTAAATAACGGGGTAGCTATACCTGCAACTGTGAGTTAAGTCAAATTTGTCAAAAAAGAAAACGTAAACGATTGCTCTTTGATGTGCTAATTAATAAGCTGACAACCATAGACAGACAGTGTTGAGGGAGAATTCCGTTAAAAATATAGTCTAACAGAAAACAGAAAAATGCAAGACTGTACAGAAGTTCTAAACAAGCACCAAAGTTCTACAACATTCATAATGATATGTGCGGTGGTAGTACTAGTGGATAATAATAATACAAATAATAATGTGTCACGGTGTGCCACTGTTCCTCCAGCTCACCTGTCACTGGGCACCATTATCATCCATGCACTGCTCACTATGCTGTGCCCACTATTGACCCTCTAATCTCTGCTTGAAGGCCTTGTTAGCACTCCCACTCTCTTAGAGGGCCAGTGCACAGTCCCTAACCTGTCCCCCTCCAATCCTCTCCTTGCACCTATTATCCTGTTTCCGTGAAAATAGGACAGGGTCTTTTATTAATATTTAATTCAAAAGATTTAACTTTTTTACATGTATAGCTGCCTGGACATTTAAATTGACTTTTTTTTTTATTATCTGTAATTAGGGTTTATTTTTGGAGGAGTAGGGCTGATATTTCAAGCATCCTAAAAAATCTTGAAAAATAATGCTGTATCCTCAAAAATCCTGAAAAATCATGCTAGGGCTTATTTTCCGGGAAACAGGGTATATTGGGCATCCACAGCCTAATGTGGATGCCCAAGAAATGTGTCTCTTACCAATGTGACAAAGTCCCAGTCCATTTATTCCTAGTTCTGACCCATGCTAGTTTTGACTATTCTGACTTCTGTGCTCCTTGACCTCGCCTCTGAATTTTGTACTATGCTTTTCTCTGCAGCCTGCCCTGACCTAAAGTCTGGACCTTGTTTGCACACCTTTGCTGCCAGCCCATGCTCTAGCCTGCCTCTACACTACGTAAATGTTCAGAACCGGGGGCGGAGCCTGGACGCCGAGCGGGATGGCTGACTGAGAGCCGCGCTCCTGCAGACAGACACCCACGGAGCCTTACAGCAACGGCAAACAATAAGAAAAATGGGCAAAACAACAAAAGACAGAAGCACAGACCAGCAGAGCACCCCTCGACCGGCCAAAACGCAGGTAGATGTGCAGCGCTTCTTTAAAGAATGGCCGTCCCAATCCCCGCGGCCCCCGTCCAAGATGGCGCCGGCACGAGAGCTCATCCCTGCACTTAACCAGACGGAGGAAGAAGAGCTGACCTCGGGCGGAGAGGAGGGTGAGTCTGTTTCCAGGGGTTTTATGAAAAACTTACTCTCCCAAGCCCTGCGCCCCATCAGCTCTGACCTGGCTGAAAAAAAAGACGAGCTAAAACAACTGGGTCACAGGGTGGAGGATTTAGAGACCTCCTCTGCCGCCATTGTGTCACACTCCCTGCAGCTAGAGCAAGCAGTTAAGGAACAGCATTTACACCTTAACAGAGTGCTCCTACTCCAAGAAGACCTGGAGAATAGAAATAGGCGTAACAACTTGCGCCTAAAGGGGATCCCGGAATCTTATGCCAGTGAAAGTTTAGCGAAAGTCGCCAAAGAAATTTTCGCCATCTTGCTGGGGGAAGAAAGGGCATCCAGCATTAACATTGAGAGAATTCATAGAGCTCTTAGACCCCCACCTGGCACTACTGAGTTCCCCAGAGATGTAATTTGTAAATTACTTACATTCCCCAATACAACCGCAGTGCTGAGGGCAGCCAGATTGCACGGAGAACTGAAATATTCGGACTCTTTGATTCGGATCTTCCAGGACTTGGCACCCTCTACCCTTGCTAAGCATCGGGCTCTACGTCCATTATTAGAGGTCCTTAAATCCAGGGAGTTACGTTATGCGTGGTTATTCCCTTTTGGCATTAGCATTTCTATTCAAGGCAAAAGAGTCAACATCCGTACCCAGGAGGAAATGCAAAAATTGTGGGAGCTTCTGGATATGGAGCCTATTGTCCTTCCAAACTGGCAGTCGATTCCTGATCCGCTTCAGTTTCAACCGCTTGAGGACCCAGGGGACTGGATGTTAGCGAGTAGCTCTAAATCCCCTAAGGGGAAAAAGAAGAAACGACGCCAGAACCCGTGAATCTAGTGATCGTGGACTTGTGGTACATGTACCATTGCTGGTCAGAGTCAGAACGTACCCCAGAGGCAGCCCTAGTTGCACTCACATTGTCTGCCAACTGAAGGGGGTTATGTTTCCGCTCTGCTGTCGGTCTTAGGTTTTCGCTCTGCTGGCGGTTTTCCCTTCCTTTTTTCAGATCACTGCTGTTACAAACAGTCCGGCTGGGCCTGAGGGTGGAGGACTGTTTCCAGAAGGGCGTTGAAGATTTACACTCCCTACTACCCCCCCCGGCTCATGGCTCGAGACTGGTGACTGTTCTTTTATAAGTTTTGCCCTTATTGCTAATGTTACAGTATATTTTTGCCTTTATTAATATGTTACAAGATGTTCTTGCCGTTGCATAACATTATCTTTCTTCTATCGGGTGTTAACCCGTCTGTTCCTTCTCCGAAGGAACCGGTGGGTGCCTGTTCTGTAATGTCCAGGCAGTAACTGATATTCTGTACTCCCGTCGGGGTCTGTGACTCCTCGGGACTTCGGAATACCGCCCTCAGATATCAAGCACAATTTGATCTAATATAGCTTCTAATCTACAGGCTATATTAGAAAGCTGAGGTTCCCCTCGTAGGGAATCTAGCTCTTCTTACTAACAGCGAGACTTGTGCGCGACCTTCCCCATTTCCTTTCCTCCCCTTCCCTTCCTTCCTATTCCCTCACGACCCGAGATATCTACCCTTCCACTGCCTAGTGTGGTGACCTCGCGAAGGAGCTCCATCAGGGACCCCTTCGCCCATCATTTTCGTGTAACCTTGTTCTCTAAATTTTTGTCCATTCCTTTCTCAGCGCAGGAGCCCTGACATGAGCGGATTGCGTCTTACCTCCTTCAACGTCAGGGGCCTCAACTCCCCGCAAAAACGCCATGACCTGGAGCTACTACTGAAAAGGTACGATACCAAAATTCTCTTTCTCCAGGAGACCCACTTTAAGGGAACCAAATCCTTCCCCCTTCCGGGGAAGTGTTTTCCCAGTGTTTATCACAGCACTCACCCCTCGTCGGCCTCGAAAGGAGTCTCCATATTCCTACATAAATCGGTTAACTTCGTGGAGGAGGCTCAGTTTAGGGACGACGAGGGTAGAGTTCTCTACCTGAGAGGCACATTGAACAACACCAAGATGACCCTAGCGAACATCTACGCTCCCAACACGGAGTAGATACCCTGGCTGTTAAAGCAGCTGGAAAATTTGAAAAACTTTAGCATAGGCCAGGTCATTTTAGTGGGCGATTTTAATATTACCCTCAACCCCGCGTTAGATTCGTCTTCTGGCCGGTCTCAGATCTCGCAGGGCAAACTGAGAAGGTTAGGCAAACTGATTCAGGAGCTCGGCTTAGTGGACTCATGGCGCTCTCTAAAACCTACCGCGAGAGATTTCTCGTATCTATCCTCGGTACATTCAACATATCAAAAGCTGGATTATATCCTGGTCTCCTCCGCCCTCTTCACGACACTGATCAGAGCCGACATAGACATCATGACGATATCAGATCATGCACCCATGCATGTGACGATTCGTCCTCCACAACCATGCGCTAGAGAATGGAGATGGTCTCTTAATACCTCTCTTCTTGACCAAATAGAGGACAGGGAATATTTGACCAAGCAGCTCGAGGAGTACTTCCACCTTAACTCAACAGAGGAGTCTAGTTCCCCGATGGTTTGGGAGGCCCATAAGGCTTACATGCGGGGACTGTTGATTGACCTCGGTTCTCGGGTCAAAAAACGCA
Source organism: Eleutherodactylus coqui (assembly GCF_035609145.1). Taxonomy (NCBI): domain Eukaryota; kingdom Metazoa; phylum Chordata; class Amphibia; order Anura; family Eleutherodactylidae; genus Eleutherodactylus; species Eleutherodactylus coqui. The sequence continues at coordinate 304,830,120 of NC_089837.1, forward strand.
CTCAGAAGGCCATCGATGATAAACTCTCACAAATTGCTAAACTCGAGTTCTCAGCGAAACTGTCCCAAACAAAACAAAATCTGGATAAACTAGCGGGGGTAAGAGCTGACCTGAAATTATTGTTGAACTCTAGAGATGAGCGAGCACCAAAATGCTCGGGTGCTCGTTACTCGAGTCGAACTTTCAGTGATGCTCGAGAGTTCGTTTCGAGTAACGAACCCCATTGAAGTCAATGGGTGACTCGAGCATTTTTGTATATTGCCGATGCTCGCTAAGGTTTTCATTTGTGAAAATCTGCAAAACACAAGAAAGTGATGGAAACGACAAAGAAATGAATAGGGCAGGCGAGGAGCTACATTTTGGGCTGCATCTCAAGTTCCCAGGTCCCACTATTAAGCCACAATAGCGGCAAGAGTGAGACCCCCCCCCCACTGTCAGCGTAAAGATCGTTCTCCTCTGCCACAGCTGTAACAGCTGTGGCAGAGAAGAACGATGTTAGCCCATTGAATTCAATGGAGCCGGCAATACAGCCGGCTCTATTGAAAGCAATGGGTTGCCGGCGTACGCGGGATGAATTGTCGGGAAGGGCTTAAATATATAAGCCCTTCCCTACAATTCATCCAGAAATGTGTAAAAATAAAAAATATATATATACTTACCTGGTCCCGGCAGAACGATGTTAGCCCATTGAATTCAATGGAGCCGGCAATACAGCCGACTCCATTGAAAGCAATGGGCTGCCGGCGATCGCGGGATGAATTGTCGGGAAGGGGTTAAATATATAAGCGCTTCCCTGCAATTCATCCAGAAATGTGTAAAAATAAAAAATATATATATACTCACCTGGTCCCGGCAGACGGAGTTCAGCGTGGCAGGCTGCAGTTCTCCTGAACTGCTCTGAACAGCTGTGAGTAGTATTCAGCAGCCGGGGATTTAAAATCCCCGCCTGCTGAATGAGATGCCTCTGATTGGTCACAGCCTGACCAATCAGAGGCATCCCTCACTCACACCCATTCATGAATTCATGAATGGGTGAGTGAGGGCTGCCTCTGATTGGCTCAGCGCAGGGACAGCTGAGAGCTGCCCCTGAGCCAATCAGAGGCAGCCCTCACTCACCCATTCATGAATTCATGAATGGGTGTGAGTGAGGGATGCCTCTGATTGGTCAGGCTGTGACCAATCAGAGGCATCTCATTCAGCAGGCGGGGATTTTAAATCCCCGGCTGCTGAATACTACTCACAGCTGTTCAGAGCAGTTCAGGAGAACTGCAGCCTGCCGCGCTGAACTCCGTCTGCCGGGACCAGGTAAGTATATATATATTTTTTATTTTTACACATTTCTGGATGAATTGCAGGGAAGGGCTTATATATTTAACCCCTTCCCGACAATTCATCCCGCGATCGCCGGCAGCCCATTGCTTTCAATGGAGTCGGCTGTATTGCCGGCTCCATTGAATTCAATGGGCTAACATCGTTCTGCCGGGACCAGGTAAGTATATATATATTTTTTATTTTTACACATTTCTGGATGAATTGTAGGGAAGGTCTTATATATTTAAGCCCTTCCCGACAATTCATCCCGCGTACGCCGGCAGCCCATTGCTTTCAATAGAGCCGGCTGTATTGCCGGCTCCATTGAATTGAATGGTCAGTGCTCGTTTAATCGAGACGAGTACAGCGTGGTGCTCGTCTCGAGTAACGAGCATCTCGAGCACCCTAATACTCGAACGAGCATCAAGCTCGGACAAGTATGCTCGCTCATCTCTATTGAACTCTAAATTCAATAAAAAACAGTTGAACTTTAGACATAAGATATATGCCCAAGGCAACAGGGGCAGTAGACTTATGTCTGCGCTGATTAAAAAAGCCCGCACTAAGACCCAGATAGGGGCTATCAAGTCCCCCTCGGGAGTAACTATGACCACCTCCACAGATATAGCAGAAGAATTCCGAAAGTATTACTCGGCCTTATATAATATAAGAAAAGAAGGTGACGCTTCCCCCCCAGGAAAACTCGCTGACCTAATAGACGGGTTTCTTAGACAGATCCAAATGCCCAGACTCGATCCAGCGAAGGCCTCTTCGCTAACTGACCAGGTAACACTCTCCGAAGTAGGGGATCTGATAACGTCTAGTCCCCCTAATAAAAGCCCCGGTCCCGATGGCTTCCCTCTCAAATATTATAAAACTTTTCTCCAGGTGATTGGACCGAGATTGACAACCCTGTTCAATGACCTGATGGGAGGTGCATCCCTGCCGAGACAAGCCCTGGAGGCCCACATTGTCTTGATACATAAAGATAACAAAAACCCAGAATTATGCGGGAACTATCGCCCCATATCGTTGATTAATCAAGATATGAAGCTCTGGGCTAAACTGCTAGCAAACAGACTAGCTCCCTATGTACCCTCTTTGATAGATAGGGAACAGGCGGGCTTCGTCAAGGGGAGGGAGGGGAGAGACAATTGCCTTAGGCTTCTCCACGCGGCCAGATATGCTCAACATCATAAGATCCCGCTTGCCTTAGTAGGTACTGATGCCGAAAAGGCTTTCGATAGAGTGGGCTGGCTGTATATGGAGAGGGTGTTGCACCATTTTAACTTTCCTGCGCAATTCATCCGGGCTATCTTCTCGCTTTATGCTTGCCCCCATGCGAGACTGAGGGTAAACGAGATTCTCTCCCCTCCCTTCCTTATAAAAAATGGAACTCGGCAGGGGTGCCCCCTCTCTCCTTTCCTCTTCATCCTGTCGCTAGAACCTCTATTATTGAGGATCAGACAGGACTCTGGGGTTAAGGGCCTAGATATTGGTGGGCGACAACTTTCTGTGGCGGCCTTCGCGGGCGACGCGGCATTTATAGTTACCGAGCCTCAGAAGAGCTTGCCCAGGCTATTAGAGATTCTGGATGAATTTGGAGGAATATCGAACTTTAAGATCAATTTAGCAAAGTCGACAGCACTAAATATTTCTATTCCACCAAAGCAGTTTGACCAAATGAGAGCTAACTCACCCTTATCTTGGGCTTCCTCCTATCTAGAATATCTGGGTATTAGGCTAACCAAAAAAGCGGAAGATTTGTATAGAGCGAATTTTGACCCCCTCATCGATACGGTCAAACATCTTCTCAAAACATATGACATACCGTGTGTGTCATGGTTTGGGAGGAAAAATATCATTAAAACCTACATTCTCCCCATTATATTGTATAAGATCAGGATGCTTCCCATCCATCTCCCCTCCAGCTTCTTCAAAGACCTACGCTCGGCCTTCTCGGGTTTTGTGTGGAGGCGGAGGAGACCAAGACTGGCACATAGCCTTATGATAAGGAGCCGCAGGGAGGGTGGCATTGACCTCCCCAACCTTTGCGACTATTACAGAGCATCCCAACTCCGCTATTGGTGGGACCTTGCGCAGAGGGAGGGAGATAAGCTCCTCACAAGTTTAGTGGAAGGTTATAACAAATCTCCACTAGAGGACGACCTATGGTTCCCAGTCAGCGCACGCTACCAGTCCAGGACCTACAACCCACTTCTCAGGGGCCCTTGCGAGGTCTGGGTCAGGCTTAGAGAGGAATTGGCTCCGGCTCCCTCACCTATACTTCCACTGTCCTCCGTTCCTAAAATACTGAACCCCCTCCTGAGCCGGGACATAGCTCCAGTGTGGGAGAAATTTAAATCTCTCCATATTTCAAACCTTCAGGCCATTGCTCACCTCGACCCGATTAGCATCCTTCAAAAGTTGCGGCCTGGAGAGAATTTTTCATTTCTAGAGAAGGCTCAAGTGACAGGCACACTCAGAGTATTTCTTAGCAAGCACAAATCCACTAGACCTACTACACCCTTTGAAAAGGCCTGGCTGGAAAATAAAGCCTCTCAAAAAAGTATTTCCTACCTACGTAGGAACTTTGTCTCCCCAGGCCAGCCCTACAAACCAGCCTTCCTCTCTTCATGGGAGAAGGAACTGGGTATATACATAAACGCAGAGGAGACTAAATCAATCTTAAACACCTCATTTGGCCTGTCTCCTTGCATCACAGCCCAGGAGGCACATTATAAACTGCTTGTAAGGTGGTATCGGACCCCCCAGTGGTTATTTGACTGCAAACTCTCCACCCAGAAAACTTGCTGGAGATGCAAGTCCGAGGAGGGGACATACCTACACATATGGTGGTCATGCCCGGTCTTGACTCCCTTCTGGAGGGGCGTAGATACAATCATCAGGAAGATTTCCCCAAAGACGTCTATCTCCCCGGACTTAGTCCTGTTATGGAGACCACAGAAGCATTTTCATCCTATTAGGAACAAACTGATAGCTTTGCTTCTGGACACAGCTAAATCACTAATCCCCCGTCTATGTCTGCAAAACACTCCCCCTACGCTGGGTCAATGGAGAGAGAGAATTGACAACCTGTACTCATTGGAGGAATTACATAGCTGGTCAAACAACACCTATGACAAGTTCATTGTAACCTGGGCACCATGGCGTGAGGTTCGGATCCTGGCGTTGTGGGACTAACGAGATGAGGTACACCTGCTCCCTATCCAGTTACCGGCTAACGGTCCACCACAACATAATGCTCCCCCCCCCTCCTTTCCCTTCCCCATCTCCCCCTCCCCTTCTTTCCCCCGCCCCCCCCCCTGTATAATCTACAGTCATAGATTTTTGTGGGCATTTTGGCTATATGTAGGGTAAGGGTGCAAGAAATGGGAGGAGCGAGACTGTGGTACGGTCCTACGCTTATCTCCTTTAGCACTGATATATAATGTATCATTACGCCTACTGCAAACGAAGAGAAGAGTCAGAGATAATAGACATAGGCGTCCTGCACTTTCTTTCCCTATGTATGCTTTATTTCATATAGCATTACTCGATATGTAGATCTGCTGATATTGCTCGTGCTAAGATAAATGTTCCTATTTTTTCAGAAATATCAGACAATTCTGTTTGTATGTAACCTTGTTTATTGAAAAACTAATAAAAATTGATTTAATAAAAAAAAATGTTCAGAACCTCAGGTACCAAGCCTAGACCAAGTGCAGCTTCAGCAGCCACACAACCATCGCTATCTGTCCATGTAACAGCTTGAGGACCCAGCAACAAAGCCAGTATATCGCTTAGAGGGGTTGAGGGTGAAAATCTGGGCTCCCCAGGTGCTGCCACCTCAGCTTGCCCACAGCCAAACCGATATGTGGTAAGGCAGATCCACATCTGTCTCCCTGACAATACGTAATTACAACAACTCATAAATTTAACATAAAATATATTGTATAGCTTGGCTAACTGTAACTAGGAAAGGGGCATTCAATATGTTTAGCATTCATTTTACAATGGAAATGAGTAGGATTTGGGTTCTGATATCTAGAAGACAACATGCAAAACACAACATGAATAATAACAAAACAGACAAAACACATTGAGGCAGAACAGTGGAAGCACCAAGAAAAAGAATAGTTCCAATCCTCTTTTAAAAAATGTAGTCAGAATAAATGCATTCTGTAGCTGAAAACTGCAAATAATGTAGTCATACTGCCAGTAATTCATGGGCAAAATAACTCCACATAGGAATAAGCTATAGCTCAAATACAAGTATGCATAAACTTACAGACCTGAAGCCCATTACATTAGCAAGTTTTATCTTTAAAGGGGTTGTCTGAGAAATAGAAAAAAGATAAATAGTGAAAAACTCAGGATGTTCAGTAGTATAAATATATCCCTGAATGCCTCTTGTTATATCTAACTGCTTATTTTGTCTAGGGGACCAACATTATGGAATGAAAAGGCTGCTAAACACAGAGCTCATTCTGCTAGTGCAGGAAGCATCAGGACAGAGAGCTGGGCACCGATCTAAGTTCTTCTTGCTCCTTGCATATGCATGAGAAAGAATCCTGAGAGGTTGGAAAGCTGGCTATAACATCATGTATTTTTGTTAGCCATTAAACGGTATCATATCTACAAGATTACTTGGTTTCTCTTACTGAGAACAATCACAATTTGCTAACAGCATGTGACAGAAGCAGCAAAGTTGTGGGGTGAAAGCTCCTAATGAAGGTCCCCTAGACAAGAAGAACACTTAGAAATAACTAAAAGTATTACAGCATCTCGTAGGGTGACCCTGGACAAAGGGCATACGTTAAGGAGCTGGGAGGGTAAGATGTGTGCTTATCACAGAGGCACTTACCAGGCTCCTTCCTGGAGGGATGCACGTAGCCTTGGCCAGGGCAGCGCTGGGCCTCTTTCGGACACCCCTAGGATAGGGATGCCCAATAAGCTTGCAGACAGGGATAGGGGTTGTCACGGATGATGTCACCATTCCGTTACGCACCGGAATGATTCTCGGCGCTAAATAAAGGGAGCCACACACAGAAATAACGTACCTCAGGTCCCTGGGAACGGTCAGGGCCTGGCAAAACTTTACTAAAACAAATGCTGGATGTAAGGTACAATTAATACAAAATTGGCAGTGCAGGTAAACAGACTTGAGAGTACCTCCACCCGGTGATCCCAGATTTAGGATGGCTGGGTCTGCAAATCAATTGGTGTACTTTTACGCGGTGATCCCCTAGTTTAAGACAGCTGTGTAGAAAGAATAATCAGAGAGTACCTGTGCACCAGGCCTGGCCATATGCTCCTTCAATTGCTCACGCTCTCTCTCATAAATAGGAACTCACTCTTGCTTCATCCATAGTGCATACACATGGTGGGAACCTCTCTTCCTCCTTCATTCTTCAGCACATGGGAGTTGATGGTACCCCCGTGTGGCAGGAACTCCAGGAACCCAGAAGCGATGTAATCGCAAAAGAATTTCTCTAGTCACACCCAAAACAGACACATTTATAATCTCACTCATACCACGTGACTGACAAATTGATACATTGCATGCATCACCCATACTTTTTCAAACACTTAACCCATCACATGCTGCAGGTGTGCATCTACAAAAGACAGAAAGTGTATGACATTTATGGAGGGGGTCAAGATAGTATGTACTGCGCCACTACAGTATCAGGGATCTATTCATCCTACTGATTGCACTGGCTTTTTCACAATTTATGTTGTTTCTATTTCCTAGACTTCCCTTTAACTCTAAAAGGAATTAAAATGCTGAAGCCATACAGACAGGAAATGTCTAATCTTCAGCCACACAATATTATGTTCTTGCATCAATTTTATTTTATTTGAGATTGATCAGATAACGGGTTACATTAAAGGTGGAAATAAATCTGAAATGATTGATCATTGTCAGATTTTTTTTAACGTGTCAAAATATGGCATTTTAACAGGGGTGTGTAGACTTTTTATATCCACTGTAGGACCCAGACCCCCCCATATACACACATACACTCTCAGTTGAAGTGCCCCTCATAAACTTTAGCCCATCCACTCATTAGTGATGCACTTTATATGTAAAAACGCTCCTCCTGTTCCCAGCTTCTGCAACCTGCACAGCTCCCCGCTGATTTCCATGTAGAGCAGTTCCCGGCTGCAGCAATCGTGTGTTTGTGTGTCCTCATAGCTGCGCCACCACTGAGGAAGGGTCAGAGCTTCTCTAATCAGCCTCTGCTGAGGCTTCTACAATAAGGCACCATCTGCCGCTTGTAATATGGTGTTGAGTGCCTCTTACTGCCTCCCCTTCACGGCCATGGCTCTAGCCAATAGAGAGGAGCCCAAGCAACAGTGCTGCTGTGCTCTTCTGATCGGCACAGGTCAGTGCCACTTTTCTCTTCCTCCCTGCTCCTCCCAATTTCTTGACTGGAGGGGCGGGGCCTATCTTTGCAGCTATTGGCCATGGGATCTGAGCGGCTCTAAGGGCTGCTAGTAAGGGGGAGCACTGCAGGGCCGCATAACTGGGACACTTATAGGGTAAATGTCTCCGGGGTCCAGCAGCAAAGCCTAGGTGCTGACTGGTGGGTAAAAGGGTGAAGACTAGAGATGAGCGAGCACCAAAATGCTCGGGTGCTCGTTACTCGAGACGAACTTTTCGCGATGCTCGAGGGTTCGTTTCGAATAACGAACCCCATTGAAGTCAATGGGCGACCCGAGCATTTTTGTATATCGCCGATGCTCGCTAAGGTTTTCATTTGTGAAAATCGGGGCAATTCAAGAAACTGATGGGAACGACACAGCAACGGATAGGGCAGGCGAGGGGTTACATGTTAGGCTGCATCTCAAGTTCCCAGGTCCCACTATTAAGCCAGAATAGCGGCAAGAATGCCCCCCCCAACAACTTTTACATCTGAAAAGCCCTCATTAGCAATGGATACCTTAGCTAAGACCAACACTACCTCCAACAAAGCACAATCACTGCCTGCATGACACTCCGCTGCCACTTCTCCTGGGTTACATGCTGCCCAACCCCCCCTGCATGACCCAGTGTCCACAGCGCACACCAAATTGTCCCTGCGCAGCCTTCAGCTGCCCTCATGCCACGCCACCCTCATGTCTATTTATAAGTGCGTCTGCCAGAGGAACCGCAGGCACACACTGCAGAGGGTTGGCACGGCTAGGCAGCGACCCTCTTTAAAAGGGGCGGGGCGATAGCCCGCAATGCTGTACAGAAGCAATGAGAAATATAATCCTGTGCCACCGCCATCAGGAGCTGCACACGTGGGCATAGCAATGGGGAACCCATGTGCCACACACTATTCATTCTGTCAAGGTGTCTGCATGCCCCAGTTAGACCGGGGTTTTTTATAAATAGTCACAGGCAGGTACAACTCCGCAATGGGAATTCCGTGTGCACCCACAGCATGGGTGGCTCCCTGGAACCCACCCGCTGTACATAAATGTATCCCATTGCAGTGCCCTGGACAGCAGAGCTAACGTCAGATGAAATGCAGGTGGGCTTCGGCCCACACTGCATGCCCCAGTCAGACTGGGGTTCTTTAGAAGTGGACACATGTAGTTACAACTCCCTGTGGACCCATAGCATGGGTGGGTGTCAGGAAGCCACCGGCGGTACATAAATATATCCCATTGCATTGCCCATCACAGCTGAGGTAATAATGTCATGTTTAATGCAGGTGGGCTTCGGCCCACACTGCATGCCCCAGTCAGATTGGGGTTCTTTAGAAGTGGACACATGTAGTTACAACTCCCTGTGGACCCACAGCATGGGTGGGTGCCAGGAAGCCACCGGCAGTACATAAATATATCCCATTGCATTGCCCATCACAGCTGAGGTAATAATGTCATGTTTAATGCAGGTGGGCTTCGACCCACACTGCATGCCCCAGTCAGACTGGGGTTCTTTAGAAGTGGACACATGTAGTTACAACTCCCTGTGGACCCACAGCATGGGTGGGTGCCAGGAAGCCACCGGCGGTACATAAATATATCCCATTGCATTGCCCATCACAGCTAAGGTAATAATGTCATGTTTAATGAAGGTGGGCTTCGGCCCACACTGCATGCCCCAGTCAGACTGGGGTTCTTTAGAAGTGGACACAGATGCATTTACAACTCCCTGTGGACCCACAGCATGGGTGGCTCCCTGGAACCCACCGGCGGTACATAAAAATATCCCATTGCATTGCCCATCACAGCTGATGTTACGTCAGCTGTAATGCAGGTGGGCTAAAAATTAATTGGATTACACTGTAGGCGAGGGCCCACAAAAATTGGTGTACCAACAGTACTAATGTACCTCAGAAAAATTGCCCATGCCCAACCAAGAGGGCAGGTGAAACCCATTAATCGCTTTGGTTAATGTGGCTTAATTGGTAACTAGGCCTGGAGGCAGCCCAGTTAAAATAAAAATTGGTTCAGGTGAAAGTTTCAACGCTTTAATGAGCATTGTAACATATAAAAATTGTTTAGAAAAATTATATGACTGAGCCTTGTGGGCCTGAGAAAAATTGCACGTTCGGCGTGATTACGTGAGGTTTCAGGAGGAGGAGCAGGAGGAGGAGGAGGAGGACTATTAGACACAGATTGATGAAGCAAAAAGATCCCCGTTTTGGATGGTGATAGAGAACGATGCTTCCATCCGCGGGTGCAGCCTACGTATTGTTTAGGTATCGCTGCTGTCCGCTGGTGGAGAAGAGAAGTCTGGGGAAATCCAGGCTTTGTTCATCTTGATGAGTGTAAGCCTGTCGGCACTGTCGGTTGACAGGCGGGTACGCTTATCCGTGATGATTCCCCCAGCCACACTAAACACACTCTCTGACAAGACGCTAGCCGCAGGACAAGCAAGCACCTCCAGGGCATACAGCGCGAGTTCAGGCCACGTGTCCAGCTTCAACACCCAGTAGTTGTAGGGGGCAGAGGCGTCACCGAGGACGGTCGTGCGATCGGCTACGTACTCCCTCACCATCCTTTTACAGTGCTCCCGCCAACTCAGCCTTGACTGGGGAGCGGTGACACAGTCTTGCTGGGGAGCCATAAAGCTGTCAAAGGCCTTAGAGAGTGTTCCCCTGCCTGAGCTGTACATGCTGCCTGATCTCTGCGCCTCCCCTGCTACCTGGGCCGCGGAAATGCGCCTTCGGCCACTAGCGCTGTCGGATGGGAAGTTTACCATCAGTTTGTCCACCAGCGCCCTGTGGTATAGCATCATTCTCGAACCCCTTTCCTCTTCGGGAATGAGAGTGCAAAGGCTCTCCTTATACCGTGGATCGAGCAGTGTGTACACCCAGTAATCCGTAGTGGCCAGAATGCGTGTAACGCGAGGGTCACGAGAAAGGCATCCTAACATGAAGTCAGCCATGTGTGCCAGGGTACCTGTATGCAACCCATGGCTGTTCTCACTAGGAAGATCACTTTCAGACTCCTCCTCCTCCTCCTCCTCTGGCCATACACGCTGAAAGGATGACAGGCAAGCTGCATCTGTACCCTCAGCAGTGGGCCAAGCTGTCTCTTCCCCCTCCTCCTCATGCTCCTCCCCCTCCTCCTCCTCCTCCTCTGGCCATACACGCTGAAAGGATGACAGGCAAGCAGCATCTGTCCCCTCAGCAGTGGGCCAAGCTGTCTCTTCCCGCTCCTCCTCATGCTCCTCCCCCTCCTCCTCAACACGCTGAGATATAGACAGGAGGTTGCTCTGACTATCCAGCAACATACTGTCTTCCCCCGCCTCCGTTTCTGATTCCAAAGCGTCTGCCTTTATGCTTTGCAGGGAACTTCTCAAGAGGCATAGCAGAGGAATGGTGACGCTAATGATTGCAGCATCCCCGCTCACCATCTGGGTAGACTCCTCAAAGTTTCCAAGGACCTGGCAGATGGCTGCCAACCAGGCCCACTCTTCTGCAAATAATTGAGGAGGCTGACTCCCACTGCGCCGCGCAAGTTGGAGTTGGTATTCCACTATAGCTCTACGCTGCTCATAGAGTCTGGCCAACATGTGGAGCGTAGAGTTCCACTGTGTGGGCACGTCGCACAGCAGTCGGTGCACTGGCAGATTAAACCAATGTTGCAGTGTCCGCAGGGTGGCAGCGTGCATGTGGGATTTGCGGAAATGTGCGCAGAGCTGGCGCACCTTTCCGAGCAGGTATGACAAGTGGGGGTAGCTTTTCAGAAAGCGCTGAACCACCAAATTAAAGATATGAGCCAGGCATGGCACGTGCGTGAGGCTGCCGAGCTGCAGAGCCGCCACCAGGTTACGGCCGTTGTCACACACGACCATGCCCGATTGGAGGCTCAGCGGCGCAAGCCAGCGGTCGGTCTGCTCTGTCAGACCCTGCAGCAGTTCGTGGGCCGTGTGGCTCTTTCTCTCCTAAGCTGAGTAGTTTCAGCACGGCCTGCTGACGCTTGCCCACCGCTGTGCTGCCACGCCGCGTGACACCGATTGCTGGCGACGTGCTGCTGCTGCTGACACATCTTGATTGCGAGACAGAGGTTGCGTAGGAGGAGGAGGAGGGTGGTTTAGTGGAGGAAGCATACACCCCCGCAGATACCACCACCGAGCTGGGGCACGCAATTCGGGGGGTGGGTAGGACGTGAGCGGTCCCAGGCTCTGACTCTGTCCCAGCCTCCACTAAATTCACCCAATGTGCCGTCAGGGAGATATAGTGGCCCTGCCTGCCTGTGCTTGTCCACGTGTCTGTTGTTAAGTGGACCTTGGCAGTAACAGCGTTGGTGAGGGCGCGTACAATGTTGCGGGAGACGTGGTCGTGCAGGCCTGGGACGGCACATCGGGAAAAGTAGTGGCGACTGGGAACCGAGTAGCGCGGGGCCGCCGCCGCCATCATGCTTTTGAAAGCCTCCGTTTCCACAAGCCTATACGGCAGCATCTCTAGGCTGATCAATTTTGCAATGTGCACGTTTAACGCTTGAGCGTGCGGGTGCGTGGCGTCGTACTTGCGCTTGCGCTCAAACTGTGGCGCTAACGACGTCTGGACGCTACGCTGAGAGACATTGCTGGATAGGGCCGAGGACAGCGGAGGTGAGGGTGTGGGTGCAGGCCAGGAGACGGTACTGCCTGTGTCCTCAGAGGGGGGTTGGATCTCAGTGGCAGGTTGGGGCACAGGGGGAGAGGCAGTGGTGCAAACCGGAGGCGGTGAACGGGCATCGTCCCACCTTGTGGGGTGCTTGGCCATCATATGCCTGCGCATGCTGGTGGTGGTGCCTCCCCAGCTGATCTTGGCGCGACAAAGGTTGCACACCACTGTTCGTCGGTCGTCAGGCATCTCTGTGAAAAACTGCCACACCGTAGAGCACCTTGACCTCTGCAGGGTGGCATGGCGCGAGGGGGCGCTTTGGGAACCAGTTGGTGGATTATTTGGTCTGGCCCTGCCTCTACCCCTGGCCACCGCACTGGCTCGGCCTGTGCCCACACCCTGACTTGGGCCTCCGCGTCCTCGCCCGCGTCCACGTCCTATAGGCCTACCCCTACCCCTCAGCATGGTGTATTAGCAGTAGTGCAGAAACAGAACGCTGTAATTAAATGTGCCGCTTATTGGCCTGTGGTTGGAGGCTGACTTCGTTTACGGAACCCCAGGAAGTAATTTGGCGCACGCCTGCTGTAACACTTAGCTGGCTGCGTATTTATTTGGAGAACTACTACCCCCAGCACACACGGACCCAGAACACTGAGCACAGTGACAGGCAGGCCAAATAAATTTTTCTCCAAGATTTTTTAGAAAAGGCCCACTGCCACTGCCTATATTCAATCAATAATATATGTCTTCTGTCCCTGGAGTGTGTCACGGAACTGCAGTGTTGCACTGTTATTAACTGCAACAGAGCGGTGATTTCAGAGCCAGGAAATAATTTGGCGCAAGCCTGCTGTACCACTTAGCTGGCTGCGTATGATTTTGGAGAACTACTACCCCCAGCACACACGGACCCAGAACACTGAGCACAGTGACAGGCAGGCCAAATAAATTTTTTTCCAATATTTTTTTGAAAAGGACCACACTGCGTATATTCAATCAATAATATATGTCTTCTGGCCCTGCCTACACACTTCTGTCCATGGAGTATTACTGCAGGGCGCAATGCTCTGCACGGCCGATATACCAAAAAAAAAAAAAGTGCAACACTGCTAAAAGCAGCCTCCACACTACTGCACACGGTTAGATGTGGCCCTAAGAAGGACTGTTGGGGTTCTTGAAGCCTACAATAACTCCTAACGCTCTCCCTGCCTCCACACTTCTGTCCCTGGACTATTACTGCAGGGCGCAATGCTCTGCACGGCCGATATACCAAAAAAAAAAAATGTGCAACACTGCAAAAAGCAGCCTCCACACTACTGCACACGGTTAGATGTGGCCCTATGAAGGACCGTTGGGGTTCTTGAAGCCTACACTAACTCCTAACACTCTCCCTATAGCAGCTCCGGCACCAACAGCACTGTCCCTCAACTATGTCACAACGCATCTGAGGCGAGCCGCGGGAGGGGCCGATTTTTATACTCGGGTGACACCTGATCTCGCCAGCCACTCACTGCAGGGGGGTGGTATAGGGCTTGAACGTCGCAGGGGGAAGTTGTAATGCCTTCCCTGTCTTTCAATTGGCCAGAAAAGCGCGCTAACGTCTCAGAGATGAAAGTGAAAGTAACCCGAACATCGCGTGGTACTCGTTACGAGTAACGAGCATCTCGAACACGCTAATACTCGAACGAGTATCGAGCTCGGACGAGTACGTTCGCTCATCTCTAGTGAGTTCCTCAGATTTTGTCTTTCGCCCACAGCCAAACCAGTGTGTAGCACAGTGGATCTACATCCCCTGGTTCTGACACCAGTTTTATAAATATTTTTAGATATATACAAATAAATAGAAACAACTGCAGAAATTATTCTGAGTGGCCAGCTTATTAGGCACACTTCCTTTTTCATGATTGGAAATTCCCTCTGTGCAAATTAGACAAGTGATCCTAGAGTGCAGCATAAAATTAGGTGCACAAATTTAGTGTGAAGACGCACTACATTGAGAAGATCAAGTGATGTGAATGACTTGATTATCATGATTATTCGTGCTGGACTAGCCAGGAGTAGTATTTCAAAAACTGACACCCTTGCAAGGTTATCTCATGCAACACTGTCAAGAGTATATTCAAATTGGTGTGCTTAAGGAAAAGCACCCAGCAAAAGGGAATCCATCGACAAAATGGATCAGAGGAGGAAGTCAAGAATCGTTCTGATGAACAGGCAGTGCACTGTCAAGCAAATTGCTGCCAAATATAACCAAAAACCAATAACCAAAAAACACAATTCATAGTTCCTTGCACAGATAGGCTATAACAGCATATAACCAGTTCAAGTTCAATTGTTGTCTCAAAGAAACGCAAGACTCCAGTGGGCAAAAGAGAGCAAAATTTGTGTCACTGAGCAGTGGAAAAACATTGAGTGGTCAGATGAATCCAGATTTCTGTTGCACCCTGCAGCTTGTGGGGTCAGAATTTGGCATAAGCAGTATGAATTGATGAACCCTTCCTGTCAGCTGTTCAGAGCATGTCAGAAACTGTATCCAATCTGTAGCAACTACAGAAAACTATCCTGTTCGCATGGGCCAATATTCCTGCATGACAGTTTTAACACCTATTGGATACTATGCCATGATGAATTCAGAAAGCCAACATGCCACTAGATGGGCATCTCTAATAAAATGGCCATTCAGCATATATTATATATGCAATTTATGTTTCTATGGTAATTTGAAATGAACTGTTTGAAAATGCAAATATTTTCATTATATTATAACTATAAACTCAAACTCACTTGAATTATTTTCAGTTCTTTTGGTTTTGCTATTGCTAATAGAAAATTTACAAGAATAGAACCTTTGAAGAGCTCTGTACGTTCAAGTAATTGTTCTTCAATTAAGTGTAGCCCAGAGGCTAAAAATCTCGTTTTGTATCCTATTGCCTTAATTAATCAAATTCTGAATTCTTTTTGCTACTGCTGAGTCTGTATACCTTCAGAAAGATGTAATACTTACACGAGACTATTGAATTTTATCTATTAGCAAACACTTATTTGGGAAGGTACAAAGCAAAAGTCCCCAAAAGTTGACTTTTTAAAACAAGAGTAGGACTGGTTTTACACAAAGTGTAGTTCTAGGCAAAATTCGGCCTTTCACACGAGCACTTAAACGGCGCGTTTTTACAGCCCACCGATATACGCAACCAACTGCGCCCTTGGTTTCCAATGCATTTGTTCACACAGGCGAATAGACAGTTCGTATATACATCACATCATGAAAAATCAAACATACGCGACCGAAATACATGCCAACGCATATGCGGCTGGCAAAAAGATAGTTCTGGTACTATCTTTTACCCGATATATAGCGGTGGCTCCCAAAGACTCCTATGGGAGCTGGGGAAAAAAATGGAGGGGGAAGCATATTAGCAGGGTCCAATGCTGCGAAAAACTTACAGGTGCCTCTATATAGGCATTGGAAGGCATCCCAAGGATTTTGGCTGAGCGAGGGATTTCCAGCGTACAATGTATTTTTTCGCAAAAAAATGTTCCTCCAGGTCATGTGAATGGGTGTGAAAATGCTGGCCGTGAGTGCTGAAAAACGGCTGTTCATGCAATTTTACGGCACGGCCGAGAAAACCTACAGACGCATGAGGCCGTATGACAGAGCCCTTCAAGTAGGGTTTTAAATGCTGAAACCAATTCTACTGCAAAGACAGTAATATTCAGTAAATTCAGAAGTGGTGTGCAGAGAGCTGTAGTGCACATCTCTAATGCTTACAAAAGTATTGCTAGGATATCAGGGACACAAGCCCCAAGACCTCCGCATATGCAAAGGAAAGCAAATGATTTATGCACATTCATTACATAGTAATCACGTAATATCTATATACTAGGGCCAAATACTACCACTATACAGTTGTTAAACATTACTTCCATGCTGTTGAACAAAATGCACTCTACAAAGACCACGATTATTATTCCTACAAACCATTACCATTACCACTAAATAGTGACTCAGTATTATTACCATAAAAGTCATTTGGAGACCATTTGGGAGAATATAGTTAAATCCAACGACTAGTAGTTTACTTCTCCCTCTTTTTCATCTTGCCTAGACTACCATTTAGACTTCTCAAAGTCATTAATTGCTTCCCCGACACCCTTGGTTGGTCACTTTTGCAGCATCCTCCCTACCAGTTTCCAATTAACACAGATTCCCCATTCTGATGCTATCCCCAATTCTATGCCTGATCTCTCCCCCCCCCCCCCCCGTTCACTCCTGCTCCCCCCCCGCCGCCCCCCCCCCCCCCGGATTTGCTCGAGTATGCAGTTACTCGAGAAGAGTGATGCTCACTCGAGTATCTGCCTTTACCGAGCGTGCTCGCTCATCTCTGGACATGTAACATGCTAATAAGACATAATCCATTCTGCTGATAGCGGTGTCCAAATACTTTTGGTAGGATAGTGTATGATGCTAGTACAAAAGTAATGTATCAGTGATATGGTTCTTAGCCTGCTGTCAACTGATGGTACTATAATTCTGACCATACTGCCAAAGATTATTAAACTATGTTTTTGCTATTGGTGCATTAAATAATCTGGAGCTGCAAACAGCTGTGGAGCTGCATGCAGAGGGTCCACAAACCACATGTAGTGGTCCATAAACTACCAATCCAATGTTCTACAAGTAATCAGTGTGATTTACTAAACCTCCTTTACAATATTAGTACTACAGATTCTTCCAATAGAAAATTATAATGGAGCTGTTGCTTGTAAAGAGAGTAACATTCAATAGTGAGTTCTGCAGAGACTGGAAGTTGTTTTACAAGGTTGAAGATGAAAGTAAGCCCTTGTTCACATGGGAAATTTCACAGTGGCTCAGAATATATGAATCCTTTGCAAATCCACATTCATTAAATGTCCATTTCGGTAGCCTCTATGGCGTGGATTTGCAGAAAAAAATAAGTGACATATCACTCCTTGACATGGATTCCACATCCGTTTTTTTGCACACATATTAGCCCTATTTAATTAGATTAATTCGCATGCAGATCTGCAGCAGCTTTCAAATCAAATCTGTGACAGAAATCTGTGTTTTTTACAACTGAGTTACCTGTGTGAGCATAGCCTTACAGAAACAACCTGCGATCAGTAAGGGTATGTTGACCTGTAGCATAAATGCTGTGGATATTCAAAACATGATCACACTACCCAGACTTAGATATATAAAATATAAGTATAATATGCATTGCATGACGACTGTATGGGTACACTCGCACATAGCAGATTTTGGTGCAAATTCGCACCATATGCTGCAGCATATTTTCCACCATTTGGTATGGATTTTCATACGGATCCACAGCAGATTTCTTTATTTTCAATTTCAAAGGTTTTGATGCAGAATTTGATGCAGATTTTGTTGCAGAATTTCTGCTGTGGAAAATCCACATCAATTCCAGTATGTGTAAAGGTACCCCATTGGACGTCCTTTCGCTTTCAGAACTGCAGCAATTCATCATGTCATAGTTTCATTAAGGGCTTTTTCTGACGGGCATATTTTTTCGCATTGTTTTTACACATGCAAATATATACGCTTGCAATACGCCAAAAATACAACAGCACAATGCGCCGCATATAAGTGGAGCTGAGGTGAGTGTATTTGCTCATATGCTCGTCTAAAGAAACCCTAACTGTTGAAATCGGTCTGCAGGAATATTGGCCCATACAGACAGGAAAACTTCTTGTAGTTGCTGCAGTTTGGATGGAGGCACATGCTCTGAACAGCTGATGGGAAGGGTTCATCCATTCATGCTGCTCATGTCCAATTCTGACTCTGACGGCGGCATATGGTGATAGAAAATTGGATTCATCTAACTAGGCAATGTTTATTCACTGCTCAGTGATCCAATTTTTGCGCTGTTTTTCCAACTGGTATCTTGCTTGTCTTTCTGTTTCTCTTACACAACGTTACTCAAAACATTCATCTTCTGTTATAGCCCATTAATGCTAAGGCACGGGTTATGCTTGTTGGAGACATGTTAATTGGAGCAACAGCAAAGTATTTGGCTGCAATTTTCTGAACTAAGCACTGCCTATTTGTCAGAATGATTCTTGACATCCTCCCTTGACTCCTTTCATCTTATAAGTTGTTTATGTCCACAGGATCCCCTTTACCGGATTGTTTTCCTCAATCACACAATTCTTGGTATACTCTTGACACCGTTGCACAAGAAAACCACACAAGGTTGATATTTTTTTAATTACTAACCCCAATTAGTCTAGCACCAACGGCCAGGCCTCGTTTGAAGTTGCTCAGATTGCTTGATTTTCCAATTTGAATATGGAAACATTTATACTCGAATCTGCAGTCATGTTTCAAAAATAATACAAGGAGTCTCCGATCATGAAAAATTAGTTGTCTTTAATAAAGTAGCCATTCAGAACATATCTTTACGAAGCATAGCTTTGTGAAAATTATATATATACAGTATATACACTACCGTTCAAAAGTTTGGGGTCACCCAAACAATTTTGTGTTTTCCATGAAAAGTTACACTTATTCACCACCATGCGTTGTGAAATGAATAGAAAATAGAGTCAAGACATTGACAAGGTTAGAAATAATGATTTGTATTTGAAATAACATTGTTTTTACATCAAACTTTGCTTTCGTCAAAGAATCCTCCTTTTGCAGCAATTACAGCATTGCACACCTTTGACATTCAAGCTGTTAATTTGTTGAGGTAAGCTTGTGAAATTGCACCCCACGCTTCTAGAAGCATCTCCCACAAGTTGGATTGGTTGGATGGGCACTTCTGGCGTACCATACGGTCAAGCTGCTCCCACAACAGCTCAATGGGGTTCAGATCTGGTGACTGCGCTGGCCACTCCATTACCGATAGAATACCAGCTGCCTGCTTCTGCTGTAAATAGTTCTTGCACAATTTGGAGGTGTGTTTAGGGTCATTGTCCTGTTGTAGGATGAAATTGGTTCCAATCAAGCGCTGTCCACTGGGTATGGCATGGCGTTGCAAAATGGAGTGATAGCCTTCCTTATTCAGAATCCCTTTTACCCTGTACAAATCTCCCACCTTACCAGCACCAAAGCAACCCCAGACCATCACATTACCTCCACCATGCTTAACAGATGGCGTCAGGCATTCTTCCAGCATCTTTTCATTTGTTCTGCGTCTCACAAACGTTCTTCTTTGTGATCCAAACACCTCAAACTTGGATTCATCCGTCCGCAACACTTTTTTCCAGTCTTCCTCTGTCCAATGTCTGTGTTCTTTTGCCCATCTTAATCTTTTTCTTTTATTGGCCAGTCTCAGATATGGCTTTTTCTTTGCCACTCTGCCCTGAAGCCCAAAATCCCGCAGCCGCCTCTTCACTGTAGATGTTGACACTGGTGTTTTGCGGGTACTATTTAATGAAGATGCCAGTTGGGTACCTGTGAGGCGTCTGTTTCTCAAACTAGAGACTCTAATGTGCTTATCTTCTTGCTTAGTTGTGCAACGCGGCCTCCCACTTCTTTTTCTACTCTGGTTAGAGCCTGTTTGTGCTGTCCTCTGAAGGGAGTAGTACACACCGTTGTAGGAAATCTTCAATTTCTTAGCAATTTCTCGCATGGAATAGCCTTCATTTCTAAGAACAAGAATAGACTGTCGAGTTTCAGATGAAAGTTCTCTTTTTCTGGCCATTTTGAGCGTTTAATTGACTCCACAAATGTGATGCTCCAGAAACTCAATCTGCTCACAGGAAGGTCAGTTTTGTAGCTTCTGTAACGAGCTAGACTGTTTTCAGATGTGTGAACATGATTGCACAAGGGTTTTCTAATCATCAATTAGCCTTCTGAGCCAATGAGCAAACACATTGTACCATTAGAACACTGGAGTGATAGTTGCTGGAAATGGGCTTCTATTCACCTTTGTAGATTTTGCACAAAAAACCAGGCATTTGCAGCTAGAATAGTCATTTACCACATTAGCAATGTATAGAGTGCATTTGTTTAAAGTTAGGACTAGTTTAAAGTTATCTTCATTGAAAAGTACAGTGCTTTTCCTTCAAAAATAAGGACATTTCAATGTGACCCCAAACTTTTGAACGGTAGTGTATATATATATATATATATATCTCAAAAATGAAATGAAGCTAAGCACTACATAATTGACTGAATTAAAGAATTAAACAAGGTGTAGGTGTATTACATCATCATAGGTTTTTCTAGCATGTAGAATACAGTAAATAAAATCTACTTTTTTCTCCCTGCAAGGACACTACTCTGGTCCTTGATGTTCAGTATGGCTGCTCAGCCCGATTGAAGTGAATAAGGCTAAGCTACAATAACAAAGTCCATTGACAAATATGGCATTGTTTCGTAGGAACAAAAAGCAGACCCATTTTTCTGATCTTAAATGACTCCTTTAATGGGTTTGTATAGATTGATATGAAAGATAAGGTAGTGTGTGCTTACTATGTTTTTTGTTGTTACTCACTTATCTCCCATAAACATTGTATTTGCTGTTTGCGCAGTGCCATCCTCACTCCTTTTTTAAATCAGGAACCATTTTTGCTGTTATACAGATTAGTTATGTTACAGTGGCATTTTTTATCTGGCTTATTCCAGGAAGTCTTAGTGTCCATTGCCTAAATCCAATTATCCAGGACCATTAGCCTTGCAGCTATAAGGTCAGATCTCCTTGCTGTGCTTAAGGGTCAGCTAGATTAAGCCCCGTGCTTTAGCTCTAATCCCAGTCTGTAATTGAAGGTATCACCAACCTGTGGCAAACACCTTACGCAGATCTTGAAGATACCTAGAACTTAATCCAGCATGCCATATTTATACTAGTCCTAACCTTATCTGACTGAGGAATGGATATAGATACAGAATTCACATTTAACCACTTAGTGACATGGCCTATTTTAGTTCTAAGGATACAAAGATTTTGGGGGGATTTTCATCTCCACTTTTGGTGGTATTATATTTTGCCAATATGTGGTGTAGATATATGATCATGGTATTATTTGGCCCATATATCGTGTTATTATTGGTAATTGTGGTCTTGGTATAATGGGTGTTGTTGAGTGAGAGTATGAAGATAATATGAATAGTGATAATATTTGCATCTGGTATACAAGGGTATGTAGTATTGGAACATAAAGGGGGCGTTAGGGGGGCGTTCTGTGTTTGCTTTGTTGATTTATGTACGTCTAGTAACTACATTTTTCTAACAATTAGTAGTGATACATCGGTTTTTGTCAATAATCTGCTCAAAATCAGTGAAATCCGAAACCGACGAAAACCGAGGCAATTATTTCCATATGAATCACTTACATGTAATAGCAGTTGTGTGCAGCCTGCGCGCCTCCATCATCTAATGTATGATTTTTATAACTCAGTGACTCCGCTACAGATCAACCATACTTCATAACACTGGATAACCTACAGCACAACCTAACCTGCTGTATTGCATAATTCTGCTGATTGGCTGGAACAACTTCAAACTTTTAGTTGTGTGAGTCTCTGGGAAGTGATGGCCTTAGTGGACACCAAGTGTCTTTTCAGAACACCGATATAAACTACAACTCCCAGAGACCCACACAATTGAAAGTTCCAGCCAATCAGCGGCACCATGGAATACAGCGGGTTAGGTTGTTCTTTAGGTTATCCAGTGTGATTGATCTGTAGCAGAGTCATGAAGTTATAAAAGTCAGACATCATTATATAATAGAGCAACATAAGCAGTGCGTTCTTGAAGCATACTTTATAAAAATGGCTGAGAAGAAGAAATGCCATCAATATTCAAATAAGTACTTGAAATACAGATTCATCCCTTCTCCTACAAATGGACAGCTTCCCTTGCCCCTTGTTTGTGAAAAGGCATTTTCAAATGAAGCTATGAAGCCTTTGAGACTGAGTGATCACCTTGCAAAAATGCATTCAGACAAAGGAGGTAAGCCCATTTCATCTTTCCAAGGTTTAAAGTCAAAGTTCGAGAACCGCAGCACTGTAGGCAAGTTATTTGGAAAATCTGCTCTAAAATTATCTCTCAATGCTGACAAAGGCCTCCTTGCTTCCTATAGAGTCTCTTTATTAATAGCGCAATGTGGCAAATCACATAATAATTGTGTTACCCGCAGTTAAAGAGATTGTCATTACTATGCTGGGGCCTGACGCGTGTGCCATGGTGAAATCAATTCCTCTGAGTAATGACACTGTTTCAAAAATAATTGACGAGATGGCTACTGATGTGGAAGAAACACTTTTGGATGTCTTAAAGAACAAAGACTTTGTAATACAAATTCATGAGTCAACAGTTAAAGACAATGAAGCATTGCTGCTAGCTTACATTTGTTTCATTTTTCAGAATGAAGAGGTAATGGAGGAACTGTTCTTTACAAGAAATTTAACCACCAACATGAAAGGTTCCTCTATATACAAAAGAGTGGAAGAATTTTTCCAAGAAAAAACATACCTTTAACAAACTCACTTATGCAACTGAAAGAGCTAAATCCATGATTGGTCGATATCGTGGATTTATAGCCCATTTAAAATCTGCTATATCTGGGATAATGGCAGTCTACTGTGTGATCCATCGGCAGCACCTTGTTTCTGAACATTTATAAGAGATTGCATGATTCTCTGTGCTATGTAATTAATACTGTTAACAAGATAAAAGCGCACTCTTTGAATGAACGTCTGTTCTGCAAGCTCTATCAAGAAGACCATGACAAAAAATTCAAATGTCTACTCCTACACACAAAAGTGAGGTGGCTGTCAAGAGGAAATTACTTATGACGCT
Organism: Eleutherodactylus coqui; assembly: GCF_035609145.1. Lineage (NCBI taxonomy): Eukaryota > Metazoa > Chordata > Amphibia > Anura > Eleutherodactylidae > Eleutherodactylus > Eleutherodactylus coqui. The sequence continues at coordinate 304,853,278 of NC_089837.1, forward strand.
TCTATGAACTTTTTGACAAAATAGTCGAGTTTCTTCGGCCAATTGACCCAAGCCTTTGTGGTGCAATCTTGCAGACATAGTTGACAAACTAAACAAGGTCAACACAAAGCTTCAAGGACACAAAATAAATGTAATTAAAGCTAAAGGTATAATCTCTTCCTTCACTGCCAAACTGGACCTTCATACCAATAACCTGAATTGACGTAAGCTCTGTCAGTTTTCGAGTCTTCAAGAAATTGCATGTGACGGTTGAGACAAACTTCAGATGCAGACTTAGATTTTTTTTGTTCACACCTCAAACAAGCGAAAGAAGGCATGCAAACTAAGTTTCATGATCTATGTACCCTTGAAATACCAATGTGGGTACTCAATCCATTTTCAGCAGACGCAGGAGAATTTCATTTCAGATTACAAGAGCAGTTGATTGACTTGAAACACAATAGCGAAGCCCAATCACTTTTCCAACTATGTGGCTATGAATGTTTTTGGGTGAGAGTGAAGAGTTCCTATTTCATCCTGTGGCAGGAAGTTAAGTTGCTCGTGTTAGCTTTACCATCTACGTACTTAGTGGAGAGGGGCTTCAGCATGATTCAGCAGCTTCTGACAAAAGCGAGGAACAAACTTCAGATATCTGTAAGGGGCGACTTAAGACTGTGGTTGATGAAGATAGAACCAGATATCGCAAAATTGGCATCTGCTCATCAGGCCCAAGGCAGCCATTAATAACACAGATTGATTGGGGCAAACATTATTAGTATTATTAGTCGAATTTCATTGTTCTCACATTTTAATTAGTGTTCTGACCATAAAGGATTAAGGTGCATCTTGCATTTTTTTATACAATGTATGTTTCTATTGAATGAAAATTAAATATGGTATTATTACTGTTTTTAAATATTTAGCACCTACATTTTAGCAGCTAAAAATTAGCTGACTGAAATACTTCTTTGGTAAATTTTAGAGACATGTTTTCACAATTAATTCTAATCTGTTAAACAGTATTTTAATTTGTACTTTTAACTTTGTAAACAAGGTAAACTTTGACTGGTTTTAAACTAGTAAGGCTTGAGGGGCGCTGGCCACCATCCCAATACCTAAAGGGGGCTATGGGCTGAAAAAGATTGAGAACCACAGTTCTAGATAAGCGAGCCAAAGCATCTATCAAAGACTTTGCGCTGTAGCTAAAAAGCTCCTAAATATCTTAATATCTGTTTTCTTACATACAATTTTGATCACAACAAGGAATTCAATAATATAAAGGTATATAAAGAATTAATTTGATAATATTACAGAAATCTATTCTCTAACATGACTATGGAGATCCTAGCTCATTCAGGGGAAAAAGAGTTATAACTGGCCTTCCTTGTAGAGAAACAGAGTATAAAATAGTGTTTGCTAATGACTAGAGATGAGCGAGCACCAAAATGCTCAGGTGCTCGTTACTCGAGTCGAACTTTCCGCGATGCTCGAGGGTTCGTTTCGAGTAACGAACCCCATTGAAGTCAATGGGCGACTCGAGCATTTTTGTATATCGCCGATGCTCGCTAAGGTTTTCATTTGTGAAAATCTGGGAAATTCAAGAAAGTGATGGGAACAACACAGAAACAGATAGGGCAGGCAAGGGGATACATGTTGGACTGCATCTCAAGTTCACAGGTCCCACTATTAAGCCACAATAGCGGCAAGAGTGCCCCCCCCCCCCTCCCAACAATTTTTACTTCTGAAAAACCCTCATTAGCAAGGCATACCTTAGCTAAGCACCACACTACCTCCAACCAAGCACAATCACTGCCTGCATGACACTCCGCTGCCACTTCTCCTGGGTTACATGCTTCCTAACCCCCCCCCCCCCGCACGACCCAGTGTCCACAGCGCACACCAAAGTGTCCCTGCGCAGCCTTCAGCTGCCCTCATGCCACACGCTGGCCTCATAGCCACACCACCCTCATGTCTATTTATAAGTGCGTCTGCCATGAGGAGGAACCGGAGGCCCACACTGCAGAGGGTTGGCAGGGCCAGGCAGTGACCCTCTTTAAAAGGGGCGGGGCGATAGCCCACAATGCTGTACAGAAGCAATGAGAACTCCCATCCTGTGCCACCTCCATCAGGAGCTGCAAACATGGGCATAGCAATGGGGAATCCATGTGCCACACAGTATTCATTCTGTCAAGGTGTCGCATAGCTCAATCCACACTGCAAGGGGAAAGCCGTCAGCGCTCTGCCCCCTACCCAAGTCAGTCAGTGCCTTTGTGCCAGACAGGTCAAACACCGCAATGGGAACTAAGTTTGCACCAACAGCATAGGTGGGTCCTAGGAAACCCAAGACATGAACAAAAAATTGATCTGAGCGGCCAAACATGGCAGACTTGCACCGCGCCCACGGCATAGGCCTCGGCCCACAGATTCAGCAATCCTAGGCTGGAAGCGGACTTTCACTGCACCCAGGACATAGGCCTCTGCACAAACCCTCAGCAATCGCATGCCTACAGCGGACTCCAATGCTTGAGTAGCTGTGCACGTCTCATTAGCGCTGTATTGAACCTGTAGTTTGTCCCAATGCAGTGCCCCGGATAGTAGAGCTAATGTCAGATTAAATACAGCTGGGCTTTGGCCCACACTGCATGCCCCAGTCCGACCGGGGCTCTTTATAAGTAGACACAGGCAGCTACAACTCCATGTGGACCGACAGCATGGGTGGGTCCCAGGAAGCCACCGGCGTTACATAAATAAATCCCATTGCATTGCCCAGCACAGCTGAGGTAACGTCAGAATAAATGCAGGTGGGCTTCGGCCCACACTGCATGCCCCAGTCTGACCGGGGTTTTTAATACATAGACACTGGCAGGTACAAATCCCTAATGTGAAGTCTGTGTGGATCCAAAGCATGGGTGGCTCCCTGGAACCCACCGGCGGTACATAAATGTATCCCATTGCAGTGCCCTGCTCAGCAGAGCTAACGTCAGATACAATACAGGTGGGCTTCGGCCCACAGTGCATGCCCCAGTCAGACTGGTAATATGTACCTTAACAGTAACCGCATTGGTGGGAATGTGGTGGCGACTGCGGACCTAGTAGCGCGGTTTTATTTAGTTGGTTTTCAGAATGTGGCCAGGATTAAGTGGGCCGTGGCGGGGGGATGGTGGGGGGGGGCTCTCTTGTTGTGTCGGTAAAGGTGAAATTCTTGGACTGCCACCAGACGGACCAATGCAAAGGTATTTGCCAAGAATGTTTTCATTGTTGGAGGAGGAGGGGGATGTTTTTGAGGCACTACGTGTCCTCTCCACGTGTCTGTGGTTATATGCACCTTAACAGTAACCGCGTTAGTGGGAAATGGCCTCGCCGCCATCATGTCTTTGGGAAGCCTCCGTTTCCACACCCCAGTGACATAGCATTAGCAGCGGTATATGCAGAGCCCAAAAATAGTAATATTTCAGCGGTAGCATTAGGGACAGGCCCCAATAACAGCATTATAAGGGGAGCACAGTATTAGTTCCATTTCAGTAGTAGTAGCAGTCCAGACAGGCCCCAGTAACAATTCCGAAGCAGCAGTATAGGGGGAGCACAGTCTTAGTTCCATTTCAGTAATAGTAGCACTCAAGACAGGCCCCAGTAACAATTCCGAAGCAGCAGTATAGGGGGAGCACAGTCTTAGTTTCATTTCAGTAATAGTAGCACTCAAGTCAGGCCCCAGTAACAATTCCGAAGCAGCAGTATAGGGGGAGAGCAGTCTTAGTTCCATTTCAGTAATAGTAGCACTCAAGTCAGGCCCCAGTAACAATTCCAAAGCAGCAGTATAGGGGGAGCACAGTCTTAGTTCCATTTCAGTAGTAGTAGCAGTCAAGACAGGCCACAGTAACATTCCCATTGCAGCAGTTTAGGGAGATAACAGTCTCTTTCACATTTCAGTAGTTGCAGTATAGACAAGGCCCCAGTTACATCTATGTAGCAAAAGTGTAGGCCAACCCCACACACCTTGCTGTACCATGAGTGCAGGCGAAGCCCATAAAAAATGACTAGGATTACACTGTAGGCAAGGGCCCAAAAAAATTGGTGTACCAACAGTACAAATGTACCTCAGAAAAATTGCCCATGCCCAACCAAGAGGGCAGGTGAAATCCATTAATCACTTTGGTTAATGTGGCTTAATTTATAACTAGGCCTGTAGGCAGCCCAGTTAAAATGAAAATTGGTTCAGGTGCAAGTTTCAACGCCTTAATGAGAATTGAAACGTATAAACATTGTTTACTAAAGTAATATGACTGAGCCTTGTGGGCCTAAGAAAAATTGCCGGTTCGGCGTGATTACGTGAGGTTTCAGGAGAAGGAGCAGGAGGAGGAGGATGAATATAATACACAGATTGATGAAGCTAAAAGGTCCCCGTTTTTGAAGGTGATAGAGAACGATGCTTCCAGCCGCGGGTGCAGCCTACGTATTGTTTAGGTACCGCTGCTGTCCGCTGGTGGAGAAGAGAAGTCTGGGGAAATCCAGGCTTTGTTCATCTTTATGAGTGTAAGCCTGTCGGCACTGTCAGTTGACAGGCGGGTACGCTTATCCGTGATGACTCCCCCAGCCGCACTAAACACCCTCTCTGACAAGACGCTAGCCGCAGGACAAGCAAGCACCTCCAGGGCATACAGCGCGAGTTCAGGCCACATGTCCAGGTTCGACACCCAGTAGTTGTAGGGAGCAGAGGCGTCACGGAGGACGGTCGTGCAATCAGCTACGTACTCCCTCACCATCCTTTTACAGTGCTCCCGCCGACTCAGCCTTGACTGGGGAGCGGTGACACAGTCTTGCTGGGGAGCCATAAAGCTGTCAAAGGCCTTGGAGAGTGTTCCCCTGCCTGCGCTGTACATGCTGCATGATCTCCACGCCTCCCCTGCTACGTGGCCCTCGGAACTGCGCCTTCTGCCACTAGCGCTGTCGGATGGGAATTTTACCATCAGTTTGTCCGCCAGGGTCGTGTGGTATAGCATCACTCTCGAACCCCTTTCCTCTTTGGGTATGAGAGTGGAAAGGTTCTCCTTATACCGTGGGTCGAGCAGTGTGTACACCCAGTAATCCGTAGTGGCCAGAATGCGTCTAACGCGAGGGTCGCGAGAAAGGCATCCTAACATGAAGTCAGCCATGTGTGCCAGGGTACCTGTACGCAACACATGGCTGTCCTCACTAGGAAGATCACTTTCAGGATCCTCCTCCTCCTCCTCCTCAGGCCATACACGCTGAAAGGATGACAGGCAAGCAGCATGCGTACCCTCAGCATTGGGCCAAGCTGTCTCTTCCCCCTCCTCCTCATGCTCCTCCCCCTCCTCCTCCTCCTCCTCAACGCGCTGAGATATAGACATGAGGGTGCTCTGACTATCCAGCGACATACTGTCTTCCCCGCCCTCCGTTTCCGAGCGCAAAGCATCTGCCTTTATGCTTTGCAGGGAAGTTCTCAAGAGGCATAGCAGAGGAATGGTGACGCTAAAATTGCAGCATCGCCGCTCACCATCTGGGTAGACTCCTCAAAGTTTCCAAGGACCTGGCAGATGTCTGCCAACCAGACCCACTCTTCTGTAAAGAATTGAGGAGGCTGACTCCCACTATGCCGCCTATGTTGGAGTTGGTATTCCACCTTAGCTCTACGCTGCTCATAGAGCCTGGCCAACATGTGGATAGACAACTGTGTCTCATCGTCATCGTCCTCCTCACCCACTGAAAGCTCTTGAGACAGTTGCCGGAAGTCCCCAGCCTCATCCCCCGGACCCCGGGAACTTTCCAAAGGTTGGGCATCAGTCACGACAAACTCCTCCGGTGGGAGAGGAACCATTGCTGCCCAATCTCGGCAGGGGACCGAGAACAGTTCCTAGGAGTCTGCCTGCTCCTCAGAATGTGTCATTTTCATGGAGTGAGGAAGCTGGGAGGAAGGAGGAGCAGCAGCCAAAGGATTCAGAGTTGCAGCTGTGGACGGCGTCGAAGACTGGGTGGTCGATAGATTGCTGGATGCACTTTCTGCCATCCACGACAGGACTTGCTCACACTGCTCAGTTTCTAATAAAGGTCTACCCATTAATCATGAGATGAATCTGGGGACCCCAGAAACTTGTCTCTTTCCTAATCCCGCAGCAGTCGGCTGCGATACACCTGGATCAGGAGCTCGGCCTGTGCCCACACCCTGACTTGGGCCTCCGCATCCTCGACCCCCGTCCACGTCCTCTAGGCCTACCCCTACCCCTCAGCATGCTGTATTACGAGTAGAGCAGAAACAGAACACTGTAATTAAATGTGCCGCTTATTGGCCTGTGGTTGGAGGCTGACTTCGCGTACGGAACGCACAGCAGAGCCTGGAAACAATTATGCGCAAGGCTGCGTATTAATCAGCGACTACTACCCCCAGCAGAGACGCAATAAACTGAAGACAGTGACAGGCAGGCCAAATATAGTATATTTTTAAACTTTTTGGGGAAAAGCCCACTGCCTCTGATAGACACTGTATTTTGATTTCCCTGTTGGAGGCTGACTTCACGTACGGAACGCACAGCAGAGCCAGGAAACAATTATGCACAAGGCTGGGTATTAATCAGCGACTATTACCCCCAGCAGAAACGCAGTAAACTGAAGACAGTGACAGGCAGGCCAAATATAGTATATTTTTAAACTTTTTGGGGAAAAGCCCACTGCCTCTGATAGACACTGTATTTTGATTTCCCTGTTGGAGGCTGACTTCGCGTACGGAACGCACAGCAGAGCCAGGAAACAATTATGCACAAGGCTGGGTATTAATCAGCGACTATTACCCCCAGCAGAGACGCAGTAAACTGAAGACAGTGACAGGCAGGCCAAATATAGTATATTTTTACACTTTTTGGGAAAAAGCCCACTGCCTCTGATATAAACTGTATTTCGATTTCCCTGTTGGAGGCTGACTTCGCGTACGGAACGCACAGCAGAGCCAGGAAACAATTATGTGCAAGGCTGGGTATTAATCACCGACTACTCCCCCAGCAGACACGCAGTAAACTGAAGACGGTCACTGCCAGGCCAAATATAGTATATTTTTAAACTTTTTGGGAAAAAGCCCACTGCCTCTGATAGACACTGTATTTTGATTTCCCTGTTGGAGGCTGACTTCGTGTACGGAACGCACAGCAGAGCCAGGAAACAATTATGCGCAAGGCTGGGTATTAATCACTGACTACTCCCCCCAGTAGAGATGCAGTAAACTGAAGACAGTGACAGGCAGGCCAAATATAGTACATTTTTAAATTTTTTGGGAAAAAGCCCACTGCCTCTGATAGACATTGAGTTTTGATCTCCCTGTTGGAGGCTCACTTCGCGTACGGAACGCACAGCAGAGCCAGGAAACAATTATGCGCAAGGTTGGGTATTAATCACCGACTACTCCCTCAGCAGAGACGCTGTAAACTGAAGGCACTGACAGGCAGGCCAAATATTGTATATTTTTTAACTTTGTGGGAACAACCACACTGCCTCTGATAGACACTGTATTTTGATTTCCCTGTTGGAGGCTGACTTCGCGTACGGAACGCACAGCAGAGCCAGGAAACAATTATGTGCAAGGCTGGGTATTAATCAGCGACTACTACCCCCAGCAGATACGCAGTAAACTGAAGACAGTGACAGGCAGGCCAAATATAGTATATTTTTACACTTTTTGGGAAAAAGCCCACTGCCTATATAGCCAGTATACCTCTTTCCCTGCCTCACCAGTACTGCCCCTATACTCTGTAAAATGACTGCAGACTGAGGACGCTATGGTCTGCACACCCGATATACAAAAAAAAAAAATTGTGCAACCCTGCTAAAAGCAGCCTCAACAGTACTGCACACGGTCAGATGTGGCCCTAAGAAGGACCGTTGGGGTTCTTGAAGACGAATATAACACCTAACACTCTCCCTATAGCAGCTACAGCAAGACAGCACTTTCCCTGATCTCTATCACCATGCATCTGTGGCGAGCCGCGGGAGGAGCAGATTTAAATACTTGGGTGTCATCTGATCTCCTCAGGCACTCACTGCAGGGGGGTGGGATAGAGCTGGAATGTCACAGGAGGAAGTTGTAATGCCTTCCCTGTGTTTCTATTGGCCAGAAAAGCGCGCAAATTTCTCAGTGAACGAAATGTAATGGAGTCAAGCACCGCGTGGTGCTCATCTCGAGTAACGAGCATCTCGAACACCCTAATACTTGAACGAGTATCAAGCTCGGACGAGTACGCTTGCTCATCTCTACTAATGACACATTAGTTATTCTTTCTAACTCAAATAGTTCCCTTAAGCACACCCACATGACTTTTAAAATTTTTGTGATATTTGCAACTTCAAAATGAACCTTGCAGAATCAGACCTTCTGAATATCAGCTGAATATCATATAACATCTAATGCCTAGAAGATAATTTCAAGAATTTCACCCTTTAAAACAACTGCTATCCTATAAATGACTTAGAAATTAAGATAAAATCCTACTATTAAAAAAATTGACTCTAATTTAAAACCTCCTATTCATAAAATAGAAACTGAATTGTAGAACTGGGTTCTAGCAAACTGTGATATGAGTAACCAAAATTATAACATGATTGCAGAGTCAATTACTATATATTCAACAGATATCTTGGGTTCTTTACCAGCCAGTTAAAATTCTTCGAAAACATTAATTTAAACAGTTTTCCACATTTTACCAACTCCACATTTACTATCAAGAATTACATTCCTATTGGAAAAAATGGAAAAAGTAACTAAATACATCTCTGCCAACAGAAAAGATAAAATTTATTCCAAAGATGAGTATTAATTTTAACTTTCCTAGAGAATGCAAGAATTTGATTACAAATGTGCTTTAAGATGGTATAAAACCCCAGAACTGTTCCATAGAGTTAAGACTAATTAATCCAATGTATGCTGCCGTTGCAATAGAGATACTGGCAATTTTTCTCATACGTATATGCTTAAATTTTCAAATGATTCAGCCATTTTGGAGGAAAGTACAAGATATTATTAACAAGCTTGTTGAGGATGATATTTCACTCATGCCTGAATTGGTCTTACTTAATTTAGACTTGTCATGCAATTACTAGAGATGAGCGAGCACCAAAATGCTCGGGTGCTCGTTACTCGAGACGAACTTTTCACGATGCTCAAGGGTTCGTTTCGAGTAACGAACCCCATTGAAGTCAATGGGCGACCCGAGCATTTTTGTATATCGCCGATGCTCGCTATGGTTTTCATTTGTGAAAATCTGGGAAATTCAAGAAAGTGATGGGAACGACACAGAAACGGATAGGGCAGGCGAGGGGCTACATGTTGGGCTGCATCTCAAGTTCCCAGGTCCCACTATTAAGCCACAATAGTGGCAAGAGTGCCCCCCCCCAACAATTTTTACTTCTGAAAAACCCTCATTAGCAAGGCATACCTTAGCTAAGCACCACACTACCTACAACCAAGCACAATCACTGCCTGCATGACACTCCGCTGCCACTTCTCCTGGGTTACATGCTTCCTAACCCCCCCGCACAACTCAGTGTCCACAGCGCACACCAAAGTGTCCCTGCGCAGCCTTCAGCTGCACTCATGCCACATGCTGGCCTCATAGCCACACCACCCTCATGTCTATTTATAAGTGCGTCTGCCATGAGGAGGAACCGCAGGCACACACTGCAGAGGGTTGGCACGGCAAGGCAGCGACCCTCTTTAAAAGGGGCGGGGCGATAGCCCACAATGCTGTACAGAAGCAATAAGAAATCCAATCCTGTGCCACCTCCATCAGGAGCTGCACACGTGGGCATAGCAATGGGGAACCCATGTGCCACACACTATTCATTCTGTCAAGGTGTCTGCATGCCCCAGTCAGACCGGGGTTTTTTATAAATAGTCACAGGTAGGTACAACTCCGCAATGGGAATTCCGTATGCACCCACAGCATGGGTGGCTCCCTGGAACCCACCGGCTGTACATAAATATATCCCATTGCAGTGCCCTGGACAGCAGAGCTAACGTCAGATTAAATGCAGGTGGGCTTCGGCCCACACTGCATGCCCCAGTCACACTGGGGTTTTTTATAAGTAGACACAGGCAGGTACAACTCCCTATTGTGAAGTCCCTGTGGACCCACAGCATGGGTGGCTCCCTGGAACCCACAGGTGGTACATAAATAAATCCCATTGCAGTGCCCAGCACAGCTGAGGTAACGTCAGGTTTAATGCAGGTGGGCTTCGGCCCACACTGCATGCCCCAGTCAGACTGGGGCTCTTTAGAAGTGGACACACGCAGTTACAACTCCGTGTGGACCGACAGCATGGGTGGTTCCCAGGAAGCCACCATCGGTACATAAATATATCCCATTGCATTGCCCATCACAGCTGAGGTAACATCCGATTAAATGCAGGTGGGCTTCGGCCCACACTGCATGCCCCAGTCTGACCGGGGTTTTTAATACACAGACACTGGCAGATACAACTCCCTATTGTGAAGTCCCTGTGGACCCAAAGCATGGGTGGCTCCCTGGAACCCATCGGCGGTACAGAAATGTATCCCATTGCAGTGCCCTGCTCAGCAGAGCTAACATCACATACAATACAGGTGTGCTTCGGCCCACAGTGCATACCTCAGTCAGAGTGGTAATATGTACCTTAACAGTAACCGCGTTGGTGGGAAAGTGGTGGCGACTGCGGACTTAGTAGCGCGGTTTTATTTAGTTGGTTTTCAGAATGTGGCCAGGATTAAGTGGGCCGTGGCGGGGGGATGGTGGGGGGGCTCTCTTGTTGTGTCGGTAAAGGTGAAATTCTTGGACTGCCACCAGACGGACCAATGCAAACGCACAGCAGAGCCAGGAAACAATTTTGCGCACGCCTGTAGTGAGACGTAGGTGCGTATGACTGAGCTAGTGGAATTCACAGCGCGGCAGCAGTCAAGTGGCCAAAGGGCAGTGGTAGGCCTTAAGTATTTTGCTTCAATTTTTTTAAATGGTGAGCTGAAACACCAGACAGACCCTGTATGCAGCGTATATTATGTATATTGTTTCCCTCTGGCGCTATGACGGCGGGGATGTAACGAAGACAGCAGAGCCAGGAAACAATTTTGCGCAAGCCTGCTGTAACTCTTAGCTGCGTATTAATTAGGACTACTACCCCCAGCAGACACGCAGTACACTGAAGACGGTCACAGGCAGCCCAAATATAGTATTTTTCCCTAATTTTTTTGAAAAAGCCCACTGCCTATATAGACAGTATATCTCTTTCACCTTTCCCACTGTCCCTGCCTCACCAGTACTGCCCCTATACTCTGTACAATGACTGCAGACTGAGGACGCAATGGTCTGCACGCCCGATATACAAAAAAAAAAATTGTGCAACACTGCTAAAAGCAGCCTCAACAGTACTGCACACGGTTAGATGTGGCCCTAAGAAGGACCGTTGGGGTTCTTCAAGACGAATATAACACCTAACGCTCTCCCTATAGCAGCTAAAGCAAGACAGAACTTTCCCTGATCTCTGTCAGAATGCATTTGTGGCGAGCCGCGGGCGGGGAAAATTTTAATACTGGGGTGTCATTTGATCTCCCCAGCCACTCACTGCAGGGGGGTGGTATAGGGCTGGAACGTCACAGGAGGAAGTTGTAATGCCTTCCATGTCTTTCTATTGGCTAGAAAAGCGCGCAAATGTCTCAGAGATGAAAGTGAAAGTAACTCGAACATCGCGTGGTGCTCATCTCGAGTAACGAGCATCTCGAACACCCTAATACTCGAACGAGCATCGAGCTCGGACGAGTACGCTCGTTCATCTCTAGCAATTACTCAAATGTATCTTTTGAGTTCAGCAAATATTTGAATTGCGAGGCACTAAAAGGTAACAGAGGCACCAACTATAGTAAAGAAGGTAAAGGAAATGTATTAATTAACCGCAAAAAACAAAATAGTTCTTTGAATTTAAACTGGGCAGATATAAAGACAATTGGAGGGACTATATTCAATTGCACAATTCTAGTACACTCAGAGCTTATCTCTAACAAATTTCATTATAAGCATTAACGATGAGAGAACTTTTCAAAAGTGCGATTTGGCTGGTTCATGGAATTCTGTCAAAAATTTTGTTTTGGTCTGAATTACACTCTGTCAAAAAAAATCAAGTACTTAGAAGGGTTTGTTATTTTGCTGCAAAACTCGGCATGCACTTACATCTCAGACAGATATACAAATGATTAGAATTGTGGTGTGATTAGATAAATGCTCTTGCCACCTGAAGCTTTAAAAGTGGTTCCAACTTTGGCCTATAAAAGGCTCTCAGAGGCTCCTTGTGTGTAGTGACCTCTTTTTCCATTTGTGTAGAGCTTGTGGACTACTAGAGATGACTCTATGATGATAACAAAGAGATTTTAGCCACTTAATAGAGTTTAAGAGGGGTGCATTACTGGAATCAGAGGACCTGGATGGTTGTATTGATGAAATGCCTCCAACTTTGGCCTTTCTGACCAGACTGTTCGGAGGTATTGGACACGCAAACAAGGCAACTACGTCAGGGCGCTCTTGATAGACCATCATTACAGAGGATTGTCTGATTGACCCACAAGCATGAACAGCTCCAACTGTTTCATTGTCCAGAGACAGGTGGCACCATCATTACAGACCGCTGTTTCTGTCAGAACCATTTCCAGGTACTTGGCTGAAGGACATTTTGTCTCACAGTGCTCATTACATGTCCTGCATTTGACACTCACCCACCATTGCCTCCATTTGCAGTGGTGTGCTGAACAACGAAACTAGACTGCTATGGAGTGGAACTGCGTTGTTTTCAGAGATGAATGCAAGTTTACTTTAGACACTCATGATGGCTGTGTTACTTTCTGGAGAAATAGGGTTGAGCACCTCAAGCCTGCCTTTGCTGTGGAGCGGCCCACTGTCCCCACTGCTAGTGTGAAGGTCTTGAGGGACATCATATGTGACAGTCAATCTCCCCTAGTAGTGGTACAAGGGACAAAGACAGCTTAGCGATATGTTCAGGACATCCTGCAGCCCCGTGTTGCCTCTCATGGCATGGCTTCCAAGAGACATTTTCTAGAAGGATAATCCTTGATGGCACACTGCTAAGGTGTCACGGGAATGCCCCCACAACGTTGCCATACTTGTATGCCACATGACACCATACAGAAACCATATGCCTCTATTCCTGCTCATATCACATCTTGTATCCAAGCTAGAGGCGACTCAACAGGGTACTAGAGCCTGCATGCCTGTCCGTATCACAGCTTGCATCCAATCTAGTGGTTTACCAAACAGGATACTAGAGACTCCCTTCAAGTGTTCGGTTTTCAGCAATAAAGCATCTTCTTGCTCTAATATTGTAATCACTCACTTATACTGACATTACAATCACATGTAACGTTTCCTTTGACTTCGATAAATTCTTTTAGTTGTTTTTTTTTTTTTTTATTAATGAGTGTAGCTCGAATTGGAACTTAACCAATACCCCTAAAACTATTGTATAACACTTAGACAGTGCTGTACACTAGTTTTAGGGACATTGGTTAAGTTACAATTCGGTTCAAATTAAACAAAAACTTCAACCAAAATTGGCTATAAAGGTCCTGTACAACACTTTAAGGTTACTTAGGAATTACTCTATGTACTTTTGAGCTGTTTTTAAGGCAACGTTAATGTGAAAGTTACAGCAGTGTGTTTGGGTATGGGTAAACAGATGTTACCCAGTTGTAACTAACAGCTTGTTTTAAAAAAAACCACTACACTGGCAGATTGGTATGTTTTGAAAAGTGAAAAATGGTCCAAAGATTAACCCCTTTTGGTGTAAGATGCTTGCTGGTGTTTATACATACACAGTGGTAACGGAAGAAACAATAGCTTTTTCCACACAGTCCAAAAATTATCCCTTTTTTGGAGTAGCAATATGTTTTGCACCTGAGAAGTGATGGTGAAATAATGCTTTTTACAAGCTGTAAAAAAAATTAGCCCATTTTGGGGAATAGTAACAGGATTGGGGTTCTGCATATTAAATGAAGAAAGGTTGTTTTACAAATGCAAAGCCCGCCAAAAATTATCCCTTTTGGGGATTATCACATTAATCTGTGGTTGTGTAGGCCTGGTAGTAGAAGCAGCAGAGATGGTGGTAAAAATAGTTGCATCAGCAACGGTAAAGTATTAAATGGACAACAGGACAATGATGTGGGACCATCTGGTTGACCTGTGGTTGTATAGACCTGGCAGTTGCAGCAGCAAGGGTGGTGGTAGAAGTAGCTGCATGAGCAGCAGCACCGTTTTAAATAATAAACAGGATTGGAAATCTTTGGATGTGTATGCCTCGTAGTAGTGCGCTGCTGCAAGTGTGGTGGACTAGTGGTAGTAGCGAGTCAATAGCAGGGGTGGTGGTGGTAGTAGTAGTAGGCCAACAGCAGTATTGGCTGTTCTAATCAGTGGCTTCATGCCTGATTAATTTGTACAAACATGAATTTTTCCAAGCTTATGCTGGACAATCGTATTCACTTAGGGGTAACAACCTGTCATGCTGAATATTCTTTGTAATGTTACAGTTGAGGGTGGACAAGATGGTACACCCATGGCAAACTGAGCCAGTTCTTGTCAATATTCTAATCTGCTGACCCAGAAGTCTCTGTGATTTGGGTTCAGTGTATCTGCCCAAGAAATGGCAAAGTCCAGGTATGACTGAATCTGATTGTTCATGTAGTGGTAATGATGATGTGTGTCAGGTCAGTAAATTGGATACAAAACATTTGTCATCATGTTCTCCAAACTGAATGGGTTGCTGCTACGTGTTTGAACAGTTGCACTGGCAGAGGCAATGGAGATTTGACTCTTGATAGTAACTGTTCTCTCAATAATAAGCCAATCTTGCCTCCCTCTTAGAAGGTAGAATAAATTCCCCCACTTTGGTTTTATATCGAGTCTAAAGTGGCTATCCACTATCATCTTTTTGCTGCTTGCTAACAACATGGTTGTCAGTGCACAAACAACGAAGAATACAGCTTGCCATACTCATCAGCACTTCCGAGGGCTCGGCTGTTTCCAAATTTGCCCCATACTACCATGGTTGTTTATCATCATCATAGTTCTTGTCATCATTATCACTCTCATTATGTTGGGTGTCTGTCTCATCCCATATTCCTTCCTGTGATAAATCCATCTCCAGATACATCTCCTCTTCAACAATAGGGCTGCTGTGATCCTTCCTCCAACCCTTGCTGAATCATCACTGTGAGCATTTGCTCCATGATGAATATCAGCATTACATTGATCATTCTGCTGTTGTCCCTGCTGACAAATCTTGTTCAAATGGCCTCAGCACATGACTTATGTTTCTAATCAGCTGCCAATGCGTTAGCTAAAAATAACAGTGGCTCCAAAAGCTGCCCGCATTCTACATGAGGACATCAATCGCCTCATTCCAGAGCATTGCAATATCAGATATCAAGAGGTATTCAGGAGGTTATGCTTAAGTCTAGGGGGTCATACTTAAACGCATAATATCTAAGACAAATGCAAACTCTTCTTGACATGGCCATCATATTCTTCAAACCAACATTTGTATTTAAGAAACGTGTTACGACTATATTGATCACGTGTGTCATGCACAGAGTATTTGTCATGTGACCTAGACACAGTGCAATGACAATGTTCTTCCCATTATCAGTAATCCCAATGGGACCAAAAAGTGCAGGCTCATTAGGTGTAATGCAGTGTTGCAGCGCTTCACCTTACACCTATGAAAGCAGGGAAAAGTGTAAGCTATGTTCTACCCTGTGAGGGACAGGAAGATGTCCATTGAGGAGGATATGGAGGAAGAGGTGTTTAGCTGTCTGGTGTCAGAAGTTGAACTAGAGCTGCACAAACATAGAGGTATCGGTAATGCCTGGCCTTGTTATAGTGGGGCATAGTACTGCAAAATATTGACTCAAGGGGCTGTGAAATACATGCCCCTGCTCATATTTGCAGCTCCATGTGTTCTCTGTTTCAGAGTCCATGTTGGAACCGAGGCGGCAGTCTTCAAGTTTTCTACCACCTCAGGACACAGATGAGGAGGGACGTGCAGAAGAGGATGTAGAGGTGAGGGGATGGACATGTCCCAGCCCTTCTTTGTGCTCATCTATTGGGATTCATTTATGAGACAGTAACTTGACTCCCACTGGTTTCAGCACTGAGTCAGATGTGGAGAAGCCTATACAATCCCATCAGAGTGACGTAGTACTGAGGATTCATGTAAGACATTTGTTTTTCTTGTTGGAGGCTGCTATAGTTGATTTATGCTGTTCTGGAAAAAAACAAAAGAAGCAAGAAATCCCGTTTTGTATGCTTATTGTTATTATTTTGCAAGAAAATAATTGAGTTATTTTGCTAAGTAGCAGTTGTAATGTTAATAATAAATATACTAATAATTGTGCAGGAGTGAGTGTGTTGGCGAGTTAAAAGTTATGCCGGAGGTAATGTCTCACGTGTTCTGTATGTCTAGACTAAAGATGTGTCTGAATGTAGTCTGGTCAATAGGTCCCCACAAACTAAAGCCTACTTAAGTAAATTAGAACTCCAGTGTCTGCTTGTGTCTAGCCACAGTTTTTATTGTCTCGGCAGCACATCCTTATTACTATTACAGTTATCTCTGTTGGTGGGTGTTAATAGAATATCCACCACCCAGCGTGAGCAGGAAGAAGTGAGGTTCATTCCACTTCTATGTATTTAAACGTCCAACAGTCACCCTTTTCTGTGTGTCAGCAACAGTGTGCTTATTATGTAAAGCTTTGGGGAGAAGAATTGTGAAATGCCCCATAGCGTATGCTAGATAGCGTATGCTGGAACATCCCGAGTTTTGCATGACCCAGCAGTGATGTCCAAGTGACTGGCCAGTCCTCTTTTTGCGCTCTGTCTCGTATTACAGTCTGACCAAGTGAGATCCTGGTAACGTATGACAGGGGTGGGTTCAAGGCATTTTCTAAACCAAAAGGGGGGTCAGGTGGTTCTGCCCTGCACTCTCTGCACTGGGATAGCGAGTTTGTAACTTTGGTAAAGGGTTAGCACAATAAGGATTTTTCCAGCTTCCGACATTGTCTCTGTTTCAAAGGGGCGTTGAGGCTTGGCTTTCTTCAAGTAGGGGGGAACTGTAGTGACCCAGTGTTAGGGTCCCTCCTTAACTTGTAAGCCTTTTTGTCTTTGTGTGAGTGATGTCAATCTTGTATAAGTCTGTTTGTCTCCCTATACTGAATGGTGAGATTGGTAGTTTGAGGATTTGGGGAGGAGTTTTGGAGAGAGAAAAGGGAGAAGAGCTAGTTGGTGATCGGTGAAGGAGGTGCACATAGGAAAAGTGGACTGATGCACCTACTGGGGCTTAGCCGCGCTAATGTTTCGCCCACTAGGAGACTTGTCCCCCCGGGGACTGGAGCGCAGGAGTTGCTTTCTAGGCAATGGTGTGGGTTTTGAGTGCCACACACTCCCTTGCTGAACCGCACCATGAGGGAAAATACAGAGAATCTGTCACTATGTAACACAATAGTGGCTGTCCAAAGAGAATCTATCAGATAACAACGACTGAGGATATGTGTGCCTTGGGGAAAAGAAAGTTCTGTTTTCAAGTATGTCAGAAAACATAAAGCTTAAATCTGTTCGCAAGCATCTATTTCTGTGTTGAAAAGTACAAGTAATTTTGCCTGCATTGGAAAATCAACCCTGAACCGTGAGTAAAAAGAAACCACGTGTCCCCAGTTTTGTTTGTGGATTCATTTAATTATTACAAGTGACTTGTCACTTGACTGGCATCACAACAACAATCTAGAACTAATCTATGGTAATCAAGCCCACTACATCTTATCTCTCCTGCTAGTAGCCAAGCTCGGTTATACTTCAGCCCTCTGGGAAAAGTGACGGTAGAGCCACCATGAACCCCCGCCATCTTGTACCCCACTGTACCCCTGATGAAGGCCTGGTTCTTGGTCACTGCACATGACCTGAACTTGCCTCTCTAACCACCACTCTTACTACCCTGCTTCCCCAAAAATAAGACGCGTCTTATATTAATTTTTGCTCCCAAATATGCGCTATGTCTTATTTTCAGGGGCTGTCTTATTTTTCAATGAATAAGAATTCCCATTTATTGTTTAACAAAAAAAATGAACATTTATTACCGTATATACTGCACAGAACCGTAGTTGTCACCACAAACCAATATAGCTAGACAAACTGTGAAAACAAAGCAAAAATTACTCAATGACAGTCATGTTATCATCTTCTGGCACAGAAAACTTGCCTGACTCACATACAGGGCCACAAAAAATAAAAGCTGTAAAGTACCTTGCTCCCACACACTGTCTGGAGACTGTAATGCTCACCCCCTAAGGCTGGAAATACACTCTGTGAGAACCCAGCATTAAGAATCACACATATGGTTGCCTGACTCACACACAGAGCCATAAAAAAAATAAGGGCTGTAATTTAAGTAACGTACCTGTCTGCAGACAGAAGTTCCTCTTGTAAGCAGGGATGGTATTGCAGCTTCCGGCCACCAGGGGGAGCTCATCACAGCAGCCGTGTACAGCAGCAACAGAATGACAGTATGGAGTTTTCCAGCCAGCAAGGGGAGCTCACAACAGCACACTCGTACAGCACAGGAGGAGGTAGGAGACAACAGGGATGGCAGCAGGGGACAGGCCTCTCGACTTGCCTGCACACTTTAGTATGCCTTATTATCGGGGTGTGCCTTATATTTGCGATTTCTGCAAATTTCTTAATGTGTCTTACTTTCGGGGGTGCCTTATTTTGGGGGAAACGTGGTAGCTTAGCTTTGTGTCTCGGTCACTGCTTCCACCTCCACCACCTCTGCAACACACTCCAAAAACTGACTATCCTCATAATTACAGTGTTATTGTTGATGTTGGCTTCTTATCTTTAGCACTTGGAGTGCTGCTGAAAAGCTGGCGCACCCCCTAAGAGGGAGCAGTAAAGACAGAGATGACGGAAGGGAAAGGCTAATGCCTCTATCAGTGTGCCAAGTAACTGTAGAGGTTTAAGAGTAGGAATCCACTGAATCCTGACTTAACATTAGAGTCTTCCTTCTGATATGACTGAGAATACGCCGGCCAGTCTAAAAGGCCATAATATTCTCTAAAATAACATGCCTACTGGGGAGATGGACAATCATGAGTTGTTGATATTGCTACTACTACCAGGCACTTGACTGCTTTTATTTGTAGTAAACCAGAGCAAATGGTTGCTTCTACTAGTACTGGGCCTGGGCACATGGCTGGCACTGGCACCAACATTCTTACTGGCAGAGGACGTGCAAAAATATTTTTCCTCTACCCTCTCTATCAGACATTTTCGGCTTCTCCTGGCAGCTGAAGACAGCCCCATATAGCGCTATAAAAACTCGCACCTACAAAGAAAGGACATCAGTAACATAGTAGTAGCATGACTGACTGAAATTACTGCAACTCAAATTCACTGTTTCGTAAAAAGATAGGACCAGCCCTATCTTTATTGCGCAATGAGCAACAGTTTCCATAGACTCCTATGTGAGCTGGACAAAAAGGGAGGGAGTGCTGCCACGCCGCTAAACCCAGAGGCATGTTTTAAATGTCCAGCTGTACGCTCCTGTTAGTCCCCACATAGATAAGAGGGTTCCCCGGAGGGTTTCCTTCATCTCCACAGGGCTGGAGGGATTTCCTTACAGCGGGGAGAAAGGGATTTTCCTGCAAGGAAGATGGAGAAAAATCCCTCTCTTCACGCTAAGGTGATATCCCTCCATCCCCGCTAAGGTGAAGTGACATTGTAGTTTCAAGAAACCACACATTACCGTAGTTGTGTTGAGCTATTTAAATTGTCCTAATTTATTTAACCCTTTGAAATTCAATTTTGGATTCAGGGTTCCCTAGGGGGCTGTCTCTTTCTGCCATTACTGTGGTATGGGACATGCTGAAGAGGCCCCGACAACAGAGCAGCCAGTAATATACAGTAAGAATACCCTGCTGGACCTCTTCTGACTTCAGAGCTGTACAGCCTTCAATGAGAATGTCTTCAGACAGTGGATTGGAAAGGGTTAATAGATAGAAGGAAGTAATTTTTTACAAGATGAAAACACTTCATAGTTATAGAAGAATCAGCGATGAAGGATTAAAGGACGAATGTTATATGTCTAGCATACTGTATGTAAGTGTAGTCCTTCGGTTCTTCATATACAAATTTGATTTGTGCCACTTTGCTGATCTGTTGCCTCAATCCTCAAATAAGGAAAAAAAATGTAGATGGAGGTATAATATGAATCCATAGCCGGAATGGCGGATGTGTTTTGGGTCAGTACACGGTTACCTGTGTGCATGAGCCCTCGTACTTCTATTTGTTGGATACAGTTTTGGATTAAAGAATTTATACTAAAAACTACATGGAAAGAAATGCATCAAAATGCAAAGTGTGAAATAGACCTTAGGCCACAGATCACAGCCAAAGCCAAGAATAAAACAATTTAGTAGAATTAGAACATCCCGTATCTCTAACATTAATGCAAATAGAAACCTTCACATGAAATTGCCTCGTTATTATTCATTGACAAAGCTATTATTTTTAAGTTTAAATGCACATATGATTAAGCTAATGTTCCACAATCTGATGGAATTCAAAATGCTTCATTATACAGTATATCTATAAAATTATTGAAAGCAAATCTTTTTTTGAATGTTTAATATAAATACGAGTGGCATTATAATAGGTGTTCAGGCCGTTGCTACAGTGGCACACTTAGGGCATATTGGACAGAAATAGCACCTATCCAATTGAATGGGTGTATGCACATGCGATGGAAAGTCGCAGTAAAAAAAAAAAATCACTGCATGTCCTTTTCTTGTCCTGACTTTGGATGAAAATAGCATATGTCAATGTGCCATGTTGAGTATATCGTACAGCACAAGGATGGGATGTCCGTCTGCTGTCTGATCCAAGCTGCACCCCAGAACTTCAGGTACAACTTTTTTCAGTCCAAAGATGTGTAAAGACGGCAGCATTCAGGTTGTCGATGTAAAAACATCTTTTTATTTCCCCATGACGTATAATACACAGCAACGTTTCAACCTTGACGGTCTTTATCAAGCTAGATAAAGACCATCAAGGTTGAAACGTTGCTGTCTATTATATGTCATGGGGAAATAAAAAGACGTTTTTACATAGACAACCTGAATGCTGCCGTCTTTACGCATCTTTAGATCATATACTTGGAAGATATTCAGCTTCCTGCACAGCTGGTGCATCATTTAAGTCCTGCCACATGGTTTTGAAAGGGAGTAATGCTGCTGGTAACTACATTTTCTTGATTGCATACTTTTTTCAGTCCATGTGTATGTAGAGTGTTTGAAATGTTGCACGCGAGATTCTCATCCCTTCCGTATGCTGTCCAATGTCCTATTCTTGTCTGAAAACTGTAGAAGAATTAGACACACTGCAATCAATGGTGCTCAAAGGAACCCATTGACTTTGGTGTCTGTCAGTTTGATAGGAAAAATACTGTAGCAGAGCAGGCTGGGCTATACATCCTGTAAAATCTGTTCAGAGAATGTGATGACGCTGTGAACAAAGTTTAAAGAGTTACTGCACTTTTCAAAATGCTTTTGACATGTCAGAAGTTTTAGTCAGTGAGGTTCCAGGGACTGTGGGCCCTGCTCATTGATGAAATGAAGGGGCTGCAGCACTCACCTGAGCAGTGTGACTTTTTGGCTGTCACTACTGCCTGTCAGCTCTGCTTGGCAGCAGAACATGGTCACAAAAATGTCTATAGAAATCTATGCATCTGTCTACAGCTGCCAAGAAGAGCCAACAGGCAACAATGACGGCCGAAAGGGCACAGCACTCAACTGAGTGCTGCAGCCCCTTCATTACAGCAATCAGTGGGATTTTCTGCACCCCACTGATCCAAACCTCTGACATGTCAAATGGTTTTTTTTAAAGTGCAGTCACACTTTAAGGGCGCATTCAGACGTCCGTATATCGGCCGGGTATTCACGCTGGCCGATATACGGCATCTCTCTCTGCAGGGGGAGGAGGCTGGAAGAGCCAGGAGCAGTGCTCTGAGCTCCCGCCCCGTCTCTGCCTCCTCTCCACCCCTTTGCACTATTTTCAATGAGGAGAGGCAGGGCGGGGTGGAGCTAATTCCCGGAGGGGGCAGAGAGGAGGCAGAGAGGGGGCGGGAGCTCAGTGCACTGCTCCCGGCTCTTTCAGCCTCCTCCCCCTGCAGAGAGACGCCGTATATTGGCCGGCGTGAATAACCAGCCGATATACGGTCATCTGAATGCGCCCTTAGGCCCCCTTCACATGACCGTATGCATTTTTAATCGCATCAATGAATATTGGACCCGATCGAGTCCCAGTCTTTATTTGCATATTTCAAGCCATTCACACAGAGCGCTGCTGCATAAATGTTAAAAAAAACACACGGAAGTGATGGAAACTGACAATCGCTATAAAATGGATGACAATTAATCAGAATGACAATTAATGCTTAATTAAAGCCAGCTGTCTTCTTTTTCCAGCATTGTGACACGATAACTCCCTCACCATCCCCTTATTCCAGCTGCTATAGAAGTCTATGGGAGCTTGCTGCGTATTACAACAAAAAATAGATCAAGACCTATTTTTTCACACGGTGTAAAAAAAAAAAAAGATTGCTGCATACGGTTATGTATGTCCTATTTTTTCTCATGTGTTCTTTTTTAACGGTGCAAAAAAAATCGTTCGTCTAAATAGACCCATTGAAATCCAATGCTTCGCATTGTCACATATTATTTGCAATACCAGCGTAAATACGGTTCTATGAATAAGTCCTAACTGTGCGGTTTCGGTCCTTGTATCATTCCGCCAACCTGTTTGGTATAAGTCTACCATTCATTTGAAGATGTATCTTATGATTCTTATCCTTATCCGTTAGAGTTCAGGATATTTTGTGACTAATTGTGGAATACATGTCGGCTGTGGCAATGTATATGTAGATATAGCTATGTAACAATGGAGTGCTTTAGTTGTCACATGTGCAGGTTTTGTTTATTTTTCATGCAGTTTTTAAGCAGGAGTGGAAATAAATAAAACAAAACAGAGAAATATCTGTCCTTTTTACTCTCTCTTATTTTATGATTCCTGCCTGATTTTGGCATCAAAAACTGCATAAATAATCACTGCACGTGTGACCGCCTGCGTATTAGTTATGTCCTCGCTATTAGAGTTGCTTGCCAGTGATGTAGTGGCACTTGGGTACAAAATATACTCAGAATTCTTTTTGATTGAATTCAGTAGGCTGGAACTAGAGTGAATAAACAATCTTAAGGATTCGGCAACTTTGACTTGTTTCAGTTTACAGTATGTAAGTATTTAAACAGAACTTAATACAGAACATGAAAAAGGACAGATTCTCTACGTTTACTTCATTGTTTATGATGTTTGAATATTATATTTACAGAGAAGGTTGAAATAATAATGTACTTTGAGAGAATGCCTTGCTGTGAAAACAGGTGCATGGGTTTATGTTCTGCACTAAGTACCAGGCATGAATGCACTAAGCGCCGTTCTTTCACACATGGGCAATTATCATCATTTAACATATAAAGAAGTTCAAATGTTTCTTTTTCTCAAGCTCTCAAACCGCTGACGTAAAGTAAAAGCTGCGCTGTGATTGGTTGCTATGGGCAACAAAGACATCTTATTGTTAGACAGTTTTGCTAAATGAAGCCTAAAAAGTTTTATTTTGCTGTAGTCGTCAATAGGGACTATGAGACAAAATGGCTGCCAACAAGGATAGGAGAGCCTTTTGTGTCCTTGATTTTCATGTGCTCCAGTCTGTCATTTTTGAACAATACTTGGTGAAGATCCACCAAGTGGGCCACAATTCGTAAGTGGTACTGGAATTTTAAGGAAAAAGTTTGTATCTGTAAGCAAAAATCATCTGACTAATATCTGGTATAGGCTGTATATACATCATCCATTCATAACAATGAAATTAATTGCCTAATATTCTATAGGTCCCCATTATGGGTACAGGTGCAGATGACTACAGGCTGTATAGATTAGATATGGGTACAAGTAGGGGCGTAGCTAAAGGCTCATGGGCCTGGGTGCCAAAGCTTATCTTGGGGCCCCCAACTTCTCTTAATCCCTTAACGCAGATGTTTAACCTGAAGCTCCTGGGTCCCAATGCAAAACCTGTAACAGGGCCGCCAACTATAACGCTTTATTCATAGTACTGGGCTCCCTATATAGCGACAAGAGGCCTTATGGGCCCGCTAAGGTTCCTGGGTCCGGGTGCAACTGCATCCCCTATAGTTACGCCAGTGGGTACAAGTGCAGATGTCTGCCTGCTGTATAGTTTAGGTATGGATACAGGTGCAGATGAGTACAGTCTGTAGGGTTTAGGTATCGGTACAGGTGACATGACTGCAAGCCGTATGGTTTAGTTATGGGTACAAGTGTAGATGACTGCAGGCTGTAGGGTTTAGGTATGGATACAGGTGCAGATGACAGCAGTCTGTATGGTTTAGGTATCAGTACAGGTGGCATGACTCCAAGCTGTATGGTTTAGGTATGTGCACAGATGCAGATGGCTGCAGTCTGTATGGTTTAGGTATCGGTACAGGTGACATGACTGCAGGCTGTATGGTTTAGTTATGGGTACAAGTGTAGATGACCGCAGGCTGTATGATTTAGGTATAGGTAAAGGTGAGATGACTGCAAGCTGTATGTTTTAGGTACAAGTACAGGTGCAAATGACTGCAGACTGCATGGTTTAGGTACTAGTACAAGTACAGATGACTGCAGGCTGTATGGTTTACGTATGGGCACAGGTGTAGATGACTGCAGTCTGTATGGTTTAGGTATGGGTACAGGTGATGATGACTGCAGGCTGTAATGTTTAGGTATGGGTACAGATGCAAATGACTGCAGGCTGTATGGTTTAGGTATGGGTACAGGTGCAAATGACTGTAGGCTGCAGGGTTTAGGTATGGGTGCCCCTTAGCTATAGGTAATTTTCCAAAAGTTAAACTTTTGCTGCTCCCACCCCCTAATCCTGTAATCCTGTTCTAATCAACAACAAAAACGGGCTTTGCAAAACTTCAGCTCAATTGGACAACTGCTAGGCGACCCTTAAATGTCTTGAAGTTGGAACAGCATATGCACATTACGCAATGATTAATTCCGGTTAAAAGCAGTATACTCTTCCCTAGCTCAACCATTTTCTTTTATTTCTCAGAGAAATATTTGTGGAACATCCAGGTAACCCACACAATTGTCTAAAAACATGTTTAAAACAAAAAAAATAGAATATAAACAGTGGCTTCAATAATGAATTATTTTTCTTTTTTGGCAAAGACTAATACCTGTGCTTATCTGGCATAGATATTTAATGGTAAAGATGTGACAGCACGACTCCCTCACCAATCCTGAAAATGGTGGTCACATGTTTAAAACTCACTTAGGCTGCTTTTACATGTGTCCTCGGGAGTTTCGTTTTCCTGCTCCGTTCATCGAGCAGGAAAGGGAAATCCCCTGGCCAAATGGGTCTGTCTTATGACAGAACCAAACAGCACTAAACGTACCCCATTGACTTTAATGGGGTCTGTTTGATTTCCACTCAGCTGCCCAGTATTTTACTGGAATAAAGAGCGCTGCATACTATGCTATTTCTTCCAGGTATTTCATGCTATACCTGTGACGGAACCTCTAAACTGAGTTTCTAGTGCAGATGTGAACCCAGCCTAACTGGGTCAGAGCAGGAGGTGCTGAGCAGACTGATATATAGTGTAATGGGAAAAAAAACAGTATAACTTGTGCTTTATTCATTTACATCTCTGCACATTCTGAGCTCAACAGTCCAATGGCCGGTCCTATCAGTAATTAACAGCTATCTGTGAGTGACTGTACATTAGGGGGGGGAAGGGTGCAAGGAATCGATGTCCAAATTTCTTTGACAGAAACCCCTAAAAAGTTGCCAACATTTCTTTCAGAGCACCAGGTGCCATGCATCACACCAGGTGGATGGCAAAAGCCATTTACTCCCTAAAGAGTTTCATTTTCAGGGATCCATTTTCTGTAAGTGAATCTGAGATAGATGCCATTAAAAGTATTTGATTATTCATAATTAATATTCATGTCAAAGTTTGATTTAATGCTCCTAAAGCTACATTGGCCCCCAACCAAGATTTACAGTTGTTTAAAACCTTAATTAATTATGAAAAAAATTGATGGAGACATTTTAAAGGTAGCATTGTCTAAACTTACACAATTCTAATCGCCAAAGGCAAAAAATACCCATGGGTAATATCACCTAAAATGCAATCTAAATACTTTATTATTCAAAAAGACAACATTGAATAATATTTTTTAAAAAGGCGCAAATAGCGGTAGCAAATGAGATGTGATTAGTAGTCATCAGTCAGTATCATGTGTGTAATTGTGTATATACACACAAAAACATAGGCCTGGTTGGCCAATTTCCAAAAGCCTATGTGGCGATTAGTAAATCAGCACCCCAAAAACTCTATTAAAACCTAATCTATAGCCACCCGACATGTGGGCCACAAGGCTCTATCCTAGGCCCAGTTTTGTTCAGCATTTTTAAAAATGATAAAAGAGGGAATTGATGGGAAACTGATCAAATTTGCTGATGGCACAAAGGTAGGAGGGATAGCTAACACAAGGGAAGAGAGGGAAAGTATTCAAAAAGACCTAAAACAGCTTTAACAGTGGGCAACGACTAAAAGAATGGTATTTAACAAGGAGAAATGCAAAGTCCTACATCTGGGCAAGAAAAATGAAAAAAGCAGATACAGAATGGGAGGAATTGGGCTAAGCAGCACATGTGAAAAAGACTTGGGTATACTAATAGATCATAGACTGAACATGAGTCAACAATGTGATGCAGCAGCCAAAAAGGCAAACACAATTCTGGGATGTATTAAGAGAAGCATAGAGTCTAGATCACGTGAGGTAATTATCCCCCCTCTACTCTTCCTTAGTCAGACCTCATGTTGATTGGTGTGTCCAGTTTTGGGCACCCCACTTTAAAAAAGACATGGACAAACTGGAGCAAGTTCAGAGAAGAGTTACCAAGATTCTGAGTGGTCTGCAAATCATGTCCTACGAGGAACGGTTAAAGGATCTGAGAATGTTTAGCTTGCAAAGAAAAAGGCTGAGAGGAGACTTAATAGCGGTCTACAAATATCTGAAGGGCTGTCACATTACAGAGGGATCAGCCTTATTCTCATTTGCACAAGGAAAGACTAGAAGCAATGTAATGAAACTGAAAGGGAGGAGACACAAATTAGATATTAGAAAAAACTTTCTGACAGTGAGGGTAGTCAATGAGTGGAACAGGTTACCACGGGAGTTGGCGAGTTCTCCTTCAATGGAAGTGTTCAAACAAAGGCTGGACGAATATCTGTCTGGGATGATTTAGTGAATCCTGCAATAAGCATGGCCTTGGATCAGATGACCCTGGAGGTCCCTTCCCAACTCTACCATTCTATGATTCTATGTTTCGCCTTGCGGCATCCTCAGGGGAAACAACAACCAGGAATATTATTCGATGCTCTTTTTTTTCTGAATAATATTTAGATTATATTTTAGGGGATATTACCTAAATGGGTATTTTTTTGCCCTTGGCATTTAGAATTGTGTTTGTATGACTCAGAGTATTCCTAGGGCAATTTTTATCATATATCATTGTCTAAACTTATAAATCATTCATGGTATTTGAGCCCAGAGATAGTTGCTTTCACTTTTTTTAATCAAACTTGAGACAAAGAAATCAAAATAAACATGGCTGCAAAACTATTGTCTTTTGAGCAAAACAATGATGATGAGCTAAGCAAGCTCATTGAGCTTAAAGGGGTTGTCCCGCGAAAGCAAGTGGGGTTATGCACTTCTGTATGGCCAAATTAATGCACTTTGTAATATACATCTTGCATTAAATATTGACCATACAGAAGTTATACACTTACCCCCTTCGATGCTGGCGTCCCCGTCTTCATGGCGACGATGAAGCCTCTTCTCTGGTCGCACGAACAGTCGCGCTTGCGCACTGAAGTATTCCTCTTCTGTCCGCCTCCGGGCTCATGAGCTGCGTCCTGGCTCCTCCCTCTTCTCCGAATCATCGTAGCTCCGCCTCCGTCACGTGGTGCCGATCAGCCAATGAGGTGGCTGTAATCGGCAGTGGAACGCAAGACTGGAGAAGAACATCCACAGTGCACCATGGGAGAAGACCCGCGGTGCACCATGGGAGAAAACCGCGGTGCACCATGGGAAAGGACCGGCGGCCATCTTGAAAGAAGAATTTTTATAAGTTCACGAAACGAGCTAATGGTGAGTAGAAACGCTCTTTAAAAATGAATTCTATGGGTAGTGTAGTATGTTTGCTTTAGAAGGGGGACTGAAAAGAGAAAAAATTTACATTTCTGCCGCGGGACAACCCCTTTAAGGGCTCATTGACACAGGTGTTTATTCACACGTTTATTTGCTCGTAAAAAAGATTGCACTGCGTACATTAAAAAAACGCATGACCACGTCCATTGCCACCAATATGTTCTATCTTTTGTATGTGTGAATTTTATGTGCATGTAAAATTCGCACATGTGACTGCTGTCATTGAAAAGCATTGGTTCTATATAGATGCGGACCGCAAACGCAAGTAACATACGAACATAAAAATGCCCATGTGACTGAGCCCCAAGGAAGAAAACGTACAAGAAGATAGGAAAACCTAAAAACCTCTACCACAAACTTGATTCTGGTGACTCAATCCAAAAATTTACCAACCAATTCGACCCACCTACCTATTTCATTGTTGAGAAAATTTAGACATAAAAACTGTTCTGATGTTACTACTTGCTATATTTGTAATACTTAAGTTCAATATTTTAAATTCAATATGGTTGAATTATAATAAATAATCGATTCGTATTTTTCTTCTTTCCCACCCTTCCTCTATCTCACTCCTTCCTTTCACCTACATGGTTGAACAGAATCAATTCTCGAAAAAGCCAAATATCTTCCGATCTGTGTGTTTGAAAATTGAAGTCAGGAGCCTTCTCTATAAAACTTAAAAATTAACACATTCCTAGGATAAACTGTTCAAATTTTATATTGGAAACTCCCTGATTTTCTTAGAAAAATAGAGGGTTTTTAATACTTTAGGGCTGATAAGGCAGGTCTTAACATCGCGAGAGCCCGGCCTGTATTGCCTGTGCCTATAATCGCTGTATAGGCGATAAGGCATGGGAGAGCAGTAGCTCTGCCATGCCTTATCACAGCGATCATAGGCATACTGCTGCAAGTCCCTCAGAGGGACTCAAATAGTGTAAAAAAAGAAAAGAAAAATGTAAAAAAAAGAAAAATGTAAATAAAAATGTAAAAAAAACCCTTTTTTTATGCTTTTTCTAATATTAGCATAAAAAAAGGGGAAAAAAATGAAAACCCCACATATTTGCTATTGACGCGTCCGTAACGACGTGTACAAAAAGTTGAACACACTTTTTATTTTGTACGACAAGAAGCGTTAAAAAAAACAACTAAAAAACAGAGGCAAAATGCTAATTTTTAGCATTTTGCCTCCCAAAAAGTGCAATAAAAGTGATCAAAAAAGCCGTACATTCACCAAAATGGTACTAATAAAAACTACAGCTCGTCTCGCAAAAAATAAGCCCTCATAGAGCTCCGTACATAGAAAAAAAAAAAGTTACAGGACTTTGAATGCAGCTATAGCGAAAAAAAAAAGATTTCCAAAAAAAAGGGGGTTTTATTGCAAAAAAGTGTAAAAACCTAAAAAAATATAACAATTTTGGTATCGTTGTAACCGTACTGACCCGCAGAAAAAATTTTGTGTGTCATTTATGCTGCATGATTAACGCTGTAAAAAAAAGAAAAATAAATCTATGGCAGAATTGATGCGGTTTATCTCCATGTTATCAAAAAAAAAATTAAAAAATTTTACGATATTGTCTACGTACCCAAAAGTGGCACCGATAAAAACTACAGCTCGCCACGCAAAAAACAAGCCCTTATACGGCCGCGTCCACAGAAAAATAAAAAAGTTATGGCTTTTGAAAAATGGAGATGGAAAAATACGAAAAAATCGCTTGGTCCTCAACGCCAAAATAGGCCATGTCATTAAGGGGTTAAAGACCCCGGTGTTTTTTTGTCCAAAAGGACCAGAGACTTTTTAGGGATTCTACCCATGGGGTGGTTTTCTGGACATAATTATTTTTCTTCAGCTACCAAAATTATTTTGCTGTGTTTTTTTCTGTGACATATAGGGCTATTCTTTTTCACTGAATTTTTTTTTTTGTTTTATTAGGGGTAAAAATCTAAAAGAAAATATCTTTTTTTATTTACAGTTATTTACTTTAGTGTAAATATATTTATTAAAAAAATAATGTAAAGAAATGGGTTCTTCATTTTGTTTTGGATGTTTTAATATATAATTTGTATAGTCCTGGATTACAGGCTGCATATGGTGATGGCAGTGGGTCATTTTCTTTTTTATGTATATATTTTTATTTTATTCTGAAATTTTTGTAACTATTTTTCTTTGCCATCTATGTCGCCCATGACATCATATAACACCTTTGGGGGACATTCACATTGTCTTTTTTTGTCTTTAATTTCCCACTTTTCTACTGTAACTGGAACATCCATAGGAACCCTAGTTACAGGGGAAAACATCCCCATAGTAGTCACTGGCAGAGCTATTCTGGGTCTGCAAAAACACTGCAGCTCTGTCTTGGCGGGGGGCAGCCAGTGGTCACGTGATCATTAAGCACTATGTGTCCTGCAAGAGAAAAGGCAAAAGTTGTTAAAAAACGCTTCTATCTTCCCCTCCGAGTCTGCTGTGACTAACACGGCAGACACAGGAACTTTAATCCGGTGCTGTATTTTTACTATTGTCTGGGATTAAAGCCCAGGACCAAGTGCTGTAAATTTATGGTGCTTGATCCTTTTTTTTAAAGGGACGTTTATTTAGCCAAAATAGGTGCTTGATCCTTAATGGGTTAAACTTTACACTATATAAATATTTCATCATAGTAATAAAATACAAAATGTCAATAATGAATTTCAATTCATTATAGATATGCAGAATTATATATAATGAAACTGCTAGTCCAGTACTGTGGTAAAATTCAGACATAATTGTAAATTACAATTAATGCTTCCATCTGCTAGTGGCTGGATTCAGGGGTAACACTCTCATCCAGACCGATCATATGGCAAAAGCACAAACTTGCGATTTTTGTGCGATGCGATTTTAACATTAGAAAGTCCCATTGAAAAAAAAGCAGCGATATTGCAACGTTTAAAAAAAGCTAGTGGGTAAAAGCCCTGAGGGTGATTTCACACAGGTGATAGTCAGTAAAAGAGCAGATTAGAAAAACAATCACTTCCTTCCCTATCTGCGATGTTTTCACTGATGCGAGAACACAAAATCGCAGCATGCTCTATCTTTCTGCGATATGTGATTTTTTAAATTTACCATGTTTCTTTATGGAGGCTTCTTTTTATCGCATTGCAACACAACAAATGCGCATTGCGATTTTAACATTAGAAAGTCCCATTGACTTTCGTGTTAAAAAAACAAGTGATTTTCTCACGCAATTCTAAAGCACACGGCAGCAATGCAATGGGAGATTATTCTAAAAAAAAGCAGCGCCGACCCTCAAAAATCGCAGGAATAAAGACGTGATTTTGCCGCGATTTTCTTGCGCAAAATCACAATCGACTGTGTGAAACTAGCCAAATAGTTAAGCAATAAGACAATTTGCATCAATCCAAAAAATAGCAATCACAGCGTCCAAATAACCTCACTGCGCATGTCAGACTGCGCTATTTGTGTCACTAAAGACAGAACAAGTAATAATGAGCAAAAAGTAATCAATAAAAGCATTCTAGTTAGCATTGTGGCATCTACATAAAGCGGCAGAGTTATACTGAGCCCATATATCATTAACTATACATCTAGCATAGTAGGCAAACTAAAATAAATCTACGGTGAACGACAAGCAATCTTCATCCGGTTTGGTAGAATAATTGCCGTGTAGTAACCTGCAATAACCAACACAATATACCCAAAGTGTAGACCGTGTTACATTATACTGCATGTTAACCCTGTCACGGCTCAGATATAGCGATGCATAACGAACACAATGAGAGATGTATATATTATCCTGCTGTATACAGTGCTTGACGCATATCACCAATATAGAAGTTGCTGAATTGAAAAATGTATTCCTTTTCATGCCTGGATGGGTCTGTATTGACAAGACTCAGCACAATCTAATCAGTTAATTTGAAATAAAAAAAGAGAATACATAAATCAGAAAACTAAACCTCTATCCCATGGTTGGATTCAATAAATACACCTACTAAATATGGAAGATGACATAAAAAAGGGAAATCAAGGATCATAAATTTTAACTCTTTGTGCACTTAGAAGAATTGATGCTGTTTTGAAGGTAAAGCATGGTCACACCAAATATTGATTTGATTTAGATTTCTCTTTTGTTCAGTCGCTTTACATGTTGTTAATAGACAAAAATAAACTAACACTTGTATTTTTGAAAGCACTGTACTGTATTGTTACTACTGATAATGTGGGTCTTGGTATAGTGGATTTTGTTCAGTAATAATGTGGAGGTAATAAGAATTAGTAATAATATTTACACCATTTATATACAGTATGCAATATTATTGGGGAGAGGGGGTGGATCTGGGATGACATATGCCTAAAAGTTTTGCACAGTATTGCAGATTCTATGGACATGTAAAAAAAGCAGTAAACCTATCAGCCACAAAGCTGAAGTCAGTAATGGCTTTCTAAACAAT
Organism: Eleutherodactylus coqui; assembly: GCF_035609145.1. Lineage (NCBI taxonomy): Eukaryota > Metazoa > Chordata > Amphibia > Anura > Eleutherodactylidae > Eleutherodactylus > Eleutherodactylus coqui. The sequence continues at coordinate 304,886,121 of NC_089837.1, forward strand.
ATCTCATTTGTTAAACGTTGTAAGGTTGAGTGAGGCGATGAAGGACTTTGCTATCACCTGTCCTTAATAACCAAAACAAGGATTTAGAATAGACTATAGAGGGTACACTTCTACCAACTAAAGATACTAATTAGCCTACACAGGATGTGGCCACATTTTCCACTGCAAAAAATCTGCTTGTTCTACATTTACAGTGGATTTTGGTCCATTATGCAGGTCAAATTATGCTGCTGTTAGGTTGTGCTGCTTGTTCTATGAGGTTCCAGGATGTGGGGATAATTGAGCTGGTCGGGTGTGGAGTTTCTTCAGCCAGCCAATCCCCTTTGGTCTGCTGGCCATAAATACTAGCTCTCTGGCTAGAGGGTACTAGTCATTTTACTCATTCTGTCTTTTCCCACTCAGAGCTCAGTTTTATGCATGGTTAGTCTGAAGTGTTTTTTCTCACCTTCCCTGAGGATGGTCTGGACAACTGTAGTGTTCATATTCATCTTATACAGACCCCCTCTTCCCTTCTCTTTGACAGGTGCGGCCTCCAGACATCTGATATCTTGTGTGTGTTTAGGTAGGTGATACCTGACATGGTTCCCTTTATGTCAGTTTGGTGTCTGACTCTTTCCCCTTGGTGTGTGGAAACTAGGACTAGCTATTGTTTGATATCAGTATCGATGAGAGTTCTGAATGGCTTTCCCAACACCCTGGCGCTTTGCTTTCATGCATGATGTGTGATGTGTGGTGTGTGTCTGTGCAGGTGGTCGGACATGTATGTAAAGAGTATTGTGTTCTGTTGTTCTGTTAGGTCTGTGCAAGAGGCCAGACATGTGGTATGAACAGTCCTGTTCTGTGTTGCATGCAATCCCTGGTGTGTTTGTATGAACTGTAGCCTGTCCTGTTTTGGATCATTTACCATCTTTGGGCTAGTTAGGTCCTTAGGTTTCAGTGTCGGGCCGTCCCTATCAGGGCAATCACCCCGCTTGCAGGTAGGTTTCCTGGGGTTAGTTGACTTGTTAGAGTAGGTACTTGCGAGACAATGAGGACCCTTCAAGTGGGCTCACAGTTAAGTATCTTGGCCAAATTCTGATAATAATAGCTAATAACCTTTATTTATATAGCGCCAAACATATTCTGCAGCGCTTACAAAAACAGGGGGATACAGAAAGACAAAAGTACAAAAATACAAAACCCACAGTTACATAGTAATCAGTTGATGGAAACAGTAGGGGTGAGGGTCCTGCTCCAACGAGCTTACATACTACAAATAATGGGGGGATACAAAAGGTAAAGGGGCCGGAGATGTTCACGGTATGGCGGGTGGAGTGTGTGGGATGCTATACACATAAACAATGGTCAGACGTGTGGTGGCTGAATCGGTGTGACTACCGGAGGTGGCTGATGGCAGCTAGCAGGGGTTGCAGTCACTAGGACAGGGAACATGTTATCAGGGGGGTACAGAGGGGTTTGGTTTAGGGTATATGGTATGCCTCCCTGAAGAGATGAGTTTTTAGAGCATGCCTGAAGTTTTGTGAATCAGGGATTGCCCGGATAGTTTTGGGTAGTGCATTCCAGAGGACAGGTGCTGCTCTGGAGAAGTATTGGAGGCGGGAATTAGAGGTTCAAATTAATGTGGCGCTCAGTCTGATCTTGTTAACAGAGCGTAGGGCCCAAGCTGGGTGGTGGATTGAGATAAGGGAGGCAATGTAGGGTGGCACAATGCTATGGAGAGCTTTATGGATGAAGGTCATGAGTTTAAATTGAATTCTGTATTTGACAGGCAGCCAGTGCAGTGACTGGCACAGGGCGGAGGCATTCGAGTAGTGGCTGCACTGGAATATGAGCCTGGCTGCCGCATTCAGGATGGATTGGAGGGGGTAGAGTCTGGAGCAGGGGAGGCCAATTAGCAGCGAGTTGCAATAATCAAGGTTTAGAGTGATTGAGGGCAACAGTGAACATTTTTAGCTTGTCAATGGTGAAAAAAGAGTGAATTCTTGTGATGTTCTTGAGGTGCAGCTGACATGTTCAGGCCGCAGATTGGATGTGGGAGTAAAGGAGAGATCATAGTCTAATATGACCCCAAGGCAGCTGGCGTGCTGTCTGGGTGTTATGGTGGTGCCACACACTAATATGGAGATGTCAGGATGAGGTTGGTTAGTAGAGGGCGGAAACAGGAGAAAGTCAGTTTTTGAGAGGTTCAGCTTTAGGTAGAGAGAGGACATAGTGTTAGAGACAGCGGACAGACAGTTGGTGATGTTTTGGAGGAAAGGTGCAGAGATGTCACGGAAGGAGGTGTACAACTGGCTGTCGTCAGCGTAGAGGTGGTATTGGAGGTCACATCTCCTGATGGTTTGTCCAAAAGGGGCTGTGTAGATCGAGAAAAGGAGGGGGCCAAGGATGGAGCCCTGGGTGACCCCAACAGCAAAGGGAAGAGGAAGGGAGGTAGAGCCAGCAAAGGAGACACTGAATGAGCAGTCAGATAGGTAGGAGGAGAACCAGGAGAGAGCAGTGTCCTTTAGGCTACGGAGAGATCGGGGAGGCTCAATAGAGAGTACTCACCCCTCGATTTGGCTGTCAGGAGGTCGATTGACACCTTTGTAAGGGCGGTTTCTGTTGAGTGTTGGGGGTGAAAGCCAGACTGTAGGGGGCCGAGAAGAGAGTTTTCTGATAGGTGGCTTATAAGGCGGGAGTAAACCAGGCGTTCTATTAAGGGGAGGTTGGAGATGGGTCGGTAGTTGGCAGCATCAGTCGAGTCCAGAGTCGGTTTCTTTAGAAGTGGGAATATGATGGCATGTTTGCAAGAGGAGGGAAAAATGCCAGAGGTCAGAGAGAGGTTGAAAATAGTGGTGAGATGGGAGATAACCACTGGGGAGAGGTATGTGCGGTAGGTAGGAAGGTATGGGGAGATACTAGGAAGCTTAACAGAGAAAGAAAGGAGGTTATGGTCAGAGAGCGGGAGAGGGGAGTTAGAGAAGTAGGAAGCAGAGCAGAGATGGAGGAACACCAGATCCAGAGTATTGCCATCCCTATGAGGGCTCCCACTTGCGTTTTTTTAATGCGATTGTCAATGGGACTTTCTAATGTTAAAAACGCAATGCAACTTGCGTTTTTGGTGCGTTGTGTTGCGTTTTTAACATTCAAAAGTCCCAATGACAATCGCGTTAAAAAAAACGCAGCGTTAAAAAAATGCAAGTGTGTGAGAGCCCTGAGTGGGGGAAGCTGTGAGTTGAACTAATACCTTTTACATTCTATAGTTATTCCCTCTGGCTATGTCTGCAGGTATGCTGGTGAGTGTTTTGAGCATTTGTCAGTTATGATTTATGTTTGCCCGTGAGTCCAGTATGCAGTTCTTCCTTTTTGTGTTCCAGTGTACATTTGGGTACAGTCTTAAGTCTCCAGCTAGCACGTCCTGTCTGGACACGATACCACCTAGTGTCTGTGCTGAGGCATGGTGCACCCATTGGATGTAACAGCTGCAGGTTTTTTTTTGCAATGCATGGATGGAATTTAGAGAAATCTCATCCATCATGCACTACTGTAAATACTGTGAATTTCTCACATGCAATTCCATTGCATAAGATCCTCAGTGTTTACACCCACGTGGACCCTTAAGGATTATTGAAAAAAAATAGTGAAAATATTCCCCATGTAGATATACCATAATAGGTAGAAAATTTTGAGTGCATTCAGAATCTAACACCAATTGGAGCTACAGTAAAAAAATCACATAGGAAACCAAAATAAAAGTATAGGACTGAATTAAAAACAACCCCCCCCCCAAAAAAAAAACTTTAAACATTTGTATAAAGCCTCTGGCACACTAGCGTATTTAGGTCCATGTGCTGCCTGTTAATTCACGGATAGCACACAGACCCATTATAGCCTATAGCCTAATAGCACAATGCCATTTTTCTGTATGAAGAAACTCATGTCCTGTCCTATTCTTGTCTCTATTACAGCCGAGATGCATGTTAATGCTGGCCATCCTTGTATTGGAAAGCATACGGACACTTGTCTGTGAGGTGTCTGATGACAGTTGTGCCCAAGCCTCTCAAATGCAACTCACACACATGACAAATGTGCACCCCACCTAACTCTGTAATATGTATTCAGAGTTAAATAATCAACTAATTTATGATCTCTAACACTATAGTCCTATAATGGTCATAAAAGGTGAAAGTTTAACTAGGCATGAAAGGGGATTTATACCTTTGCTCACACAAATGTCATGGCTTCTCTTTATAACAATGCCAAAATGTATTCATGATTCATTTTTCCAATGGATCCAAATGGCTACTGACTCCATTGACTTTGACAGGGGCTTCTAGGGTTCTGGAAGTTTTGGTGGCAGAGATAATACTGCAGACTGGGCTGTTCTTGCCATCAAAAATGCCTTAGCATGCCATCCTGACAGAACCCCATTGTGCAAGTGTAAAGAGAGTCTAAGAGAATTGAGTAATATAACGTGTTTACCTAATATAGGTCTTTATTGAGAGTATATACATTTTACAACATTTTTCATTATTTTTCCTTTATCCTATTCTATATAATACTGTATAATGGAAGTCTGTTAATATGCTTTTTCAAAATAGAAAAAAAAATGATTTAACATTGACAAAGGTGCTTGCATTACTGCATATTGCCTTAGGGAGAAAAATATTAGAAGTCTTCTATAAACTTACAAAGTACTGTATAAAGTTCATGCTGTGCCATCTGCTCAAGAGGACTTCTTGCAAAGTTTGCAGAACATCTCCATCATTCACGCTCACACAGGGGACTGTCATATCATTAAGCATTTGGTGTCAGCAATTCAGGTGTTACAGTTTTTTTCTGATCTTTTCCAGGCTACTTATCCATGAAGGGTAGGTGCAGGGAAAACAGGAAAAATCTGAAAACATATTGTCAATGTAGTGAGTGAATTATAATAGGAGGCCAGCAGAGCTTAACTGGTATTACTGCAGCCCTGAAAAGTTGAACTCATAATAAACTTCTTAAAGGACATCACTCAAAAAAATAGAGAATTAATTGCCAATTGCCAGTTCATTATTATTACTTTAAATACATATCCAACTTGCTCCTTGGGATGAATTTATGGAGGGATAAATATAAGAACAGCATTTTAGTAGCTGTAGGCATTTAATTTTGGCTAATTCATATGAGCAAATCAAGTGTGTAGCTGGTAAAATGTCTTCCATAGCATATAAAGCCATTTTCTGCAATTCATATTTATGAAAATTTAAGAAAACATTTTAACAGAACATCTCCAAGTCTAGAGATTTTAAAACTAAAAGAATAAGTGCCTGAATATAAACATTTAGTTTTCAATGAGACTCAATCTGTTCCGACAGAAACTTTACTCAGTAATTCCAACTTGTGCTTCTACCAACTAGATCACATAAATGCTAATGCACTATAAGTCTAGAAAAAGTTGCCTTTATTTCTTTCATGTGAATGAATGTGCTATTGATGTTTTTCCACTAGAAAACATAGCTGAGTACCCCAATACACTTAGTAGATGCTCTGTGATGTTTGTTCTGGCTTGTTTGAATAACAAGATTACATGCTGCAAAGCATAGACTTAAATGGGTTGTCCCATGTTTAACTACCACATTTCTCTGTCAGATCTTGCAAAATAATTTGAACTTAATGCAAGTAATTTCTAAAAAATGCTCTTGAGTCTAGATATCGCTGGTGTATACTGACCACCGTGTGGTAATGTTTTGATTTCTTCTTAGAACTTCAACCTAATGAGTTGAACACTGATGAGAAGAAACCACTTCTAGTGCATTGACTCTTACTGGCCTATACAATACTGGGAATCAATCTGCTGCCGGTATACTGGACGATCCAGGTGATGGAACTAAGATACTTAGCATATATCACCACCAGCACTGGACACTCTAGATGAATGTTCTGAGATGGAATCAAAAGATCAGCCTGGAGCTCATACCAGGTATGTAACAGCAATATCTAGACACAAGAGCATTTATTAATGATTCCAAATTCTATGTTGTGTGAGCTAATAAAAAATGCAGTATTTAATAAGAGCAACCCATTTACATTTTTAATCTGAAAAAACAGGGTCTTAACCTACCCTCAACTACTTAAAGGAAACCTGTCACATCCCCACACTTTGTAAACTAAGTTTGGGTGCTGTTAGGGAATGTGACAACAATTCGGGTGATGTATTTTTTATATTCCCCTGCTCCCGCAATCCAGTGGTGTCCTCCTCTGAGGTTGGCACGAAAATCTGATGCCCTATCATGTTCCCTAACAGCACCATAACTTTCTTTATGGTGCTGTGGGGGCATGACAGGTTCCCTTTAAATGGTGCAGTCAATGCTGTACTCCAGAGCCTAAGAGGAAGCAATGTGGCCACAGGTTCCCAATGTTGGAGCCTTGTATATATTTGGCCAGAATGCTCAGAACATTGTCTGTTTTGGCAGTGGCCCAGTTTGGTATTGCAAAAAGGTGGTAATGGGAGAGATGTCAAATACTGAATCAGGCCACGAATGGATGTCATTCTCCACTTTCTGTCTATGCACAGCATTTTCTCATCAACTGATTGCTGGGGGCCCTAAACAGCAGACCACTGCCAATTTGCTATCGATGACCTATCATGAGGATAAGGCATCAGTAATTTGCACAAGGAAAACCCTTTTAAATTCTCCTTGCTGAAATGCCAAAATAAAAATAAGAGAAATCCCTAATTTGTTCCCTTTAGTGATGTGCTAGCTATTTTTATGCTATTTTACAGAAGTAACTGATGCTCGATGATAGCTAATAGCAATCACTACATACTGTACAGTTTCCATTTATCTTTTCAACCAACCTTTCCACTAACAACGAATGGTATACAAATCTGCAATGTTATACAAAGTTGTGTTCCTTCTTGCTCCTAAATTCACACTAAAATAGGAATCTTATGGAGAAAAATAGTTTAGGTTCTAGGACTTTCTCTTTAACTCAGCTTTATTTTTGATCTATTCAAAGCAATGATTATTAATGCCATTAGCATATATGAGTCATTGGCTCTTATGTTTACTAGTTTAATGGTTTTAATCAAATAAGGCTGGCGATATGGTAATATTTCTGGACTGTTCCACATAGAAATTGTACTAGAAGCTGATTTTCCTTTGTCATCTTTAAATTCATGGCTATAGAGGTGAAATCTAGTCCCACTACAGTGCGGCTTACTAATAAATCAAAAACTTGAAGTGAACTTTAGCAGGAGCCATAAACTCTCCATTTATCATTATTAAAGATACGTCAACAAATCTGAAATTGATTTATAGTTGGTAATTTAGATTATGAATTGGTTCAGATACAGAGAAAAAAATATTCATAGCACCATACACATCAAATAGTTTTCTAGTCATTAGGAATTAATGACTCAGAAAGCACTCTGGAAACAGATTATGTAGATTTGCTTGATTTGAGAGTAGTTTATATATCTCTCGATGTCTTTACATTTTCTCTCTGTAGCTATTGTTCCTACAATTGTGTATCTGGTGACCACTGAATGTTAGGTCAAGTCACTTTTGCTGTTTGAGTTATTACGAATTTACCCAAGGTAGTATTCATTCATAGTTTATGATGCCTGAACTAGAGATAGATGCTGCCCTCTCTAATCAATTGTTACTACAGTAAATGAATAGTCCTCTAACTAGATTCCTTTTATCTATTTTCGCTGTGGAGAAAATATATTTGTATTAATGTAGTTTGAGAAGTAGTGATGAGCAAATCTTTGAAAAAGTTTATCATATTCACCAAACTTTTCCCAAAAATTTGGTTTGGTCCAAATTAGTTCAAAACAAATCAGAAGTTCACTGAAACCCCTAAAGTTGGTGTATAACTCTGAGAGCATTAAACAGGGATTTTATGGCTCTTAGACAGTGTTATACTACAGTGTTCATGACTAGTATTGAGCAGTAGAACCATGTTTCAGGTAGAACTTAGCTAAAAACATTATCAATGTTCCTGCCAAACCAAACTTTTAGCAAAGCTTGACCAAAAACAGGGTTCCACTGGTTCAGTTCACTCAACACTAGTAAGGAGGAGGGTAGAACTAAGGATGCTAGTTCTAGTGATTTGTGGGGGTACCAATGGCACATCCAAACATTTATCACCCAAACATTTGATAAGAAAACCTTGTTACAAGGCTAAAACAGTTGAGAGTTTAAGAGGGTTCCAGCATTTACTAGAATTTTATAAAACCCCTTTGAAGCTGTCCTAGGTCTCTTTATAGCTACCACTGCTGACATAATGGTTATAAATCATTTCTAATGAACATAATTTGTTCTATAGGAAGCATCTTGCTGTCTGTGGGTAAAGCAGTGGGAAGCATAGTGTGATCACTGCTATATATTCTATGGATATTACTGAATATTGTGTGCTCATTACTCTTTAATATATTGTGGAATACAGTTCATTATAGTATACCGTATATACCGGCGTATAAGGCGACGGGGCATATAAGACGACCCCCCAACTTTCACCTTATACGCCGGGAATACAGCGGAGCAAAAAAAATCATTACTCACCTCCCCCGGCGTTCTGCGGCGCTGCTGCAGGATGTCGCTCCCTCCTGGTCCCCGGCAGAGCATTGCTTTCTGGACGCAGGGCTTGAAATCCCCGCCTCCAGAAAACACACGGGCCTTCAGCCAATCACAGCCATTCAATGATGTCATTGAATGGCTGTGATTGGCTGACGGCGTGTGTTAGCTAATCACAGTATTAGCTTTCTGGAGGCGGGGATTTCAAGCCCTGCGTCCAGAAAGCAATGCTCTGCCGGGGACCAGGCGGGAGCGACAGCCTGCAGCAGCGCCGCAGAACGCCGGGGGAGGTGAGTAATGATTTTTTTTTTGACACTTTCTTTTTTTTGTATTACCGGCGTATAAGATGACCCCCGACTTCAGAGCAGATTTTTCGGGGTTCAAAAGTCGTCTTATATGCCAGTATATACGGTACTTTAGCAGGCATTCCTCCATATGTAGAGTAGGTGGCAACACTTTCAAAGTACTTTGTGGTGACATCATACAGAATGTAGCCAACAAATACTACTTAACAAAATAAAGGGTTGTCTATAGGCTTAGACATGTAGGCTTTAGGCCTATTTACACAGAGCGATAATCGCTCAAAGATCGCTCAAACGACAGTTTAAGAGACAGCTTTAAGCGATCATTTTGGATAAACTATTAAGTAGCTACTCAGCTACTTAATAGCTTATTAGTGTGCAAATGAAGCCTTCACTGAATGCAGTTAATAGCCCGAGGGCTCTTATCTACTTTCAGTTCCTTTGTTCTCCGACAGGAAACAATGCTATCAGAACTTCTGATAAGGAGAACTCCTGATAAGGCTGAACAACGATTTTTAGGTTGGCCTGAATTTAACGATTAGCTAGCAGTGCACGAAAAGTGCATGATGGCCACTCATTTAGACACAATGATGATCGCTAAAATGATCGCTTTTTAGCAATTTTTGAGCGATTATCGCTCCATGTAAATAGGCCTTTACACCAGGCTAGAAATTATGTAATTGCAGTAATCAGGAATGGCTGCAATAGAATTTTAATGAACATAGGCAGAACCAAAAAAAAGAGTTGGTAAGTAATTTGTACCTAAATGCATTTCTTAAATAGTGACTATCACTCTAAAGTGCTTGTTACTAGGGGCTTCCCTTCCTTCTAATTTGCTGTCCACTGCACGTTATCTAGTGATACCCATTTCTGGAGTCTATGGAGAGCAGATGGGAGGGGTAGGAAAAGGGGAACAAAAACCAAGGCTCCAAGGCTCACACAGACACTGCCTGCAGCTAACAGCAAGTGATTGTTTATTGTGTTATTCTAACTGGAATCATATCTCTACTACAATATACTTCTCTAGTGTCCTTCATGATGATGTTATGTCTGTCTTTGCGTGTGTAACAGATTGTTATGGAGAAGAATCTAAAGTCCATGTGTAATGTATAGAACACAACATAACAGTTCCACTTCTCCCATCAGCTCAAACAAACAAGTCATGTAATGGCCAAAAATAGTTTTATTTCTCACATGCACACATGTAGGCTTATTCTGAAAATGTATGTGAAAAGTAATAAGTGAAAACTAAGCCTTAAAGGGTTTATCCAGGCAGGATTTTTTTTAAATTAGCGGAGAGTGGTGGCAAAATAGAAAAAATCCATACTTAACTGATTACTGACCTCTCCCATTCTATTGGTGTCTGGTCTGCCACTGCTCTCCAACTCCTGCTACAGTAAGCCAGTGTAAGGAGGTGGAGGAGCATGTCCACTTTTCACACACATGTGATGTAGTGGTTGTTGCCATTCTGGTTTCTTGCACTACTAAGCCCCGCCCCCTGCCAGGGATACATCTGGGGAGAGCTGAAAGGGTGTTCTGAGGACTGGGTTGAGGAGCCTCCACCACCTCAGTGATGCAGCAGTGATGTGCCTAGCAAGTCACCACTGTGAAGAACAGCCACCTGGTAGGAAAAACAGAAGGCTAAGCTCTGCCTCCTTCCTATCCCTAGGATAGTGGGGAGAAGATTCTAGACATGGTAGATGCTTTATAAAAGAAAAGGAAGCTGTGCCACAAGATACTATGATGCAGAAGCAAGGAGCTGCAGAAGAATGTTCTTAAAATGGTGCAGGCTCGTGTTACTTGGGGAGTTCATTGTGATTGTAAACATCATTATTCTAAAGCTCATAGTAAATACTAGTAATGAGTTCATATCAGTGCCACTGGGGCCGAGGACCCCTCAGCACTTGTGAAGAAACTGAGTCTACGTTACTTGCAGCGAACAAGGCAGGTCTGCGTAGCAGAAGCTGGGTAGACAAAAACTGAATTGGATGTTGGTATCAATTGTGAACATATGCTGTCCCCTGGTTGTGTCAGGTACAAAATCCCTGACCGGAGTGGAGGTTGTGGACCTAATGGGACTACCCAAAGATGTTACTGCTAGTGAGAATAGTTAGAGATGATTACATAGTTAGCCCAAAGTGAGATAACAGAAATCAAAAGTATTTAATATGATGATAGAATGTTATGCTTATCATAAAGTCAGATTGTAAGTAACATGATGTATTCTGCATTATATGTGACCAGTGGTAAAGTCACAGATAGCAATATACCAAACAAAACTTCCACACACAGCGAAGGAGTTCCGATGGTTGGTTCCAAAAGGTGTAGAAGGAGTTACTAAACCAAGGCTAGTTGTAAGGAGCATATGTTTTAGTGAAGATTTCCATGCAATTTGTTGTGCACTAAACTGCAGTTGGAGATGTGCAGTTAGGGATGTGCTATGCCACTGTATATTGTACATTTGTCGAGTGCTAGGATTGTGTAGTTACCATACTTCCAAACAATCTGATAGAAGGCCAGCATGGTGGCTTAGTGCTTAGCAATGTTGTCTTGCAGCACTGGGGTCCTAGGTTCAAATTTGACTAAGGACAACATCTGTATAGATTTTGTGTGTTCTCCCCGTGTTTGTGAGGGTTTCCTCTAAAAACATTCACACAGGTGAATATAGTTTGTGTGCCCCAGTGGGGACAGAACCCAATATGAAGTGATGTTACTTCCTGAGTAATATGATAATAAAGGCAATAATAAGATTTTTATAAAGAAGCTGGACATTGAATCCCAGCAGCTTCCAGTTCAAGTAAGCTATAGTAGAGCACCGCATGTGTATTGGGAAGGAAGATGAGAAAAAATTTTTGTAGATCAGGCATATATTGAGTAAGCTTACTAATATATGTGCCATGCTGTTGTAACTTTGAAGTACCTGAGAGGCATTACTGTATATTGGTCCATGTGCGGGAAATAATGTTTGGTTACTGTCACTTTAAGAAATGTGCCAATGCAGAGTATTATGATGTGTTAAAGTATACGAACCTTCCTATGGAGTGATGCACTGTAAAGAGTATTTATGGTTTGGTAAAGTTTATTTTTGCTGCAGTAAACATGCCTCTGCCTCCATCTGTTACCACTGCACTATGACATGTTTCATCCACCTGTTTCTTCAGCAATGACATAATTGACACCAAGAATATGTAACTGACAATCATCAGCTCACTTTAGCTGATTATTAGCTGCAGCAGTCACATCTCCCCTTGTCAATATCAGGAATCAAACCAGGGACCTCCTGCTCTCCAGCCAGTGTCTCTCACTACTGAGCCATCCAGTCTGTGGACACTACTCTTGCATTACTACCGGTATCAGCCTTGTTCCATTATCCCGGTTTCTTAGTTCCTGGTCCTGACCTGCCTCTGTCCCTGATTAGGCTCGTTATAAAAGCCTGACCCTGCCACTGAACCAGCACTTGATTAAACTGCTTCACAGCACTGTTTGATTAAGCTCCACGTTGCCTGCTCTTCGGCTATTTCTGCAAGACCTCTTGATACTGACTTCTGGCTTCCACTCTGACTACGCTACCAACCACATCCATTTGGACTGCAAACTAAGACCTCCCATTGCTGACTTCTGGCTTCCTCTCTGACTACTTTACCAAACTCATCAATTTGTACTGCAAACCAAGACCCCCCCATTGCTGACTTCTGGATCACTCTTGACTACTCCCTGGAGCTGCAGCCATTTATCCTGAGGCTCTATCCTCGTCCCCGAAACCACTTCAGTCAAGATATCATCGCTGCTACCATAGAAAATGGAGAGCAGTGGAGAACTGGTAGAATGGGAGTTGTGGGGATCAGGTAGGGTGAGTATGGCTTACTGCCACTATTCTCGGCTCAGTTAAAAAAATGTTCTTATCTTTATACCCACTTTAAAACAGTGTCTATTAGAGGTGAAGAAGTAACAGTTGTAATGGTTCCTGGTGCTATGGGGTCTGTAAGATATCTCTGAAGCATAAAAAGACACAAGTATTATGAATAACACTTGGTAGGTGAGAGGCAATGTTATAGATTTTGCATTGGGGCTCAGAAACTTCAAAAAGGCCTGTTCCTGAAAAGTACAGTAGTGTTTCTTGCTGAAATTTATAAAAACACTCTTTTAGCAAGTTGCTGAAAGTAGTAGCATGGACAATGTAACATTCACCCTCTACTGCATTAAAGGTCAGGCTCACAAGCATGTACTTTGATTGCGTGTTGTGTGCACAATTTTCACACACGCAACATTCAATGCCAATAGCCCATTGACTTCTATTTGGCCACTCAAACCTGTATGTTTTTCACAAGTGTATTGCAATTCTAATTCTATTTGTTCAGCCATGTCTGACTCTTGGATACTTTGTAGACCAGTCCTCTCCATGCTTCTCTATTTGTTATGCATGCTTTCAATTGCCTGATGTCCATTCCTGTGTACGTCTTGATGATGTCCAGCAAATACCACTGACCATTCCAAGTTGCATTTTTTTTTCCAGCGAATTCGCCCTTATTACATTTCCAAAGTAAATCGGTCTCATGTTCTTGCCTTCCAGGGACACCACTGGGTTGATATGGTCCACGACAGCTTTGTTGCAGACAACAAATGTGAGAGGAATAGGCATTGGAAAGCTGGCCATCATCACTTTAGCAGACTAGGGGATTCGTAGACGTTTTCTCCAACACCACAGCTCAAAAGGGTTAATTTTTCTTTTGTCTGCTATCCTTAATGTCCTCGTCTTCCTCATTGTTGGCCTCCTTTGGCTTTCTTGTTGTTAGTGATCATGATCTTCGTCTTTTTGATGTTCAGGTGAAGTCCCATCCTGTCACTTTTTTCTTTTAACTTCAAGATTAGCGTCTTCAGATGCTTTTCTATCTCTGCTACCAGGGTCGTATAGTCTGCGGATCTTAGTTTAGTGATGGCTCCTCCACCTTTTTTTAACCCAACACCCTGATTATTCAAGTCCAGCTGCCTTATGATCACTTCTGCATAGAGGGTGAAAAAAAAGGAGAGAGGATGCATTTTGTATCCCCGTACCTGGTTCTCACTGGGGCTTCTTGATTGCTGTAGAGGAACCTGATCAACATGATCAGGTGCACTAGTTATCCTACCTCCCTCAGCGCTTCCCAACACAGTGGAAAGCCATGGTGTAATTAAGGAAACACGTAAAGCTTCTTCTGATACTCTCTTGCCTTTTCCATGATCCATTTCAGGTTTGTGATATGGTCACGGGTCACTCTGCCCTTGTGGAATCTGGCTTGAATATCAGGAAGTTTCTGGTCAAGGATTTTGCCCAAGCGCTTCTGGATGATTTTCAGAAGCACCCTGCTGACGTAGGGAATCAGAGAGATTGTTCTATAGTTTCCACAGTCCTTAATATTACCATTCTTTGGCAGTGGGATGAAAACTGATCTTTTCCAATCCTTTGGCTATGTGTAGGTACTCCAGATTGTCCGGCATAGTGTTGCAAATGCTGCAGTTGGGAATGGTTTGAGCAACTCTGCAGATATTTGATCAATGCCAGATGCTTTGCTGTTTGGTATCTGTCTCATTGCCCACTCCACTTCACTTTCCAGTAGGTTTGGTTCCAGATGCTCTTGGTCCCCATGTTCCTCTGAGTGGTCACTGCTAGTGCCAGCATATAGTTCTTTTGTATATTTCTATCTCTTCTGGATGTCCTGCTGGTCACTGTTTTCATTCCTGTCATGGTCCTTGATAGTTGCTTGGTGAATGGAGAAAGGCTTCTTCACCTGTTTCACAGTGGCAAATAATTCCCTGGTGTGACCCTTCTTATAGGCTAATTCAAAACTCATGCATCAGGGGTTCAGGAAGTAATTTTTGTCTTTCCTGGCTTCTCTTTGGAATTTGTCAGAGTCGCCTCACCTCATCCAACCTTCCCTTAGCCTCAGCATCTCTCCTTTAATCAGCAATCTGGAGGGTTGTTGCAATTAGCCAGCATCCACTTCAAACTGGCTTCTTGTATGGCATGTATTCTTGAGTGATGTTTGCCTTTAACTCTACCAACAGTTCCTTTGGGTACCCACTTTCCTACCTGAGCAAGTCAAACCTGTTTCTGACCTCGACTGCATATTGTGCAGGGATGTTGCTGATATCAAATTTCTTCTGTATGGCAAGATGTTTGAGATTGCTTAGTCTGACTCTGACTTTGGCTATAAGGAATTGGTGACTTGACCCACAGTCTGCACTTGGTAGTGTTTTTGAAGGGAAAATCGAACCTTCGATATAGTCGAATTGGTTGCAATGCTGCCCAAATGTCCAGGTGTAGAGGCACCATTTCAGCTGGGTAAAGGTGTTGGTAATTCTAAACTTGTTCTCTTGGCAGAACAGCTCAAGGCAGTCCCCAACTCCATTCTTCTCCCCTAGGTCATGTTTGCGGACCAGTGCTGCATCCTCTCCTTCTCTGACTTTGGCATTGAAATCACCCATGATGTAGATAATGTCCTTTCTTGGGGTTCTGTCGAATGTCCTTAATGTCCTTCTCTGATGCATCTGCTATTGGTGCATAGACTTGGATGATGGTCATATTCAGAGGTTTTCCTCTGATGCAGATGGACATGACATTGATGTATTTGGGGGTCTCTAAGCACCTTGCAATTTTTGTTTCATTTACCACAATGTCAACCCCTTTTCTCCTTTCCATCTCGTTTCCCAAGTAATAAATGGTGTAGTCCCCAAATCTATTCCAATGCAGTTCACTGATGCCCATTAGATCCATACATGTTCTTTCCACTTCTCTTTTGATGATGTCCAGCTTTCCAATGCACATTCCTCTCACGATGTTTTTTCTTCCGTGTGTATTACTCATGTGAAAAAAAACGTGGCATGTCATATCTTGGCATGTATTACATGTGCATACATGCCATGACAGTGTACGGGGATTGGCATCATGCAGCAAGCACACATGTCATTGCATACTTGCTGCGTGCTCACATGCAAGAGATATGCAAGCGACCCGCAGATAAACATGATCATGTGAGCCCAGCCAAAGTCTAATATATTGTTACAAACACAAGTGTAAATTATTTATAAGTTTACCTTACAGGTCAGCACATGTAACAAGCCTTTTGTATACACACTATTAAATTAAAACCGATAGTACAGACTCCACACTGAGCAAAACAAAAGAGTATATGCTCAATGAACTATTTTTTATTTTTTTTAAACATAAGACACTGCATCTTTGAAAGGAATGGTCACATCAAACGAAAAGAATGAAAGCCGTTAAATTGTTCAGATCTGGTGAGATAAAAGTCATTTAAAACCTGATGTCTTTACAAAGATATATTCAAGAAACTAAATTCTGAACAAAACATACACAGGATCTTATGATGAGATCTGAAGTTATTACAAAACAAGGCAGAATGAAGGGTTTAGGGGCACATTGGCAAGTATTGGATGGTAGGAAGAAAAGGAAGAGAAGAAAAGAAAAGAAACATGGAAATGAAACCTGACATAATAAACCAAATGTAAGATGGAAGAACAAATATGTGTAAAAAGTACTCACTACCAAGAGTAGAAGAGGTCTATTGACAGGTGTAACTTGAAGCTCTTGAGCTCCAGTGCAAAAACTGTAAAAGGGCCTTCCACCTACCATGTGCCATTTACATTCTTAGTGCCTCAGACACCAGGACCTACGACTGCCTTTACACCCTCTATAGCTTTACTGCCTATAAATGGGGTTTCTATAAAGCATAAGTCTATAGAATGGATTTAGTTTTATTATGGATTTAGTGAGACACAGGAAGCAAAAATACCTTGTAGTATAGATCGACACATTCTGGATTTTCTATACATTATCTGCACAGACTGAGGCCTCGGTCAGACGGGCATTTTTTCGTGCGATTTGCGGATCGCATGACGGATGCGCATCTGCAAATCGTGTGACCGGGGCCGACGATTCGCCGAAAAATTTGTAGCTAGCAGCGTTTTCGGCGAAACGGGCCCGATCAAAGGAGCGCTGTCCGCTTTTCTCCCATTGAATTCAATGGAGCCGGCAATACAGCCGCCTCCATTGAAAGCAATGGGCTGCCAGCGAGCACTGGATGAATTTTCGGGAAGGGCTTAAAAATATAAGCCCTTCCCTGAAAATCATCCTAAAATGTGTAAAAATAAAAAAAAAAATGTATACCCACCTTTCCCCTGCAGCCGGAGCTCAGCCGCGCCCGGCCGGCAGTTCTCCTGCACTGCTTTATGTAGTATTCAGCAGGCGGGGATTTAAAATCCCCGCCTGCTGAATGGGCTGCCTCTGATTGGTCACAGCCCTCCCCAATCAGAGGCAGCTCTCACTCACCCATTCATGAATTCATGAGTGGGTGAGTGAGAGCTGCCTCTGATTGGTGAGGGCTGTGACCAATCAGAGGCAGCCCATTCAGCAGGCGGGGATTTTAAATCCCCGCCTGCTGAATACTACACAGAGCAGTTTAGGAGAACTGCCGGCCGGACGCGGCTAAACTCCGGCTGCAGTGAAAAGGTGAGTATACATTTTTTTTTTATTTTTACACATTTTAGGATGATTTTCAGGGAAGGGCTTATATTTTTAAGCCCTTCCCAAAAATTCATCCCACGCTCGCCGGCAGCCCATTGCTTTCAATGGAGCCGGCTGTATTATCGGCTCCATTGAATTCAATGGGCGACATCATTCTTCTCTGCCACAGCTGTTACAGCTGTGGCAGAGGAGAACGATCTTTAGTATATGTTATCAATGGGGTCGGCGCTGCTGCCGCCGGCCCCATTGAGCGCATATATAGAACACAGCGATGCGCAGAACGCACATGGGCGTGTTCTGTGAATCGTTGTGTCCTATAATTGATCGCACATCAGCATAAAAAGTGACCGATGTGACCGATCCCATTGGGATGCATTTGGTCTATAGATCTGCAGATTGCAAGCGCGTCTGCAGATCGGACCAAAAAACGGTTGTGTGATCGGGGCCTAAGGGTAGACACCCACTGGCGTTTTTTTCTCCACTGCGCTGCGAGACTAAAGTTAAAGTCTTGCATCGCAGTGCGAGAAAAAAGCCAGCATCACGTCGGGATATCGGCATGATGCCGGCATATCGCCAATCTCTTCTATGGGTCCAGCGGCAGCAGCGCTAGCCCCATTGAAAAGAGAAGCAGAATGTCGGGGACTTCTGACAAACTTTTTGCAGATTATCGGGGAAGGGCTTATATTTCAAGCCCTTCTCCGATAGTCATTCCGCGGGGCTTGCCAAAGCAGTGCTTTCAATGGGATCAGCAGCAGTGCCGATCCCATTGAAAGCAATGGGATAGAATGCCGTGGACTTCTGCCACAGCTGTGACAGCTGGGGCAGAAGTCCGTGGCATTCTCTTTATGTTTTCAATGGGGCTAGCACTGCTGCCTGTGTGAGGGAGGCCTAAACCACAATCTTTTATATTAGATGGATACAGAAAGAGATCTATATGCATTCATATAAAATTGGAGACATATAATGGGACAGAAAGATGCTATGTATCTCTATACACAGGGTCAAGATGTTAGGGTACTTTTACACTGAATGATTTATTTAGCTTCCTGCTGGATTGTAGG
This sequence comes from Eleutherodactylus coqui, assembly GCF_035609145.1. Classification (NCBI taxonomy): domain Eukaryota; kingdom Metazoa; phylum Chordata; class Amphibia; order Anura; family Eleutherodactylidae; genus Eleutherodactylus; species Eleutherodactylus coqui. Next base: position 304,904,548 of record NC_089837.1, read on the forward strand.
AATAATCATTCAGTGTAAATGTAGCCAGCGACTGTACAACTGATAATTCATTAATTGTTTAGTTTACACAGGTATAAAAATCAAGCGCTCAACATTAGAGATGAGCGAACGTACTCGTCCGAGCTTGATGCTCGGGCGAATATTAGCGTGTTCGGGATGCTCGTTACTCGTAACGAGTACCACGCGATGTTCCGGTTACTTTCAGTTTCCTCTCTGAGACGTTAGCGCGCTTTTCTGGCCAATTGAAAGACAGGGAAGGCATTACAACTTCCCCCTGTGATGTTCCAGCCCTATACCACCCCCCTGCTGTGAGTGGCTGGGGAGATCAGATGTCACCCGAGTATAAAAGTCGGCCCCTCCCGCGGCTCGCCTCAGATGCCTTGTGAGATAGCTGAGGGATAGTGCTGCTGGTGCCGGAGCTGCTGTAGGGAGAGCGTTAGGAGTTAGTGTAGGCTTCAAGAACCCCAACGGTCCTTCTTAGGGCCACATCTAACAGTGTGCAGTAGTGTGGAGGCTGCTGTTAGCAGTGTTGCACTTTTTTTTTTTTCCAAATCGGCCGTGCAGAGCATTGCGCCCTGCAGTAATACTACAGGGACAGAAGTGGTGGTTAGGCAGGGAGAGTGTTAGGAGTTAGTGTAGGCTTCAAGAACCCCAACGGTCCTTCTTAGGGCCACATCTAACAGTGTGCAGTAGTGTGGAGGCTGCAGTTAGCAGTGTTGCACTTTTTTTTTTTTTTCCAAATCGGCCGTGCAGAGCATTGCGCCCTGCAGTAATACTACAGGGACAGAATTGTGTAGGCAGGGCCAGAAGACATTTATTATTGATTAAATATACGCAGTGGGCCTTTCCTTTAAAAAAAAAGGAAAAAATTCTATTTGGCCTGCAGGCTTGCGCCAATTTATTTCCTGCCTGGGAAATCACCGCTCTGCTGTAGTTAATAACTCTGCAACACTGCAGTTCTGTGACACATTGCAGGGCCACAACACATTTATTATTGATTGAATATACGCAGTGGGCCTTTCCTTTAAAAAAAAAAGGGAAAAAATTCTATTTGGCCTGCCTCTGACAGTCCTCAGCGTTCTGGGTACGTGTGTGCTGGGTGGAGAACTTAAACAAAAATCATACGCAGCCAGCTAAGTTTAACAGCAGGCTTGCGCCAATTTATTTCCTGGCTGGGAAATCAAATCACTGGTAATACAGCATGCTGAGGGGTAGGGGTAGGCCTAGAGGACGTGGACGCGGCCGAGGACGCGGAGGGCCAAGTGAGGGTGTGGGCACAGGCCGAACACCTGATCCAGGTGTATCGCAGCCGACTGCTGCGCGATTAGGAGAGAGGCACATTTCTGGCGTCCCCGCATTCATCGCACAATTAATGGGTCCACGCGGGAGACCTTTATTAGAAAATGAGCAGTGTGAGCAGGTCCTGTCGTGGATGGCAGAAAGTGCTTCGAGCAACCTATCGTCCACCCACAGTTCTGCGCCGTCCACTGCTGCAAATCTGAATCCTCTGTTTGCTGCTCCTCCTTCCTCCCAGCCTCCTCACTCCACTACAATGACACATGCTCAGGAGCGGGCAGACTCCCAGGAACTGTTCTCGGGCCCCTGCTCAGATTGGGCAGCAGTGGTTCCTCTCCCACCAGAGGAGTTTATCGTGACTGATGCCCAACCATTGGAAAGTTCCCGGGGTCCGGGGGATGAGGCTGGGGACTTCCGGCAACTGTCTCAAGACCTTTCAGTGGGTGAGGAGGACGATGACGATGAGACACAGTTGTCTATCGGTGAGGTAGTAGTAAGGGCAGTAAGTCCGAGGGAGGAGCGCACAGAGGATTCTGAGGAAGAGCAGCAGGACGATGAGGTGACTGACCCCACCTGGTTTGCAACGCCTACTCAGGACAGGTCTTCAGAGGGGGAGGCAAGGGCAGCAGCAGGGCAGGTTGCAAGAGGCAGTGCGGTGGCCAGGGGTAGAGGCAGGGCCAGACCGAATAATCCACCAACTGTTTCCCAAAGCGCACCCTCGCGCCATGCCACCCTGCAGAGGCCAAGGTGCTCTAAGGTCTGGCAGTTTTTCACAGAGACGCCTGACGACCGACGAACAGTGGTGTGCAACCTTTGTCGTGCCAAGATCAGCCGGGGAGCCACCACCAACAGCCTCACCACCACCAGCATGCGCAGACATATGATGGCCAAGCACCCCACAAGGTGGGACGAAGGCCGTTCACCGCCTCCGGTTTGCAACGCTGCCTCTCCCCCTGTGCCCCAACCTGCCACTGAGATCCAACCCCCCTCTCAGGACACAGGCACTACCGTCTCCTGGCCTGCACCCACACCCTCACCTCCGCTGTCCTCGGCCCCATCCACCAATGTCTCTCAGCGCACAGTCCAGCCGTCGCTAGCGCAAGTGTTGGAGCGCAAGCGCAAGTACGCCGCCACGCACCCGCACGCTCAACCGTTAACCGTCCAGATAGCCAAATTTATCAGCCTTGAGATGCTGCCGTATAGGGTTGTGGAAACGGAGTCCTTCAAAAGTATGATGGCGGCGGCGGCCCCGCGCTACTCAGTTCCCAGTCGCCACTACTTTTCCCGATGTGCCGTCCCAGCCCTGCACGACCACGTCTCCCGCAACATTGTACGCGCCCTTACCAACGCGGTTACTGCCAAGGTCCACTTAACAACGGACACGAGGACAAGCACAGGCGGGCAGGGCCACTACATCTCCCTGACGGCACATTGGGTGAATTTAGTGGAGGCTGGGACAGAGTCAGAGCCTGGGACCGCTCACGTCCTACCCACCCCCAGAATTGCGGGCCCCAGCTCGGTGGTGGTATCTGCGGCGGTGTATGCTTCCTCCACTAAAGCACCCTCCTCCTCCTCCTCCTCCTCCAACGCAACCTCTGTCTCGCAATCAAGATGTGTCAGCAGCAGCACGTCGCCAGCAGTCGGTGTCGCGCGGCGTGGCAGCACAGCGGTGGGCAAGCGTCAGCAGGCCGTGCTGAAACTACTCAGCTTAGGAGAGAAGAGGCACACGGCCCACGAACTGCTGCAGGGTCTGACAGAGCAGACCGACCGCTGGCTTGCGCCGCTGAGCCTCCAACCGTGCATGGTCGTGTGTGACAACGGCCGTAACCTGGTGGCGGCTCTGCAGCTCGGCAGCCTCACGCATGTGCCATGCCTGGCCCACATCTTTAATTTGGTGGTTCAGCGCTTTCTGAAAAGCTACCCACGCTTGTCAGACCTGCTCGTAAAGGTGCGCCGCCTCTGCGCACATTTCCGCAAGTCCCACACGGACGCTGCCACCCTGCGGACCCTGCAACATCGGTTTAATCTGCCAGTGCACCGACTGCTGTGCGACGTGCCCACACGATGGAACTCTACGCTCCACATATTGGCCAGGCTCTATGAGCAGCGTAGAGCTATAGTGGAATACCAACTCCAACATGGGCGGCGCAGTGGGAGTCAGCCTCCTCAATTATTTTCAGAAGAGTGGGCCTGGTTGGCAGACATCTGCCAGGTCCTTGGAAACTTTGAGCAGTCTACCCAGGTGGTGAGCGGCCATGCTGCAATCATTAGCGTCACCATTCCTCTGCTATGCATCTTGAGAAGTTCCCTGCAAAGCATAAAGGCAGATGCTTTGCGCTCGGAAACGAAGGCGGGGGAAGACAGTATGTCGCTGGATAGTCAGAGTACCCTCCTGTCTATATCTCAGCGCGTTCAGGAGGAGGAGGAGGAGCATGAGGAGGATGAGGAGGAGGGGGAAGAGACAGCTTGGCCCACTGCTGACGGTACCCATGCTGCTTGCCTGTCATCCTTTCAGCGTGTATGACCTGAGGAGTAGGAGGAGGAGGATCCTGAAAGTGATCTTCCTAGTGAAGACAGCCATGTGTTGCGTACAGGTACCCTGGCACACATGGCTGACTTCATGTTAGGATGCCTTTCTCGTGACCCTCGCGTTACACGCATTCTGGCCACTACGGATTACTGGGTGTACACACTGCTCGACCCACGGTATAAGGAGAACCTTTCCACTCTCATTCCAGAAGGGGAAAGGGGTTCGAGAGTGTTGCTATACCACAGGACCCTGGCGGACAAGCTGATGGTAAAATTCCCATCCGACAGCGCTAGTGGCAGAACGCGCAGTTCCGAGGGCAAGGTAGCAGGGGAGGTGCGGAGATCGAGCAGCATGTACAGCACAGGCAGTGCAACAGTCTCTAAGGCCCTGGACAGCTTTATGGCTCCCTAGCAAGACTGTGTCACCACTCCCCAGTCAAGGCTGAGTCGGCGGGAGCACTGTAAAAGGATGGTGAGGGAGTACGTAGCCGATCGCACGACCGTCCTCCATGACGCCTCTGCCACCTACAACTACTGGGTGTCGAAGCTGGACACGTGGCCTGAACTCGCGCTGTATGCCCTGGAGGTGCTTGCTTGTCCTGCGGCTAGCGTCTTGTCAGAGAGGGTGTTTAGTGCGGCTGGGGGAATCGTCACAGATAAGCGTACCCGCCTGTCAACCGACAGTGCCGACAGGCTAACACTCATCAAGATGAACAAAGCCTGGATTTCCCCAGACTTCTCTTCTCAACCAGCGGACAGCAGCGATACCTAAGCAATACGTAGGCTGCACCCGCGGATGGAAGCATCGTTCTCTCTCACCATCCAAAACGGGGACATTTCTGCTTCATCAATCTGTGTATAATATTCCTCCTCCTCCTCCTGCTCCTCCTCCTGAAACCTCACGTAATCACGCAGAACGGGCAATTTTTCTTAGGGCCACAAGGCTCACTCATATAATTTTTCTAAACAATTTTTATACGTTTCAATGCTGTTAAAAGCGTTGAAACTTTAACTTGAACCAATTTTTCGTTCAACTGGGCTGCCTCCAGGCCTAGTTACCACTTAAGCCACATTAACCAAAGCGATTAATGGGTTTCACCTGCCATCTTGGTTGGGCATGGCCAATTTTTTCTGAGGTACATTACTACTGTTGGTACACCAATTTTTTTGGGCCCTCACCTACAGTGTAATCATAGTAATTTCTATGTTCTTCGCCTGCACTCATGGTACAGAAAGGTGTGTGGGGTTGGCCTACACTTTAGCTACATAAATGTAGCTGGGGCCTTGTCTATACTGCAGCTACTGAAATGTGAAAGAGACTGTTATCTCCCTAAACTGCTGCAATGGGAATGTTACTGGGGCCTGTCTTGAGTGCTACTATTACTGAAATGGAACTAAGACTGCGCTCCCCCTATACTGCTGCTAGTGATATGTTAGTGGGGCCTGTCCCTAATGCTACCGCTGAAATGTTAATAATTCTGGGCTCTGCCTATACCGCTGCTAATGGTATGTCACTGGGGTGTGGAAACAGAGGCTTCACAAAGACATGATGGTGGCGAGGCCATTTCCCACCAACGCTGTTACTGTTAAGGTGCATATAACCACGACACGTGTAGAGGACACATAGTGCCTCCAAAACATCCCCCTCCTCCTCCAACAATGAAAACATTCTTGGCAAATACCTTTGCATTGGTCCGTCTGGTGGCAGTCCAAGAATTTCACCTTTAATGACACAACAAGAGAGCACCACCACCATCCCCCCGCCACGGCCCACTTAATCCTGGCCACATTCCGAAAACCAACTACATAAAACCGCGCTACCAGGTCCGCAGTCACCACCACATTACCACCAACGAGGTTACTGTTAAGGTACATATTACCAGTCTGACTGGGGCATGCAGTGTGGGCCGAAGCCTACCTGCATTAAGCACGACATTACTACCTCAGCTGTGTTGGGCAATGCAATGGGATATTTTTATGTACCGCCGGTGGCTTCCTGGCACCCACCCATGCTGTGGGTCCACAGGAAGTTGTTACTACATCTGTCCACTTGTAAAGAACCCCAGTCTGACTGGGGCATGCAGTGTGGGCCGAAGCCCACCTGCATTAAGCACGACATTACTACCTCAGCTGTGTTGGGCAATGCAATGGGATATTTTTATGTACCGCCGGTGGCTTCCTGGCACCCACCCATGCTGTGGGTCCACAGGAAGTTGTTACTACATCTGTCCACTTGTAAAGAACCCCAGTCTGACTGGGGCATGCAGTGTGGGCCGAAGCCCACCTGTATTAAGCACGACATTACTACCTCAGCTGTGTTGGGCAATGCAATGGGATATTTTTATGTACCGCCGGTGGCTTCCTGGCACCCACCCATGCTGTGGGTCCACACGGAGTTGTAACTGCATGTGTCCACTTCTAAAGAACCCCAGTCTGACTGGGGCATGCAGTGTGGGCCGAAGCCCACCTGCATTTCATCTGACGTTAGCTCTGCTGTCCAGGGCACTGCAATGGGATACATTTATGTACAGCGGGTGGGTTCCAGGGAGCCACCCATGCTGTGGGTGCACACGGAATTCCCATTGCGGAGTTGTACCTGCCTGTGACTATTTATAAAAAAACGCGGTCTGACTGGGGCATGCAGACACCTTGACAGAATGAATAGTGTGTGGCACATAGGTTCCCCATTGCTATGCCCACGTGTGCAGCTCCAGATGGAGGTGGCATAGGATTGGATTTCTCATTGCTTTTGTACAGCATTGTGGACTATCGGCCCGCCCCTTTTATGGGGGGGTCGCTGCCTAGCCATGCCAACCCTCTGCAGTGTGTGCCTGCTTTTCCTGTGGCAGACGCACTTATAAATAGACATGAGGGTGGCGTGGCATGAGGGCAGCTGAAGGCTGGGCAGGGACAATTTGGTGTACGCTGTGGACACTGTCGTGCGGGGGGGGGGGGGGGTTGGGCAGCATGTAACCCAGGAGAAGTGGCAGCAGAGTGTCATGCAGGCAGTGATTGTGCTTTGTTGGAGGTAGTGTGGTGCTTAGCTAAGGTATGCATTGCTAATGAGGGCTTTTCAGAAGTAAAAGTTGTTGGGAGGGGGGGGGGTGGGCCCACTCTTGCCGCTATTGTGGCTTATTAGTGGGACCTGGGAACTTGAGATGCAGCCCAACATGTAGCCCCTCGCCTGCCCTATCCGTTGCTGTGTCGTTCCCATCACTTTCTTGAATTGCCCAGATTTTCACACATGAAAACCTTAACGAGCATCGGCGAAATACAAAAATGCTCGGGTCGCCCATTGACTTCAATGGGGTTCGTTACTCGAAACGAACCCTTGAGCATCGCGAAAATTTCGTCCCGAGTAACGAGCACCCGAGCATTTTGGTGCTCGCTCATCTCTACTCAACATGTGTCAACAGGCAGTTGTTCATCTGTGAATGACTGCCTGTTTACTGTGAATGGAGGCGGGTGGCTGAAGTGATCTCTAGCCTGCTCCGCCTCCATTCACTGAGTGATCCTTGATTCTATGTGAAAGCAAAGGAGCAATCAACAACAGCCATTCCACACAGAAGGACTCTTACTGAGAATGTCACCATGAAAGTCCTTTAGACTACCCATGGCTTTAACCCTTTTATGTCCCATTTACTTACTGAGCATGCGGGGATTGTATGGAGCAGGATTGGGAGCTGATTCTGCTCCATATTCAGCAGGTGCTGTCTGAATGCTGACCATGTCTGTTAACCCTTTAAATGCCCAGTATTCTGAGGTACTGAATGGTCCCCCAACAATGAGATTGCAAGGTGCAGTTTAGTTGCCATGATTGCCTGGGGCCTTTTAAAGGCCTCCAGGGCTGCCATAGCTGATTAGCTGTGACACGGCTTGATAGACTGTCAGAATGCAGTATAATGCAATACTATGGTATTGCATTGTACTCTATGCAGGATCAAATAGTCGCAAGTTCAAGTCCCCCATGGCGACTAAAAGAAAAAATGTAGAAATGAGTTCTAAATTTTTTATTTAATTATTAAAGAAGTAAAAGGTAGAACAAGTTAAAAACATTACTTTTTACCGTATATAATAAAAGAATGAAAAAAGCCCCGAAAGCATATTTGGTATTACTGCATCTATAAAAGTTGCTCTATCAATGTAATTGTTACGATCGTGTGGGCAAACTAAGCACGGGGCCCACACGATTCTGACCAAACAGAGGACTGGGTATGCACACGGGTTTCAAGCAACTGACCCTGTGCTACAAGGGGGATGACAGTGCCCTACCTAAGTGGGGAAATTGCCCGAATAAGGGCAGCCCAGCGGTCTTCGCATCTGGGCCCTAGCTGATCTTAGGAGCCACGCACCAGAACTGGACGCATTCACATGCCACATGACAGGGACAGGACAACGGGATACACAGAGCCAGAATACACAGCATACAAAATGCAACCACTAGTGACATATGATAAGCTGAATATAAATACCAGGTATTAGTTGACATTTTGTACAAAATGTGAAAGCTAGCAGGCCACTTCACGGCTCCTGGTTATACTGCTAGTCCCTACACTAACCAGGAGTCCAGCAGAACCGGACACAGTTCCCACAGAACGCTGCAACAGGACAGGACACAGATAGCAGGTCACACAGCAAGCTAACACAAAACTGACAGAATATAAACGAACAAACGGACATGTAACAGAACAGGGCACAAATCACACAGCAAACTTCAAAAGACAAGGATTCATGACTGCTCACCCTGAACACCAGACAGAGACTGACCAGGAGCTGGGTTTATATGTGAGTACAGACCCAGGGGATTGGCTAGAAGGAAGAACCACACCCAGCCAGCTCAATCATTAACCCTGAGAGTGCTGTGCTGCTGGAAGCACAGTAGTACAACTTGTCTAAGCAGCACGCGTAACAGTAATGTATAATTTATCTTGCACAATGAATGTCATCACAAAAAAATACACAACACCAGAAATGCTGTTTTTTGGTCAGCCCATCTCCAAGAAAAAATGTCATAAAAAGCGATTAAAAAGTTATATGCACTCCAAAATGATATCAATGTAAACTATAGGATGTCCAGCAAAAAATAGCGCTTCCACAAGCATATTGATGGAAAAATAAAAGTTATGGCTGTCAGAAGATGGCTGCTGAAAATAATTACATTTTTTTCCAAAGATATTTTATTCTTTATAAGTAGTGAAAAAAAACCCGAAATAAGTTTGGTAGCATCATAATTATACTGACCAATAAAATAAGACCATCCCAAAAATAACAGAATTGCATTTTTTTCCATTTCAATCCGCTTAGAAATGTTTAAAAGTTTTTCAGTGCATTATATGATTTATTAAATAATATCATTGAAAATACAACTCATCCTGCAAAACAACAAGTCCTCAACCAGCTATGTCGATGGATAAATACCAGACTTAAGATTTTTTTGAAAGCGGGGAGGAAAAACCATTAACCTTTTGCAATCCCATTTTGGATTCGTGATTTCCTAGGGGGCTTTCTCTTTCTGCCATTATACAATGGCGCCATCTACTGGCTAGAGCCAGTACTTCGGTATGTGACATGCTGGAGAGGCCCTTGACAACAGAGCAGATGGTAATCTACAGTAAGAATACCCTGCTGGACATCTTCTGACATCGGAGCTGTACAACCTTCAATCAAAATGTCTTTACACGTCAGACAGTGGATTGGAAAGGGTTAATCATTTAAATGCCCTGGATTTACTGAATGAATACCAGGCTAAATCTGAGTATACAACCAGCAAACTAAAATAATATGCTATTTATGACCCAAGCTATTTAATTGTTCAACTAGATTTTTGCAAATGTTTAACACTTTCCACAACTTCCATATAGAAGGTGGGCTGTCTACGTCGAAGAGCTGCTTTGTAGATTGATTTTTATTTATTTTTTTATCTAAAGTTGAAGGACAGTTTACTGATTTGGTTTTGGAACTCTTAACCTGCAAGAGTGTTATGATGGAGGTCTAACAAGGGTTAAACTCCCTGTTATGGGGGATGCAGTATAATGTCATTGTATTAATCTCTATCACATTAATAGTATGCATACATCAAATTAAACATGTTGTTGTTTAACTGTAAATCAAAAATAATACTGGATTTTTTTCCCTGTGATTATATCTCAGTGTATGAATTAATTCATGTTCCTTACAGTTACTAATTAGAATCTCCTGGGTTTAATAGAGATTGAGCTGTGGAGAGGCAGATTATCCATTATTATGTAAAGCAGAATAAAACGGTTACCATAGGCCTTTGCTGGACACTTCAAGTCAATACGTAATTACAATTAGTGTTCTCAATAGACTAAGTTTTATAAATATCCCTTGTGCTTTCAAAAAAAATAATTGTTGATCATCTTACCTACAGTAATAAGATTGTAATAGGTTATTGAGCAGTTTTATATTCAGCAATTATGAGTGCTGACCATAATTGTTTGTACAAATTGACTTTGGTTTTCAAGGTTTTATCCTCATCCTAACCCTAGTTTGCTATGAAGTTCAGAGAAAGTCCAAGTGCAGTATTTGGCCTCCAATAACTTGGAGCTCCTGACAGTCCAACAACTGTAAAAAGTAGACCAACATTACAAGCCGAATCTCAGATTTAACCAAAACAAAAGGAAAAAATAAGTTTCCTAAAATGTAACTTTTATTAATATTATTAAAATCAAGGCACTTAAAACACCATGATCAATATAATAGCTGGTATGTGAGGCAGAGGCGTAACTTGAAGCTTCCGGGCCCCAATGCAAAACCTGTAACAGGGCCCCCAACTATAATGCTTTATTCATAGTACTGGGCTCCCAATACGGAGAAGAGAGGCCCTATGGGCCCCCTAAGACTCCTGGGCACGGGTGCAACCACATCCCTTGCATCCTCTATAGTTGCGCCCCTGATGTGAGGCTACACGGCTGTGCAGCATCTCAAAATATGAACCAGCTGTTATGACAGTAAGAACTAAGATATGATGAATTAATATCTACACCTCATCCCATCAGATTTAGCTGTAGTGAAAAATCATGGAGATCAACATATAGTTGATTATATTTCTGTTGAGATAGCAAAAATATATTATGTGTCCAGAGCCTAAATACTCCACTTTCAGCTCTAGAAACAAAGGAAACAGAAAGGATCTTATTTCTCGAACTCAGATATTCTGAAAAAGACACGAGTATAAATAAGGACTCAACGCATTTCCGTGTTGATGTAGTGACACAGGAGTCGTTTAAATAACCGGTCACTAACTATATATGGTAAATAGAGATGAGCGAACGTACTCGTTTCGAGTACTTATGCACCCGAGTACCGCCATTTTCGAGTACTTCAGTACTCGGGTGAAAAGATTCGGGGGGCGCCGTGGCGGTACGGGGGGTAGCAGTGGGGAGTGAGGGGGAGAGGGAGAGAGAGAGGGCTCCCCCCTGTTCCCCGCTGCTACCCCCCGCACCGCCACGCCTCTCCCCGCCCCCCGGCGCCCCCCGAATCTTTTCACCCGAGTACTAAAGTACTCGAAAATGGCGGTACTCGGGTGCGTAAGTACTCGAAACGAGTATGTTCGCTCATCTCTAATGGTAAACAGTAAAAAAAAAAAAAAAAAATTTGCAGCTGATTTATTAACACTCAGTTCATCGTTGCTTGCCAGGAAGATCAGACCTTTTACTGGAAACCAAAAGCTAGATACGATCGTCAGACACCTTCTGGAGGCTCACATGGGGTCCACCTTGGACTTTACTGAAAGAGATAATGTCAGTGCATAAAAAGTGCTTGTATGGTGTCAGAAAAGAGTAATGATCTGTCAGCCCTCAATTAAGGTTATAGATTAAGGTTTAGTAGCCTTTATGCCTTGCAGTGTGAAGACACACCCCATCCACAGCTGTCCTGTCTGAAATAGGGAGTTAATTCACACGGTGAGATGATCAACATGGTCCTCTTGCTGTACCACCCCAAAATGATGGCCAACAGCAAAATTGAACCTATAGAAAAACAGCTACAAAAGACTTTCAACATTGTAACTAAGGCTAACTCCCTTTTATCATACGTCCCCAGTAGAGATGAGCGAATGTACTCGGTTCGGGTGATTTTGGACTTGAGCACTGCTTTTTCCTAGTAACTGACTACTCGGACAAAAAGATTCGGGGGGCGCCGGGGGTGAGCAGAGAGGAGTTGCAGAGGGGAGTGTGGGGGAGAGAGAGAGCTCCCCCTGTTCCCCACTGCTACCCCCCGCTCCACCACGCCGCCCCCCGGTGCCTCCCAAATGTTTTCGTCCGAGTAGTCAGTTACTGGGAAAAAGCGGTGCTCAAGTCGAAAAACACCCGAACCGAGTACGTTTACTCATCTCTAGTCCCCAGTGACAGACTAAAAGCATATAAGCGAGGTACTGGCTGAACTGAACATATCTTGTAACAGAGGTCATAGCTTCAAAATGAAAGAAAAAGAGCTACAGCAGAGATAGATGCCAAACAACTATGATGGTTTGCTGCTGGCTGCATGTGCAGCTAAACTAAGAGTGGCTAGCGTTTATGTACTCATAGCTCCACCCCCAACACTGGGGGGAGTGGCACTATCTACCAATGATCTCTGCTCTCCTGTAAGATAGGCAAAACTATTTCCTCCTGTCAGTCAAGAATGTGTGACATCCCAGTAGTGATATCAATGGGATCACATGTTTGATAGAAACACCCATCAGTGACATCATAAGTCATGTGACATGCCAGCATGTCACATGACTCCTAAGGATGATGTTACCTGAAGAAAGAAAAAATGTGTTAAAATAAACCTTAATCTATGAGCTTAATTGAGGGATAACAGATCATTACTCTTTTCTGACACTATACAAGCACTTTTTGTACATTGGTATTATATATTTAAGTAAATTCCATGGTGGACCCCATGTAAGCCTCCATGTGTCTGACTTTCATACTTACCTGTTGGTTTTCAGTACATGGGCTGATCCCCCTGTCAAGCAACACACAACAGACTGAACCCTAATAGATCAGCTGCGAATTGTTTTTTATTTATTCTTTACTGTTTACCGTATCTACTGGGTGACCGGTTACTTAAACGACTCCTGATGACGTGTCACTACGTCGACACAGAAACGCGTTGAGTCCTTATTTAAACTTTGAGAAAGTTTGAGAAAAAAAGATCCCTTCTGTTTCCTTTTTGTCTAGAGCTGAAAGTGGAGTATATTTTTGCTATCTGGACCGAAATATCAACTATATGTTGATCTCTGTGATTTTTCACTACAGTTTACTGTCATAACAGCTGGCTCATATTCTGAGACACTGCACGGTCGCGTAGCCTCACATTCCAGCTATTTATTGATTATCTTGTTTTGAGTGCCTTGATTTTAATAATATTAATAAAAATAACATTTTAGGATTTTTTTTTTCTTTCGTTTTGGTCCAACTCTGAGATTTTGTTTGATAATTGCTATTGGACCTTCAGTGATACATCGAACATTATAATCTGCAATCACTCAGTAGTTGACATGAAAATTTTTTTTTACTGTGCACTACACTTTGTTTTGCGTGTCTTCCTCACAGTCACCTTTTACCTATCATAGTCATATAGTTTCCTACTCATAAACACATCTGAAATACAGCACATAAATATGTATAATATGTCATCCTTAAATGGATATTCCAGTCCGACCAAGAGAAATTTCTCTATGAATGCCCTTACATACTGATCAATGGCGGTCGAACTCCCAAGGCCACACTGATCTCTAGAGCAAAGGGGCTGTGGTACTTGGAAAACCAAAAGGAATAATAAAGAATATACGTGCTTCATGTTTATAGGTGAAATACTGACATGAAGTCATTAAGTGTTTGCTATGAGCTGTAAAATTGTGATAATTACAATCACAATGAACTGCTCAAGTACCAGGAGCCTCAAAAAACTCAAAGACATGTCTAATTTTTTTCACAGACATTAGAAAAAAATTCCCTATTCTTACGGACCATCTAAGAATTTCTAGACAGTTTACAACCCTGGGATGCATGCGTTAACAGACAACTGGGAAATTGGGAATTTGCAAACTGATTGATTTGAAAGGTGTTGGTATGATGCTGCTAAAAATGTTAGTATATGCAAGGCTATCATTACAGGGGTGGGGGAAGGGATACACTAGGCAATTGCCCTGGTCTTCCAACCCCAGAAAAGCCCCCTCTTAGGCCTCTCTCACACAGATGTTTGCAGAAACTCAGCACTTTTCAATGCTGTGTTTACTGCAGTTTCAGCAGTGTCGCCATACATTTTTAACAAAGTTTTGGGTGCGTTTTCAGCACAGCTGAAAACACAGCCAAGGATGCTGAAAAAAAATCAATACTCACCTAGCTGGTGCTGTCTAGGTCCCTGGTGCTGCTCTCCGGAGCTCCCGGCATTTGTCATCACCGACAGATGATCTTTTGCTAGTGACAGGGTTTAAATTGAATGGCTGTGATTGGCGCATTGAGCGCTGACTCTGATTGGTGGAGCTGGTGCTCCTGAACCAATCAGAGCAATCTCTCGCTGGGAGGCGGGGATTTCAATCCCCGTCACTAGCAATAGATGCTTTGTCGGCTTGACAAGTGCCCAGCAGCCTTCCTGAAGCTACAGAGAACAGCGGCAAGGACCCCACCGGCACCAGCTAGGTGAGTATTCCTTTTCTTTTTTAGGTTCAGCATCTAGCGCTTGCATTTAGCGCTGCCGAAAATGTGGTATCAAGTTGTACCACATTTTCAGCAGTGCTGAAATCACTACCCATTCAATTCAATGGGCCACGCAGGGCTGAAAAAGGCCAAAGATAGAACATGCATTGTTGTCAAAGCGCCGCGTTTTGATGCTTGTGTGAACAGCTCCAATAAAATGAATCATAAAATTTTCCCCTATCTTCTGGACAGAAGATAACTTTAGATATTACTAGAACTCCTTTAGAAACTATATAAAGATGTGCATTATTTATGACTTGTGGCATAGTGTGCATTACTGTGTTTCCTCGAAAATAAGACACTGTCTTATATATTTTTTTGCCCCAAAAAGGGCACAGTGTCTTATTTTTCGGGACGGGGGGGCCCTTTTACTTACCTGGTCTGCGGAGTCCCGATGCCTCCCAATGGTGTCCGGCGTTGGCGCGGTGTCCTCCTCGTCTCACAGATGCCTTCTGCTTGTGATGGGGCTTTGAATACCCCGCCTCCAGCAAAGCGAGCGCTGTGATTGGCTCATCGAGTGCTGGCAGCCAATCACAGGCGGCGCTCGATGAGCCAATCACAGCCATTCAGTGATCTCATGATGTGAAGCCCATGATTTTCAATGGGTTCTTTTTAGCCCTGGCACAAAATTTTATGTTTTCCACACTGATGGAGAGTTAATGGTGAAAAATATTTCTAATTTGGATTTTGGATTATAAAGGAAGGTAATATAGATTTAGAAAAGGAATCCAGAAATAGGTCTAGAACTGAATTGAAGTCGCACCTTCGTATCTTACCAGTTTCTCTCAGAACACGAGATAAATCTTGCTTGTCACTTATGCAGGAAATATCCATTCACTAAAGTGAAAGAGGCATTATTGATCTCATACCAAGGATTATGAAATGACCCAAAGGATCTGAATATAAACCCTGCTGAGAAGATGCTACCAATTTACTGATTGCAATTAATACTCCTTGTTTTTTTGTTTCATCAGGATTTGAAGCAAGAAAAAGATGTGGAAATTTAGGATGAGCGCACTTAGGGTGCCTATCTTTTAAAAAATGCTTCTTGCCAGACCAAGCTGCGTTTAAATGGGCTTTTCAACCCCTTAACATTCAAGGAAGAAATATTAACCACTTAAGGACCAGGCTGTTTTGTACCTTAATAGAGATGAGCGAACGTACTCGTCCGAGCTTGATGCTCGGGCGAATATTAGAGTGTTCGGGATGCTCGTTACTCTTAACGAGTACCACGCGATGTTCGGGTTACTTTCAGTTTCCTCTCTGAGACGTTAGCGCGCTTTTCTGGCCAATTGAAAGACAGGGAAGGCATTACAACTTCCCCCTGTGACGTTCAAGCCCTATACCACCCCCCTGCTGTGAGTGGCTGGGGAGATCAGATGTCACCCGAGTATAAAAGTCGTCCCCTCCCGCGGCTCGCCTCAGATGCCTTGTGACTGAGTTAGCTGAGGGAAAGTGCTGCTGCTGGTGCTGCTGTAGGGAGAGTGTTAGGAGTGAGTGTAGGCTTCAAGAACCCCAAGGGTCCTTCTCAGGGCCACATCTATCCGTATGCAGTACTGTGGAGGGTGCTGTTAGCAGTGTTGCACAATTTTTTTTTTTTCAAAATCGGCTGTCTGCAGAGCATTGCGCCCTGCAGTAATACTACAGGGACAGAAGTGGTGGTTAGGCAGGGAGAGTGTTAGGAGTGAGTGTAGGCTTCAAGAACCCCAACGGTCCTTCTTAGGGCCACATTTAACCGTGTGCAGTACTGTGCAGGCTGCTGTTAGCAGTGTTGCATTTTTTTTTTTTTCAAAATCGGCTGTGCAGAGCATTGCGCCCTGCAGTAATACTACAGGGAGAGAATTGTGTAGGCAGGGCCAGAAGACATATATTATTGATTGAATATAGTCAGTGGGCCTTTTCTTTTTAAAAAAAGGGAAAAATTCTATGTGCCCTGCCTCTGTCAGTCCTCAGCGTTCTGTGTACGTGTGTGGTGGGTGGAGATAGTAAAAAATTCATACGCAGCCAGCTACGTTTAACAGCAGGCTTGCGCCAATTTATTTCCTGCCTTCCTGGGAAAAATCACCGCTCTGCTGCACTTCATATAACTGCATTTCTGTGGGACAGATTTCTTATCTGATTGAATATAGTCAGTGGGCCTTTTCTTTTTAAAAAAAGGGAAAAATTCTATGTGCCCTGCCTCTGTCAGTCCTCAGCGTTCTGTGTACGTGTGTGGTGGGTGGAGATAGTAAAAAATTCATACGCAGCCAGCTACGTTTAACAGCAGGCTTGCGCCAATTTATTTCCTGCCTGGGAAATCAAATCACTGGTAATACACCATGCTGAGGGGTAGGGGTAGGCCTATAGGACGTGGACGCGGGCGAGGACGCGGAGGCCCAAGTCAGGGTGTGGGCACAGGCCGAGCCAGTGCGGTGGCCAGGGGTAGAGGCAGGGCCAGACCAAATAATCCACCAACTGTTTCCCAAAGCACCCCCTCGCGCCATGCCACCCTGCACAGGTCAAGGTGCTCTACGGTGTGGCAGTTTTTCACAGAGACGCCTGACGACCGACGAACAGTGGTGTGCAACCTTTGTCATGCCAAGATCAGCTGGGGAGGCACCACCAACAGCATGCGCAGGCATATGATGGCCAAGCACCCCACAAGGTGGGACGATGCCCGTTCACCGCCTCCGGTTTGCACCACTGCCTCTCCCCCTGTGCCCCAACCTGCCACTGAGATCCAACCCCCCTCTGAGGACACAGGCACTACCGTCTCCTGGCCTGCACCCACACCCTCACCTCCGCTGTCCTCGGCCCCATCCAGCAATGTCTCTCAGCGTAGCGTCCAGACGTCGCTAGCGCCACAGTTTGAGCGCAAGCGCAAGTACGACGCCACGCACCCGCACGCTCAAGCGTTAAACGTGCACATTGCAAAATTGATCAGCCTAGAGATGCTGCCGTATAGGCTTGTGGAAACGGAGGCTTTCAAAAGCATGATGGCGGCGGCGGCCCCGCGCTACTCGGTTCCCAGTCGCCACTACTTTTCCCGATGTGCCGTCCCAGGCCTGCACGACCACGTCTCCCGCAACATTGTACGCGCCCTCACCAACGCGGTTACTGCCAAGGTCCACTTAACAACAGACACGTGGACAAGCACAGGCGGGCAGGGCCACTATATCTCCCTGACGGCATATTGGGTGAATTTAGTGGAGGCTGGGACAGAGTCAGAGCCTGGGACCGCTCACGTCCTACCCACCCCCCGAATTGCGTGCCCCAGCTCGGTGGTGGTATCTGCGGGGGTGTATGCTTCCTCCACTAAACCACCCTCCTCCTCCTCCTACGCAACCTCTGTCTCGCAATCAAGATGTGTCAGCAGCAGCACGTCGCCAGCAGTCGGTGTCACGCGAAGTGGCAGCACAGCGGTGGGCAAGCGTCAGCAGGCCGTGCTGAAACTACTCAGCTTAGGAGATAAGAGGCACACGGCCCACGAACTGCTGCAGGGTCTGACAGAGCAGACCGACCGCTGGCTTGTGCCGCTGAGCCTCCAACCGGGCATGGTCATGTGTGACAACGGCCGTAAGCTGGTGGCGGCTCTGCAGCTCGGCAGCCACACGCACGTGCCATGCCTGGCCCATGTCTTTAATTTGGTGGTTCAGCGCTTTCTGAAAAGCTACCCACACTTGTCATACCTGCTCGGAAAGGTGCGCCGGGTCAGCGCACATTTCCGCAACTCCAAGACGGACGCTGCCACCCTGCGGACCCTGCAACATCGCTTTAATCTGCCAGTGCACCGACTGCTGTGCGACGTGCCCACACAGTGGAACTCTACGCTCCACATGTTGGCCAGACTCTATGAGCAGCGTAGAGCTATAGTGGAATACCAACTCCAACTTGCGCGGCGCAGTGGGAGTCAGCCTCCTCAATTATTTACAGAAGAGTGGGCCTGGTTGGCAGCCATCTGCCAGGTCCTTGGAAAATTTGAGGAGTCTACCCAGATGGTGAGCGGCGATGTTGCAATCATTAGCGTCACCATTCCTCTGCTATGCATCTTGAGAAGTTCCCTGCAAAGCATAAAGGCAGACGCTTTGCGCTCGGAAACAGAGCCGGGGGAAGACAGTATGTCGCTGGACAGTCAGAGCACCCTCCTGTCTATATCTCAGCGCGTTCAGGAGGAGGAGGAGGAGCATGAGGAGGATGAGGAGGAGGGGGAAGGGACAGCTTGGCCCACTGCTGACGGTACCCATGCTGCTTGCCTGTCATCCTTTCAGCGTGTATGGCCTGAGGAGGAGGAGGAGGAGGAGGAGGAGGATCCTGAAAGTGATCTTCCTAGTGAAGACAGCCATGTGTTGCGTACAGGTACCCTGGCACACATGGCTGACTTCATGCTAGGATGCCTTTCTCGTGACCCTCGCGTTGCACGCATTCTGGCCACTACGGATTACTGGGTGTACACACTGCTCGACCCACGGTATAAGGAGAACCTTTCCACTCTCATTCCCGAAGAGGAAAGGGGTTCGAGAATGATGCTATACCACAGGGCGCTGGTGGACAAACTGATGGTAAACTTCCCATCCGACAGCGCTAGTGGCAGAAGGCGCAGTTCCGAGGGCCAGGTAGCAGGGGAGGCGCAGAGATCAGGCAGCATGTACAGCGCAGGCAGGGGAACATTCTCCAAGGCCTTTGCCAGCTTTATGGCTCCCCAGCAAGACTGTGTCACCGCTCCCCAGTCAAGGCTGAGTTGGCGGGAGCACTGTAAAAGGATGGTGAGGGAGTATGTAGTCGATCGCACGACCGTCCTTCGTGACGCCTCTACCCCCTACAACTACTGGGTGTTGAAGCTGGACACGTGGCCTGAACTCGCGCTGTATGCCCTGGAGCTGCTTGCTTGTCCTGCGGCTAGCGTCTTGTCAGAGAGTGTGTTTAGTGTGGCTGGGGGAATCATCACGGATAAGCGTACCCACCTGTCAACCGACAGTGCCGACAGGCTTACACTCATCAAGATGAACAAAGCCTGGATTTCCCCAGACTTTTCTTCTCCACCAGCGGACAGCAGCGATACCTAAGCAATACGTAGGCTGCACCCACGGATGGAAGCATCGTTCTCTCTCACCATCCAAAACGGGGACATTTCTGCTTCATCAATCTGTGTATAATATTCCTCCTCCTCCTCCTGCTCCTCCTCCTGAAACCTCACGTAATCACGCTGAACGGGCAATTTTTCTTAGGGCCACAAGGCTCAGTCATATAATTTTTCTAAACAATTTTTATACGTTTCAATGCTCTTAAAAGCGTTGAAACTTTAACTTGAACCATTTTTTCGTTCAACTGGGCTGCCTCCAGGCCTAGTTACCACTTAAGCCACATTAACCAAAGCGATTAATGGGTTTCACCTGCCCTCTTGGTTGGCCATGGCCAATTTTTTGGATGTACATTAGTACTGTTGATACAGCAATTTTTGTGGGCCCTCGCCTACAGTGTAATCAAATAAATTTTTAGCCCACCTGCATTACAGCTGACGTTACATCCGCTGTGTTGGGCAATGCAATGGGATATATTTATGTACCGCCGGTGGCTTCCTGGCACCCACCCATGCTGTGGGTCCACAGAGAATTATAAATGCATCTGAAACCACATCTAAAGAACCCCAGTCTGACTGGGGCATGCAGTGTGGGCCGAAGCCCACCTGCATTAAGCACGACATTACTACCTCAGCTGTGTTGGGCAATGCAATGGGATATTTTTATGTACCGCCGGTGGGTTCCAGGGAGCCACCCATGCTGTCGGTCCACAGGGACTTCACAATAGGGAGTTGTACCTGCCTGTGTCTATGAATTAAAAACCGCGGTCTGACTGGGGCATGCAGACACCTTGACAGAATGAATAGTGTGTGGCACATAGGTTCCCCATTGCTATGCCCACGTGTGCAGCTCCTGATGGCGGTGGCACAGGATTATATTTCTCATTGCTTCTGTACAGCATTGTGGGCTATCGCCCCGCCCCTTTTAAAGAGGGTCACTGCCTAGCCGTGCCAACCCTCTGCAGTGTGTGCCTGCGGTTCCTCCTCATGGCAGACGCACTTATAAATAGACATGAGGGTGGTGTGGCATGAGTGCAGCTGAAGGCTGCGCAGGGACACTTTGGTGTGCGCTGTGGACACTGGGTCGTGCGGGGGGGTTGGGCAGCATGTAACCCAGGAGAAGTGGCAGCGGAGTGTCATGCAGGCAGTGATTGTTCTTTGTTGGAGGTAGTGTGGTGCTTAGCTAAGGTATCCATTGCTAATTAGGGCTGTCACCGGTAGTGGTGCATCAGGACAGCAGCCCCCGTTGTTAAGCCCTTCGCTGCCGCGATCTATGTAGATCGCAGCATGTAAAGGGTTCACAGAGGGAACGGGCAACCTCTGTGACATCAGACTCTCGCAATGAAATTGCAGAGAGCCCAATGTGTTGTTATGGCAACAGGATGCCAGCTACAGGCATCCTGCATTGCCATTGGCTATGATCGCTAATACAAGTGATAAGGCATCTGTCCTGCAATGCATTATCATAGCAATCATAGGTGCTATGGTGCAATTCCCCCACACGGACATAAAAAGTGTAGAAAGAGGATACAAATAATGTAATAAAAATAAAAATGTAAAAATAAAAAGCTTTTTTGTGCTTTTTTCCATATTCTCTTAATTTTTTTTTTTTTATTAAAATCCCACATATTTGGTATCGCCATATCCATAACAATGCATACAATAAATTGAACATGATTTTTATTCTGCACAGCAAAAAGCGTAAAAAAAAGCCCTAAAAAACTTGGGCAAAATGCTTATTTTTTTCATTTTGCCTCACAAAAACACGCAATAAAAATGATCAAAAAAGCATATGTACCTAAAAATGGTACCAATAAAAACTACAGCTCGTCTCGCAAAAAAAAGCCCTTACAGAGCTCCGTCCATGGAAAAATAAAAAAAAATTATAGAACTTTGAATTCAACAATATAGAAAAAAATAATAATTTCGAAAAAAAAGGAGTTTTATTGCATACAGGTGGAAAAACCTGGAAAAAAAAGAAGAATTTTGGTATCATTGTAATCGTACCGACCAGCAGAATAAATGTATTGTCTCATTTATGCTGCATGATTAAGGCCTTAGTCACACGGGCGTTTTTTCCCGCGATTTGCGGATCGCATGACGGATGCGCATCCGCAAATCGCATGACCGGGGCCGAAAAATCGCCCGAAAAATCTGCTCCTAGCCGCGTTTCAATAGAAACGGGCCGGAGCTGTCCAGCGCATTGAATTCAATGGAGCCGGCAATACAGCTGGCTCCATTGAAAGCAATGCGCTGCGGGCGATCGCGGGATGAATTGTCGGGAAGGGCTTAAATATATAAGCCCTTCTCTGCAATTCATCCAGAAATGTGTAAAAATAAAAAAAATATATATACTCACCTGGTCCCGGCAGACGGAGTTCACCCGCGGCCGGCGGCAGTCCTCCTGAACTGCTCACTCTAGTATTCAGCAGCCGGGGATTTAAAATCCCCGCCTGCTGAATGAGCTGCCTCTGATTGGTCACAGCCTGACCAATCAGAGGCAGCTCTCACTCACACCCATTCATGAATTCATAGAGTTTTCTCTCCCTGCTATCATAAAAATATTAACAAACATACTACAATATAGTCTATGTACCCAACAATAGCACCAATAAAAACCACAGTTCACCATGCAAAAAACAAGCCCTTATATG
Organism: Eleutherodactylus coqui; assembly: GCF_035609145.1. Lineage (NCBI taxonomy): Eukaryota > Metazoa > Chordata > Amphibia > Anura > Eleutherodactylidae > Eleutherodactylus > Eleutherodactylus coqui. Next base: position 304,926,792 of record NC_089837.1, read on the forward strand.
GCCATGTCGACGGAAAAATTAAAAAGTTATAGGTTTGGAAAAATGTAGATGAAAATCCGCCAAAAAGCGTTGCGTCCTCATGCCCAAAATAGGCCATGTCCTTGAGCGTTTTCATGGCCGGCTGATATACACTTCCATCTGAGCCTTCCTCCCTCCCCTCTCTCCCCCTCAACATTTCTCTGCCTCTCTCCTCTCCTTCGAGTGGTTTGCAATTGGAGTGGGCGGGATGGGGCAGAGCTAAGCTCTCACCCCCTCCCCAGCCCTCGTCCGCAGCCAACAATGGGAGTGGGCAGGACGGAGCGGAGCTTAGCTCTGCCCCCACCTAGCCCCCTCCCATTGCAAACGCCGGATTGGAGGAGAGAGGCAGAGACCCGATGAGGGTAAGTGAAGGGGGGGGGGGGGGAACGGGACTGCTCAAATGGAAGCGTATATCAGCCAGCCGTGAAATCTCCGGCCGATATTCGCTTGTGTAAATAAACCCTGAGGGGTTAGTGACCAGACACTTTTTAGGGATTTTACCCATGTGGTGGTTTTATTGCCCTATTTTTTTAGCTACCAGTATTATTTTTATTGCTTTTTTTGTGACATATAGTGATATTTGTTACATTTATTTTTCACTGACTTTTTTTTCTGTTTTTTAATTTTACTGTGCGTAAAAAGCTAAAAAACACGTGTTTTTTTAACAATCATAGTTGTTTATTTTAGGATAAATATACTAATTTAAAAAAAATTACAGAAACAGGTTCCTCATTTTGTTTCAGACATTTTGATATATAATAAATATGTTTTCAAATTACAGGGCGCATACGACAATGTTTTGGTTGGCAGCAGCTTTGGGTTCTTTTTTTTATGTATATATTTTTATTTCATTCAGTAATTTTTTTTACTTATTACTGTAACTATTTTATTTTTACCATCTATGATCCCCATGACGTCATATAAGACCTCTGGGGGTCATATACATGGTCTTTTTTTATTTCACACTTTTCTACTGTAGGCATCCATTAAAGCTAGGACTCTGCTAAAAACTGTTTCTCCCTTCTCCTCCCAGTTCTCAGCTGTGACTAACAGCTGAGGACCCGACCTGCTCCTGCTTGATTGCAGGAGCAGAGGCTTTAATCCCGCGCTAAATTTCTGCTATCGGGCAGGATTAAAGCCCAGGACCAAGAACTGTATATTTACTTCGCTTGGTCCTTAAGGGGTTAATAGACATGGCATATGATAAGAAATAAAACCTGTGCTACCTTTAATAAAAGACCCCTCATTAAAATAACAAAAGCACAAAGAACAAATAAAGAATCTGAAAAGCAATATATAGTGTTCATCTAGTGCTGATTGCTCAAAAGCTGATTAGTGATTTGGGGTGTTAACATGTCCAAATACCATGAATAGCTCCATAATGCCAATAAGTATTGAAGTGAAATGAAAAGATTTGAAAAGTGCACAAAAGTAACATCATTAAAATAATTATCAGTTAGGTGTGACCAGAGGCGTAACTTGAAGGCTCTGGGCCCCAACACAAAACCTGTAACAGGGCCCCCAACTATAATGCTTTATTCATAGTACTGGGCTCCCTATATGGAGAAGAGAGGCCTTATGGGCCCCCTATGGCTCCTGGGCCCTGGTGCAACCGCATGCACTGTATTCCCAATAGTTATGCCAGTGGGTGTGCCGGCCATTCTTGCCAACTTTGAATCATTTGTGCATAATCCGAGGTGGGGACCTGTTTGTTGAAGGAGGTACTGTATGATCAACAGGAATGTCCTACTTTTCCAGTAAGGACAGTTCAACCATCCCAGATGCCGCTACATAAAATGCACCATTTCTTAAGATGAGAAGATTAGTAGACAAGCCCAATTTATATTTAACATTGGCACTATGAAAATTCGAGGTAACTGGTGAAAATTGCCTACGAAGTTGCAAAATTGTTGGAGACAGGTCAGGGAATATCTGTATAGGACGTCCTGGGGATAGTGCAAGATCATAAGAGATCCTGCGCTATCCGGCAGTGGGAGCCGGCTGTCACCGGCAGTGGTGCATCAGGACAGCGGGCCCCGCTGTTAACCCCTTCCCTGCCGCGATCTATGTAGATCGCGGCATGCAAAGGGTTCACAAAGAGAACGGGCTCCCTCTGTCACCAGCTTTACCAGCATTGTATGGGCCTGGTAAAGATCCCCATTTGCCCTCATTTGCTTAACAGCTTTTTATGGTTTGTTAAAAATGGATTTGAGCTAGAATGTCCTGTGTTGCAGCCGCTGGGACAGAGCATGCTTTAGGATTTCTGTGCGCTTTGTCGATAGTGTATTCCAATGGAGATAGAGATGGGAGTAAGAGCTGGTGTAAGTACTGTTGTATGTCAGCATGAGACAAAGATTTCAGAATCCCTTGGAATCTTATATTGTTTTTTTGCAAGCTATCTTCAAGATCTGTAACTTTTTCACGTAAAATAAAGACCTCTTCCTCCAGGGTATTGTGAGCAGTAGAAAATTTGCCCAATTTTTGTTCAACATGAGCTGTGCATGTGGTGAGATGGTCGATATAGGAGTTAAGTTAATTAGAATTGTTTTTTTATTGGCCATGCACGCTCCTCTGGGTAATAGCCAGACTCCTACTGTACACTGATGAAGGGCAAAAACCCTGAAACAGCTGTATGTACATGGAGTCTGGCTTTGCTTTTATTTCCCAGTCATTGTAACAAGGCTTGTATAAGTCTGACTTTGACTTGAAGGAATGTTGCCTTCCAATAGGTGGCACTGTGGAGGATTTATTCCATCTCACTTATTTGCATATTACCCAGAGGAGCGTGCATGGTCATTTGAGTCTCCTCACTTAGTTTATAGTATATAGTTGCTCTCCCTAAGGAGAAAAGATAACGTTTCTGACCCCCATCCCAGGCCTCTCACTAGCAAAGCCAGACTCCTACTTTACACTGATAAAGGGCAAAAACCCTGAAACAGCTGTATGTACATGGAGTCTGGCTTTGCTTTTAATCCCCAGTCATTGTAACAAGGCTTGTATAAAAAGTCTGACTTTGACTTGAAGGAATTCTGCCTTTCAATAGGTGGCACTGTGGAGGATTTATTCCATCTCACTTATTTGTATATTACCCAGAGGAGCGTGCATGGCCATTTGAGTCTCCTCACTTAGTTTATAGTATATAGCTGCTCTCCCTAAGGAGAAAAGATAACGTTTCTGACCCCTAAAGGGATCCCCAAATACTTCTTTTAGCTACCTCCCTGGAAGCAGGTCTGTGCTTCACTGTTTCAGGTTAAGAAGAGCGAATGGAAAAACATTATGCTGAAGACTGTCGCTCCTGAGACGTTTCATCGAGTTCTGGGCTATGATTATATAAATCAGCGTCTCCACTGTTGCCATGTGAGCCAGAAGGGAATAAAATCTATAGGTTTTCTAGGAGTTGTGGATTTGTCTAGTTTTTGGATGATGTTTGTCTGGAAATAACAAGCTTCCTATAAATTGTTAATATTCCCTTTGTTAACTGCAGGCGGTTATCCATCTCCAACAAGTTGCTCTCGTGGACCACAAATAATGGATCAAGAAGATCCGTTGTATGTAGTGCAAAAAAAGACAAAAACTGACTTAAATGGTTGGGTTATGAGTTGCTTTGGAGCGATAAATGATCAAGAATGCAAGATTCAATCAACCATAGCTTTAGGCAATGTTGTAGTTTTGATGCACGGATATTTATTTCTGTGGTATAATAAAAAGTCCATACAAGTAGTAGCCTTCTCTGTCTTGCTTGTCTTATAGCTAGAAATACCATGTGCATACCCAGGGCCTTGCTTCTTCAAATGTCCTGCTACATCTCAATATCTTCCATGCTATACATGTAATCAGACAAGACAGGACAATGCAGCCCTCTCCCTAGTCCTGCAAAGTGCAGCATTCCAAGAACACAAGACCTGCTGTTTTAGAGATGCTTTGAACCAGTTGTCTAGCTATCACAATTTGCCCCGTGTTAGAGTTGCTCAGATCCTTACAGATCAACTTCTAGAACTGACTGTTCTAGAGGAAGAGGAGGAAGAAGATGAAGAAGCAGCATGGTGGCTCAGTGATTAGCACAGTTGCCTTGCAGCACTCTGGTCCTAGGTTCAAATCTGACCAAGGGCAACATCTCCATGGAGATTCTACATTCTCTTTGTGTTTGTGTGAGCTTCCTCCCAGCTTCCTCCCACCCTCCAAAAACATACTAACGGGTGAATATAGACTGTGAGCCACAATGGTAACAGAAAATGTAAAGTCCTAGGTAATATGCATCAGCTGTATAAATAATGATGGGTATTACTGAAACACAGGGAGAACATATACACTCAATGCAGATGTTGTCAGATTTGAACCTAGGACCCCAGCGCTACAAGGCAACAATGTGCCACAGGACTAACCCCACATGGGACAAACTGCAAGAGGTCTGAGTTTGCCACAAATTAAACTTTCAGAGAGGTTGAACCTGTAACAGGGTTCAACTAGCTTGGTTAGTTCAACACTATTAAACAAGTTTGAAGCACAAGCATATTGCCTGTGCCTACTCACTGATCTCCACATCGCCTGGTGCCTAGCCTAGTCCTATTATCAGGCTTTCCTCAAATTCTACTTCTTGCAGAATAGCATCTAAAATTGCCAGTGACCTCTCTCCAGGTAAGCCCAGAAAAGAACTTAGCAAGGTCTCCATCTAGCACCAGGACCCTCTTATATTTGAATGGCACTTCACATAAACCTGTTGCAATGTGAAATTAAGGTAAATTTGGATTAAACATGTAGAGTTTTTTCGTATGTGTCTGGTACTTTTAGAGAAATAGCTGTATGATAACTTCTTAATAACATTTTGGGCAAATAAGTCAAATTAGTTGACTGTCATCATTGCTGATAATTGCTTCTGTATTTGGGTTTTGTAGATCTTGCATACTGTATGCAGGGTTAGCTTTAGGTTGGACTATGCAGTGATTTTTTTTCAATGCCCATCCCATATGGTGTACTACAAAGTGCTCAGAAATAATGTACAAATAGCCATATCATAGCAGTGCAAAAATAACAATGTCGCAATTTCAAAACACTGCCCAATCATTGAAGTAAAAAATATAGCCTGTGCAACTGCCCTTCCATAGGTTTGGTTATCAAATGTAAGACTGAGGTTGCAAGCTTTATGAGGTTAGGGCTATCAGGGCCACTGGTACTGTCCGTCAGTGGTGACTAATGAGGTGTATGGGTTGTGGACTTCTAATATTGGTCCTGGTTGCAGAGAGCAGTATCCCACTTGAAATGCATGAGCCTTGCACTCCTAAAGGGAGTTTAAAGCAAGTAAAAAATAATGACAACTTAGTAGAAAGGAGCTTTTAATTATATGACACTTTATTGAATTACAGGTATTAATCATTCGTTACATTACAATTAGATTTAAGATACAAGATAGCAGTTTTACATTAAGGACCTTGACTTCTCCTTTAAACACGTCTTCCAAGGTGACTCGCTTCCACATTAATGTTCTTTCCTTACTCGGCAGTTCCTCCTGATATTGATTCCTGCTTCCAGCTCTTTACATGTTTAACAATTTGTTTTCTTTGATTCTTTTTGCATTGAGTTCAATAAATGCCCTTCCAGTATTCCTTTCTCGCTCCAATACTTCTGTCTGTTCTTCAGTATAGTGCTGACTTGAATTTTCATGTACTGCCATTTGCATAGATTCTCAGCATATAAGGTTATTTTATAATATTTATTAGCTTTCTTGAATCAGACTTGCCTTCACAAGCTAATTTATAGCCTAAGTTAAAGGGAAGTACCAGTTAGGAGGTCTTCAGACTCCCTAATAATTATTTTTATAGTATAAATAACTTTGAGTAAGTAGTGAGAGTTCTTCTACTCTGTCCATACGCAGTGATTGACAGCTTTCCCCGTATCATTGTGTATACAGAAAATTTTGATCACGGTATGTGCTTAAGGTAAGCAGGACTTTCACTCACTTTGCTCGGAGTCCTGTCAAATTCACTTTTCTGTTTACTCAGAGATCCGGCTTCAAAGCATCTAAACCTATATATCCCTGAGCTAGGTTTCTCTCCCTCTGTCATGTTCAGCTCTCAGTTAGGGCAGCAGAAATCATCAGACAGGGTTGCTTTCAGGATGCTTGATGTTTTGGAGGCATGCGAACTGAAAGGTGTCTCACAGTAAGAAACACTGGTCTTAGATAAAGTTATGCCCCACTTCCTGCCAAACCAACAATGGATGAAAGACTACACATTGTATCATGCTGCAAATGTTAGGATAGAATAAAAACTGGAGTTTCACAATGGCATAATAGACACTAGTTGCAGTCCGCTAGTCTCTAGGAGAGAGGGTATTACTATGAAAACAGAAGAGTAGTGAGACTCCAGTGTGGATGTTTAGGTTTTAAAGCTGTTGCACAAAAATAGAGCCAAATGACTTAAAACAATAAAACAAATGGTACTTACCTGTCTATCCGCCCCGGCAATCCAGCACTGCAGCCTCGTGATTCTCCTGGTCATCCTTGACAGTAGAAGTCAGATCACCACTGACTGCTAATTTGAGGCCACAGCATTACCACCTATTTTCCAGGCATTAATGTTCACATCCTGGGTGTCATGATGCCAGGAGTTCAGATTGGGGACACTGCAGTCAGTTATTGGCAGGCAGCAGTCTGACTTCCGCTATCAACAGAGACTGGAAGAATCGTGGGCCAAAGCCCTGGATCGCTGGAGCTGAGAACAGGTAAGTACCATTTATTTTATTGTTTTTAAGTCATTTGTCTCTATTTTTGAAAAGTGAATATATCAAATTGGACCACCCCTTTAAATTTAACAGAAGTCTAGCAGCTTTCTTCAAAGCCATGACGCTAAAAGTTTTACGGCGTTGTGATTTTGTGATTTATTTATGTAAAATTATTTTTTCAAGGCTATTTATACACTATATGGACAACAGTATTTGGACACTGCATGTTTTTCAGAACAAGTGCTTTATTATTCTATTTAGTAACGTGTCATGCCTCCTTTTGCTTGTATTACAGTGGCAGCACATCGAGGCATACTATCCACAAGTTCCCTGTAAGTCTGGGCAGGAATAGCTCGCCATTCCTCGTACAAGGCTGTGAGAAGAGATTGTTGCGAGGATGGGCGTGGGTGGCGCTGTCGTACTCGTCACTCTAGTTCGTTCCACAAGAGCTCCATCGGATGAATAAATAGTTATTACTAGAGATGAGCGAACGTACTCGTCCGAGCTTGATACTCGTTCGAGTATTAGCGTGTTCGAGATGCTCGTTATTCGAAACGAGCACCACGCGATGTTCGAGTTACTTTCACTTTCATCTCTGAGACGTTAGCGCGCTTTTCTGGCCAATAGAAAGACAGGGAAGGCATTACAACTTCCCCCTGCAACGTTCAAGCCCTATACCACCCCCCTGCAGTGAGTGGCTGGCGAGATCAGGTGTCACCCGAGTATATAAATCGGCCCCTCCCGCGGCTCGCCACAGATGCGTTCTGACAGAGATCAGGGAAAGTGCTGTCTTGCTGGAGTTGCTATAGGGAGAGTGTTAGGAGTATTTTAGGCTTCAAGAACCCCAACGGTCCTTCTTAGGGCCACATCTAATCGTGTGCAGTAGTGTGGAGGCTGCTTTTTGCAGTGTTGCACATTTTTTTTTTTGTATATCGGCCGTGCAGAGCATTGCGCCCTGCAGTAATTATAAATAGTCCAGGGCCAGTAGTGGTGGTGAGGCAGGGACAGAAGACATATTTATTGAATATAGGCAGTGGGCCTTTCCAAAAACATTTGGGAAAAAAAATCTATTTGGGCTGCCTGTGACCGTCCTCAGTGTACTGGGTCTGTGCTGGGGGTAGTTGTCCTAATTCATACGCAGCCAGCTAAGTGTTACAGCAGGCTTGCGCAAAATTATTTCCTGGCTCTGTGTTGGCTGTTACATCACCGCTGTATTCCAGTCCACAGTGCAACAGTTTGCAGTTATTTTACATACTCCAGGGCCAGTAGTGGTGACGCAGAGAGAGAAGACATATACAGTGTATATAGGCAGTGGGCCTTTCCAAAAACATTTGGGAAAAAAAATCTATTTGGGCTGCCTCAGTGTACTGGGTCTGTGCTGGGGGTAGTTGTCCCAATTCATGCGCAGCCAGCTAAGAGTTACAGCAGGCTTGCGCAAAATTATTTCCTGGCTCTGCTGTGCGTTCCATAAGCGAAGTCAGCCTCCAAGCACAGGCCAATAAGTGGCACATTTAATTACAGCGTTCTATTTCTGCACTACTGGTAATACAGCATGCTGAGGGGTAGGGGTAGGCCTAGAGGACGTGGACACGGGTGAGGACGCGGAGGCCCAAGTCAGGGTGTGGGCACAGGCCGAGCCAGTGCGGTGGCCAGGGGTAGAGGCAGGGCCAGACCGAATAATCCACCAACTGTTTCCCAAAGCGCCCCCTCGCGCCATGCCACCCTGCAGAGGTCAAGGTACTCTACGGTGTGGCAGTTTTTCACAGAGACGCCTGACGACCGACGAACAGTGGTGTGCAACCTTTGTCGCGCCAAGATCAGCTGGGGAGCCACCACCACCAGCATGCGCAGGCATATGATGGCCAAGCACCCCACAAGGTGGGTCGAAGGCCGTTCACCGCCTCCGGCTTGCACCACTGCCTCTCCCCCTGTGCCCCAACCTGCCACTGAGATCCAACCCCCCTCTCAGGACACAGGCACTACCGTCTCCTGGCCTGCACCCACACCCTCACCTCCGCTGTCCTCGGCCCCATCCACCAATGTCTCTCAGCGCAGCGTCCAGACGTCGCTAGCGCCACTGTTTGAGCGCAAGCGCAAGTACGCCGCCACGCACCCGCACGCTCAAGCGTTAAACGTGCACATAGCCAAATTGATCAGCCTGGAGATGCTGCCGTATAGGCTTGTGGAAACGCAGGCTTTCAAAAGCATGATGGCTGCGGCGGCCCCGCGCTACTCGGTTCCCAGTTGCCACTACTTTTCCCGATGTGCCGTCCCAGCCCTGCACGACCACGTCTCCCACAACATTGTACGCGCCCTCACCAACGCGGTTACTGCCAAGGTCCACTTAACAACGGACACGTGGACAAGCACAGGCGGGCAGGGCCACTATATCTCCCTGACGGCACATTGGGTGAATTTAGTGGAGGCTGGGACCGAGTCAGAGCCTGGGACCGCTCACGTCCTACCCACCCCCAGAATTACGGGCCCCAGCTCGGTGCTGGTATCTGCGGCGGTGTATGCTTCCTCCACTAAACCACCCTCCTCCTCCTCCTCCAACGCAACCTCTGTCTCGCAATCAAGATGTGTCAGCAGCAGCAGCACGTCGCCAGCAGTCGCTGTCGCGCGGCGTGGCAGCACAGCGGTGGGCAAGCGTCAGCAGGCCGTGCTGAAACTACTCAGCTTAGGAGAGAAGAGGCACATGGCCCACGAACTGCTGCAGGGTCTGACAGAGCAGACCGACCGCTGGCTTTCGCCGCTGAGCCTCCAACCGGGCATGGTCGTGTGTGACAACGGCCGTAACCTGGTGGCGGCTCTGCAGCTCGGCAGCCTCACGCACGTGCCATGCCTGGCCCATGTCTTTAATTTGGTGGTTCAGCGCTTTCTGAAAAGCTACCCACACTTGTCATACCTGCTCGGAAAGGTGCGCCGGGTCAGCGCACATTTCCGCAAGTCCAAGACGGACGCTGCCACCCTGCGGACCCTGCAACATCGGTTTAATCTGCCAGTGCACCGACTGCGGTGCGACGTGCCCACACGGTGGAACTCTACGCTCCACATGTTGGCCAGAATCTATGAGTAGCGTAGAGCTATAGTGGAATACCAACTCCAACATGGGCGGCGTAGTGGGAGTTAGCCTCCTCAATTCTTTACAGAAGAGTGGGCCTGGTTGGCAGCCATCTGCCAGGTCCTTGGAAACTTTGAGGAGTCTACCCAGATGGTGAGCGGGGATGCTGCAATCATATGCCTCACCATTCCTCTGCTATGCCTCTTGAGAAGTTCCCTGCAAAGCATAAAGGCAGACGCTTTGCACTTGGAAACGGAGGCGGGGGAAGATAGTATGTCGCTGGATAGTCAGAGCACCCTCATGTCTATATCTCAGCGCATTGAGGAGGAGGAGGAGGGGGAGGAGCATGAGGAGTAGGGAGAAGAGACAGCTTGGCCCACTACTGAGGGTACCCATGCTGCTTGCCTGTCATCCTTTCAGCGTGTATGGCCGGAGGAGGAGGAGGATCCTGAAAGTGATCTTCCTAGTGAGGACAGCCATGTGATGCGTACAGGTACTCTGGCACACATGGCTGACTTCATGTTAGGATGCCTTTCTCGTGACCCTCGCGTTACACGCATTCTGGCCACTACGGATTACTGGGTGTACACACTGCTCGACCCACGGTATAAGGAGAACCTTTCCACTCTCATACCCGAAGAGGAAAGGGGTTCGAGAGTGATGCTATACCACAGGACCCTGGCGGACAAACTGATGGTAAAATTCCCATCCGACAGCGCTAGTGGCAGAAGGCGCAGTTCCGAGGGTCAGGTAGCAGGGGAGGCGCAGAGATCAGGCAGCATGTACAGCGCAGGCAGGGGAACATTCTCCAAGGCCTTTGCCAGCTTTATGGCTCCCCAGCAAGACTGTGTCACCGCTCCCCAGTCAAGGCTGAGTTGGCGGGAGCACTGTAAAAGGATGGTGAGGGAGTACGTAGCCGATCGCATGACCGTCCTCGGCGACGCCTCTGCCCCCTACAACTACTGCGTGTCGAAGCTGGACACGTGGCCTGAACTCGCGCTGTATGCCCTGGAGGTGCTTGCCTGTCCTGCGGCTAGCCTCTTGTCAGAGAGTGTGTTTAGTGCGGCTGGGGGAATCATCACGGATAAGCGTACCCGCCTGTCAACCGACAGTGCCGACAGGCTTACACTCATCAAGATGAACAAAGCCTGGATTTCCCCCAGACTTCTCTTCTCCACCAGCGGATAGCAGCGATACCTAAGCAATACGTAGGCTGCACCCGCGGATGGAAGCATCGTTCTCTATCACCATCAAAAACGGGGACATTTTTGCTTCATCAATCTGTGTATAATACTCCTCCTCCTCCTCCTGCTCCTCCTCCTGAAACCTCACGTAATCACGCTGAACGGGCAATTTTTCTTAGGCCCACAAGGCTCAGTCATATAATTTTTCTAAACAATTTTTATACGTTTCAATGCTCATTAAAGCATTGAAACTTGCACCTGAACCAATTTTTATTTTAACTGGGCTGCCTCCAGGCCTAGTTACCAATTAAGCCACATTAATTAATTAATTAAGCCAAAGCGATTAATGGGTTTCACCTGCCCTCTTGGTTGGGCATGGGCAATTTTTCTGAGGTACATTAGTACTGTTGGTACACCAATTTTTTGGGGGCCCTCGCCTACAGTGTAATCCAATTAATTTTTTGCCCACCTGCATTACAGCTGACGCTACATCAGCTGTGCTGGGCACTGCAATGGGATATATTTATGTACCGCCAGTGGGTTCCAGGGAGCCACCCATGCTGTCGGTCCACACGGAGTTGTAACTGCATGTGTCCACTTCTAAAGAACCCCAGTCTGCCTGGGGCATGCAGTGTGGGCCGAAGCCCACCTGCATTAAACATGACATTACCTCAGCTGTGATGGGCAATGCAATGGGATATATTTATGTACCGCCGGTGGCTTCCTGGCACCCACCCATGCTGTCGGTTCACACGGAGTTGTAACTACATGTGTCCACTTCTAAAGAACCCCAGTGTGACTGGGGCATGCAGTGTGGGCCGAAGACCACCTGCATTAAACATGACATTACCTCAGCTGTGATGGGCAATGCAATGGGATATATTTATGTACCGCCGGTGGCTTCCTGGCACCCACCCATGCTGTCGGTCCACAAGGAGTTGTAACTACATGTGTGCACTTCTAAAGAACCCCAGTCTGACTGGGGCATGCAGTGTGGGCCGAAGACCACCTGCATTAAACATGACATTACCTCAGCTGTGATGGGCAATGCAATGGGATATATTTATGTACCGCCGGTGGGTTCCAGGGAGCCACCCATGCTGTCGGTCCACACGGAGTTGTAACTACATGTGTCCACTTCTAAAGAACCCCAGTCTGACTGGGGCATGCAGTGTGGGCCGAAGCCCACCTGCATTAAACATGACATTACCTCAGCTGTGATGGGCAATGCTATGGGATATATTTATGTGCCGCCGGTGGCTTCCTGGCACCCACCCATGCTGTCGGTCCACAGGGACTTCACAATAGGGAGTTGTACCTGCCTGTGTCTATGAATTAAAAAGCCCGGTCAGGTTGGGGTATGCAGTGTGGGCCGAAGCCCACCTGCATTTAATCTGACGTTAGCTCTGCTGTCCAGGGCACTGCAATGGGATACATTTATGTACAGCCGGTGGGTTCCAGGGAGCCACCCATGCTGTGGGTGCACACGGAATTCTCATTGCGGAGTTGGGGATTCCCAGTTGTACCTGCCTGTGACTATTTATAAAAAATCGTGGTCTGACTGGGGCATGCAGACACCTTGACAGAATGAATAGTGTGTGGCACATAGGTTCCCCATTGCTATGCCCACGTGTGCAGCTCCTGATGGCGGTGGCACAGGATTATATTTCTCATTGCTTCTGTACAGCATTGCGGGCTATCGCCCCGCCCCTTTTAAAGAGCGTCGCTGCCTAGCCGTGCCAACCCTCTGCAGTGTGTGCCTGCGGTTCCTCCTTATGGCAGACGCACTTATAAATAGACATGAGTGTGGCGTGGCATGAGGGCAGCTGAAGGCTGCGCAGGGACAATTTGTTGTGCGCTGTGGACACTGGGTCGTGCAGGGGGGGGGGGTGGTTGGGCAGCATGTAACCCAGGAGAAGTGGCAGCGGAGTGTCATGCAGGCAGTGATTGTGCTTTGTTGGAGGTAGTGTGGTGCTTAGCTAAGGTATGCATTGCTAATGAGGGCTTTTCAGAAGTAAAAATTGTTGGGAGGGGGGAGCCCACTCTTGCCGCTATTGTGGCTTAATAGTGGGACCTGGGAACTTGAGATGCAGCCCAACATGTAGCCCCTCGCCTGCCCTATCCGTTGCTGTGTCGTTCCCATCACTTTCTTGAATTGCCCAGATTTTCACAAATGGAAACCTTAGCGAGCATCGGCAATATACAAAAATGCTCGGGTCGCCCATTGACTTCAATGGGGTCCGTTATTCGAAACGAACCCTCTAGCATCGAGAAATTTTCGTCCCGAGTAACGAGCACCTGAGCATTTTGGTGCTCGCTCATCTCTGGTTATTACAAAATGAGCAACTTTTTGTTTCACCTATGCCCTTCCCAGCATACCATTCGGCAAACTCAGTATTTGCATATTTGCTGAAAAACATGCAGTGTCCAAATACTTTTGTCCATATAGTGTACATCCATAAGTCTATATGGTCATATTTCTGCATGCATTTTGTATTTTTCAGTACACAGTATGCTCCAAATACTGTTGGATGGCCATACTATACATCGGTACTTTACAAACTTTTTATAGGTATAACTGAAAATACTGATGTCAATAGAAATTAAAACATGGATGAAAAGAAATGAAATTATATTTAGATCACTCACACTGTAAGGTTAGTCTCACCTATGAGGTACCCCCTTAATTCTTGATGGGGTATGGTATGCCTCCCAAGTATCTCAGATTCAGCAGGACATTCCTTCTGTCCAAGGACATGATGCTTACATACATGTATATCCAGAGGCGATGTACCCAAGATTGTTACATATGGGAAAACATTGAAAAGAGCACACTTGTAACTTCCTTTTTGTGGTGGAAGAGATGAGTATTTGAATATTTGGCAATGGAAGTATGCTTACTATGGGCATTGTGCCTGCTTCTGGGGGCAAACAGGCATGAAATGGAACACTTAGACTGGTATTAGCAGAATATAACTAGCAGAAGCAGCATTATGGCTAACTCTAAAGCACAAATACTTGCTTTGAGGGTCTATGGCTGACACTGATTGGCATGTTATGGAGGATAGTGAGACCTAAGAAGTAACATATTTCTATAATAAAATTACAATGTTGAAGATGGAACGTAATGCGTTAGATTGTAAAAATGACTTTAGAAAGGCTATACTGTGATACAAAGAGAAATAATGCAATTGTTAAAGGCAAATGTAAACATTTTTGAAAGTAAAGAGACACAGTGGAATACTTTGTCCTCTGTTATTTCAGTACTAATTGCTATACATCTAGGAACCTTAATGAATACATTCTGCTAGTGTTATATTAAGATTTATCTGCTGCTGTGGATTATAGGCTACCCTACAAGTCCTAAATTTGTTTTCATATTGTCAAAGCTGATACATTCTGTGAGGCATTCCAATATACAGAATAGAAAGGCTTAGTTAGCAAAGGAAGAAAGGATAATAATTAGAGATGAGCGAACGTACTCGTCCGAGCTTGATACTCGTTCGAGTATTAGCGTGTTCGAGATGCTCGTTACTCGAGACGAGTACCACGCGATGTTCGAGTTACTTTCACTTTCATCTCTGAGACGTTAGCGTGCTTTTCTGGCCAATAGAAAGACAGGGAAGGCATTACAACTTCCCCCTGCGACGTTCAAGCCCTATACCACCCCCCTGCAGTGAGTGGCTGGCGAGATCAGGTGTCACCCGAGTATATAATTCGGCCCCTCCCGCGGCTCGCCACAGATGCATTCTGACATAGTTCAGGGAAAGTGCTGCTGGTGCCGGAGCTGCTATAGGGAGAGCGTTAGGAGTTATTTTAGGCTTCAAGAACCCCAACGGTCCTTCTTAGGGCCACATCTAACCGTGTGCAGTAGTGTGGAGGCTGCTTTTTGCAGTGTTGCACTTTTCTTTTTTTTTTTGTATATCGGCCGTGCAGAGCATTGCGTCCTGCAGTAATTTTACATTGTCCAGGGCCAGTAGTGGTGAGGCAGGGACAGAAGACATATTTAGTGTATATAGGCAGTGGGCCTTTCCAAAAACATTTGGGAAAAAAAATCTATTTGGGCTGCCTGTGACCGTCCTCAGTGTACTGGGTCTGTGCTGGGGGTAGTTGTCCTAATTCATACGCAGCCAGCTAAGTGTTACAGCAGGCTTGCGCAAAATTCTTTCCTGCCTCTGTGTTGCCTCTTACATCACCGCTGTATTCCTGTCCACAAGTGTACTGGGTCTCTGCTGGGGGTAGTTGTCCTAATTCATACGCAGCCAGCTAAGTGTTACAGCAGGCTTGCGCAAAATTCTTTCCTGCCTCTGTGTTGCCTCTTACATCACCGCTGTATTCCTGTCCACAAGTGTACTGGGTCTCTGCTGGGGGTAGTTGTCCTAATTCATACGCAGCCAGCTAAGTGTTACAGCAGGCTTGCGCAAAATTCTGTCCTGCCTCTGCTGTGCGTTCCGTAAGTGAAGTCAGCCTCCAACCACAGGCCAATAAGCGGCACATTTAATTACAGCCTTCTGTTTCTGCACTACTGGTAATACAGCATGCTGAGGGGTAGGGGTAGGCCTAGAGGACGTGGAAAAGGGCGAGGACGCGGAGGCCCAAGTCAGGGTGTGGGCACAGGCCGAGCCATTGCGGTGGCCAGGGGTAGAGGCAGGGCCAGACCGAATAATCCACCAACTGTTTCCCAAAGCGCCCCCTCGCGCCATGCCACCCTGCAGAGGTCAAGGTGCTCTAAGGTGTGGCAGTTTTTCACAGATACGCCTGACGACCGACAAACAGTGGTGTGCAACCTTTGTCGCGCCAAGATCAGCTGGGGAGCCACCACCACCAGCATGCGCAGGCATATGATGGCCAAGCACCCCACAAGGTGGGACGAAGGCCGTTCACCGCCCCCGGTTTGCACCACTGCCTCTTCCCCTGTGCCCCAACCTGCCACTGAGATCCAACCCCCCTCTGAGGACACAGGCACGAGTGCCTACCGGCCTGCACCCACACCCTCACCTCCGCTGTCCTCGGCCCCATCCAGCAATGTCTCTCAGCGCAGCGTCCAGACGTCGCTAGCGCAACTGTTTGAGCGCAAGCGCAAGTATGCCGCCACGCACCCGCACGCTCAAGCGTTAAACGTGCACATAGCCAAATTGATCAGCCTGGAGATGCTGCCGTATAGGCTTGTGGAAACAGAGGCTTTCAAAAGCATGATGGCGGCGGCCCCGCGCTACTCGGTACCCAGTCGCCACTACTTTTCCTGATGTGCCGTCCCAGCCCTGCATGACCACGTCTCCTGCAACATTGTACGTGCCCTCACCAACGCGGTTACTGCCAAGGTCCACTTAACAACGGACATGTGGACAAGCACAGGCGGGCAGGGCCACTATATCTCCCTGACGGCACATTGGGTGAATTTAGTGGAGGCTGGGACAGAGTCAGAGCCTGGGACCGCTCACGTCCTACCCACCCCCAGAATTGCGGGCCCCAGCTTGGTGCTGGTATCTGCGGCGGTGTATGCTTCCTCCACTAAACCACCCTCCTCCTCCTCCTAGGCAACCTCTGTCTCGCAATCAAGATGTGTCAGCAGCAGCAGCACGTCGCCAGCAGTCGGTGTCACGCGGCGTGGCAGCACAGCGGTGGGCAAGCGTCAGCAGGCCGTGCTGAAACTTCAGCTTAGGAGAGAAGAGGCACACGGCCCACGAACTGCTGCAGGGTCTGACAGAGCAGACCGACCGCTGGCTTTCGCCGCTGAGCCTCCAACCGGGCATGGTCATGTGTGACAACGGCCGTAACCTGGTGGCGACTCTGCAGCTCGGCAGCCTCACGCACGTGCCATGCCTGGCCCATGTCTTTAATTTGGTGGTTCAGCGCTTTCTGAAAAGCTACCCACACTTGTCATACCTGCTCGGAAAGGTGCGCCGGGTCAGCGCACATTTCCGCAAGTCCAAGACGGAGGCTGCCACCCTGCGGACCCTGCAACATCGCTTTAATCTGCCAGTGCACCGACTGCTGTGCGACGTGCCCACACGGTGGAACTCTACGCTCCACATATTGGCCAGACTCTATGAGCAGCGTAGAGCTATAGTGGAATACCAACTCCAACATGGGCGGCGTAGTGGGAGTCAGCCTCCTCAATTCTTTACAGAAGAGTGGGCCTGGTTGGCAGCCATCTGCCAGGTCCTTGGAAACTTTGAGGAGTCTACCCAGATGGTGAGCGGGGATGCTGCAATCATTAGCGTCACCATTCCTCTGCTATGCCTCTTGAGAAGTTCCCTGCAAAGCATAAAGGCAGACGCTTTGCGCTTGGAAACGGAGGCGGGGGAAGACAGTATGTCGCTGGATAGGCAGAGCACCCTCATGTCTATATCTCAGCGCGTTGAGGAGGAGGGGGAGAAGCATGAGGAGGAGGGGGAAGAGACAGCTTGGCCCACTGCTGAGGGTACCCATGCTGCTTGCCTGTCATCCTTTCAGCGTGTATGGCCGGAGGAGGAGGAGGAGGAGGATCCTGAAAGTGATCTTCCTAGTGAGGACAGCCATGTGTTGCGTACAGGTACCCTGGCACACATGGCTGACTTCATGTTAGGATGCCTTTCTCGAGACCCTCGCGTTACACGCATTCTGGCCACTACGGATTACTGGGTGTACACACTGCTCGACCCATGGTATAAGGAGAACCTTTCCACTCTCATACCCGAAGAGGAAAGGGGTTCGAGAGTGATGCTATACCACAGGACCCTGGCGGACAAGCTGATGGTAAAATTCCCATCCGACAGCGCTAGTGGCAGAAGGTGCAGTTCCGAGGGCCAGGTAGCAGGGAAGGCGCAGAGATCAGGCAGCATGTACAGCGCAGGCAGTGGATTATTCTCCAAGGCCTTTGCCAGCTTTATGGCTCCCCAGCAAGACTGTGTCACCGCTCCCCAGTCAAGGCTGAGTCGGCGGGAGCACTGTAAAAGGATGGTGAGGGAGTACGTAGCCGATCACACGACCGTCCTCGGTGACGCCTCTGCCCCCTACAACTACTGCGTGTCGAAGCTGGACACGTGGCCTGAACCTGCGCTGTATGCCCTGGAGGTGCTTGCTTGTCCTGCGGCTAGCCTCTTGTCAGAGAGGGTGTTTAGTGCGGCTGGGGGAATCATCACCGATAAGCGTACCCGCCTGTCAACCGACAGTGCCGACAGGCTTACACTCATCAAGATGAACAAAGCCTGGATCTCCCCAGACTTCTCTTCTCCACCAGCGGACAGCAGCGATACCTAAGCAATACGTAGGCTGCACCCGTGGATGGAAGCATCGTTCTCTATCACCATCAAAAACGGGGACATTTTTGCTTCATCAATCTGTGTATAATACTCCTCCTCCTCCTCCTGCTCCTCCTCCTGAAACCTCACGTAATCACGCCGAACGGGCAATTTTTCTTAGGCCCACAAGGCTCAGTCATATAATTTTTGTAAACAATTTTTATGCGTTTCAATGCTCATTAAAGCGTTGAAACTTTCACCTGAACCAATTTTTATTTTAACCGGGCTGCCTCCAGGCCTAGTTACCAATTAAGCCACATTAACCAAAGCGATTAATGGGTTTCACCTGCCCTCTTGGTTGGGCATGGGCAATTTTTCTGAGGTACATTAGTACTGTTGGTACACCAATTTTTTGGGGCCCTCGCCTACAGTGTAATCCAATTAATTTTTTGCCCACCTGCATTAAAGCAGACGTTACATCAGCTGTGATGGGCAATGCAATTGGATATATTTATGTACCGCCGGTGGCTTCCTGGCACCCACCCATGCTGTGGGTCCACAGGGAGTTGTAACTGCATGTGTCCACTTCTAAAGAACCCCAGTGTGACTGGGGCATGCAGTGTGGGCCGAAGCCTACCTGCATTTAATCGGACGTTACCTCAGCTGTGATGGGCACTGCAATGGGATACATTTATGTACAGCCGGTGGGTTCCAGGGAGCCACCCATGCTGTGGGTGCACACGGAATTCCCATTGTGGAGTTGTACCTGCCTGTGACTATTTATAAAAAAACGCGGTCTGACTGGGGCATGCAGACACCTTGACAGAATGAATAGTGTGTGGCACATAGGTTCCCCATTGCTATGCCCACGTGTGCAGCTCCTGATGGCGGTGGCACAGGATTATATTTCTCATTGCTTCTGTACAGCATTGTGGGCTATCGCCCCGCCCCTTTTAAAGAGGGTCACTGCCTAGCCGTGCCAACCCTCTGCAGTGTGTGCCTGCGGTTCCTCCTCATGGCAGACGCACTTATAAATAGACATGAGGGTGGTGTGGCATGAGTGCAGCTGAAGGCTGCGCAGGGACACTTTGGTGTGCGCTGTGGACACTGGGTCGTGCGGGGGGGTTGGGCAGCATGTAACCCAGGAGAAGTGGCAGCGGAGTGTCATGCAGGCAGTGATTGTGCTTTGTTGGAGGTAGTGTGGTGCTTAGCTAAGGTATGCATTGCTAATGAGGGCTTTTCAGAAGTAAAAGTTGTTGGGAGGGGGGGGGCCCACTCTTGCCGCTATTGTGGCTTAATAGTGGGACCTGGGAACTTGAGATGCAGCCCAACATGTAGCCCCTCGCCTGCCCTATCCGTTGCTGTGTCATTCCCATCACTTTCTTGAATTGCCCAGATTTTCACAAATGAAAACCTTAGCGAGCATCGGCGATATACAAAAATGCTCGGGTCGCCCATTGACTTCAATGGGGTTCGTTATTCGAAACGAACCCTCGAGCATCGCGATAATTTTGTCCCGAGTAACGAGCACCCGAGCATTTTGGTGCTCGCTCATCTCTAATAATAATGTCAATGAGAGCCGAATGTATGAACAAGCCACTTTGCCTGTGCTATAATAGTAAAGCAATAGTACTCTGAGGAATGCTGCCTGCATACTGGTAGTACTATAGTCTATAATACCGACGGTCAACAAAGGGTTAATAAAACAGGTCTTTAGAACTTAAAGCTTGTATTTAAAGTAAGCCTGACATGTTGAACATGCAAGCTGATCTGCAGCATATGATATATAAAGCTTTTTTTGTGAAAAAATTCAGAATAGTTTATCATTATTCACTGCAATCTCTACTGCTTCTGGGTTTAGGAGTCCAATGGTCGGTTGCATCAATGATTGACAGCCTTCCCTGTGTGAGTGTATATACAGATATAGCTGTCACTCACTCACAGACCATTTTTAAACCCAGAGAAATCAGGGATTTAATCCAACAAAATACATGCTATACCGAATTTGTTTCCCACAAAACTATATGGCTGGGTTCATGCGGGATGGAAATCCCGCAGAAATCTCGCGCTTGGCCACACCGCAAAACCATGAGATTTACACGGGAGAGCCGCAGCTTTAAAACCCGCGGCATTTCGCGGCGGGTTTTGGAGTGGTTTGGCTGCCGGCATTCCTCCCCTCCTCCAGCTTTCTTTCCCCATAGAGAGGGGTGAGGCTGCAAAGGAAAAAAAAGAATTGACATGTCGCAAAATTGAATTCTGCTCTGCATGTCCATTTCTGACTTTGACACAGTGAATTTGCTGCCCCATGTGGATGAGATTTTTGCAAAATATCATCCACATGGCTGGCCAATCCCAGGATTAGAAGCCGCAGGTGGAATTGCCGCACGGTAATTCCGCGGCAATTCCGTTCCGTGTGAACCCAGCCTACATCAATCTGCTCAGCTTTCCTTGCTCTAGTAATCAACTTCCCACTGATATTGCTACTTGCATAATGTGACAAGTTCCCTTTATTTACATATGCTGTATTAGTATACAGGGAGTTGTATGTAAAATAAAACAATATCAGTAATCTTTGTGGTAAGCTTAAAGGGGTTGTCCCGCGGCAGCAAGTGGGTCTATACACTTCTGTATGGCCATATTAATGCACTTTGTAATGTACATTGTGCATTAATTATGAGCCATACAGAAGTTATAAAAAGTTTTTTACTTACCTGCTCCGTTGCTAGCGTCCTCGTTCCCATGGAGCCGACTAATTTTCGCCCTCCGATGGCCAAATTAGCCGCGCTTGCGCAGTCCGGGTCGTCTGCTCTCTTCAATGGAGCCGCTCGTGCAGAATGCCGGCTCCGTGTAGCTCCGCCCCGTCACGTGCCGATTCCAGCCAATCAGGAGGCTGGAATCGGCAATGGACCGCACAGAAGAGCTGCGGTCCACGGAGGAAGCAGACCCTGGCGGCCATCTTCAGCAGGTAAGTATGAAGACGCCGGACCGCCGGGATTCAGGTAAGCGCTGAGCGGTTTGTTTTTTTTAACCCCTGCATCGGGGTTGTCTCGCGCCGAACGGGGGGGGGGGGGTTAAAAAAAAAAAAAAACCGTTTCGGCGCGGGACAACCCCTTTAAAGGGAAGGGAGTGTATGTGTTAAAATAATCCCACTTTATATAACAACTAGAAATAAAAATCATGATACCTGTAAAGCAGCTACTTTAGAATTGTTTAGTACTTCTAAAAATGATTCATCTTGTTTTTTTCATTCCTTTTTTGATGAAGACAATTACTTTTGTATGATCATATGCACCAATCACATTTTCAAATGCTTTTTGTAAAATGTATTAATTGGTTGTGCTCCTGGGACCTGTAGTTCTATGGGAGCACACTGCACAGGTCTCCTGCACATACTGTAACTGCCAGCCCCTCTGGCTTGAAGCTGCTGATTTCCTCATTCCCCTCCCAGTACCCTTGTGGTTGCATCCATGCATGTATTTCTGTAGGTGTGAACAGCGACATATTCTGTGTGTCTGTGCAGGTGGCTGGGCATGTAGTGTGAACAGTTCTGTTCCATGTGGTATGCATTCCCTGGATCATTTGACACGATGACTGACAAACACCCAAAACACTTACTTAGCACACCTGCACACCTAAACAGAAGGAATTGCTACTGTACGAGGTATTGTTTCATATTTTGGCCAATATAGTTAAGCCCACGAGCCCGAAACAAGGGTCCTCATTGTCTCATGAGCCCCTACTCCAACAAGACAACAACTCCATGAGTCTTGTCTGCAAGTAGGGTGATCATCCCGAGAGGGACGGCTCCACACTGGAACCTAAGAACCTGACTTGCCCTAGATGGAAAACAATCCAAACAGAACAGGACACGCTTCACGCCAACACACAAGGGAATGCATACCACACAGAACAGGACTGTTCACACTACATGTCCGGCACCTGCACAGACACACAGAACATGTCACTGTTCACAGCTACAAAAATACATGCATGGATGCAACCACAAGCTTACTGGGAAGGGAATGAGGAAACCAGCACCCTCAAGCCAGAGGGGCCGATATTTATGTGCAGGAGACTGGTGGTAATTGGCTGGCTGGAGAACTCCACACCCAGCCAACTCAAACATTGAAAATGTGTTATAGAGTTGTCCAGGATTAGAAAAACATGGTTCCCTTCTTCCAAAAACAGCCTCACACCTGTTCATGGGTCTATTGAAGTGAATAGGACTGAGATATAATATCCCATAGAATCTATGGACAGACCTGATGTTGTCTTTGGAAGAAAGCAGCCATGTTTTCCATCTCTGGACAATCCCTTTAATCTTAGTAAAGTGTATCACTGTTGCATTACAAGATTCGCTTACATAACTTGTCAACTTCAACCTTGCGTGTTTAGGATTTGCCCTCTATTTCTGTCCCTTTGCTCACTGATAAACAGATACAGTCCTATTGTAGTACAAAGTATGCATCTAAGAGCTGTCTTGCTCCTTTTCCTTCTTTCACACACAATGACCTCCAGTAGCCTTTCCTTCATTCTGATTTAATTAGACAACAAATCAATAGATAAAAAACGCTCCATTGTATGTAACCTTTAACACAACAGTTATTGCTTCACAGACATGCCAAAACCCTCTAAAGATGTTGCTTGAAATAGGCATGTAAGAGTAAGAATGTTTTCTTCTCAAGCTTCAGGGTGACCCTTCATGCAGATAGTTGATGACACTTATAGTATCATGGTATCACATGTCAAGTGGAGGTTAAAGTCGCGTTCATATAACCTGCTTATACACTGTAGTTCTAGATTTCTGTAAAAGGAGTATTTAAAAGGGAGAATAAAATACATGTATAAGGTTTTCCCTCTGACATCATTATGTAGCTACCATGCTATTAAAGAGTATCTGCATTTTTTTTTAAGTATAGGAGAGACGATTCTAAGCATTTCTATCACAATTCACAACCTATCGATTTAAAGAGCTTTTTATGTACAGGACAGACAATATTAAGCATTTTTGCAAGAGGTTTAATCAGCCTATTCTGTATATTTTTCATAAAAACGCCACTTGTGCTTTGCAGCTACAGTAGGTGAAGACGGGCTGAGAAATTCATCTTCACCCAGCTGTGCAACAGTAGAGGGCGCTGCATCCAGATGTGTCTACACCTATATCCCTACTGAATATATGCAGACACTACTATACTGTTGTGTATAACAGTGTATGAAGGGTCTCTATTACATATACTTTATTGTCAATAATGCTCTACCCCCACTCCATTCTATCACCCCCCCCCCCCTCAAGTTTTGTATTGCTCTACCCGCTCATATGCGGCAGCTATCCCTGGGCGCTGTAATGAGAAGCTGGACTAGTCTACCGATGCCTTCTTCTCTTACAGGGTACTTGCTCCCCACCAAAGCCAATATGCTACAACCCCATGCACTGAAAGCCCTTGTCTGTGCATCGGGTCCTGTCTGGAGTAAGTGCTGCATCTGGATGCAGTGCCCTCTAGTGTTATACAGCTAGGTTAAGACTGATTTCTCAGCCCCATCTTCACCTAGCTGTGTACCAGAAGAGGGGTTTTAATGAAAGATATAAAGAATAGGCTGATTAAACCTATTGCAAAACTGCTTAATATCGTTTGTCCTGTACATAAAAAAGTATTTAAATCTATAGGTTATGATAGAAAGTGCATTTGTGTTGGTGATTCATGAGCTTATACTGTTCCTCCACTGCTGTTCAGATGTAATGTCATTGCTTATCTTTCACACTAAAAAAATATATATTTTTTCTGCTGCCTTCAGTGGTTTGAGAGCTTGTTCTTTATAGGCCAAATATTTAAAATTAAAAATTTATTTTTAATGATACCATTCAATGTGCCATATAAATACTGACTTTTTTTTAAAGTCAGATGAAATGGAAAAAAACATGCATTTCAAACCAGTGTTCTCTGGGTTTCACTTTTACAGTAAAAATGACTTGTTAATGTTATTCTCTAGGTCAGTATGATTACGTGAATACTAAATTTATAGAGTTTTTTATGCTTCTTACTAGTAAATAAAAATTGTAAAAAAAAAAAAATTTAAGAAAAAAAACATGTTGTATCGCAATATTCTTAGACCCATAGCCTTTTTATCTTTCCATTAATGTGACTGTTTGGGGGCTTTTTGTAGACTGAACTGTAATTTCTATTCTATTTCATTTTATTTCATTGTGACCAAATGTTGCCATTGTGTAATCTTTTTTATGGCATTGCAAGTGATATACACTATACCTTATTCTTCGTTGTGCCATAGTGAGGCCAAACCTGTATCCAGTTCATGGCATCTTTTCTACATTGCGACAGAGCCTCATAAATCTCTGAGGTGTTAACCTTTATATATGCATTCTTCATGGTGCGTTCACACATGGTGGATTTGATGCGGATTTCCTGCAGAGGAAAAGAAAATCTACATGAAAATCCGCATGATTTGGTGAAGATCTGCTCCTTTAACGGATTTTGATGTCGACTCCATGGAAAATTTGTAGCACATCTGCCACAGTGCAAATTTGTAGCAGATTTAATGTTGAATCTATGTGGAATCCACACCAATTCCAGAACAAATCTACAAGAAATCTGCATGGCTGAAGTACCCCATTCCTGTTAATGGGAATCCAAGCCGTAGTCTATATGACATGAATTTTTTTCACATGTTGATTTGAAATCCATGTGCAGAAAAAAAAGAGGTTTAAAGAAAAAAATAAGCTTTGCTGTGAATTTCTGCTGTGGTCTTTGAACACTTGTTCTTCCTGTGCCAACATGTCCTTAGACTTTTGGATGGAGTCTCATAGATCTGTGAGGATTCAAATACTTTGTTCACATGAACTTCTGCAAGTACAGATGTTCTTCATTGCAAATTACCCTAATTCACAGAATCATTGTGACACCAAAGAGACTAAACTCTGCCTTTTTTTGCTCCTTTTCAGTACCTTTTAGCATAGAGAAGTTCAGCAGGAGCATGGCGATAATCATGTAACACATCATTTTAATTCAGTGTAATTAAAATAAACAGTCAGCCGCGGCATGAGCTTGTTTTTAATTAATCTATTGATAAACTGCACCCAAGCAAATAATCATAAAAAGGAAAAAATGATGCAGACGTTGTTGTTGGTTGTGAATAACTTCTCGTTTTCATTAAGGAACAGTGTACTATAGAGGGATAATACATACAGTAATGAGTGGCTCTAATTAACTGTCTCTTACAGGCAAAACAAGGAGATCTATGGATCAGAATTAGAGATGAGCGAGCATACTCGTCCGAGCTTGATGCTCGTTCGAGTATTAGGGTGCTCGAGATGCTCGTTACTCGAGACGAGCACCACGCGGTACTCGTCTCGATTAAACGAGCACTGACCATTGAATTCAATGGAGTCGGTAATACAGCCGGCTCTATTGAAAGCAATGGGCTGCCGGCGTACGCGGGATGAATTGTCGGGAAGGGCTTAAATATATAAGCCCTTCCCTACAATTCATCCAGAAATGTGTAAAAATAAAAAATATATATATACTTACCTGGTCCCGGCAGAACGATGTTAGCCCATTGAATTCAATGGAGCCGGCAATACAGCCGACTCCATTGAAAGCAATGGGATGCCGGCGATCGTGGGATGAATTGTCGGGAAGGGGTTAAATATATAAGCCCTTCCCTGCAATTCATCCAGAAATGTGTAAAAATAAAAAATATATATATACTTACCTGGTCCCGGCAGACGGAGTTCAGCGCGACAGGCTGCAGTTCTCCTGAACTGCTCTGAACAGCTGTGAGTAGTATTCAGCAGCCAGGGATTTAAAATCCCCGCCTGCTGAATCAGATGCCTCTTATTGGTCACAGCCTGACCAATCAGAGGCATCCCTCACTCACCCATTCATGAATTCACGCGTTAAAGCTCACATTGAAATCAATGGGCAATGTTTTCCAAGGAACGTGAAAAGTTAGAACATGCTACGAATTTTGTGGTGCGGGAAAAAGTCGCTCATGTATCTGACTCCATTTAAAAGAATGGGGTTCATATTCGTGCGAAACCGGCCCCAGTGAAATAATAGAATTTAGTTAATTGTGATGTTTTTTTAAACTTTACAGTTGATTGCACTTAGAAGATCTTGTCCCCTGAAATGTTTCCAAACTGTATGTACAAACCAGACTAGCCCTTACTATGTGTGACCCAACGGACTACACAAATGCTTTTATCTTATTGTGACAGGTACTTCTCCCATTGTTGCCCTACTTTGCCATTCTTGGTGGGTAGCTGACAGACCACATAAGGTTGGCATTGGTCTTAGAAGACCATAGTTAGTCTAGGAATTACTGTCCTACAATTAGCAGCACTGGTTTATAGTTTACTGGCTAAACCTCAAGAGCTCCCGATCATCTTACCTTCTATAGTGTCCAGAAGTTATTATTTTAATATACTATTTGATAAAAAAAACTTATAATCACCTCTGTCGCTCCTTTCACTTCCAGCTTCTGCAGCACACGCCACTAGTCCCTGCTTGTTTTCTGGGTAAAGTGATCACATGACAAACATAGGATGGGGGCCATGAGGGGAATTTGTTACAACTTTAGGGTCATTACTGCTAAATGGAGCCATGAGGGAAATTATGTATTACTTATCTTGGCCATAAGGGGCATTATTTATTACTGAAGGGGGCTATGAGGGAATTTATTTATTACTTAAGGGGGCATTTATTACTTAAGAGGGGCTATGCGGAGCATTACTACTAACCCAGCCATCAGAAGCATTATTTAATACTTAAGGCCATAGGGCATTACTACTAAATGGACCATGAAGGGCATTATTTATAATTTAACAGGGCCATAAGATGCATTATTTATTACTTAGGGGACCATGATGGGCATTACTAAACGAGGCCTTGAGGAGCATTATTGGGGATCAAGATAACCCTTCCAATTTTTTAATAATCAAGAGACTTCTGTGGAAGTGGATGTGCAAAATTAGCATCAGGGATCCAAGCACTTAGATCTTTGTCTTTTAATTAATATGGGTAAGAGATTACAAGGATACATGGAGCATATGTGATGCTGTATATGCTGAGAATTTTCTTGGTTAACCTTCTCCATTGTGCAGTAGAACTTCCTGGTGTCTTACAAACATGAAATTTGGCATGACCATTCTTTAGGTCCTAAATAGAAAAAGCAAAGGGATCACAACTCGATTATTCAATGCTAATTGCAAAAGTAAGTGCACCCCTATGTAATGTAAAATCTCGGTTTCGAACAAATGTGAAATATGGTGGAAGCATTCTTTAGGTTCTAAATGAGGAGAGTAGGAGGAGTGGCATATTCTGCAGAGGAACATCAGTACATGCAGCCTGAGGAGAATCTAACGCTCCCCCATGGGTGTAAAGTAACCTTGACTTTATAAAATTTTCCGTGCAAACAACACGTAAACACCAGTATCAAATTAGGCTGGGTATATCAGCTAGTGTGTGTATATGTATATATACACACACACCTCTTTGAATGCATCTTTAATATTCTGGATAATGCAGAATTGAATGCGCGTTTGGTACTTTTTGAGTACTACTGATACCTCTGTGTTGTAAGAGGTCGGAAGCCACTGCTATTTTAACCGACTAACCAGCTGATAACTACAAATGCAGCCAAAGGCTTCAAAGCAGTACTGTTCTGTAGCATCTATTCAGCTTGGGAAGTTATGGAAACAGTGTAGCGCACTCTCCGACACTATTTCTCATGGAAATGGTACAATGGAAATATTGATTCTATGCACGCCTTGCTGTCATACAATGAAAGCACGACAGATAACTGTAACAGCCATGATCATGCATAGCTGCCTTTTACCTTCTACATATTACAAAGAAGTGATCTACTGAAAAAACAGGGTGATATTTCCTCTTCTTGAGATTTAAATACAATCACTTAGGGCTCCTGCCCACTTGCGTTTTTTTCACGCGTTATAGCTTGCTTTTTTTTTCATGCGATATTGCTGCTTTTTTTTTCACGCGATTGTCAATGGGACTTTCTAATGTTAAAAACGCTTTGCAAGTTGGTGCGTTTTTAACATTAGAAAGTCCCATTGACAATCGCGTGAAAAAAAAGCAGCAATATAGCATGAAAAAAAGGCAAGCTATAACGTGTGAAAAAAAGGCAAGCTATAATGCGCGAAAAAAAGGCAAGCTATAACGTGTGAAAAAAACGCAAGTGGGTTGGAGCCCTTAATCTAAAAAAAGGGTAGTATCATCCCAAAATGCATTGTATAAAGAAACCACAATTCCCTACTTGTCATCTGTGAGCAAAAGTTAATGATATCTCTTTTGAAGAGTGTCTGTTTTTGGCATTTTTCTTCAGACTGTCTTAATTTGCATTTACACACCATGCCAATGTCAATGAAAGCAACCATCTGATGCATTGGATTCCAATTAGAGATGAGCGAACGTACTTGTTTCGAGTACTTACGCACCCGAGTACCGCCATTTTCGAGTACTTCAGTACTCGGGTGAAAAGATTCGGGGGGCGCCGGGGGGCGGGGAGAGGCGTGGCGGTGGGGGGGGGTAGCAGTGGGGAACAGGGGGGAGCCCTCTCTCTCTCCCTCTACCCCCCACTCCCCACTGCTACCCCCCCGTGCCGCCACGGCGCCCCCCGAATCTTTTCACCCGAGTACTGAGGTACTCGAAAATGGCGGTACTCGGGTGCGTAAGTACTCGAAACGAGTACGTTCGCTCATCTCTAATTCCAATGTATCAGATCACACAGATGTATTCCAATGAGGTAAAATCGCCCAGACGACCAATATAGCGCCGGGCAGCAAAGATGTGCTGGGCCCGTGGCATCTGAATGGGCGCACAATTGTTAGATTTGTGTGGCCATTCACACGTTCTTACGGCGCCGGCGGGTGCATGTAAAACCGCCTATGGCCGCATAAAACAGCCCTTAAAAGGATTTTATGGCAGCAGTTCGGTAGTTTGGGCACAGTGCAACAAAAAGTTAAACAGTTCCTCAATGAAACAATTATAACTTTACTTTGAATCTATAATAATGGCTAAAACTGAGTGTTCAAACGGGAAAGTCTATAAGCCCATAAGATTTTTAAAAATAATCAGCCAAAAACCCTTAGTTCTTCAAAGTAGGATAAGCTCTCTGGTGCTCAAAGCAAACATTTCAGAGTGCACCTTACCAGCATTGGTGCCTGGAGTTTAGCATTAGCCTAATTGCTGTGGAATGGAAAACTGGATAATTTATTCCCCCTGTTCCCTATCCACCACCAACCCATAGCATTATTACCTATAATGCATAGTCCATATGCAGTGGCCCAGAGGGTCTGCCAGAATAGTCACACAATCATTGTCCTGTCACACCTGCTTATGTGCCTCAAGGAGGCATAGGAGGTGCTTTACATCAGAGACACCCTGTTTCTCCCCTTCCTAAGCTAAAATCTTGGCAACAGCTGGCTGCTAATTGGCTCTATGTCATAGAATCATAGAATGGTAGAGTTGGAAGGGACCTCCAGGGTCATCTGGTCCAACTCCCTGCTCAGTGCAGGATTCACTAAATCATCCCAGACAGATATTTGTCCAGCCTCTGTTTAAACACTTTCATTGAAGGAAAACTCACCACCTTCTGTGGTAACGTGTTCCACTCATTGATCACCTTCACTGTCAGAAAGTTTTTTCTAGTATCTAATCTGTGTCTCCTCCCTTTCAGTTTCATCCCATTGCTTTTAGTCTTTCCTTGTGCAAATGAGAATAGGGGCTCATCCCTCTGCACTGTGACAGCTCTTCAGATATTTGTAGACAGCTACTAAGTCTCCTATCAGCCTTCTTTTTTGCAAGCTAAACATTCCCAGGTCCTTTAACCGTTCCTCATAGGACATGATTTGCAGACCGCTCACCATCTTGGTAACTCTTCTTTGAATTTGCTCTAGTTAGTCTATGTATTTTTTAAAGTGGGGTGCCCAGAACTGGACACAGTATTCCAGATGAGGTCTGACTAAGCATGAGTAAAGAGAGATAATTACCTCACGTGATCTAAACTCTATGTTTCTCTTAATACATCCCAGAATCATGTTTGCCTTTTTGTTGCTGCATCACATTGTTGACTCATGTTCAGTCTATGATCTATTAGTATACCCAAGTCTTTTTCACATGTGCTGCTGCTTAGCCAAATTCTTCCCATTCTGTATGTGTTTTTTTTTTCATTTTTCTTACCCAGATGTAGGACTTTGCATATCTCCTTGTTAAATACCATTCTGTTAGTCTCCATACACAGTTCAAGCTTTTCTAGATCTTTTTGAATGCTCTTCCTTCCCTATGTCATGCCCTCACTGATTGGTCAAGGGGTAGCGTTGGAGTTCAGAGGTGGGAAACTACCTAGTGAGCCTCTATGCTGAGGGGGAGAAGAGGAGAGAAAGTGTGGGAGCAAGGCAGGAAGTGAAGGAGGAGTCAGAGCTGTCTTCAATAGTCAGTCTGCGTAGGAGGACGTGCAGGGAGGAAGTCTGCAGTGCGAGCAGCTGAAGCAAGTGTCTGTCTTCAGGGAAGCCAGTATTCACCAGCTCCCTAGTCTTCACCAGCAGAGTGGAGGTGTAAGGTTAAAGCCGTTATACTAAAACAGTGAAAATAAGAAAGATGAACAATACCTTCACTAAAACAGTGAATTACACAAAACCTGGTGAATTCAAAGCCAAGGGTAGTAAGGCAGCCATCTTAGCTCTAATTTTAACACCTGCATAATCTACTTCCAGTAGCCCAACAGATAAGGAAGTCTGTAGGAATTCATACTGGGTAACCTACCAAGTTCAAATAGAGAGAGAGCGTTGAAGAGGAAATTTTATTTACTTGGAAATCAACTGTACTGCATAACCGTTTGCTTTGCTAGCATTCTGCAAGACTGCCACTCTTAATTGTATCGTGTTGCAACTACTTTAAAATACTGAAGTAAACTGTGCACTTCTGGTTTGCTAACAAAACAGTTACCAGGACTCGTGTCAAACTTTTTCCTGCAATTGACTACCATAGTCCCGGATGAAGTGCTGGTGATGTGCTGCGACCAGCTAGGACACCTTTGCCACCATTGTCGGGAGAGATTGCAGAGCCACCCGTGACATCGATCTTGCAATCCCCGCGGTCTACTCCACTTTGGTGCTTCTCGCTCGGGCGCTGCACATATTTCAATCCAGCAACATCACATATACGCATCTGCAATTCCCATTGCAGGACCAGTTAGATCTCTAACACCTTCAGTACAGTTCATTTGTGAATACAACAAGATCCTTGATGGCTCAGTAGTAAAGAAGCTGAAGAATTGTTAATTTAGACCTTGTTTGCTAGAACAGTCCAACAATTCACTCAACAGCTTTCTCACACGGAAAAGCCCTTCTGAGATGAGTAGCAAGCAGTGCAGGCCATCAACTTCAACACTCCACTGATCTGGGTTTGAGTGAAGACAATTGAGCAGTGTCCCACACTTAGGAAATATGCAAATATAGACAATAGAACAATACCTCTACAGCGCCACCTATTCTGCAAGTCAATGTCAGACTCTTTAGACGAGCCATCTAACAATGACTGGAAATTGAAAACCAAGTCAGAATACCATATGCAGACAGCTGCTTTAGGGTTTTTGCTCCTCATCACTGGGCAGTAGATTTCTGTCTTGGCTAATGGAAGGCCTATAGGTATGGGTTGAGAAGGGTATCATTTCTCCTTCCTGCTGATTGGATCACAGACTGTGCAATGCAGCATGCGAAGTAAGGGCATGGAAGTGCAGGACAGTAAACTATTGGCAGAATGCTAGGATTGCTACATCCTCCCTCCCTTAAAGTGAATTGCAAACAAAAGGATAGCAGAAAAATGGAGAGGACCATCTGAAAATCAGTACTTACAGACATAAAACAGGGTGCAAATGGCATCAAATGAGAGGGTAAGGAGAACCTGTTGTGTTTTAAAGAACGCAAGTGGGCTTTGAAGTCAAACATTGTAGGATGCCATTTGGTTTTATGATCTATATGGTGTGCATGTTTTAACATTCAGTGTTATACATTCATGGCAAATGAATCTCTGGCTTACTATTTGGGAAACAGAAACAGTAATTTGAAAAAGATATGATATGCAGAAAATGCACAAAAGACATTTGTTTCTATGATATTTTAATACATTATCAAGTCATGTATGTGACTGTAACCTAAATTATATGTTGTCAATGAACTTTTGCTTCATTATGACAAGGAAATACATAGTATAAATCATCATTTGCTGAATTACCATGCTTATCTTGACATTTGAATTTTTATTGTGTGCCGCTGGGATTTTAATTGGAAGTTAATCTGCAGTTAAGTGGAAACTTTAACCACTGGAAGTTGATTTATATGAATAATAATAACAATGTAATGTGTCCTTGCTATAGACGTAGTCTTAATTAGATAACATAAGGTATCTTCTGTTCTCCATCTGTTGTTGAACAACAATACCCAGTATGCTGCTCTCCATATAAAAGTAGAAAATCCAGATACAAAGTGACTTGTTCTTAAAAAGTGTCTTCTCAGACATATTGAAGGACAGTTACAAAACTTCATGCATAAGTAAGAATTCATTAAAAGGGCTCTTTTAGTTTAGAAAACCTTTTTTTAAATAGTCTATTAGGGAGTTCTCGAAAGAGCAGATCCCCATTAAGGACCCTTGCCCATCAGCCAGAGTCAATGGCATCTAAAAAGAGCCTGGTGAACCCAACATAATCATGAGACGCACAAAACCTGCATAAATAGGAACTTCATTCTTTTGACTGGAGTTATTCACATGAGCGATCTTTTTTATTTATTTATTTTTCCCCCTCCGTGACTTAAGATCGTCATTTTACAAAAGTAAGGCTTTCTTAAATGAAAAACACCTTGCATCCGCTTGTAAATGTACTCAGGCAAGCGCAATTTTGGGCC
The DNA here is from genome assembly GCF_035609145.1 of Eleutherodactylus coqui. Classification (NCBI taxonomy): domain Eukaryota; kingdom Metazoa; phylum Chordata; class Amphibia; order Anura; family Eleutherodactylidae; genus Eleutherodactylus; species Eleutherodactylus coqui. The sequence goes on from NC_089837.1 coordinate 304,959,930, forward strand.
GAGTTTCTCAGTCCGATATTGTACTTGCCAGTGTTAATGTAACCTTAAATGCATTCAGTCACTGATTTTATTGGGACCATTGCAATACCTTATTTACCTTGTAGAGGTCATGTAGTTGAATTTAACAGTTGCTGAAGAATTCTTCCATGCTACAACTGATTGCTGATGACCTTTAGGGCTTCTACTCACTTGCGTTTTTTTAACGCTGCGATATCGATGCCTTTTTTAATGTGAATGTCAATGGGACTTTTTAATGTTAAAAACACATCACAAGTTTGTGCTTTGCTATTTTTGTCCAATACATTTTTAACATTAGAAAGTCCCATTGACATTTGCGTTAAAAAAAATGCAGCGATATCCCAGCGTTAGAAAAACGCAAGTGGGTAGGAGCCCTTACACTAGTGAGTGTAATATAGGTCCAAAAACATTGGGCCTGTATTGTAGTCATTTAACCTGTGATTTTCATGCTTCTGAGATGAAATTCTTTAGTAAAAACGCACCATTTGCATAGCAGTACATGCATTTTTCACGCCTGTAAAAAAAAGTTGCACTGTTTCATCTTCCTTATTTGCAGGTCTATAGGAGAGATAACACACAGGCCTATGACCACCTAACACCAATTTAGAGATCATAAAACTGTAACATTCCTTACCGGTAGACTAACTAAAGGCCTATTTAGACACAACAATTATCGCTCAAAATTCGCTCAGAAGCCATCTTTTGAGTGATAATCATCATGTCTAAATGTGCAGCCATCATGCACTATTCGTTCATTACTGATTTCTAGCAGGATAGAAATCACTGATGACTCTTATCAGCACTGCATGTTGATTTTTCTTTCAGCGGGGGAAGGGGGGGGGGGGGTTAAGCATTCTTTTAGCTGGTATTCCCTGGGACTATCAGCTCAGGGACACCACTGATAACTGCGAGAACAAAGCAGCTGTTTGCATATACAGCTACTTTTCTCGGAGTTATCAGTGAAGTACCTGCATTTAACTCTTAAGGTAGCTAATTAGCTACCTTAGAGTTATGCAAAGCTGATTGCTCAAAACTAGTGATGAGCGAGCACGCTCAGTTAAGGCAGTTTCTCGAGTAACTGCCTACTGGTCCAAGCAGATTCGGGAGGGGGGTAGCGGGGAGTAGCGGGGAAGAGACAGTGAGAGATATCTCTCCCCCCCCCCCCACTACCCCCCGCTCAAACTGTTGTTTGAGCGATTTTTGAGCGATCATCTTTTAGTCTAGATGTACCTTAAGTATTTACTTCTCTGCCTATCTTGTCTGCCATTGTTTTGAGTACAAATTAGTCTCACTATGTCTATGCCTTTTTGTATGTGGACATTTACACATATATATATATATATATATATATATATATATATATATATATATATATATATATATATATATATATATATATATATATATATGCCCCATCCAGATCTGATCCATTATGCCTCAAGTATTTTTGTTAGCCATTAAAAGGTATCATATCTACAAGATTTCTTGGTTTCTCTTGCTGGGAGCAATCACATTTTCCAGTGGATGAAATACAAAAAACACATCGCACTCACATGTGTAAATACAGCATAAGGTAATCATTTTAATGTGTTTTTAAACCTTGTTGAAGAATTGTTTTGCTTCCTGCCACATTTAACCTTCTTTGACTTCTATGAAGCAAGTACATTTTGCCTTGGACTAAATTAAAGTATGCATAAAAACCCTCTTATAATAGAACTTAAAAAATGATGCAAAAATACAATCATTTACAGAGCATTTATGTGAATTTGGCATACACTGTTTTGGAGAGTTTGGATCTGAGCTCATAGAAAATGGCCTTGTCCTTTAAAGCACAGCATTCCTGTCTCCCAGAAAAAAGGCAGATAAGTGGATGTATAGCATTCTGAGTGGCTCACATTGTAGGAGCAGATTCAGCACTTGATGAGAGCAGACCCTATTGTCTCGCACATCAATCATTTCCTCATGAGGATAAAGGGAGTCATGTGCAAGCTGATTACGCAGCTGAAAAACGATGGAAATCAATAGAAGACATTTTCAGATCCCATCCTACAAAATCCCCTTTCAATGATAGCTTTTGCTGTCAATTGTGCTTTAAACCTATGACTATTTCTAGGCTCTGTTTTAATATGGGACTCATGCCAGTAATAGTTCTCAAGTATTATACAATGCTGAACACAGAAAAGGCACATCTTATTCTGAAGTATATACACCTGCTCATGTATAGAATTCAATATACCATTATTTTTTGGTGTAATAATTAGAGATGAGCGAGCATACTCGTTAGGGCGATTTACTCGAGAGAGAGCATTGCCTTTTTCGAGTAACTGCTGGCTCATCCCTGAAGATTCGGGGGTTGCGGAGGGGATCGGGAGGGAGAGAGAGATCTCTCTCACTTTCCACCCTGCTCCCCGCAGCCCCCCCGATTCTTCAGGCGATGCTCTTTCGAGTAAATCGCCTTAACGAGTATGCTTGCTCATCTCTAGTAATAATTTACCCAATTATCCACATCCTATCGGATACCTTCTAATCCATTCAGCGATAATTTACTGTAGGCCTCCACATACAGTTATTAAAAGCATTCGATAAAAGGCAAGATAAATCTAATCTAACGTTGTTGTTCTAGACTACTAAAATCAGGTTTACAGTCCCTAAACTAGGTGCATGGCCATATTTTTTTCTCTCACCTCTGAGATTTTAATGTAGTTAATAGTGTGATAGTGTAGGTTCTGATGGACGAGTGGTGGCCCATCAGCCTATGCATCTTGGCCAAAATGCAGAACTACCCCGTTTCCCCAAAAATAAGACAGTGTCTTATAATAATTTTTGCTATCAAAGATGCACTAGGTCTTATTTTCAGGGGATGCCTTATTTTTCCTTGAAGAAAAATTCAAATTTATTGTTGAACAAAAAAAAAATGAACATTTATTATATACTGTACAGTAGTTGTCATCACAAACCAGCATAACCAGACAAACTGTGAATCCTATCAAGCATTTCTTGTTGCTACCATTATTTCCATGTACAACAATCTAGGGTACCTTTACCGATCCGGATATTTATGAACATAAAGCAAGATTTATCCAATGACAGTCATGTCATCATCTTCTGGAACATCATCATCATGACAATCCACACCCTGAATTTCCTAGTGAATTTCTTGTGACTCCATTTCTTTCAGAATCATTAGCCCAAATCTCTCATGTCTAGCAATAGCACTGTCCTTAAATGAGTACTTCTTGTCTTGCCTGACTCACACACAGGGCAACAAGAAATAAGGGCTGTAAAGTACCTGGCTCCCGCACACTGTATGGAGATTGTAACGATCACCCGCAGCAGTTCCTGGACCACTTGTACAGCAGGGACGGTATTGGAGCTTCCGGCCACCAGGGTGAGCTCATCACAGCAGATTCACACTGCATGGAGAGAGCTAGGTCTTACTTTCGGGGGGGGGGGGGGTTCTTATATTTAACACTTCAGCAAAACCTTAACTAGGTCTTATTTTTAGGGGATATCTTATTTTCAAGGAACCACGGTGTATTATTATTACTGTGTATCAGTATTTTTTTTTGCCTGCAGTTTGCTATAAATTTTTGGGGAACCTAAGATGTCAGCCAGTGCCTCCCACTTTGGAGATACAGGGCAACCCACAGCTATATCAGTTAGAATTGATATCCTGTATGGTGGGCCACATCCATCTTTGGTTGGCCTCTTTGGTATCGTTCACATGTGCAGGCTATGTTTGTTTGCTGGTGCTCCTCCCCAATCTGGGCTGGGTTGAGTTGGTGACTGCACATTAGTCTGCATTGAACAAGTAGCTCCTCCATATCATAGTCTGGCTAACTGCATTCTATTAGAGTTTATTGTGATCGCGCCTGCCCTACGACGATTGTGCTGGTGGCGATTGTGCCTGCTCTGCAGCGATTGTGCCTGCTTTGCAGCCTATCAGGTATTGCAATTTTGGCTTTTTCAGTGACAGTTCCAAAACTAGGTGCATGGCCGTATTTACCACTAGTCACTGGAGGTCATGTGCCTAGGGTGGCTCCTGCAGCTGGTGGCTCCAGGCGCTAGCAATAAAAGTGACCAACATACATTATTTTTTTTTACAACCTTCCCTACTCCTCATGATGAATTTACAATTAAAACTTTTCAAAGGGGGAATGACATCTGGTAGTATTATTTATTTTTAACGCGCCATTTATTCCAAGGCACCGTACAAATGAAGAATTGTGTTAAACTACATTTCACTACATATATGCCACAAAACTGTACCACATTACATATATCAAACAGGAACCATATTACATATAAAATAACCATATTACATATATCACACAGGAACGGTAAACTAAATGACTAACAAATTGATATGAAGGGAGAGAGGACACTACCCACGAGGGCTTACAGTGTACAAGGGAGGAGACAGTAGGTGAAAGCAGAAGGTGCTCATCTGGAGGCAGCGGGGTTACTGTAGGTCATAGGCTTGTCTGAAGAGGTGGGTTTTCAGGTTCCTTTTGAAGCTTTCTCAGTTGGTGGAGAATCTGATGAGGTGAGGTAGCGAGTTCTAGAATATACCTGATTAGAGATGAGCGAACACCAAAATGTTCGGGTGTTCGTTATTCGTAACGAACATCCCGTGATGCTCGAGGGTTCGTTTCGAACAACGAACCCCATTGAAGTCAATGGGCGACCAGAACATTTTTGTATTTCGCCGATGCTCGCTAAGGTTTTCATGTGTGAAAATCTGGGCAATTCAGGAAAGTGATGGGAATGACACAGTGACGGATAGGGCAGGCGAGGGGCTACATGTTGGGCTGCATCTCAAGTTCACAGGTCCCACTATTAAGCCACAATACCGGCAAGAGTGGCCCCCCCCCCCCTCCCAACAACTTTTACTTCTGAAAAGCCCTCATTAGCATGGCATACCTTTGCTAAGCACCACACTACCTCCAACAAAGCACAATCACTGCCTGCATGACACTCCACTGACACTTCTCCTGGGTTACATGCTGACCAACCGCCCCCCCTCCCCCCCACAGCGCACACCAAAGTGTCCCTGGGCAGCCTTCAGCTGCCCTCATGCCACACCACGCTCATGTCTATTTAGAAGTGCGTCTGCCATGACGAGGGACCGCAGGCACACACTGCAGAGGTTGGCACGGCTAGGCAGCGACCCTCTTTAAAAGTGGCGGAGCGATAGCCCACAATGCTGTACAGAAGCAATGAGAAATAGAATCCTGTGCCACCGCCATCAGGAGCTGCACACGTGGGCATAGCAATGGGGAACCTATGTGCCACACACTATTCATTCTGTCAAGGTGTCTGCATGCCCCAGTCAGACCGGGCTTTTTAATTCATAGACACAGGCAGGTACAACTCCCTATTGTGAAGTCCCTGTCGACCCACAGCATGGGTGGCTCCCTGGAACCCACCGGCGGTACACAGAAATATCCCATTGCATTGCCCAACACAGCTGAGGTAGTAATGTCGTGCTTAATGCAGGTGGGCTTCGGCCCACACTGCATGCCCCAGTCAGACTGGGGTTCTTTAGAAGTGTACAGATGTAGTAAAAACTCCGTGTGCACCTACAGCATGGGTGGGTGCCAGGAAGCCACCGGCGGTACATAGAAATATCCCATTGCATTGCCCAACACAGCTGAGGTAGTAATGTTGTGCTTAACCCTTTCCAATCCAATTTGTATATGGTTTTCCTAGGGGGCTTACTCTTTTTCTGCCGTTATACAACGGCGCTATATGCTGGCTAAAGCCAGTACTGCATGAGCTGACACGTAGGATAGGCTCCGACAGCAGAGAGGCTGGCAATATACAGTAAGAGAACCCCGACGGACGTCTACCAACAACGGAGCTGTACAGCCTTAAAACCCTAATGTCTTCACAGGTCACACAGTGGACTGGAAAGGGTTAATGCAGGTGGGTTTCGGCCCACACTGCATGCCCCAGTCAGACTGGGTTTCTTTATAAGTGGAAACAGATGCATTTATAATTCCCTGTGGACCCACTGCCTGGGTGGGTGCCAGGAAGCCAGCGGCGGTACACAGAAATATCCCATTGCATTGCCCAACACAGCTGAGGTAGTAATGTCGTGCGTAATACAGGTGGGCTTCGGCCCACACTGCATGCCCCAGTCAGACTGGGGTTCTTTAGAAGTGTACAGATGTATTAAAAACTCCGTGTGCACCTACAGCATGGGTGGCTCCCTGGAACCCACCGGCGGTACATAAAAATATCCCATTGCATTGCCCAACACAGCTGAGGTAGTAATGTCGTGCGTAATACAGGTGGGCTTCGGCCCACACTGCATGCCCCAGTCAGACTGGGGTTCTTTACAAGTGGACACATGTAGGTTAAACTCCCTGTGGACCCACTGCCTGGGTGGGTGCCAGGAAGCCAGCGGCGGTACACAGAAATATCCCATTGCATTGCCCAACACAGCTGAGGTAGTAATGTCGTGCGTAATACAGGTGGGCTTCGGCCCACACTGCATGCCCCAGTCAGACTGGGGTTCTTTAGAAGTGTACAGATGTATTAAAAACTCCGTGTGCACCTACAGCATGGGTGGCTCCCTGGAACCCACCGGCGGTACATAAAAATATCCCATTGCATTGCCCAACACAGCTGAGGTAACGTCAGCTGTAATGCAGGTGGGCTAAAAATTAATTTGATTACACTGTAGGCGAGGGCCCACAAAAATTGCTGTATCAACAGTACTAATGTACATCCAAAAAATTGGCCATGGCCAGCCAAGAGGGCAGGTGAAACCCATTAATCGCTTTGGTTAATGTGGCTTAAGTGGTAACTAGGCCTGGAGGCAGCCCAGTGTAACGAAAAATTGGTTCAAGTCAAAGTTCCAATGCTTTTAAGCGCATTGAAACTTATAAAAATTGTTCAGAAAAATTATTTGACTGAGCCTTGTGGCCCTAAGAAAAATTGCCCGTTCAGCGTGATTACGTGAGGTTTCAGGAGGAGGAGCAGGAGGAGGAGGAGGAATATTAGACACAGATTGATGAAGCAGAAATGTCCCCGTTTTGGATGGTGAGAGAGAACGTAGCTTCCATCTGCGGGTGCAGCCTACGTATTGCTTACGTATCGCTGCTGTCCGCTGGTGGAGAACAGAAGTCTGGGGAAATCCAGCCTTTGTTCATCTTGATGAGTGTTAGCCTGTCGGCACTGTCGGTTGACAAGCGGCTACGCTTATCTGTGATGATTCCCCCAGCCGCACTAAACACCCTTTCCGACAAGACGCTAGCCGCAGGACAAGCAAGCACCTCCAGGGCATACAGGGCTAGTTCAGGCCACGTGTCCAGCTTCGACACCCAGTAGTTGTAGGGGGCAGAGGCGTCACCAAGGATGGTCGTGCGATCCGCTACGTACTCCCTCACCATCCTTTTACAGTGCTCCCGCCGACTCAGCCGTGACTGGGGAGCGGTGACACAGTCTTGGTGGGGAGCCATAAAGCTGGCCAGGCCCTTAAAGACTGTTGCACTGCCTGGGATGTACATGCTGCTCGATCTACGCACATCCCCTGCTACCTTGCCCTCGGTACTGCGCCTTCTGCCACTAGCGCTGTCGGCTGGGAATTTTACCATCAGCTTGTCCGCAAGGGTCCTGTGGTATAGCAACACTCTCGAACCCCTTTCCTCTTCGGGAATCAGAGTGGGCAGGTTCTCCTTATACCGTGGATCGAGCAGTGTGTACACCCAGTAATCCGTCGTGGCCAGAATGCGTGCAACGCGAGGGTCACGAGAAAGGCATCCTAACATGAAGTCAGCCATGTGTGCCAGGGTACCTGTACGCAACACATGGCTGTCCTCACTAGGAAGATCACTTTCAGGATCCTCCTCCTCCTCCTCCTCCTCCTCCTCCTCCTCAGGCCATACACGCTGAAAGGATGACAGGCAATCAGCCGGTGTACCGTCAGCAGCGGCCCAAGCTGTCTCTTCCCCCTCCTCCTCATCCTCCTCATGCTCCTCCTCCTCCTCCTGTACGCGCTGAGAAATAGACAGGAGGGTGCCCTGACTATCCAGCGGCATACTGTCTTCCCCCGCCCCCGTTTCCGAGCGCAAAGCAGCTGCCTTTATGGTTTGCAGGGAATTTCTCAAGATGCATAGCAGAGGAATGGTGACGCTAATGATTGTAGCATCGCCGCTCACCACCTGGGTAGACTCCTCAAAATTACCAAGGACATGGCAGATGTCTGCCAACCAGGCCCACTCTTCTGAAAGGAATTGAGGAGGCTGACTCCCACTGCGCCGCCCATGTTGGAGTTGGTATTCGACTATAGCTCTCCGTTGTTCATAGAGCCTGGCCAACATGTGGAGCGTAGAGTTCCACCGTGTGGGCACGTCGCACAGCAGTCGGTGCACTGGCAGCTTAAAGTGATGTTGCAGGGTGCGCAGGGTGGCAGCGTCCGTGTGGGACTTGCGGAAATGTGCGCAGAGCCGGCGCGCCTTTACGAGCAGGTCTGACAAGCGTGGGTAGCTTTTCAGAAAGCGCTGAACCACCAAATTAAAGACGTGGGCCAGGCATGGCACGTGCGTGAGGCTGCCGAGCTGCAGAGCCGCCACCAGGTTACGGCCGTTGTCACACACGACCATGCCCGGTTGGAGGCTCAGCGGCGCAAGCCAGCGGTCGGTCTGCTCTGTCAGACCCTGCAGCAGTTCGTGGGCCGTGTGCCTCTTATCGCCTAAGCTGAGTAGTTTCAGCACGGCCTGCTGACGCTTGCCCACCGCTGTGCTGCCACACCGCGCGACACCGACTGCTGGCGACATGCTGCTGCTAACACATCTTGATTGCGAGACAGAGGAGGAGGAGGAGGAGGAGGAGGAGGAGGGTGCTTTAGTGGAGGAAGCATACACCTCCGCAGATACCAGCACCGAGCTGGGGCCCGCAATTCTGGGGGTGGGTAGGACGTGAGCGGTCCCAGGCTCTGACTCTGTCCCAGCCTCCACTAAATTCACCCAATGTGCCGTCAGGGAGATGTAGTGGCCCTGCCCGCCTGTGCTTGTCCACGTGTCCGTAGTTAAGTGGACCGTGGCAGTAACCGCGTTGGTGAGGGCGCGTACAATGTTGCGGGAGACGTGGTCGTGCAGGGCTGGGACGGCACATCGGGAAAAGTAGTGGCGACTGGGAACTGAGTAGCGCGGGGCCGCCGCCTCCATGATACTTTTGAAGGACTCCGTTTCCACAACCCTATACGGCAGCATCTCAAGGCTGATGAATTTTGCGATGCGGACGGTTAACGTTTGAGCGTGCGGGTGCGTGGCGGCGTACTTGCGCTTGCGCTCCAACAGTTGCGCTAGCGACGGCTGGACTGTGCGGTGCGAGACATTGGTGGATGGGGCCGAGGACAGCGGAGGTGAGGGTGTGGGTGCAGGCCATGAGACGGTCGTGCCTGTGTCCTGAGAGGGGGGTTGCATCTCAGTGGCAGGTTGGGGCACAGGGGGAGAGGCAGGGGTGCAAACCGGAGGCGGTGAACGGCCTTCGTCCCACCTTGTGGGGTGCTTGGCCATCATATGCCTGCGCATGGTGGTGGTGGTGAGGCTGTTGGTGTTGGCTCCCCGGCTGAGCTTTGCGCAACAAAGGTTGCACACCACTGTTCGTCGGTCGTCAGGCGTCTCTGTGAAAAACTGCCAGACCTTAGAGCACCTCGGCCTCTGCAGGGTGGCATGGCGCGAGGGGGCGCTTTGGGAAACACTTGGTGGATTATTCGGTCTGGCCCTGCCTCTACCCCTGGCCCTGGCCACCGCACTGCCTCTTGCAACCTGCCCTGCTGATGCCCTTGACTCCCCCTCTGAAGACCTGTCCTCCTGAGTAAGCGTTGCACACCAGGTGGGGTCAGTCACCTCATCGTCCTGCTGCTCTTCCTCCGAATCCTCTGTGCGCTGCTCCCTCGGACTTACTGCCCTTACTACTACCTCACTGCAAGACAACTGTGTATGATCGTCATCGTCCTCCTCACCCACAGAAAGTTGTTGAGACAGTTGGCGGAAGTCCCCAGCCTCATCCCCCGGACCCCGGGAACTTTCGAATGGTTGGGCATCAGTGACTATAAACTCCTCTGGTGGGAGAGGAACCGCTGCTGCCCAATCTGAGCAGGGGCCCGAGAACAGTTCCTGGGAGTGTTCCCGCTCCTGAGCAGGTGTCATTGTAGTGGAGTGAGGAGGCTGGGAGGAAGGAGGAGCAGCAGACAGAGGATTCGGATTTGCAGCAGTGGACGGCGCAGAACTGCGTGTTGACGATAGGTTGCTCGAAGCACTTTCTGCCATCCAGGACAGGACCTGCTCACACTGCTCATTTTCTAATAACCGTCTCCCGCGTGGACCCATTAATTGGGCGATGAATGTGGGGACGCCAGAAACGTGCCTCTCTCCTAATCGCGCAGCAGTCGGCTGCGACACACCGGGATCAGGAGCTCGGCCTGTGCCCACACCCTGACTTGGCCCTCCGCGTCCTCGGCCGCGTCCACGTCCTCTAGGCCTACCCCTACCCCTCAGCATGCTGTATTACCAGTGATTTGATTTCACAGGCAGGAAATAAATTGGCGCAAGACTGCAGGCCAAATATAATTTTTGCCCTTTTTGGAAAACGAAAGGCCCCACTGCCTCTAGTGAATGAATAATCTAAGTTTAATAACTGTGCTGTGTCCCTGCTAATGTGTCACAGAACGTGAGGGTAGCAGAGTTATTATAACTCTGGCAGAGCAGGTATTTTTTTTCCCAATTAAGGAAAGCAAATGGCGAAGCCAGCAGTAAAGCGTAGCTGGGTGCGTATGATTTAGCAATGTTTTTCACGCAGCTCACACGTGTCCACAGGCGTTAGGACGGACAGAGGCTGGACAAATAGATTTGTTTTCAGTTTTTTCCCACCAAAAGGCAGCACTGCGTATATTCAATGAACATGAGAAGTTTAATAACTGTGCTGTGTCCCTGCTTATGTGTCACAGAACGTGAGGGTAGCAGAGTTATTATAACTCTGGCAGAGCAGGTATTTTTTTCCCAATTAAGGAAAGCAAATGGCGAAGCCAGCAGTAAAGCGTAGCTGGGTGCGTATGATTTAGCAATGTTTTTCACGCAGCTCACACGTGTCCACAGGCGTTAGGACGGACACAGGCTGGACAAATAGATTTGTTTTCAGTTTTTTTCCACCAAAAGGCAGCACTGCGTATATTCAATGAACATGAGAAGTTTAATAACTGTGCTGTGTCCCTGCTTATGTGTCACAGAACGTGAGGGTAGCAGAGTTATTATAACTCTGGCAGAGCAGGTATTTTTTTCCCAATTAAGGAAAGCAAATGGCGAAGCCAGCAGTAAAGCGTAGCTGGGTGCGTATGATTTAGCAATGTTTTTCACGCAGCTCACACGTGTCCACCGCCCGTAAGGACGGACACAGGCTGGACAAATAGATTTGTTTCCACTTGTTTTTCCACCAAAAGGCAGCACTGCGTATATTCTATGAATAATAACTGTGTTGTGGCCCTGCCTATACAATTCTTTCCCTGCAGTATCAATGGAGGGTGGAATGCTCTGCAGAGGCGATTTTGAGAAGCCCAAAAAAAATGCAGCACAGCTAACAGCAGCCTGAACAGTACTGCACACGGATAAATATGGCCCTAGAAAGGACCGTTGAGGTTCTTGAAGGCTACACTCACTCCTAACACTCTCCCTGCCTATGCAGCACTTCTGTCCCTAATGCCAGGTGCAACGCTCTGCAGAGCCGATTTTGAGAAAAAAAAAATGCCACTGCTAACAGCAGCCAACACACAGCTATCAGTGGCCCTAATAAGGACCTTTGGGGGGTCTTGAAGCCTACACTAACTACCAATTCTTTCCCTACAGCAGCTCCGGTATAAACAGCACTGTCCCTCATCTAACTCACACCGCATCTGAGGCGAGCCGCGGGAGGGGCCGACTTTTATATTAGGCGAACACCTGATCTCGCCAGCCACTCACAGCAGGGGGGTAGTATAGGGCTTAAACGTTGCAGGGGGAAGTTGTAATGCCTTCCCTGTCTTTCAATTGGCCAGAAAAGCGCGCTAACGTCTCAGGGAAGGAAGTGAAAGTAACCAGAACACCGCATGGTGTTCGTTACGAATAACGAACATCCCGAACACCCTAATATTCGCACGAATATCAAGCTCGGACGAACGCGTTCGCTCATCTCTATACCTGATACATGGTAGAAATCCCGAAGATGATAATGTGAAGAGCACATATGCGGTGAGCAGAGGGAGCAGTTGAAGAGAAGAGGGAGGTAAAGCTAAATGTAACAGAGAAGAAAACAATGCTCCTCCTTCTCTTCTGTACTGCAGGACAAAATGAATATTGATTGGTGGAGCAGCGGTCCAATCAAACTTCACTTCTCCTGCACACAAACACAGTCAAGAGGGAAGTGCCACCTCTCCCCCCACCCACAGAAACAGATTTGCAGGCAAAAAGGGGAGAGCAGAGACATACTATTTATTTTCCTTTAACTATACTCTTAAATCCTGCTTTTTTAGGAGTATATATAATTCCTACAGTCTTTGCTGAAGGTAGCGACAATATGAAAACAGTGCTCACCTTCATGTCAGGTTCATGTCAGGTATGTACACTCCCCTGCATTCCTTGGCAATGATTATACTTAGAGATGAGCGAACACCAAAATGCTCAGGTGCTCGTTACTCGACACGAAATTTTCGCAATGCTCGAGGGTTCGTTTCGAGTAACGAACCCCATTGAAGTCAATGGGCGACCCGAGCATTTTTGTATTTCGCCGATGCTCGCTAAGGTTTTCATGTGTGAAAATCTGGGCAATTCTACAAAGTGATGGGAACGACACAGTGACGGATAGGGCAGGCGAGGGGCTACATGGTGGGCTGCATCTCAAGTTCACAGGTCCCACTATTAAGCCACAATAGCGGCAAGAGTGGGCCTCCCCCCCCGCACTGTCAGCGTAAAGATCGTTCTCCTCTGGCACAGCTGTAACAGCTGTAGCAGAGAAGAACGATGTTTGCCCATTGAATTCAATGGAGCCAGCAATACAGCAGGTTCCACTGAATGCAATGGGCTGCCGGCGATTGCAGGATGAATGGTCGGGAAGGGGTTAAATATATAACCCCTTCCCTGCAATTCATCCAGAAATGTGTTACAATAATAATATATACCGGCATATAAGGCGACGGGGCGTATAAGACGACCCCCCAACTGTCACCTTATACGCCGGCAATACAGTGGAGCAAAGAATAAAAAGCATTACTTACTTCTTCAGACAATCGGCGCCGCTCCTGCAGACTGTCACTCCCTCCTGGTGTTTGCAGGCTCTTGCTCGCTCCTGGTCCACGGCAGACTAAAGCTTTCTCTACGAAAGGCTTGAAATCCCCGCCTCCAGAAACACAGCCAATCACAGCAATTCAATGACATCACTGTCATTGGCTGTGATTGGCTGAAGGCACGTGTGTTTCTGGAGGCGTGGATTTAAAGCCTTTCGTAGAGAAAGCTATAGTCTGCCGTGGACCAGGAGGGAGCAAGAGCCTACAAACACCAGGAAGGAGTGACAGTCTGCAGGAGCGCCGCAGATCGTCTGAAGAAGTGAGTAATGCTTTTTATTCTTTGCTCCACTGTATTGCCGGCGTATAAGGTGACAGTTGGGGGGTCGTCTTATACGCCCCGTCGCCTTATACGCCGGTATATATTTTTAGTGTAACACATTTCTGGATGAATTGCAGGGAAGGGGTTATATATTTAACCCCTTCCCGAGAATTCATCCTGCGATCGCCGGCAGCCCATTGCATTCAGTGGAACCTGCTGTATTGCTGGTTCCATTGAATTCAATGGGCAAACATCGTTCTTCTCTGTCACAGCTGTTACAGCTGTGGCAGAAAAGAAGGATTTGTCTTCTATATGTTCTCAATGGGGTCGGCGCTGCTGCTGCCGGCCCCATTGAGCGCATATAGAGAAGATTTATGGCCTTTAGAAGGACCGTTGGGGTTCTTGAAGCCTACAATACACCTAACACTCTCCCTATAGCAGCTCCAACACGATAGCACTTTCCCTGAACTAATGTCAGAATGCATCCGTAGCGAGCCGCGGGAGGGGCAGATTACAATACTCGGGTGACACCTAATCTCCCCAGCCACTCACAGCAGGGGGGTGGTATAGCGCTTGAACGTTGCAGGGGGAAGTTGTAATGCCTTCCCTGTCTTTCAATTGGCCAGAAAAGCGCACTAACGTCTCACAGAGGAAAGTGAAAGTAACCCGAACACCGCGTGGTGCTCGTTAAGAGTAACGAGCATCCCGAACACCCTAATATTCGTCCGAGCATCAAGCTCGGACGAGTACGTTCGCTCATCTCTAATTATACTCCTTCAGGTGCGGAAGTTTTCTTCTGTCCACCACCACTCGGTCCAGCTGGCTTTCCGCTAAGAATAAACAATTCCAGGGAGCTTAGACTGCGTAAAAAACTTCCATACTTTATTAAAAATTGTGCTTAATACATCATGGCTTACAGAGTACGCGGTTCAACCTTAATACTGGTCTTGATCACCTCCTCCCCATAATGTAATGAGTGTCTTTAAAACTCATAACCAGTCTAACTACACCTGATGTTTAACCCCTTATACATTGGACTACTATGTCAGTAGATGCTAGTCAAAAGGCTCCCTACTTTGGCTGCATCTGACAAGTATACATATATGTTCCATCAGACTACGTAAAAAGTTCATATTAGAAGGACAAGCTGATTTATTTGGACTGTTATAACTTCTACAGATTCATATGAAGTCATTGCATGTATGTTATGCAACTTACTACTTTAATTTTTAGAATGTTCTATAACTTTAACCATATGCAATGCATGTATCTGTCTGTCCACTGTTGCTCTATGTTCATCAATATTGGAAAAACTGCATGATATATATATGCCGAAAAAATCTCACATCGGCATATAATAAAAATCACTAGCAATTCTGGACCATGTGCATTCTTACTTCAATCTAATTTTGTACTGTTGTTATTTTATTTCTATTATTGAATAAATCATGTTGCAGAGGGCACAAAAAAAAAACAAAAAAACACTTTTGCTCTATGTTCATCAACACTAGAAAAACTGCATGCCATATATATATATATATATATATATATACAGAGAAAAATCCCACATCGGCACACAGCCAAGACCATAATCAACCCTGGACTATGTGCATTTTTACTTTAACCTTATTTTGTATTTTTTATTTCTATTTTTAAGTAAATCTTGCTTTATTTTATTTGCAGATGCCCATGTATCCCTATGGGTGGCTTGATTTGCGGATCTTCCGTGCAGGTCACCTGCGCGGATTCCACAAATCAGATCCGCCCGTGGACATTGGGTCTATAGCAGACCAACAGCCCTTGCTATTCCTTCACCTGCCGTGGAAGTTGCTTTCGATTTCAGGAGATTCTTTAGTGGAACCGCCCAGTCATGATCTTCTATGATTACTGTTCTGATAAGAAGCTACAGATAATGAGTGAAGGAGTATTCCTATACATGTGAAGAGGAGACACAGGCTTAGGGAGGCTTCACACGAGCGTGTTTTTGTACGTGCATACGCACGCACAAAAGCACACTTCTTTTTGCAACAATGCATTCCCTATGGTGTGTGCACATGTCCGTGCTTTACAGGCGTGTGCTTGCAAAGATAGGACATGTGTGCACAATAGGGAATGTACGCATTGAAAACAATGGTCTGCCACCACCCCTGCATTCTTTCTCAGGGAAGGGCTTTACATATAAGCCCTTCCCTGAAAAAGAAAGATTTTAGTGTAAAAAAACAAAAAAGTTAAAAATATACTTACTAGAGACGAGAGAGCGTACTCGTTAAGGCAAATTACTCGAGCGAGTATCGTCATTTTTGAGTACATGCCTGTTTGCCCGAAAAGATTTGTGGGCTGGCGGGGGGTGTCAGGGGAGAGCGGGGGGGGGGACGGGGGGAGATCTCCCTCTTCCCGCGCTCCCACCTGCTCACTCCCGCAACTCAACGCTCACCCCCGCCGGCCCTCGAATCTTTTCAGACGAGCAGGCGTGTACTCGAAAATGGCGATACTCGCTCGAGTAATTTGCCTTAATGAGTACACTCACTCATCTCTAATACGTACCTTTCCGCCACTGCCGTCAACCCCGCCGGGATGAAGAACACATGTTTCCTTTATCCCCGCTAGTTAAAAGAATTCCCTGCTACTGCATCTGCCACATCTGTGACAGATGCAGCAGAGAAATTCTGCAATTCTCTACCGCAGCTGTCACACATGTCGGCTGCAGTAGAGGATTCTGCTTTAAGTATAAGCCCTACCCTTAAAAATCAAGTAAAAGTGGTTTAAAAAAAAAAAAAAAGATACTCACCTTGCTTCAGCTGCCGGAGCTCAGCCGGATCTTCTCCTACTGTCCCTTGCACTGTGGTGCGGATCTATCAGCAGCCGGGGATTTAAAATCCCCTCCTGCTGAAAGAGCTGAATGTGATTGCCTGAGATGCTCAGACAATCACAGGCAGCTCTCGCCCGTCATTCATTCAGGAAGAGCTGCCTGTGATTGGCTGAGCACCTCAGCCAATTACATTTAGCTCTTTCAGCAGACAGGGCTTTTAAATTCCCACCTGCTGATAGATCAGCACCACAGTGCAGGGGACAGCAGGAGAAGACACAGCTGTGCCCTGGCAGCTGAAGCAAGGTGAGTATCTTTTTTTCCGTTTTTTAAACCACTTTTACTTGATTTTCAGGGAAGGGCTTATATTTAAAGCCCTTCACTGAAATCAATTGCTGGCAGCAATTTAAGAATTCCTCTGCTGCATCTGTCACAGAGGTGGCAGATGTAGCAGCAGGGAATTCTTTTAACTAGCGGGAGTAAAGGAAAAATCTGCCGCTTGCGGCAGATGTGTTCTTCTCCTGTGCGGGGTCACAGCAGTGGCGGAGAGGTATGTATGTATATATATATATATATATATATATATATATATATATATATATATATATATAATTTTTATTTTTTTTTACACTAAAATCTGTCTTTTTCAGGGAAGGGCTTATATGTTAAGCCCTTCCCAGAAAAAGAATGTAGGGGTGCCGGCAGACCATTGTGTGCACGGACCTGCATTCACACGTGTTTTTGCACGTACATGGGTGCGCCCCTATGTACGCACCTATGTACGCGCAAAAACATGCTTGTGTGAAGCCACCCTTACTGCATAGTATTTGTTGCTTATGCTGACTTTGTTTTACCTCCTTGTTGTGTGACTATAGGTAGAAATGCTCTCTCCCAGGTATAAACAATGCAACATAGTCATGTACCCAATGTCACACAGAGTCCACCTGAGCTATTTTCCACAAATTTCTTCTAGCTGTCGCTTTTGTGGTGTGCCTTTATAAGACAGTTTGTCCCAATATGACCTGTAATATTTGTCAGCATAGGCACATCAGTCATTAAATGGTCATGCATGGCAAAATATTATCAGCTGCAGTGCCCTTAAAGATGCCCATACACACTGCAGCCAATCTGTGTTAACCACATGCAAATTATCATTAATTGGTTAATTTCTGAGCTGCACTGTGCTTGCCATTGTTTCATGTGGTAAATCCAGGTGCGACGCAGCAATTAGTGGTCATCTACATGTGGTTACTGCAGATCAGTTAAGCCCTAATGGCTCATTTACATAGGCGTTTCGGACGGAAATCACTTTACTGGAAATCATTTACTGGAAATGCTCATATATTTCACCCACTCTGGCATTTTTTTTTGTGTGTAAGCAAATACACTGTGTGTTTGCACTCGCAATAAAGAATGTGCAAAATCACATTATTTTGGTGTGTAAATACGCAGCAAATATGCAAATTGTCTATTTCATGCATATTTACGCACACCTTTGTTTTCAATGGGCTTCTATGGTGCATAATACACACCAAAATAGGACACGCCATGCAATTTTTCACACGATCGTACATTGTGTGAAAATTCGCTCATGTGCATGAACCCATTGAAGTGAATGGGTCCTATTCACTGTGTAATATGTTTCCAAAGTACGCTCATGTGAACAAGTTCTAACACTGAACAATTATCCCAGTTGCCCATAAACAAGCAAATTATGATGATAATTGGCGATTGAAAATGGGACTTTATAACCTAATTCAAAGTTATGCTAATTTTACATGGGCCAAGATCTCAACCTGATGTAAGAAGCGCCAATTGACATGCATGCTGATTGTCTCTCATTTCTCTTTTTTTCACTCGAGCCAAGAATTGGCTTACATGAACTGACTAGGTGTTTTATATTCCAGCTAACTGTTGGCACTGCGGTAATCAAACAATCTACAAATCCCTGAATTGTTTATCTCAATTAGGTCTCAAATGATTAAAAAACCTTTCCCCTTAGAATACTGTAACACTAGTCAATATCAGTGTTTGAAGTATGTTTTTCTGTCAAGGCAAAAGCAGAATTACATAAATGAATAGCCTCTCTTGGTGTGCCAGTGTCAGGGAGTTGGAGGCCATGCCACGCTGCCACATCACAGGCACTTGATGCAAGGGTAAACTATTTTATTTTCCTCATGGAGAGGTACTGTATGTGAAGCTTTATGGTTACAGTCACTTTTAGTGATGCAACAGCTTAAAGGGGTTTTCTACGCACAAAATGGAAATTTTGAAAAGCCTGAAATCAGCTAAGTTGCCGCAACCTGAACCTTTTATCCGCTGCTCTGAACCCTCTTCTTAATCCCATGCAGCAACCGATCTGCAGCTGTGTTTACATGCATTACTTCCACATTAACCCCTTAGTCACGAAGCCTGTTTGCACCTTAATGACCAAGCCAAATTTTGGAAAACTAACGTTTCACTTTAACATAGAATAACTCCATAAAGGTTTTGCATATCCAAGTGATTCTGAGAATGTTTTTTTTGCCACATATTGTACTTCATTTATATAGTAAAAATAGACCAATAGAATTGAGGAGTAGAAGAATGAGAAGAAGACACATAAAGAAAACTTATATTTCATGCAGATGTTGTTCATAATAAGCCATAAACCTAGAACCCCAGCGCTACAAGGCAATAGTGCTAGCCACTGAGCCACAAAGCTTCCTCCTTTTTCCTTTTTATTTTTTTCCGTAGGCCAGTCTCACACAGGCGTAAGTAAACGAGGCATTTTACAGTGTTTTGGAATGGTGTTTTTTTAAGCAAATTCAACAGTGTTTTTGACACACCCCATCGTTGCATCGTTGCATTAAACAAAACACTGCAATGCATTAAAATAGAAAAGACAGCTAAAGCGCTCTGTTTCAAACGCACGCAAAAACGCTGTAGAAAACGCCTGTGAGAGAGTGGCCTCAGGCTACATGCATATAAGCGTGAATCACGTGCAAAGTTCTTTTGAATGGAGTTATTCGTATGAATGATTTTTTCAGCTTACAGACACATTTAGCCTTCTTGACTGGGCTAATATCTTCAGAAATAAGGCTACAAGCAATAAATGGGAAATTTTTAAAACCATCTTAAATACTTACTGTAAGCGGTTTATACTTTATATAATAACGGTTAATAAAAGAGTTAGGAAATAGGAATAAACTGTTCTTTAATAGAGATGAGCGAGCATACTCGCTAAGGCAAACTACTCGAGCGAGTAGTGCCTTATTCGAGTACCTGTCCGCTCGTCTCTAAAGATTCGGCTGCCGGCGCGGGTGAGAGGTGAGTTGCGGCGGTGAGCAGGGGTGAGTGGGGGGGAGAGAGGGAGATAGAGATCTCCCCTCTGTTCCTCCCCGCTCTCCCCTGCCGCTCCCCGCCCCCTGCGGGCACTCGAATCTTTAGAGACGAGCGGGCAGGTACTCGAATAAGGCACTACTCGCTCGAGTAGTTTGCCTTATCGAGTATGCTTGCTCATCTCTATTCTTTTACTATACAAATGACAAAAAGATTAAGAGAGAAAGTGTTGGTTCTTTAAAAAGTAATGACGGAAAAATAGTATTGGGTGAGAAAGTAAATTTATTAAATAGTTTTTTCCTCCAGTGTATTCACTCATGACAATGAAATGACAGGGGAAATTTAATAATAAAGTGAACTCCCTATGAAATGTCAGTAGTCTAATCCAGGAAGACAAATTGCTGGGTCCCAATAGCACACACACCTGGGTTCTAAGGGAATTAAATAATATGATAGACATTGACTCATATAGTTCAGGACTTTATAGTGATAGGGGTCTGTTCCACTGGATTGTGGTGCCAATTCAAACAGGGGGTCAAAAAGGGGAACCGGAAAATATAGGCCAGTAATATAGGCCACAACAGACCTTGATGCTGATATTTATCAAACAAGAAGACCTAGAACCTTTGCTGAATGGAAGAGTGGACATGTTATTGAGGTTTATCAGTGCCCCCACCCAGGATAGAGCCTCCAAATATTATGTTGGATCTCTTCCTGAGAATCAACTATGAATAACAATGAACAGATATCATAATATAATAATATTTACTTGGGAGGGGCATGGGTCATTTTCTGTGGGTGTGGATTAGATCAGGAGATTTGGTAAACCGCCCTGAAGAGGTTTGTCTTTAAGGTGCGTCTGAAGTTCCGTGCATCGGGGATTGTCTGGATGTTTTGGGGTAGAGCGTTTCAGAGGACCGGTGCTGCCCTAGAGAGATCCTGGAGGCGAGCATGTGAGGATCAAATTAGAGGGGCGTTTAGTCTGAATGTGTTAGCAGAACAGAGCGTGGTCCAGGTGGTGTATAGACAGGAGGGAGGCGATGTACAGTGGAACAGTGCCATGGAGAGCTTTGTGGGTTAGGGTGATGAGTTTAAATTTAGTTCTGTAATGAATGAGTAGTCAGTGCAGCGACTGACATAGTGCAGAAGCATCTGAGAAGTGGCTGAATAGGAAAATGAGTCTAGCTGCCACATTTAGTATGGTCTGGAGCAGGGAAGGCCAATGAGCAAGGACTTGCAGTAGTTGAGTCAGGAAGGGACGAGGGTGACAACGAGTGTCTCTAGCATGTCTGTGGTGAGGAACGGTCGGATTTTAGCAATATTTCTGAGGTCCTTAAATCCAGTTGCATTCAAGTGGTATAAAGTTCACCAACAGACAAGAGTTGCTCAAATCACCCCAGGATTTTCATTTTTTTTCTCCATATCATTACACCCAGTTGGGTGACTGTGGCATTCTCTGGTCTGGCAGCACCGTAGAAAATCTTTCACCATCATCTTCTTCATTTTATCATCTGGATCTCGCATATCACGGGGGTAGTTCCTCTTATTTTTTTCATACTTAGAACTTATTCACATATATAGGCCGGTATATATGCCAGTACTTCGCTGTGTCCAAACATGAGGCAAAAATTGTGACCATCTGAAGCATTGGATCCCAATGTATTTATTCAAATGAGCACCAGGAAAAATAGCACATCGACAACTGTTTTCGGTTACCAATTTTATACGCTCCGTCCAATTTTAAACGCTCGGCCTACCTTTGGCTGAGATATACTAGAAGCTCCTACAGTGAAGTAAATAAGTATTTGATCCCTTGCTGATTTTGTAAGTTTGCCCGCTGTCAAAGACATGAACAGTCTATAATTTTTAGGGTAGGTTAATTTTAACAGTGAGTGATAGAATATCCCCCAAAAATCCAGAAAAATCATATTGTCAAAATTATATATATTTATTTGCATTTTGCACAGAGAAATAAGTACTTGATCCCCTACCAAACATTAAGATTTCAGGCTCCTCTAGACCAGTTAGACGCTCCTAATGAACTCATTACCTGCATTAAAGACAGCTGACCTAAATGGTCACCTGTATAAAAGACTCCTGTCCACAGACTCAATTAATCAGTAAGACTCTAACCTCTACAACATGGGTAAGACCAAAGAGCTTTCTAAGGATGTCAGGGACAAGATCATAGACCTGCACAAGGCTGGGATGGGCTGCAAAACCATAAGTAAGACGCTGGGTGAGAAGGAGACAACTGTTGGTGCAATGGTAAGGAAATGGAAGACATACAAAATGACTGTCAACCGGCATCGATCTGGGGCTCCATGCAAAATCTCACCTCATGGGTTATCTCTGATCATGAGGGAGGTGAGAGATCAGCCTAAAACTACACAGGGGGAACTTGTTAATCTCAAGGCAGCTGGGACCACAGTCACCAAGAAAACCATTGGTAACACATTATGCCATAATGGATTAAAATCCTGCAGTGCGCGCAAGGTCCCCCTGCTCAAGAAGGCACATGTGCAGGCCGGTCTGAAGTTTGCAAATCAACACCTGGATGATTCTGAGAGTGGGAGAAGGTGCTGTGGTCAGATGAGACGAAAATTGAGCTCTTTGGCTATGTTTGGAGGGAGAGAAATGCTGCTTATGACCCAAAGAACACCTTCTTCACTGTCAAGCATGGAGGTGTAAACATTATGTTTTGGGGGTGTTTCTCTGCTAAGGGCACAGAACTACTTCACTGCATTAATGGGAGAATGGATGGAGCCACTTACCGTAAAATCCTGAGTGACAGCCTCCTTCCCTCCACCAGGACATTAAAAATGGGTCGTGGCTGGGTCTTCCAGCACGACAATGACCCAAAACATACAGCCAAGGCAACAGAGGAGTGTCTCAAAAAGAAGCACATTAGGGCATGGAGTGCCTAGCCAGTCTCCAGACCTTAATTCCATAGAAAACTTATGGAGGGAGCTGAAGATCAGAGTTGCCAAGCAACAGCCTCGAAATCTTAAAGATTTAGAGATGATCTGCAAAGATCCTTCATACAAGTGCGCAAACCTCAACTTCAAAAAACGTCTGACTGCTGTGCTTGGAAACAAGGGTTTTGCTACCAAGTATTAAGTCTTGTTTGCCAGAGGGATCAAAAATGCAAATAAATATATATAATTTAGACAATGTGATTTTCTGGATTTTTTGGGGGATATTCTATCTCTCACTGTTAAAATTAACCTACCCTAAAATTTATAGACTGTTCATGTCTTCGACAGTGGGCAAACTTACAAAATCAGCAAGGGATCAAATACTTATTTCCTTCACTGTATAGACTCCTGTGGGAGCTGAAAAAAAGAGAAAGGGGAGGCAGTTTGTATGCCTTCAGCGGTGGGAAAAGAAGACAGCTGCCACAATTTAAGCATTTGTAGTCATTCTGAGGATTTCTGCCGATCGATGGACTTCTGCGCTGCAACGTACTTTTTGCCAATACGCTATAGTTGCCCGTATGAATGGCAAATGGATAAAGATTACGACCTGATCGCGGCTATTCTTCATTCATGCGATTTTATGGCGCGTACGGGCAACCGTAAAAATGCATACGATTATGTGAAAGAGCCCTTATACAGACACTTTTTGTTTGTATGTTCTTCTCCCTGCTAATAAAAACACATTTGGAAAAAAATGATGATCTGCTAACATCATTCCTGGTGTTATCAGCTAACATATAAAATGGCGACACTATCGAGGCAACAGTATTTACTCTACACGCTCGGCGATCTCCGTACCCTGCAGGTGCAGACGTATCATACAGTGCAATAAAGTCCTGTGCAGTGTAAAACAATATGAATAAACAGCCCCCTCTTTTAAATCCCTATGTCCTAGTAGGCAAATGGACAGGGGTTGTCTTTATATACGATGTTTAGAGATCTTTCAGTTTAATGACCACCACTCCAATCAAAAGGTGACTCAGGACTCCCCGATTCTAGTGATTTAAAAGTAATAGGAATGTTGGACGATACTGTAAGAAGACAAAACTTCTGTGGAAGAAAACTACCCAGAATGCTCTAACATATTTCTGCATTAAGTTTTTTATCCCTTGTGTTTCTGGCATAAAGATGATAAGTGATAAGGCATGACATGCTTTGTTTGTTTGCACATATGCTAAGTGGCAATGATTAGTACACAAGTTCTGATATGGTGGGGTGATTTATTGACAGTTTAAAAAAAAAGAAAAAAAAAAGAGAATAAACACACTTCCATTAACATGTTCTCGAATGTCTGTCATCGCCGCAGCTGCACTGATGAAGGCCATTCTTTCTTACATGACTATATTTGGCAGGTACCTGGTGGCAGAGATAATTGTTGAAATTATGAGTATTGTCAAGGGTCCTTGACCATCTGCTAGTGACAAGCCATTTCATTCCAATTATGAACGCTGGCATCACCCTTCCTCTCTGCTCTGCACAGATTCTGAAGGATATTAGAAGAATTAGTAGACTTATTTCTTATAATCCTCTCCCTGGTGGGTGCCAAAATCAGCGTTGGAATACAAGATCACGAACTAACTGTTTTAGGCTCAGCCAGTTGTATTAATAGGCATAATATTTTCGCATTAGAAGAGTGGCATTGGGCTAAAAGGAGGACATTACTTCAAGTAACAAACAAAGAAGAATTAAAAGCTTAGCAGCTTTAAAAATAGCACTATTACGGAATAAGCTTACAAAATATGGAAAGAGACACAATTTCTTAGAAAAAGCATGGACTCATGTTATCTGCATTCACTTGGATGTGTTCTAAAAGTATAAGACAAAAATATTTCTTAAACTTTGATTCAACTGAGAATTTTTTACAAGAAAAAATAGAAGTCTATGGGAAAGAGAGCGCACGGCAATCTGAAAAGAGTCAGATTTCCATGAATATCGCTATCTTTGGTGGGTGGCAGTGCTGGAACCAAGAAGTAGGTAAGTATAACAACTACCTCAACCGGCTCCCCGTCACGTCCCCTAAAAGCACCACGACATAGTTGGTACTGTAGAGAGGTGACAGGTTTTCTTTTTGTCAATGACAGTGAAAACAATTGCGCTGTGACTCGGAAGTAGGATTGTTTGCAATTGTCGGGTCAGGGTCACAGTCACACACGTCACATTAGGATGTGATGTAACAGAGGCATAATGCAATCTTTGGCTATGTGACTTTTTTTGTGCCCAAAGTTGTCTTGTAGCCCTAGCCTTAAAATGTCTCTCCTCCATTTTTTAATTGAATGCAGCTCACCAGGTACAAAAGTTGCTATGATTTAGGCTGTGTAACAGTCGAAATGCGTCAGCTCATCCTTTAATCCCTGTGCGCATGGGAATTTTTTTAAATAGGTACCCAATAAAGAAGATTTTTTTATAAAAAAAAAACATTGGTGCTGGATCAAACCTTCGTACAAAAGTTTGGTGCCCTGTAGTTGAGGACTTATTCACACGAACGTTTTATCGCAGCTATTTCACCATGATAAAACGTTGACTGACAATCATGGCCATCTGAAGCATTGGATTCCAATGCATTGGTTCAGATGGGCAATCTTCTGATGCGTAAAATTGGCCGGACGAAAAGAAAGCACATACACTGCCGATTCCGGTCGGCCGGCCGTAAAAAGATTTTGTCTAGAGATGAGCGAACGTGTTCTTCCGAGCTTGATATTCGTGCGAATATTAGGGTGTTCGGGATGTTCGTTATTCGTAACGAACACCATGCGGTGTTCTGGTTACTTTCACTTCCTTCCCTGAGACGTTAGCGCGCTTTTTTTTGCCAATTGAAAGACAGGGAAGGCATTACAACTTCCCCCCTGTGACGTTCAAGCCCTATACCACCCCCCTGCTGTGAGTGGCTGGGAAGATCAGGTGTCACCCGAACATAAAAGTCGGCCCCTCCCGCGGTTCGGCTCAGATGCCGTGTGAGTTAGATGAGGGACAGTGCTGTTTGTACCGGAGCTGCTGTAGGGAAAGAATTGGTAGTTAGTGTAGGCTTCAAGACCCCCCAAAGGTCCTTATTTTTTCTCAAAATCGGCTCTGCAGAGCGTTGCACCCGGCATTAGGGACAGAAGTGCTGCATAGGCAGGGAGAGTGTTAGGAGTGAGTGTAGCCTTCAAGAACCTCAACGGTCCTTTCTAGGGCCATATTTATCCGTGTGCAGTACTGTCCAGGCTGCTGTTAGCTGTGCTGCATTTTTTTTTGCTTCTCAAAATCGCCTCTGCAGAGCATTCCACCCTCCATTGATACTGCAGGGAAAGAATTGTATAGGCAGGGCCACAACACAGTTATTATTCATTGAATATACGCAGTGCTGCCTTTTGCTTGTAAAACAAGTGAAAATAATTCTATTTGTCCTGCCTCTGTCCGTCCTAACGCCGGTGGACACGTGTCGGCTGCGTGTGCAACCTGTAAAAATCATACGCACCCAGCTACGTTTTACTCCTGGCTTCGCCATTTGCTTTCCTTAATTGGGAAAAAAATACCTGCTCTGCCACAGTTAATAACTCGCTACCCTCACGTTCTGTGACACATTAGCAGGAAAACAGCACAGTTATTAAACTTCTCATGTTCATAGAATATACGCAGTGCTGCCTTTTGGTGCAAAAAAACGGAAAATAATTCTATTTGTCCTGCCTCTGTCCGTCCTAACGCCGGTGGACACGTGTCGGCTGCGTGTGCAACCTGTAAAAATCATACGCACCCAGCTACGTTTTACTCCTGGCTTCGCCATTTGCTTTCCTTAATTGGGAAAAAAATACCTGCTCTGCCACAGTTAATAACTCGCTACCCTCACGTTCTGTGACACATTAGCAGGAAAACAGCACAGTTATTAAACTTCTCATGTTCATAGAATATACGCAGTGCTGCCTTTTGGTGCAAAAAAAACGGAAAATAATTCTATTTGTCCTGCCTCTGTCCGTCCTAACGCCGGTGGACACGTGTCGGCTGCGTGTGCAACCTGTAAAAATCATACGCACCCAGCTACGTTTTACTCCTGGCTTCGCCATTTGCTTTCCTTAATTGGGAAAAAAAATACCTGCTCTGCCACAGTTAATAACTCTGCTACCCTCACGTTCTGTGAGACATTAGCAGGAAAACAGCACAGTTATTAAACTTCTCATGTTCATAGAATATACGCAGTGCTGCCTTTTGGTGCAAAAAAACGGAAAATAATTCTATTTGTCCTGCCTCTGTCCGTCCTAACGCCGGTGGACACGTGTCGGCTGCGTGTGCAACCTGTAAAAATCATACGCACCCAGCTACGTTTTACTCCTGGCTTCGACATTTGCTTTCCTTAATTGGGAAAAAAAATACCTGCTCTGCCACAGTTAATAACTCTGCTACCCTCACGTTCTGTGACACATTAGCAGGAAAACAGCACAGTTATTAAACTTCTCATGTTCATAGAATATACGCAGTGCTGCCTTTTGCTTGTAAAACAAGTGAAAATAATTGTCCTGCCTCTGTCCGTCCTAACGCCGGTGGACACGTGTCGGCTGCGTGTGCAACCTGTAAAAATCATACGCACCCAGCTACGTTTTACTCCTGGCTTCGCCATTTGCTTTCCTTAATTGGGAAAAAAAATACCTGCTCTGCCACAGTTAATAACTCTGCTACCCTCACGTTCTGTGACACATTAGCAGGAAAACAGCACAGTTATTAAACTTCTCATGTTCATAGAATATACGCAGTGCTGCCTTTTGGTGCAAAAAAACGGAAAATAATTATATTTGTCCTGCCTCTGTCCGTCCTAACGCCGGTGGACACGTGTCGGCTGCGTGTGCAACCTGTAAAAATCATACGCACCCAGCTACGGTTTACTCCTGGCTTCGCCATTTGCTTTCCTTAATCGGGGAAAAAAATACCTGCTCTGCCACAGTTAATAACTCTGCTACCCTCACGTTCTGTGACACATTAGCAGGAAAACAGCACAGTTATTAAACTTAGATTATTCATTCACTAGAGGCAGTGGGGCCTTTCGTTTTCAAAAAAGGGAAAAAATTATATTTGGCCTGCAGTCTTGCGCCAATTTATTAGCTGCCTGTGAAATCAAATCACTGGTAATACAGCATGCTGAGGGGTAGGGGTAGGCCTAGAGGACGTGGACGCGGCCGAGGACGCGGAGGGCCAAGTCAGGGTGTGGGCACAGGCCAAGCTCCTGATCCAGGTGTGTCGCAGCCGACTGCTGCGCGATTAGGAGAGAGGCACGTTTCTGGTGTCCCCACATTCATCGCCCAATTAATGGGTCCACGCGGGAGACGGTTATTAGAAAATGAGCAGTGTGAGCAGGTCCTGTCCTGGATGGCAGAAAGTGCTTCGAGCAACCTATCGTCTACCCGCAGTTCTGCGCCGTCCACTGCTGCCAATCCGAATCCTCTGTCTGCTGCTCCTCCTTCCTCCCAGCCTCCTCACTCCACTACAATAACACCTGCTCAGGAGCGGGAACACTCCCAGGAACTGTTCTCGGGCCCCTGCTTAGATTGGGCAGCAGCGGTTCCTCTCCCACCAGAGGAGTTTATCGTCACTGATGCCCAACCATTCGAAAGTTCCCGGGGTCCGGGGGAAGAGGCTGGGGACTTCCGCCAACTGTCTCAACAACTTTCTGTGGGTGAGGAGGACGATGACGATCAGACACAGTTGTCTTGCAGTGAGGTAGTAGTAAGGGCAGTAAGTCCGAGGGAGCAGCGCACAGAGGATTCGGAGGAAGAGCAGCAGGACGATGAGGTGACTGACCCCACCTGGTGTGCAACGCTTACTCAGGAGGACAGGTCTTCAGAGGGGGAGTCAAGGGCATCAGCAGGGCAGGTTGCAAGAGGCAGTGCGGTGGCCAGGGGTAGAGGCAGGGCCAGACCGAATAATCCACCAAGTGTTTCCCAAAGCGCCCCCTCGCGCCATGCCACCCTGCAGAGGCCGAGGTGCTCTAAGGTCTGGCAGTTTTTCACAGAGACGCCTGACGACCGACGAACAGTGGTGTGCAACCTTTGTCGCGCAAAGCTCAGCCGGGGAGCCAACACCAACAGCCTCACCACCACCACCATGCGCAGACATATGATGGCCAAGCACCCCGCAAGGTGGGACGAAGGCCGTTCAGCGCCTCCGGTTTGCACCCCTGCCTCTCCCCCTGTGCCCCAACCTGCCACTGAGATGCAACCCCCCTCTCAGGACACAGGCACTACCGTCTCCTGGCCTGCACCCACACCCTCACCTCCGCTGTCCTCGGCCCCATCCAGCAGTGTAGTTCAGCCGTCGCTTACGCAACTGTTGGAGCGCAAGCGCAAGTACGCCGCCACGCACCCGCACGCTCAAACGTTAACCGTCCGCATAGCAAAATTCATCAGCCTTGAGATGCTGCCGTATAGGGTTGTGGAAACGGAGTCCTTCAAAAGTATCATGGAGGCGGCGGCCCCGCACTACTCAGTTCCCAGTCGCCACTACTTTTCCCGATGTGCCGTCCCAGCCCTGCACGACCACGTCTCCCGCAACATTGTACGCGCCCTCACCAACGCGGTTACTGCCACGGTCCACTTAACTACGGACACGTGGACAAGCACAGGCGGGCAGGGCCACTACATCTCCCTGACGGCACATTGGGTGAATTTAGTGGAGGCTGGGACAGAGTCAGAGCCTGGGACCGCTCACGTCCTACCCACCCCCAGAATTGCGGGCCCCAGCTCGGTGGTGGTATCTGCGGAGGTGTATGCTTCCTCTACTAAAGCACCCTCCTCCTCCTCCTCCTCCTCCTCCTCCTCTGTCTCGCAATCAAGATGTGTTAGCAGCAGCATATCGCCAGCAGTCGGTGTCGCGCGGTGTGGCAGCACAGCGGTGGGCAAGCGTCAGCAGGCCGTGCTGAAACTACTCAGCTTAGGCGATAAGAGGCACACGGCCCATGAACTGCTGCAGGGTCTGACACAGCAGACCGACCGCTGGCTTGCGCCGCTGAGCCTCCAACCGGGCATGGTCGTGTGTGACAACGGCCGTAACCTGGTGGCGGCTCTGCAGCTCGGCAGCCTCACGCATGTGCCATGCCTGGCCCACGTCTTTAATTTGGTGGTTCAGCGGTTTCTGAAAAGCTACCCACGCTTGTCAGACCTGCTCGTAAAGGCGCGCCGGCTCTGCGCACATTTTCGCAAGTCCCACATGGACGCTGCCACCCTGCGCACCCTGCAACATCACTTTAAGCTGCCAGTGCACCGACTGCTGTGCGACGTGCCCACACGGTGGAACTCTACGCTCCACATGTTGGCCAGGCTCTATGAACAACGTAGAGCTATAGTCGAATACCAACTCCAACATGGGTGACGCAGTGGGAGTCAGCCTCCTCAATTCCTTTCAGAAGAGTGGGCCTGGTTGGCAGACATCTGCCATGTCCTTGGTAATTTTGAGGAGTCTACCCAGGTGGTGAGCGGCGATGCTACAATCATTAGCGTCACCATTCCTCTGCTATGCATCTTGAGAAATTCCCTGCAAACCATAAAGGCAGCTGCTTTGCGCTCGGAAACGGGGGCGGGGGAAGACAGTATGCCGCTGGATAGTCAGGGCACCCTCCTGTCTATTTCTCAGCGCGTACAGGAGGAGGAGGAGGAGCATGAGGAGGATGAGGAGGAGGGGGAAGAGACAGCTTGGGCCGCTGCTGACGGTACACCGGCTGATTGCCTGTCATCCTTTCAGCGTGTATGGCCTGAGGAGGAGGAGGAGGAGGAGGATCCTGAAAGTGATCTTCCTAGTGAAGACAGCCATGTGTTGCGTACAGGTACCCTGGCACACATGGCTGACTTCATGTTAGGATGCCTTTCTCGTGACCCTCGCGTTGCACGCATTCTGGCCACGACGGATTACTGGGTGTACACACTGCTCGATACACGGTATAAGGAGAACCTGCCCACTCTGATTCCCGAAGAGGAAAGGGGTTCGAGAGTGTTGCTATACCACAGGACCCTTGCGGACAAGCTGATGGTAAAATTCCCAGCCGACAGCGCTAGTGGCAGAAGGCGCAGTACCGAGGGCAAGGTAGCAGGGGATGTGCGTAGATCGAGCAGCATGTACATCCCAGGCAGTGCAACAGTCTTTAAGGGCCTGGCCAGCTTTATGGCTCCCCACCAAGACTGTGTCACCGCTCCCCAGTCACGGCTGAGTCGGCGGGAGCACTGTAAAAGGATGGTGAGGGAGTACGTAGCGGATCGCACGACCATCCTTGGTGACGCCTCTGCCCCCTACAACTACTGGGTGTCGAAGCTGAACACGTGGCCTGAACTAGCGCTGTATGCCCTGGAGGTGCTTGCTTGTCCTGCGGCTAGCGTCTTGTCGGAGAGGGTGTTTAGTGCGGCTGGGGGAATCATCACAGATAAGCGTAGCCGCTTGTCAACCGACAGTGCCGACAGGCTAACACTCATCAAGATGAACAAAGGCTGGATTTCCCCAGACTTCTGTTCTCCACCAGCGGACAGCAGCGATACGTAAGCAATACGTAGGCTGCACCCGCGGATGGAAGCTACGTTCTCTCTCACCATCCAAAACGGGGACATTTCTGCTTCATCAATCTGTGTCTAATATTCCTCCTCCTCCTCCTGCTCCTCCTCCTGAAACCTCACGTAATAACGCTGAACGGGCAATTTTTCTTAGGGCCACAAGGCTCACTCAAATAATTTTTCTGAAGAATTTTTATAAGTTTCAATGCTCTTAAAAGCGTTGGAACTGTAACTTGAACCAATTTTTCGTTACACTGGGCTGCCTCCAGGCCTAGTTACCACTTAAGCCACATTAACCAAAGCGATTAATGGGTTTCACCTGCCCTCTTGGCTGGCCATGGCCAATTTTTGGGATGTACATTAGTACTGTTGATACAGCAATTTTTGTGGGCCCTCGCCTACAGTGTAATCAAATTAATTTTTAGCCCACCTGCATTCCAGCTGACATTACCTCAGCTGTGTTGGGCAATGCAATGGGATATTTTTGTGTACCGCCGGTGGGTTCCAGGGAGCCACCCATGCTGTAGGTGCACACGGAGTTTTTAACACATCTGTACACTTGTAAAGAACCCCAGTCTGACTGGGGCATGCAGTGTGGGCCGAAGCCCACCTGTATTACGCACGACATTACTACCTCAGCTGTGTTGGGCAATGCAATGGGATATTTCCATGTACCGCCGGTGGCTTCCTGGCACCCACCCAGGCAGTGGGTCCACAGGGAGTTTAACCTACATGTGTCCACTTGTAAAGAACCCCAGTCTGACTGGGGCATGCAGTGTGGGCCGAAACCCACCTGCATTAACCCTTTCCAGTCCACTGTGTGACCTGTGAAGACATTAGGGTTTAAGGCTGTACAGCTCCGTTGTTGGTAGACGTCCGTCGGGGTTCTCTTACTGTATATTGCCAGCCTCTCTGCTGTCGGAGCCTATCCTACGTGTCAGCTCATGCAGTACTGGCTTTAGCCAGCATATAGCGCCGTTGTATAACAGCAGAAAAAGAGTAAGCCCCCTAGGAAAACCATATACAAATTGGATTGGAAAGGGTTAAGCACAACATTACTACCTCAGCTGTGTTGGGCAATGCAATGGGATATTTCTATGTACCGCCGGTGGCTTCCTGGCACCCACCCATGCTGTAGGTGCACACGGAGTTTTTACTACATCTGTACACTTATAAAGAACCCCAGTCAGACTGGGGCATGCAGTGTGGGCCGAAGCCCACCTGCATTAAGCACGACATTACTACCTCAGCTGTGTTGGGCAATGCAATGGGATATTTCTGTGTACCGCCGGTGGGTTCCAGGGAGCCACCCATGCTGTGGGTCGACAGGGACTTCACAATAGGGAGTTGTACCTGCCTGTGTCTATGAATTAAAAAGCCCGGTCTGACTGGGGCATGCAGACACCTTGACAGAATGAATAGTGTGTGGCACATAGGTTCCCCATTGCTATGCCCACGTGTGCAGCTCCTGATGGCGGTGGCACAGGATTCTATTTCTCATTGCTTCTGTACAGCATTGTGGGCTATCGCTCCGCCACTTTTAAAGAGGGTCGCTGCCTAGCCGTGCCAACCTCTGCAGTGTGTGCCTGCGGTCCCTCGTCATGGCAGACGCAATTCTAAATAGACATGAGCGTGGTGTGGCATGAGGGCAGCTGAAGGCTGCCCAGGGACACTTTGGTGTGCGCTGTGGGGGGGGAGGGGGGGCGGTTGGGCAGCATGTAACCCAGGAGAAGTGTCAGTGGAGTGTCATGCAGGCAGTGATTGTGCTTTGTTGGAGGTAGTGTGGTGCTTAGCAAAGGTATGCCATGCTAATGAGGGCTTTTCAGAAGTAAAAGTTGTTGGGAGGGGGGGGGCCCACTCTTGCCGGTATTGTGGCTTAATAGTGGGACCTGTGAACTTGAGATGCAGCCCAACACGTAGCCCCTCGCCTGCCCTATCCGTCACTGTGTCGTTCCCATCACTTTCTTGAATTGCCCAGATTTTCACAAATGAAAACCTTAGCGAGCATCGGCGAAATACAAAAATGCTCTGGTCGCCCATTGACTTCAATGGGGTTCGTTGTTCGAAACGAACCCTCGAGCATCGCGGGAAGTTCGTTCCGAATAACGAGCACCCGTACATTTTGGTGTTCGCTCATCTCTAATTTTGTCCTATCTTTTGGCCGCGATCAGCCAGCAGCTACCATAGAAGACTATAGGAGCTTCTATTACTGCAATCAGCTGGCAAAGGAAGGGGAAGAGGCTTCTATGGGAGAGCCTATTGCTGCGATCAGCCGGCAAAGAGAGGGGGAGAGAGTTTAGCATCACCTCATCGAGCCATCTGAATGGGCAAGAAAATGAGAGATTGAGCCTCGAATCGGTGCATGCAATATGGTTTCTCTCGTGCATGCAATTTTTGGCCACGATGCGGCGACCGGAAATCACAACGCCCATGTGAATGAGCCTTTATATTGTGACATTTTAATTCCATAAAGGAAATGCTGTATAAAAAAACCCAAACCAATCAACTTGTTTTAATCGTTTACAACTTTACTTTTTATGCATGATCGCAATCTGTTGTCTTTTATCATACTGCATGTATGCTTTCATATAGCACAGCTGAATAAATATAACCATAGACTAGGACTCCTCATTATCCTGCTATTATTACCACTTAGGCCTTAGTCAGACGGGCGTTTTTAGCCGCGATTTGCGCATGCGCATGCGTCCGTCGATTTTATAAAACCATTGCTTTGCAATGGTATCGGACACATGAGCGCTTTTTATGCGCTCGTCCGATAAATTATAGAACAGAAATCGCAGATCGCACCTATCTGCGATCTGCGATTCCTGTTCTCTTCTCTATATGCGCTCAATGGGGCCGGCGGCAGCAGCGCCGACCCCATTGAGAACATATAGAAGACAAATCATTCTTCTCTGCCACAGCTGTAACAGCTGTGACAGAGAAGAACGATGTTTGCCCATTGAATTCAATGGAGCCGGCAATACAGCCCCTCCATTGAAAGCAATGGGCTGCCGGCGTGCGCGGGGTGAATTGTCGGGAAGGGCTTAAATATATAAGCCCTTCCCTGCAATTCATCCTAAAATGTGTTAAAATAAAAAAAAAATGTATACTCACCTTTCCGCTGTAGCCGGAGTCCAGCCGCGGCCGCTGTCAGTTCTCCTGAACTGCTTCTCGGCACTATTCAGCCAGCGGGGCTTTAAAATCCCCGCCTGCTGAATGATCTGCCTCTGATTGGTCACAGCCCTGACCAATCAGAGGCAGGTTTCACTCACACACCCATTCATGAATTCATGAATGGGTGAGTGACTGCTGCCTCTCAGCGCTGAGCCAATCAGGGGCAGGTCTGACTCACATCCATTCATGAATTCATGAATGGGTGTGAGTGAGACATGCCTCTGATTGGCTCAGCGCTGAGCCAATCAGGGGGCAGGTCTGACTCACACCCACTGCAGGACGGCCACGTGGAGCTCCGGCTGCCGGGAGAAGGTGAGTATATATATATTTTTTATTTTTACACATTTTAGGATGAATTGCAGGGAAGGGCTTATATATTTAAGCCCTTCCCGACAATTCATGCCGGGCTCGCCCGCAGCGCATTGCTTTAAATGGAGCCGGCTCTATTGCCGTCTCCATTGAATGCAATGTGCTGGACAGCTCCGGCCCGTTTCTAATGAATGATTTTCGGGCGATTTGCGGGCAACTTGTGCGCACCGGTCACGCGATTTGCGGATGCGCATCCGTCATGCGATCCGCAAATCGCGTGAAAAAACGCCCGTGTGACTAAGGCCTTACTGTGATCAGAGGATGCATATCTGTAGATAAGAGCCTTGGATACAGAGGCCCGCACAGCTTGAGTCACAGATTTGCATTAGAAGGTGGACTCTATTACTATGAACAAATAAGCATAAATCCTATTTATTATGCAATATGACATAAATGTGAGCCCATGCATTTTTTATCAGTTATTACTAGTGCACTATATGACTAAGGCCCAATCTCCACAGGCAGACTTGATTTGCGGAATCCGCGCAGCGCACCGCTAGGGAGATCCACGATTCAAGCCGCCCATACAGAAGCATGAGCGTCCACAAATGTATTAAAGCAGGCAGATTTGTTTTGTGGACCTTTTGTTCTAGAAAACATATCGCAGCATGCTCCATTTCTGTGCTGTCCCTGCACGGACTGCTTCCACTGAAGTCAATAGAAGCCGTCCGATCCATGGCCTGCCCACAGCTGGCACTGCGGATGGGCTGCGGATCCCGCGGGAAAGCAGGAGATTTAAGAAAAAAAAATCTGTATTTTGCATGCCGTGCAGACAATCCACAGTACAGATAACCTGGAAGAAGAGAGGTCTGCACGGACGCCACAACCTGCCCACACAGGTATGCAGGGTCCTTGGCCACTGGCAGGGTGGGATTCCACTGCGGACATGAGGCCAACTGTATGTGAACACTCCTCCTAATTATTGAGTTGATGTGTTTCTGCCTCATTTATTGCAAACAGTTGCATACAATTAAGCACACAGCTATGAAATATCCATAGACAAACACTAGCAGTAGCATTAGTCAGGCTTTATTCACATGGGCGGGCGTTGCGATTTTTCGGCCACCCACATTGAATTAAAAAATCACATCCATGGGAGAAAGCTGCGACCAAGTCGCGGCTAGATCTAGCATTTTCTTTCCTATTTACATGGCCTGGTGTGTATGTGCTGCAGCCCAGAATTCTGTGAGCCGAGGGGAGTTTAGCAATGCTAAGCTGTCTCCCCCTCCCTCTGCTCGGTGATCGCGGCAATTAAAGCTCCCATAGAAGCCTATGGAAGTTATTGGCAAAGTTAGTCGGATTGAGTTTAGCAGCATGAGTCATTCAAAACTCCCTCCCCCTCCCTCTCCTCCCTTTGCCAGCAGCTCCCATAGGCCTCTATGAGAGCTGCAGGCTGATCACAGCCAAAAGATATAGCAAGACCTGTCTTTTCCAGCTGGTTGATTTTACGCGTCGGTAAATCACTCATCTGAACAAATGCATTGGAATCCAACGCTTCAGATGGCCACAATAAAATGTTTGTGTGAAAAAGGCCTCATACTGAAGAATACAGTGAGCTCAGGGTGCATCTATATAGGAAATGGGTTTGGATACGTGAAATACCATGTGTGTTTTTACCAGTTTTGCTCAAACTTTGCAAAACCATGGGAAAAATACATGTGTTTTTGTTCTGACGTGCTTTTTGTGTGGTTTTCACCATCTCCACACTATCCCATGTGAATTTTTTCTTAAGCATGTGTAGTGGCTCAGAGTTGGGGCCCTCCAGCACTTAAGAATCTGTATGTTTTATATGTGTCGTGTTACTGTTAGGAGTGTTGAATGGTGCAGTATTATCTGTCTTAACCTGAAACAGGGCATAAACGAGTTAAGGTCCATTTAGACACAACGATTATTGCTCAAAATTCGCTCAAAAGCCGTCTTTTGAGCGATAATCGTTCTGTAGAAATGCACTGCCACGGTGCACTGTTTGTGCACTATGCGTTCATCGCTTATATTCTACACACTGGAAATTAGCGATGAGCCTTATCAGTGCCGCACGCTAATTTTCTCAGTGGGCGGCACTGATAGCATTCTTTCAGCTGGTATCCCTCTGGGACTTCCCAGAGGGATAACAGCTGAAAGCTCCAAGAACAAAGGAGCTTGTTCAGAAGACAGCACTCCAGCTGTCTTCTGCATACCCCGCTTGGAGCACTCCAGCTGTCTTCTGCATACCCCGCTTGGAGCACTCCAGCTGTCTTCTGCATACCCTGCTAGGAGAACTCCAGCTGTCTTTTGCATCCCTGCTCGGAGCGTTCAGCTGTATACCAGCTAAGCGCTCCAAGAACAAAGGAGCTGTATACAGAAGACAGCTCTCCAGCTGTCTTCTGCATACCCTTCTCAGAGCGCTTAGCTGTACACCAGCTGAATGCTCTGAGAACACAGTAGCTGTATACAGAAGACAGCGCTTACGCGGCAACTGTAGTTTTTATTTCTACCATTTTTGGGTCCATGTAATGTATTGTAAAAACTTTTTTTTTTTTTTAAAGCAGAGATTGAAAACATCAATTCTGCCATTTTTTTTACAGGGTTAATCATACAGCATAAATGACATGATACATTTTTTCTGCAGGACGATACAATTATGACACTACCAATAGTAAATTTTTTTCTAGGTTTTCTAATTTTGTACAAAAAAACACATTTTTCTTAGAAATTATTATTATTTTTATATCGCTGCATTCAAAGTCCCATAACTTTTTTATTTTTCCATGGTCGTAGCTATGTGAGGTGAGGGATTGATTTTTGCGTGCCGAGCTGTAGTGTTTTTTTTAAATTATTTTGGGCTACATACAGGTCTTTTTCTTACTTTGCATTTTTTGGGAGGCAAAACGAACGAAAAGAGCATTTGCCTCCGTGCTTTAGTTTGTTTTTTTTATGTTTCTTGCCATGCAGGATAAATAGTGTGTTCAGTTTATCGTACAGTTAGTTACAGACACGATGATACCAAATATGTGAGGTCTTTATTTTAATTTTTTACACAAATAGGAGAAAATGCTCAAAAAGTTACTTTTTTAAATATTTTCTTGTAACGTGTTTTTGTTCTAACACTTTTATAAACCCTGCAGGGACTTTGAACCATAACAACTATGATCTCTATGATAATGCATTGCAGGACTTCTGTACTGCAATATCTTATTGCTTACAATTGCGATTATAGGCAATGACAAGCTGAGACGCCATGAAGCTTATTAGTGTGTGAACCCAGTGGTTTTTTTGACTATTCAAACTCTGTGCTATAGCAAAAACGGGACTAAAACATGCCCATGTGTTTACGCCCTGATGTGGTAGTCTGAGAGACTTTCCCATGCTCTTGGGGCGAGGAACCTACAGGGGATGCTAGAGGATGGACATAGTGCTGATTTCATCAGTGCTAGTCTATTCAAAAGTAGGAAGCATGGCCTCAGATCATTGCAACACATTGTGCATAGGATAGTCTGAGAGTCTGATGGCCATATTACAAACATGAAGCGGGGACTGGGAATTGGACAAACCATAGTAGTAACATTGAAAAGCAGGGTACCAGGTATGTTAACTGTACATTCTGCATTGCACTTGAAGTTTACTTCGGAACTACAGGTAGAGTAAAATATATATTAAACTTCTCCAACTATTTTTTCTTGAAGGTTCAGAGGCGGTAGAACTCACGAAAAGAGGGCATCGCTGGAGGTGTGTGAAGGCTGGAAGCTGACATTGAATCCTATTGTTCTGTAGCAATGTAACAGCTATTAAAGATCATTCTGCATGCTACAAATGATATAGCGCTGAACTCCAGCAGAGCTAAATGACACAGATAAAAGGCAACACTGTCTGTTGAGCAAAATAGCTCTGCCTCATTTTTAAAGATAATGTTTGACAGATTTGGATGTCTTCCATAATGCTGAGTGGAAAAAGCTGCTGTCAATAGTGTAAGTGAACCTGCAGACAAAAATGGAAGCTTGGCAGGATTACAAAATCTTTGTGTGAAATAAAATTCTAGATGTTTTAGCTACAAGCCTCTCCTAAATGCAGTTTCCCAACCCTAAATGTACACACTTCCTAGTGCTAAGGCCCCGTTCACATGGAGTTTTATTGGCGCAGATACTTCGCCAAAATCCATGTCGAAATCTGCACTTTTTTTATACATAAAAGTCTATGGGAGTGTAAAATGCCGAGTAGATAGGGCAAGTCCTATCTTTTCTTTTGCGTAGTGTTATTGTGCGAGAATCACACTAGTCAAAACAAAACCATTAAATTCAATGGTGGTTTTTACGTCCGCAAAACCTGACAAAATCACATTCGTCTGTTTATGCCCTAAGGATGGTTTCACACGGGCGATAAAATCATGCGATTCTCGCTTGATACGAGAGTCAGTAAAAAAGTTGATTTATGAAACCAAGGTTTTTCATTGGTTTCCTTCCCATTAGCGATGTTTTCACTGATGCGATGTTGGGAGAACAATAAATCGCGGCATGTTCTATTTTTCTGCAATCTTCGTTTTTTGGTTTTTTTTAATCTCCCATGTTTGCCTATGGAGCCTCTTATTTATCGCATCGCAGCGCGTTGCAATGTTAACATTAGAGAATGCTATTGACAAGAATTGTGGGAACAAAGATGCAATTTTCCGTGTGAAACTAGTCTTAGGATAAGAAAATGTGTACATTATATAGATCAATTGATTAGTCTTAGAGCAAAAACGCAGGCTAATGCGCCAAAACGCTCGCCACTACGGAGCATGGCTGCATAACGGGACTAAAACACGCCCATCTGTTTAAGCACCAAAAGTGGCTTCACAGGGAATGAATGTGCAAATGTGCACACCTCAGCTCAAGCATTTGAGCTGTGAAAGAGTGTGTGCCTGTTTGCGCATTTGCTTTACTTTTTTTGCACGCGCAGGGTATGTACCCATGGGTGCCGGACACCCCCCGGCCCTGAATTAAAAAGCTATTTGATGGACCTGATGAGGTCTAGGTGTGTTCTTTTCCTCATAGTTTATTGCTGTATTTTGTACATCCCCTTGTATATTGTGTGCACATCTGCGCACCCCCCCCCCCATCTATATATATAAATGTGAAAGCCCTCACTGACTGACTCACTAACTGACTGACTCACTAACTGACAGACTCGACACAAATTCTCTAACTTCCTGGTGTCATACAAACATGAAATTTGGCATAACCATTCTTTAGGTCAAAAATAGGACAAGTAAAGTGGTCACAACTTGATTATTCAATTCTAAGTGCAAAAGTAAGTGCACCCCTATGTAATGTAACTAATAATATATATCTGTACTGCACAAACTTGAAACTTGGCACAACCATTCTTTGGGTCGTAAATAGGAAAAGTCAAGGGGTGGCAACTTGATTATTCATTTCAAAGTGCAAAAGTAATTGAGCCCCTATGTAATATAACTAATAACACACATCTGTACTACACAAATGTGAAATTAGCCATGAGCATTCTGTATGTCCAAATAGGAAAAGTAAAGGGGTCGTAACATCAATATTTAATTAAAGTGTGAAAAACTGTGTGAAAATCTGTGATACATGATATAGTTCTTATCTCAGAATCCATAAAGCCTAGGAAAATTATTTGTATACTGAGGAGAATCTACCGCACCTCTATGTGCATATACTGAGAAGAATCTACTGCACCTCTATGTGTATATACGGAGGAGAATCTACCTCACCTCTATGTGTATATACTGAGGAGAATCTACCGCACCTCTATGTGCATATACTGAGGAGAATCTACTGCACCTCTATGTGTATATACGGAGGAGAATCTACCTCACCTCTATTTGTATATACGGAGGAGAATCTACCTCATTTCTATGTGTATATACTGAGGAGAATCTAACTGACTTCTATGTGTATATACTGAGGAGAATCTAACTGACCTCTATGTGAATATACATGATGCGCCGGCAGTGTGGGATTACCCGGCCGGCGGTGCGCATGGATGCGTAAACACAGTGGAAGTATAGCGTGATGGTCGGTTTCCATTGACTACAATGGAAGCCGGACATTTTTCTGCAGAAATTAGAGCCTGCTGCGGTTTCTTTCATGCTGTGGAATTAAGCTATTAGGTGAAACGTGGCAGAAATTCAGCGGTGGGCATTAGCCCTTAGTCTGTATCTATTAGCCAAGTAAGTCTATCTGTGCTTTCATAAATACAGACAACAATTCAAATAGAAGATGGTGGGTCAGCATCCCTCATCTTAAAATAGGACAAGGCTTTATGCCACTGGTCTGTTTAACCCCTTAGTGACGAAGCCTGTTTGCGCCTTAGTGACGGAGCCAAATTTTGGAAATCTGACATGCGTCGTTCAACGTAGCATAACTTCGTAAAGGCTTTACATATCCAAGTGATTCTGACATTGTTTTTTCGCCACATGTTGTGCTTCATTTTGGTTGTAAAAAGAGACCGATATAATTTGTGAATATTTATTAAAAGCGCCAAAATTGGGAAAATGTTGAAAAAATTGTCATTTTTTTCACATTTTCAACTGTAATATCTCAAATATGTCCAATCAAACTGTACAAATTTTTGATAAGATATATATTTCCATCTGCTTACTTTATTCTGAATGCACATTTGAAAAACTTTTGTGTTTTTTTTTTAACCATTTAGATGACGTACCAATTTAACATTACTTTTCCGCATTTTGAGGAACACTTTGTTTTCCTGCACCAAGCCAAGTTTGCAAAGGCTCATGAGTGTCAGAATAATAGATACCCCCCCAAATGACCCCATTTTAAAAACTACACCACTTAATGTATTCACTGAGGGGTGTCATGGGTATTTTGACCCCACCGTTTTTTTTCAGGAATTAATTAAATTTAGAGGAGAAAAATTAAAATTTCATATTTTTGCAAATATGTCATTTTAAAGATATATTTTTCCTATAGTGCCCATGAAAATGAGGATTTACACCCCAAAATGGATACCCCCGTTTCTCCCGTGTTCAGAAACATACCCATTTTTGGCCCTAATCTTATGTTTGGATGCACAACGGGGCCTAAAATGAAAGGAGTAGTCGGTGTCTTTCAGAACTGAAATTTTGCTTGAAGGCGTTTTAGGCCCCATAGCACTTTTGTAGAGCTCTTGAGCGGCCAAAACCATAGAGAATCCCCACAAATGACCCCATTTTAAAACTAGACCCCTTAATGAATTTATCTAGAGGTGTACTACCTATTTTGACCCCACAGTTTTTGAATGAATTCTAGCAAAGCAAAAGGAAAAAAGTTTGATTTTCGTTTTTTTGTCATTTCTGTCATTTTAAAAACAGCTTTTTTTTGTATAGCACACACATGAATGAAGCCTTGCACCCCAAATTGGATACCCCTGTTTCTCCCGTGTTCAGAGACATACCCATTGTGGCCCTAATGTTTTGTCTGGATGCACAACGGGGCCCAAAATGAAAGTAGTAGTCGGTGGTTTTGAGAACATAAATTTTCCTTGAAGGCATTTTAGGCCCCATAGCACTTTTGTAGAGCTCTTGAGCGACCAAACCCAAAGAGAACCCCCACAAGTGACCCCATTTTGAAAACTAGACCCCTTAACGAATTTATCTAGGGGTGTACTGACCATTTTGACCCCACAGTTTTTGAATGAATTCAAGCAAAGCAAAGGGAAAAAAATGAAGACTTTCACCCCAAAATGGATACCCCTGTTTGTCCCGTGTTCAGAACCATACCCCTTGTGGCCCTAATCTACTTAAAGGACACGTGGCTAGGCCTATAATGGAAGGAGCACCCGTTGGATTTCAGGGTATAACGGAATAAATTCCAGGCCCCATTGCCCACTTATAGAGCCACTGAGCGTCCAAAACGATAAAGAACTACTACAAATGACCCCATTTTAAAAACTAGACCCCTTAGTGAATTCATCTAGGGATGTACTGCGTATTTTGACCCCACAGTATTTGAATGCATCTAAGCAAAGCAGAAGGAAAAAATAACAATTTTCATTTTTTTGGCAATTTTGTCAATTTAAAAACAGGTTTTTTTGTACAGTGTACAAAGGAATGAAGACTAGAGATGAGCGAGCGTACTCGGAAAAGCACTACTCGCTCGAGTAATTTGCTTTATCCGAGTATCGCTGTGCTCGTCCCTGAAGATTCGGGTGCCGCTGCGGCTGACAGGTGAGTCGCAGTGGGGAGCGGGGGAGAGCCGGCGGGAGAGAGGGAGAGAAAGATCTTACCTCTGTTCCTCCCCGCTCTCCCCTGCAGCTCCCCGCTCCGTGCCGGCACCCGAATCTTCAGGGACGAGCACAGCGATACTC
Organism: Eleutherodactylus coqui; assembly: GCF_035609145.1. NCBI lineage: Eukaryota > Metazoa > Chordata > Amphibia > Anura > Eleutherodactylidae > Eleutherodactylus > Eleutherodactylus coqui. The sequence goes on from NC_089837.1 coordinate 305,002,978, forward strand.
AGATAAAGCAAATTACTCGAGCGAGTAGTGCTTTTCCGAGTATGCTCACTCATCTCTAATGAAGATGTTTACCGCAAAATGGATACCCCCGTTTGTCCCATGTTCAAAAACATTCCCGCTGTGGCCCTAATCTAATTATAGGACACATGGCAAGGCCTATAATGGAGGGAACACCCGTTGGATTTCTGGGCACAACTGAATAAATTCCAGGTCCAATTGCCCACTTGTACGGAATAAAAATTTACTCCCTAAAAATACCCCCCCCCCCCTCCCCTCCGCGCCCTTTTTGGCGTTCCCCAAATCTTAGATAACAGTAATAATGTGAACTGTGTAGTATTTCCGAAGACAGGGGTAACTACGGAGGCTGGTTGGGATGGGCCGATGGGGCAATCAAACCGGGTATCCCCCCTCCTCTCATGCTTTTTGGGGGTATTTTGTGACCTCAGTAGCAGGTATGGGGTGTAAAAAGTGGCGCTCTGTGAGTCTCCGTAAGCTTGATGAGGTGCGTCGGTCTCGCACAGAAGACGCTCAACGAGGTGCTCCTGGAACTGCAGGAAGGCGAGCGTTCCCGGGGCTTCTTGTAAATTACGTATTACAGGTAGCGGTCTGAATAACGCCGGACTCACACGGCCGTAGGTGGAATCCGCTTGCGGAGGCCCGCAGCGGATCCCAGCTGTGAGCCGGCCGTGACCCTGCGTACGGCCGTGTAAGGTACTGCGCATAACTGCCTTCTCACACAGGCGCTCATGCGCAGTATATTTTTTTTTGTTGTTTGTATTTTCCGCACCGTCGCTTAGCGATGACGCAGGTACCCACAGCCCTTATACAATCTAGTTGCGTATGGCCAGCGGGTATATCCGCGACCACGGAGCACAATGGGCTCTATGTTGCGGATATCAGCGGTAAAATAGAACCTGCTGCGTTCTCTTTTCTGCGAGTGGATTACACAATTCCAACCCGCTAATGTGAGCGGAATTGTGTAATCCAATGCGATTGATCTGCGTATTACTATCTGGTCATGTGAGACCAGCCAAAGGCAGATCGCTACCTTTTTTTCCGTGACCGGAGACCGCTCGACAAGGCCACCCATCACTGCTCCAGGCTCTCGGCGACCGTTGGTCGCTGGGAGCAAGGAGATTTTAAATTTCCTGTGCTCCCCGACTCCTGCGCATGTGTCCAGTATTTTGCTGGCGGTTGCATGCACAGAATATGGGAAAGTTCACGGATGAGGATCGCGTTGGTGTGCAAATATGGAGGCCTCCGTTAAAAAGTTTCATCTCCTCTCACCGATCTCATCGGTGAGGGGAGATGAGCCTTCACCTTTTTTTTTACTTTTACGTGATCGCCATTATTGGATAACGGCAAACACGTGACCAGGAACCGCTCACCGCGGCCCTCCATGAAATCTCCAGGCTCTCTGCTAAGTTTTGTAGCCAGGAGCAGGGAGATTTTAAATTATGCTGGAAATCCACAGCTTTTGTGCATGCGTCCGCCACTTTGGCGACGGGCATGTGCACAGAAGCTGGGGTAAGGTCCGCGGATAAATCCGCGGGCCTTAGGTACATCATTTCATCCTCCCTCATGGATATGATCCGTGGAGGGTGATGAGACGTAAGATTTTTTACCTTTTTTTTTTACTTTTTTGAATTTTTTTTTTTTACTTTTTACACTTTTTTTTTTTTTTACTTTTTTACACTTTTTTTTTACTTTACATGATCACTGTCATCCATTGGATAACAGTGATCATGTCCCCGGTATAATCTCTCTGCTCCTGGCTACACATGGCAGCCAGGAGCAGAGGAATTTTAAATTTCCCGGGGCTCGAGCCCTTCTGTGCACGTGCCCGATCGGGCGCGCATGCGCAGAGGGGGACTTCGGGTCCCGGAACATCGGGACACCGCTGAGGACCGGGGGTGAGTATTTTCACCTCCCCTCATGGATCTGATCCATAAGGGGAGGTGAAACGGACACTTTTTAAAAACTTTTTAAACTTTTTCGCGATCGCCGCTATCCAATGGATAGCGGCGATCGCGGTCCCTGGTAAATTTGCCGGGGGCTCCCGGGCTTCTGCGCGTGACGTCATCGTCTGGCGCGCATGCGCAGAAGACCACCGGCGGGTCCGCGAGGAGAAGGCAGGCAGAATATCTAACTTTTTTCACACTTTTATTTACTTTTTTGCGATCGGCGCTATCCATTGGGGGACTGCCCGCATCCTGGGATGACAGCTCCATGCTGTCGGCTACCTGCGGGCACCTACAGCATGGAGCTGTCACGTCCTCAGGCAAGTGGGCATCAATCCAAAGAGGATGCGTAAAACTACATCCTCTAGGATTAAAGCCCACTTACTGAGGACGTAGTTTCCCGATTGGGCCGTCGTTAAGGGGTTAAACTATTTAAATAGAACAGTCATATTAGGATTATATCATTGACCCCAGATGTATTTGATCAAACTAGAACATCTCAAAATATTATAGACAGAAGCTTCACTCAAAATAGCTTTGGAGTCCTATGCTACCAAAATCAATTGCTAGGTCAGGATACGAACTCAATATATGCAGCCCCTTAAGGCCCCCTGTCTACGGGCGTGATTCCGTTACTATGGAAAGCACCGGCCCCCTGTCCACGAGCAGAGGATCATTGCGATTCTCCGCTCGCAGTTGGCCATTCGCAGCATGCTGCGAATTGCAGTGATTCTCCAAGGTCAGCCTGTCTGTCAGATAGGCTGATAGCAGAGATCCATCTGCCTGCTCCTGCTCCCGGGAGGCGGCTCCTGCAGCGGATCCGCATCGCCCGTGCACAGGGGGCCTAAGTACAGGGCTCCAAAGATAAGGCTATGTTTGCTCAATTTCTCAGATGCATTGATTATGTTTCTCTAAAGGCCCATTTAGAGACAATGATTCTCGCTCAAAAGTCGCTCAAAAGATGTCTTTTGAGTGAGAATTATTATGCCTAAATGGGCCTTCAGAGAAACATGATCAATGCATCTGAGAAATTGAGCAAACATAGCCTTATCTTGTGGGCATTTACATGGCAAGATGATTGCTCAAAATTCACTCAAATGGCAGTTTGAGTGACAGTTTTGAGCGTTCACTTTGCATAAGTGTGTAAATGAAGGCTTACACTGTATGCAGAAAACAAGCGGGACTGCTGTCTTCTGCATATAGGTGTTGTCTTCTCAGAGTGCTCAGCTGGTATACAGCTGAGTGCTCCGAGTTGGGTATGCAGAACACATCTGGACCGCTGTCTGCTTCATCCTCCGGCTGTGTTCTCTGAACGGGATACCAGCTGAAACAATAGTATTAGTGGTATCCAGCGTAGAACTCAGCATGCAGCACTTATAAGGCTCATCATTCTCTTTCAACTTGCTGAAAGACAACGATGAATGACTCGTTAACGAAAACTGCATGATGTCCATGCAATTAAACCCAATGATTCTTGCTCAAAAGAAGGCTTTGCGTGATTTTTGAGCAAGAATCATTTTGTCTAAATAAGCCTAAGGGCGCCCACCCACTGGCGTTTGCGATTTTCGTGCGTGAAAAACGCCGCGTCTTCCGCGCGTTTTTTGCCGCGATTTTGCGGCGTTTTCGCAGCTTTTCCATTAATTTCCATTGACTTTCATGGGTGCATTAGGAGAAAAATAAGGACACATATGCAACTGACAGTTCCTATGTTAAAAAACGCAACGCAACGCAAAACGCCAGTGGACAGGAGTACATTCAATTCCAATTGCTCTTGAGAAAAAACGCAAAACGCAGAGAAACGCAAATCGCCAGTGGGTGGGCGCCCTTAATATAGTTGTTCTTTCTCTAATATAGTTACTCAACGTGTTTCCCTGATCACGCAGTTCATCAGGAACCTAAACTATTAAAGAACTAATATCAAAACCAGGGTATAGGGAATAAAGAGCTTATCCCACCCTATGTTTAAATCAGAGGTATAACTTGAAGTTTCTGGGCCCCAATGCAAAATCTGTAACAGGACCCCCAACTATAATGCTTTATTCATAGTACTGGGTTTCCTATATGGAGAAGAGAGGCCTTATGGGTCCCCTAAGGCTCCTGGGCCCGGGTGCAACCGCATCCCCTATAGTTACACCCCTGGTTTAAATGTACAAATCTGCATATCTGCATCAAATGAAGGATAAGAAACAGACCTAATAAAAGAGGAGGAGGTATTGCATTGTATGTTAGGAAAACATTCATCTCTACAGACATTCAAGCTTCAGAGCATGGGAGTTCTGTAGAAACTGTTTGGGTAAGAATACAATGAGAGAACAACAGAAAAGAAAGAATGGGAAGCATTTAAAGAGACCAGGATAAATGAATACAGAACTTGCACACATGTTAAAAATGAAGAAAAATATGTTTATCAAATAGAAAAAGGGGGGAAAATATCTAAAGAAGAATATAATGCGGTCTGCAGAAACTATAGGGCAAGTGTCAGAAAAGCAAAAACTAATATTGAATTCAGGCTTGCAAGAGAGGGCAAAAGCAATAAAGAAGGATTTTGAGGGTATGTCAAAAGCAAAAAAAAAAGTCAAAGACGCTATTGAATGCTTACAAGATGAAAATGGGGAATTGGATAAGAATGATGCTGAGAAGGCCGAACTGTTAAATTCCTGTTTTGTACCTGTTTTCTCTCAAAAACTAGATGGAACATCAACGGATCTTCCCTGCGCTATTAGGGGACTAAAAGAATGCAGCTATCTATAAGCAGAGAGATGTTGAGGGAACATTTAGCTAACTTAAATGAATTCAAGTCTCTAGGTCCAGATGAATTACATCCTAGGATACTAAAGGAAGCAGCAGAGGTAATTGCTGAACCACTCGCCATAATCTTTGAAAATTGGTGGATCCAGGAAACTACAGACCTGTGAGCCTGACTTCTATACTGGGAAAGACTTTGAACAAATTATTAAACAGCTTGTATGCAAGTACTTAGATAAAAATGGAGTAATTAACCAGAGTCAGCATGGGTTTGTAACATATAAGTCATGCCAGATGAATCTAATTTCCTTCTATGAAAGAATCATTGACTGGGTTGGTCAGGGAAAAGGTGGTGGATATAGTATTTCTTGACTTTATTAAAGCATTTAACAAAGTATCTCATACCATACTTATTGAAACAAAAAGGACCAAATATGGGACTGACAAGGTAACTGTTAGGATTCACAACTGGCTGAGTGATCATACTCAAAGAGTAGTCATAAATGGCTGCACATCTAAGTAGATGAATGTATCAAGTGGGGTACCACAAGGCTCTGTCCTAGGCCCAGTGTTGTTCAATATTTTTATAAATGATCTGGAGGAGGGAATTGATGGGTAACTGATCAAACTTGCAGATGACACAAAGCTAGGAGGGATAGCTAACACTAGGGAAGAGAGAGAGAGTATTGAAAAAGATCTAGAAAAGCTTGAACAGTGGGAGGCGACTAACAGAATGGTATTTAACAAGGAAAAATACAAAGTCCTACATCTGGGCAAGAAAAATGAAAAAAGCACATACAGAATGGGAGGAATTGGGCTAAGTAGCAGCGCATGTAAAAAAGACTTGGGTATACTAATAGATCATAGACTGAACATGAGTCAACAATGTGATGCAGGAGCCAAAAAGGCAAACACAATTCTGGGATATATTAAGAGAAGCATAGAGTCTAGATCACATGAGGTCATTATCCTCCTATACTCTTCTCTAGTCAGACCTCATCTGGAATACTGTGTCCAGTTCCGAGCACCCCACTTTAAAAAAAAAAAGACAGACAAACTGGAGCAAGTTCAGAAAAGAGTTACCAAGATGGTGAGTGGTCTGCAAATCATGTCCTATGAGGAACAGTTAAAAGATCTGGGAATGTTCAGGTTGCAAAAAAGAAGGCTGAGAGGAGATGTAATAGCTGTCTACAGATATCTGAAGGGCTGTCACAGTGTAGAGGGATCAGCCCTATTCTCATTTGCACAAAGAAAGACTATAAGCAATGGGATGAAACTGAAATGGAGGAGACACAAATTAGATATTAGAAAAAAACTTTCTGACAGTGAGGGTGATCAATGAGTGGAACAGGTTGCCACAGGAGGTGATGAGTTCTTCTTCAATGGAAGAGTTCAAACAAAGGTTGGACAGACATCTGTCTGTGATGATTTAGTGAATCCTGCATTGAGCAGGGGGTTGGACCCGATGACCCTGGAGGTCCCTTCCAACTCTACCATTCTATGATTCTATTATACTATGAATCTATGATCTACCTACAGCAAAAGGTCAATCCTTGCCTAAGGGTCTGAATAACACTACCTAAAGTTAATACCTCAGTTCTCCCTGCCTAGCAATCAGAGTCCAATCACCCCAAAGTAGAGAGAAAGTCGACTAGCAGCATCAGGGCTGATATATATATATATATATATATATATATATATATATATATATATATATATATATATATATATATATATATATATCTTATAAATAGTTCTGGCTCATTGGGTTTCTTTAGAAACTAAGCTAGAACATCAGGAGCCTAATAATTGATGAAGCCTGATATATAGTCAGACGTTGAGAGACACTACACCCAATTGATTTGCACCCAAGTCCCAGAGACAACTATATGAGGAAAATTTTATAAAACACCATTCACTACAATGCAACATATGGCCATTTCATTAATTTACTGCAGCAGCAAAACTTATATTTAACAAATTTCATAACGTTATTTTGAAGTAATCAATTTAGTAAAATAAAAGCCCAACAGTTTATAACTAAAGGGCAGCTCTTATCCAGTGGGTATGCTATGCCTCTTGACTTTGAATGATGGATTGATTGTTTTACTGAAGTGTACATGAACTGAAGTTGGGCTATTTTTCCCCTCTGTCAAATTTCAGAAAAGTACATATTTCTGAACAGAAAAGACTGAAAATAAGTACATAAATCATGGTCTCAATATACTATCAACAATGAAACTCTGTTAATCCAAAGCCTATTGTCTGGATTTCCTGTTAATTGGGTTCCTACAATAGACCTAATGTACAGTAAAATAGTGTACAGTATAATGTACAGTAAAAAAAAAAAAAGTATTTTCAGGGTTTTTATGAGAATCGGTAAACAAAGCATAAACTAGACTGGAACGCTTTCTGGCTTGTACTAGCTGATCCCAACAAAACACGAATGTTAGGGGTGAGATGTTTGAATTCTTTCTATAGACACTGTTTAAATACATAATGACACACAGTGTGTTCCAGACTATAACGCTCTGTTCATATTTACATCACAGATGCCATTGCAGATTCCCTCATCTGATCGAAAAAACTGTGGTGCATGCAAAATTATTTCTTATTTGTTGCAATAATGGACATCTTCGCAGAACCTAGTAGACCCCATAATGAGTTATTACAGTCCAGCCGGCACCATCCATGTCTACTAAGTGAAGGAAAAAAACAACGCTGATGTGCCAGACTATAGAACCCATCAGACAAAGTTGCCTGGCCTGAGAAGCATAGTTTGTAGCGTTTCAAGCTATGGAAAATGGCTAAAATACATTGAAAAATCTTTCCAGAAGATTGAAACATTAACGTCTTTTCTAGACGTAAAATTGTGTATCTGTATTCAACTTGAAGTTAAATATAGGGAAGAAGTTTAAATGAAAAAAAAATGTTTTTTTTCATTGAATCTTGGAATATATTTATGCTCTTAAGAATATAATAAAGCCAACCCCAACATTCACAAAGATCTATAAGATGAACCTCAATAAGTAGAAGATTGCTAATTCTACTTTGGGTGGCCATGAACCACCATAACCAATGATTTCTCATTCAAAAGAATATAAAAAAAAACTTGTAATGTTTGAGTCGTATGAGTTGTTCAAAAGGTTGACCAAAGGTCCAAAAAAAAGGTTGACTCCATGGGGTTGTTATTGTTGTTTTCTTATAAGTAAACCTATCGTATGGAAATAAAAAAGTGGCTCTCATTGAAACAACAGTAGAAAGCAATGGCTTCACATAACTATGTAGAACTACAGCTACTGGTATAACTATAGGGGATGCAGAGGATGTGGCTGCACCTGGGCCCAAGAGTCTTAGGGGGCCCATAAGGCCTCTCTTCTCCATTTAGGAAGCCCAGTACTATGTATAAAGCATTATAGTTGGGGGCCCTGTTACAGGTTTTGCATTGGGGCCCATGAGCTTCACGTTATGCCTCTGACTACAGCTATACCGATCCTTTCATATTTCAGTGTTACTCAAACCAGTCAAAATGGTCTTCTAGAACTTTATTCAAATCCTAGCTCTCCATTGTCTACATCCAAGGCATGAACAATTCTTGGTTTCTCTCCTTATAAGAAGATGATTTCCATATTTTGTATTATGGGTTTTCTTGTCCAGAGCTTATTTTAACCTTGTAGAATCATTGTCACTATATAATTAAATTATACATTCGTACTGCTGCTGTGTCACTTACAATGTAATTTTCCTCCTCTATCTTTTGCCTTAAAACTCTCCTGACCTATTCATGCCTATGGGAAATTAATAAAGAGCTCTCCGACTCTTTTCAATGTGTCCTTACAAATCCATTTACAAATGGTGTGAATGTCCCTGATAACATTTTATGTATTCATGCTTAAAAAAGTACATATTTCTCTGCTAGCTCGAATGGCTCATTTCTGCATTGTGAGTAAGCAAACATTATAGAGCAATTTTATTTTGTCAGGCGGGTGTTATAAATGTGGCCTGCAAGATATTTCTCTGAATCAAATGCAGGGCATAAGGCTTTACGTCTTCATATACAGTGGGGATTTTTTCTCCAAATAGCTTTCTGTGAGATGCTGAAAATGTACCATATCAGAACTTCAGTTGGTAAAATTGAGTGTAAATTATAAGCAAGTAAAAGGTGACAGGAGAGAAGATGTTCTTGGGGTAATATGCTGTCTCTCTTAGCGGCTCCTCCAAGATCTGATATTCTGTAAATAACTACCTGATTTGCAAGCTACATAATCCAAATGGTGCTCGGCTGACTGCATTATCCTTAACGTTTCCAAGCTATAATTTAAAACTAGGCTGTAAAATGCATTGTAGAAGGAAAGGAGATTAGATTATGCTAATTAACGCCAGGCTATTAGGACTATAACGGAGCAATAGCTCCCTTAGGGAATGACACAACTTGTCATTAAACTGGGCTTTATCTTTCACGCTTCAAAACTAGTTTATAGTATTTTTGGGGTGATAATATTTTGGGGTCATTTTATTGAATTATATGACTTTATTAAAGTAAAGATTATTAGTTGGGATAGAAAGCATAGTCTAGCAAAGTATGTAGTTACAGTAATTGGGAAGATACTAATTGCTTTGTATTGAAAACATGAAACATATAACAGAAGCAAGATAGAATTAATTTAAAGCAATGCATCCGCATACAGAAATTTTGTGTGACTTAACATCTTCTTGACCAATAACAAGTATACTTGTCAGTCGTGGCAGGCAGTTACCCCATCATGACGAATATATTTGACATGGTGATTGAGGAGGTGGCGCTAGTGTGGCTGTGTGAGAAGCAGCAGGGCATCAGTTGTAATACACAATCAAAGACCTGCTCTAGTGGCACAGCTCTGATTTCTATTTAAAGGGGTTGTCTCAGTTGTCGCTATTTTGCTGCTGGAAGCAGACAGTTCTGTACATTGCTGGCCCAGGTTGGTACTACAGGCTGAGTCCTACTGAAGTGAATGGGATTTAGCCTGCAGTACCAACCCGGGCCACTGTGCAATGTACAGAGCTGTCTGCTTCCTGCAGCAAAACATACTGCAGTCAATGCTGATTGAGCCATTTAAAAGCAGAGACTGAGAAGGAAATTTCCCTGTAATTGCATAACAAGGTATCCCTGTGAAGTTTCCTATTACAGGTGTATCAGTATATGCACTTAATAAAAGTTCCGAATTTGGAGATTTTTCTAACCCTTTTTTTGTAGTAATCTATGTTGCAAATTTAATATATTCATGCTAATTTTTTATGGTACAAACAAATTCAGAAACAAAAATAGTTGATAACAAATTACACGTGTGTCTGATGAGAGAAAATCTAAAACAATCTGTCGAGGACATTTCTCCTGAGAGACACTGGTCCATCTATTGACTATTATTTAAAGGGGTTGTCTAGTTGTAAACTAGTGATTCCCTATTGTCAGGATAGTGCATCAATAGTTTCTATTGACATGAATGGGAACTTTTGGTGCAATACAAAGTCTGGCCACTGATATGAGAACAGAGCTGTCTGTGTCAGAAATCAGCCCAGTGCACAAGCACATCAGGCCAGTGAACAGCAGATTGGTGGGGGTTTTGGGGCAATGAACTCTTGATGATCTACTATAAATAGTAGATAAATATAAATGAAAAGGGTGGAGCAAAACCCCAAAAGTTGTCAAAAGCTTGGGTCCCAGCCATGAGCCCAGAGCCCAGAAGCCTTGAGGAAGGTTATCAGAAACAACTTTTGGAGTTGGTGCCAATCAGGTGGACCTACCAAATGGTGGATGGACTAAGTAAGCAGATATAAAGAACTGTTATGTTGGTGCAACACTCAAAATAAAGGTTAAGAGGTAACAGGATAAAATTTCCAACTTATCTTTTATTCAGCTATGTTAAAACCAGCCGTAAATATCATGTTTCCTTGAAAATAAGACCCTGTCGTATAATAATTTTTGCCCCAAAAGAGGCGCTAGGTCTTATTTTCGGGGGAGGTCTTATTATACTTACTTAGCAGGCTTGGTCCAGGTCCCTCTCGCTGCTCTCCACAGCTCCGACATGCTTCCTGCAGTCCATCACTTCCTGGCTAAGGGATTCATGAAACTCACCTCGAGCAAGCGATGGCTGTGATTGGTTCTTCGAGCGCTACTCAGCAAATCAGTGCAGCGCTGAATGAACCAATGCGATGGCTGTGATTAGTTTATCCAGCGCTGCACTCATTGGCTGAGCAGCGGTGGAAGAGCCAATCTACAGCCATCGCATTGTAGAGGCAGGATTTATGAATTGGCTGAACCGTGGCCAAGCACAACCATTGCATTGGTTTATCCAGCGCTGCATTGACTGGCTGAGCAGCAGTTGAAGAACCTATCACAGCCATCGCTACGGAGGTGGGATTTATGAATCCTGTAACCAGGAAATGATGTTGTCTAAATGGCTGAGGACTGCGGGAACCGTGCTAAACCTCTATAAAGCATTGGGTGGGATCTGGACTGAGCCTAGGGTAGGGCTTATATTCGAAGCCTCCCCGAAAATTAGGCTAGGACTTATTTTTGGGGTAGATCCTATTTTCAGGGAAACAGGGTATGTGTTTCAGGGTTAAACCCCTTCATCAGTCATGCAGGGGATTCATAGCTTGTAGCAAAGGGGTCATATGTTCCCAGCAAGCAGGGTAGTGACACCAAGAGCAGGGCAACTCCAGATGGTGACACCAGAAAGAGAAGCAGGGATGGTGTCACCATTTTGAGTCTCCCCAGTTCCTGTTTCATTACCCTGTTTGCTGGGAACATATGACCCCTCCGCTGCAAGTTATATACCCCCACCCCCTTTTTCCAGTATGACTGAAGAAGGAGTTCACTTTGCAATGTGTATCTACTGCTGGTTTTAATATACCTGAATAACAGAGAAGTTGGATATTTTATCCTGTTGCCGCTCTACCTTTCACTGGAGTGTTGTGTTGAAACATGAGTTTTTTAGATCTACTATAGATGGCCTCTTAAATGTGGGCCAATGATTTTATGAGGTTTTTTTGTATGTAGTGATCATTGTTGGTTTTTGTGCTTGTATTTCTGTTGTACAAAGTATATGAATAGACAGCAATTGAATTTATTTTCTACATACATGTATTTTGTGACTTTAAATTAAGTATTTTTTTGTGCTTTTCACTCTTTTCTTAAGTATATGAGGAATAGGTACCTCATGTAATATCAAATAGTTCTTGAACTTATGCTAGCCTGCTCTTAAAGTTACACAGCTAACATAAAAGCTCTAACATTTTACGTCCTCATTGAGAAACAGTCTCACACTGAGTTTTGTGTTTTAGTGACAGCGCACCTAAGATAAAAATAAACTTCTGGGCTGTTGGTCATAGCCTTCCAGACATTTCAAAAAGTAGATGTAAGCAGCCTTCTTGTTATAAGGACCATCGCAAGGTGACCTCAATCTGTCCTCTAGTGTAGTTTAAGGTAAGGGTTAGTATGGCTTCTAGAAGCCTTCATACCCCGAGGCTAATGCTTGAATGTGATGTTGTATAATAAATGCTTTAAATTCTAAGATATCAGAATAAAATCTGACATAGTAGTAAATTAGATAATTGCTCTCATGTGTTGCAGGTACATTCTCAGCAAAAGGTCTGTATTCTCATGTACTTGGGAATCATATCACATGGATAGTGAATACAGTGGCCAAATGAAGAAAATGAGACCCTCTTTGATACCACTTTTCATGTCTGTGCCTCCACTTTTAAATGAGCCCCCAATTTTCACGTCTGGCAAAATCTGCTATGGATCCGCATTAAAGTCCGCATTAAAATCTGCACTAGTGGCATGTATTTTGAAGCTTTACTTGTTTCATTTTTTATGCGGATTATAGTGTGGTTTTCGTGGCAGTTTTTATGCAGTTTTTTAGCCAAAGCAAGAAGTGTATCCAGCAGAAAGGCTAATTGCAGGTCCTTTCTTTTTGGCTATAAAAACCTGCATTAAAACTGTCACAAAAACTTGCGTAAAACCATCCTAAGGCCTCATTCACATGAGCGTTTTTATACAGCTAAATTAGCCATGATAAACATTTGTGACCATCTGAAGCATTGGATTCCAATACATTGATTCAGATGACCAAATTTTAACTGCGTAAAAACATTGTGGCGGAAAAGATAGAACATCGGCGACCAAATATGACAGCCGATTTTATATGTGGCCGGAAAAGATAGGTCTTGCCCTATCTTTCGGCTGATATACACTTGCGGCTCCTATGGGAGCTGCCGGAAAAGGGAGGGAGTTTAGCCGCATCCAATGCTGCAAAAACATGACAGCTGGCTCTATTGAGCCATTAGAAGTAGTTCCAATGATTTATGCCAACCGAGGGTTTTTCGGGCTGCAGAATATATGCGCTGCAGGCGCTCATGTGAATGGACGAGAAAACGCAAATTTTGGCCATATTGAGTGTTATTCCTTTGTTTTGAACAACACTTTTTTAGTCAATGACTTTGTACCAAAGAGATGTCACCATCAAGCCCTTGAATGAAGTGAAGTATTTCTTAGGTCCTAGTATAGTGTTATGAGCCGTCAGTGTTAAGATTGAAGACAGCCTTTTCAATGTGAATTTGATTTAGCAATTATTTTAACAATATGATTAGTTAATTATTTTATACGCCGATTCTTGCTGAAAATTCTAGTAACCAAAACACAGAGAATAAATCCCATTGTTACCAATGGACTCATTCTCACTAGTGTAGCATATTTGTTGGCAGAATTTCCAGCACGCAAAAATATAGTCACTGACCTGTCTTTTTGGCATATTACGCAAACACAGACATTCACAAAAAATGGCGATGTTTGCCAAAGTAAAAGCAGCCTGTCATGTCTTAATAGTACCCTAGGGTCCCCGTTGACAGTCGGTCTTCCCCCGGAGCCAGCGGCATCTTGCTTTAGTGCAGTGAAGCGAGAAGCTGCCGCTGCAGGAGGGAAGGTGGGCTGTCATTGTGGACCTTGTGAGTAAAATTACATCCTTGGGTCCCTTTCATGTCCCCACAGAACTTTAGCTTAGGTTAGGGTGTTGTGGGGACATGACAGGGTAACATACGCTGTGTTTTGCCATTAGTATCAGAAAATTATATTTTCTCCCAGTCGGCCAGGCCCTGGCCATGGGTTAAACTGCCCCCCCCATGTGGGTGTCTTGGTGGCAGGTTCAAAGGGGAGGGTGTGACCCTGCAGGGGAAATAAGGCAGCTGGCCCTTTTAAATAGTCATTATGTTCGACGAAAAGGGAGTATCACGCATGTGCGTTAACTGCTGTTGCAAGCACAAAAATTATATTATTATGCACAGACACGTGCGCAACAGCCTGTTTATTGCCCTCTCCAAAGCTTGTCCAAATGCAAATGTGCTGCATTGTAGTGAGGGTATTTGCACATACATTCGTCTGTCGAATTGCCATCACTGGAGTGTGAATATATTATTAGGTAGGAACACTATCTTTTCTCCTTAGAGAAAGTACCTAGAAGGTGAGTGAGTGAGGAGACTTATAAGGCCATTAATGCTCCTCTGGGTAATATGCAAATAAGGGAGATAGAACAATACCTCTGCAGCGCCACCTATGGGAAGGCAGCATTCCTGCATGTCAATGTTAGACTCTTTATAGAAGGCTTGTAACAATGGCTGAAAATCAAAAACCAAGCCACAATCCATACATAGACAGCTGTTTCAGAGTTTTTTGCCCCTCATCAGTGTGTAGTAAGTTTCTGGCTTGGCTAGCGAGATTCATGTGATGTGGGCAGGAATACTATATTTTCTGCTTAGGGAGAGCACCTAGAAAGTGAGTGAGTGAGGAGACTTATAAGGCCATTCATGCTCCTCTGGGAAATATGCAAGTAAGGGAGATTGAACAATACCTCTGCAGCGCCACCTATTGGAAGGCAGCATTTCTTCAAGTCAATGTTAGACTATTTATACAAGCCTTGTAACAATGACTGGGAGTTAAAAACCAAGCCAGAATCCATACATAATATTCTACTGTACTTTTTCTGTCTGCAGGGCATGTTCATATGTTCCAGATGTGTTCTTTTGCCATCTGAGTTACGAAGCATATTACACATCTCCTTGCGTATTTAATGTACACCCCCATTGACTTCTATGGGGACCTTTAGTGCTCAAATGTGCAGAAAAATGGAGCGTGCTGCGTTTTTATTGTGTGACCGAAATGCGCACGCAAAATACGGAAATTTGAACAAACCCATTGAAATCAATGCGTTCTTTTCTCTGCATATTGCACTATTGTATGCCATCAAATCTAGTTATAAAGACTAGGTGAAATGTAAGATGTTTTAGTAACTACACATTAAATGATAGGAATCTGTATGATTTTAAAGCTGTCTGACTTGCCTCGGTCTCTCTTAAGAGATTTACTGCATTGGAAACAGGGTCAAAAGAAGAAAGCATAATATCCCTCAATCTTCTATAATGCTGTTATTTGTATGAATGCTATATTTCAAGGGTAACCCGACAATTTTTACAGCAGGTGCTTCATCCCTGGAGCCCAATAAACCTCACTGCATGCAGCAGTAAACACAAGCCAATATATTTAAATGCCTACAACGACACACAAGAGGCTGAAAATAGCCTTTGCACCAACATTATGTTGTTCACAGACTGCGGTTCCTTCAGACTATACCCATATTACTATAATCATAAGCTTCACTTTCATTGAGCTGCCCCTGGCTGATATTAATCTGCTGTAAATTGCTGATCTTCCTAAGGTAGTAAAACGTTTTTTTTTCCAGTGCGTAATTTCATTGGGGTTTTTTTCCACCTGACTGAGTTTTAAGAAAAGTAATTGCATGTGATCTAATTGACAGTATCACTCGTAACTCAATCACACCTATTCCTTCTACAGCAATCAATAATGTTATGCTGCCAGACGCAAGATCCTAATGTTTTCCAATTAATTAAGCTTGAAGCTGTTAAAGCATCTAATTTGTCTATATTGTGTTGATGCAGGAACAATATCTGGATTATTTCCATAGCTTTCACATTTATTCTCCTTATTGCTCTTAAACTTGTCCCTGGCTCTGGGCCCATGTTTGTCTGGTTACACAGTTATTTTATGTGGCAAAGGATTCCCATCGTAACAATATAACTCTTCAAGGTTTCTTCATTCAGTTGTTTTTACATACTAATATTTTGAATATAACAAAAAAGTTTTCAAATATCTTCAAGCTGGTAAGTCTTTCCTACTCAAAGGAGATCAGCAGATCCATGACCTCAGAATACTGTTACAGATTTATGGATTGTGGATCCACTGGACCAACCAGGCTGAGACCTGTCCTGGAGTGGTTGGCAGCTGACTCCTCAGGTAGAGAGACTGAAGCCAGGAATTCAAAACAAACTCAGAATTAGGAATACAGACAGAACTATGGAACAAACTCAAAAACACAGACTCAGGACTAAGGAACTCAGAACAGAGATATGGATTACATACTTGCAGACAGACAGAGGCAAGACAAACTGTCAAACACCCAAAACACTCACCAGCACAAATAAACAGATGGAATTGCTATAATAAGTGCGAGGAATTAGTTCGTGCATTGGCCAAGTCACTTAAGCTGTAAGCCCACTTCAGCTCCTCGTTGTCTCGTGGCCCCTACTCTAACAAGACAACTAACCCCAGGATACCTGCCTGCAAGCAGGGCAATTGCCCCGATAGGGACAGCCCCGAGCTGGAACCTAAGGACCTAACTCGCCCTAGATGGTAAATGATCCAAGCAGCACAGGACACAGTTCACACTAAAAAGGAACAAATACACAGATACAGAATCAGAACTGATGACAATGCCAGCACAGACAGATCAGAAGGTCTTGAACAGACCAAGCACAGAGATACATGGACAAATGTACAGATAATGGGCACAGAACTGGTGACATGCCAGCACAGACAGATCAGAAGGCCTTAAAAGAAGCAGGAACAAAAGGAAAACGCCTCTGTCGCACCCCCAGTTTCCGATTGGCTGCCTTTATGTAGGTCCTAGCAGCAGCTTATTTATTGCATTTTGGCTGGGGTGGGATTCCTGTAGCCAGGGATACATAGGCTATTTGGACCCTGGTGTTGCCAAAGTGATTCCCTCATTAAACTGTGTCCCTCACACCATCACTGTCCCCTGCTGGCTGCTTCTGCGTGCTTACCGCAGCCATGTGCGGCAAAGCTCCGGTGCTACCACTCTGGCCACCAGCTGCTCTGCAGTGCTGACTGCTTCTTCATGGCCACAAACTGCTGAGCTTAGGAGACTTTCCACCCGCCACGCTGTTGCTGCCGCTGTGCACCGATCCTGGACGGCCAGCGATTCAATCTCAGCGGTGCAGTGCCACAACTCCCCACTCTCGCCTCTCAGCTCACTGGCCCCAAATGCAGCTGTCAGCCTCAGGCTGGGGGGTAGAGCCGGAGAGGCTTCAAAGTTTCCACAGCTGCTGGGAGGCCGACGCCGCGGCCCAGGTTGGGGGAGACAGGCGGGGAAGGCCACTGGTTGTTCTGCACTCCTGCCACACTGATGATGGTGGAGACAGGCGCAGACCCGTGACCTTTGTCTGCACTGCTGGGAGCCCGATGCCGTGCCTAAGCATGGGGCAGTAGAGAGCCAGAGACCGCTGTGCTTCTGCTGGGAGGACCCGTGAGGCCGAGGACGGGTGAGAGACAATCAGAAACAGGGGGCGTCAACCCTCTGTCAAACTGCTTGTATCTTGACTCCACCAATACTTCTGGTGGCGTCAAGATACACTAATACCGAAGCTGGTATATATAAGCAACAGACCTGAGAGATTGGACCAGTAGAGCAAACCACACCCAGCAGCACAATCAACACCACTTGTGATTCTGAGCTGCTGGGAAAACATGTAGAGCTACAGATCCCAGCAGCAAGCCCTAGCACAAGCAGTATATTTAAAGTACATCTCCTATCAAAAGGTGCATATAAAAGAAATATATATATATTGCATGGTGCAGGGGCTCATATACGGTACACTGCTATAATACAGCTTGATGTGGATAAAACAACATGAAACAGCTGCTCCAAATTAATGTTATTTTCTTAGATATTGCTTAAACATAGGTATTACAAAAAAGGTGATGTGGCACCTTGAATGTGCAAAAAGGACTTGCATGATGTGATCAGATAAGAGAGGGGTTTATACTGTAGAATTAGACAGAACATTTATCCAACCATATGACGTCTTGAGTTCGGAACCAGCCAATCCAGGAGTCTCAGTTCATCATTATGTCCTTGATAAGGACCTTTCACATGGGACAGAATTGTTCGCAGGACGCAGCGCAGGTGCGGATATTGTCAATTAGTGCAGATTTTGTTGTGTTTTGGGGCACTTTCGCATGAGCGCTGTTTTAACGCTTAAATAGCCACAGTAAAACAGTGCAGCTATCTTAGTATTAAATCGGGTGAACGAACAGCAGTCTCGAGCACGTCACGGCTGCTATTAGCGAGTATGCCCCCCCCCCCCTTCCCTTTCCTGAACGTCTCCCATCAAAAGATGAAAATCTCTGTGTCAAAAAATCGTTCATCTGAAAGAACCCATAGGAAACCATGAGCTCTTTTAGATGCAATTTTGTGACGCACCTACTCAGCGTCAAAACTACCATCGTATGAAAGAGCCCTTTAACTGCGGACTGTGTTCTGTGGATTGTCTTGCTTTTTTTACACAGACTTTAATTGTGGAATTGCATCTCCTGTATGTTAGAAATCTGCAATACCAATTCCACAAGATGTCTTTTCCACTGTGGAATTTAATCTTGCAGCTTTGAACTAAAGATGTGCGGATTTTAACAGGTGTGGAATTCAAGCCCCATAGGAATAACATAGTGCTGCAGAAATGTCCATGTGGACTAATTCCACCCCGTGTGAGAGTTCCTAGATGGAGATGGCGTGACTGAGGACCACCCTTTTTGATTTACAAGAGGCTCAAACCAAAAATTAATTTTAGCTCAGTGGAATTTTTTTTTAAATAAATATTTTAACCATAAAAGTTATAACTAAGACAACATTGAGGCAAATGTGCACAATTTGCGTGCACAAAAAGGACGGTAAAGCACGCACACGAACACGCAAATACGCAAGGCCAATTGCGAGTGTAAATGCACTTATGCCTATGTGACACCAAACTTAATATGTGACAAATTTATCAACATCATGCAACTTTGATAAATTTGTCACATCTCTAAAGTGGAGAAAGGAAGAGAAGCTGCCAGAAAACTGGCATCAAAAATTCCTATTGAGATAAATATCCCATCTAGGGAAGAATATCTCTATAATACAGTGCTGCACAGAGTCACTATATGGCAGCACAGCATGCATGTAGTACAGAGTCACAGGGACTCTGTATGCCTGTAAGCCAATCACAGGCTTACTAAGTGGGCCATGGAGAACAAGACCGGCTGCTACCAGCTTGTGGAACGGTAGATGACCCAGGTTTCACAAAGTCATACTAGTCATATGTTATTCCTAAAGGGTGAGATCGGGCAGAGTTAAGAGAGAGTGTCACACAGTAATGCATTAACAGCCCTTTACTGAAGAAAGTTCCAAGCAACAGTTTTAACAGGGGATCTCTGTCAGAAAAAGTGTGTGACAATGGCTCTCGATACTGGCTCTATTCTACTCCGTCTATAGAAATTTCATTTTCTAGGCATAACTCATCTGGTGGGACTTCGACATGGGTATCCCTCTATGATGGCAATTCGACATGGGTATCCCTCTACGATAGCGACATCTGCTCAGACTGGCCCTCCTATCAACATCCTCTTTAGTAACATTCTCCTTAGCACTTATCTTATCTGCCTTGCATCTGACACCAAACCACTAGACAACAGTGCTGGGGTCACATGCTTAATCTTGATCACAACCACTATATTTTGTGTGGGAACTTGCTACATAAAGATTTTTTAAATAATATTATGAAATGGCAGCTGTTAGTTCAAGTGTGGAAATCTGTTCTAGAACAGGACAATTCACGTGCAGACCGGAGAGACAAGGGTTGGGTGGCGGGCTGCAGGCAAGGAGGCTACATCTTGTCAAGTCACATTGATTAACTTTGATGAATTTGCGATGAACTACATACAATGCCTTTAGTTCCAGGTGATCTATAAAGGTTAAACACTCCTAAGGGTTAATCTGTCCTTGCAGACCCTTACATGCCTTTGTAAGTCACTGTGTACATTGCTATAGCTGTGAAAGTCAACTAAATTTCATTTTATTCTCTTCTGTTGTGATTGTAATGAATTTTGATCTGTAAAATTGCTATTCATGAACAATAAATAGGTTCTGCGGCATCCCTGTTATAGTACACAATCTATACACACTCACAGATAATTGACCTCTAAGAGTAGTCTTAAATACACTGCTAAGAAACATTGTCTATGGCTGCTCTCAGATCGCAGTAAATAAGTCTTTAGTGCATAGCACTTCTTGACTTTTATAGATAGACAAGCCAGAGATGAATTTGCACTTTATTAAAATGTCCTAAAAAACTGCTTTACAGGACATTAAACATTATTCACTTATTATAAGACAGTATATTTTATGCTAGCATTGATTAGAACTGAACAAATGGCTCTTATAGTGCATATAAAAAGTCTACACAGGAGTTTCAGGATTATTTCCACCACCAGGGCTTAGTCAGACGGGCGTTTTTTTGTGCGTATGTTACGTGTGTTTGCGATCCGCATCTATATAGAACCAATGCTTTTCAATGGCAGCGCCCACATGCCCGATATTTACCTGCACACAAAAATGCACAGCGGTAAATATACGGCATTGGATTTTAAAATGCAGGTAATTGCAGCATCCATCTTTTTTGGATGTGAAACCCCTGGATACTGTCACATCCATGGGGTTTCACCTTGTGCTCAGTGGGACTGGCGGCTGCAGCGCCGACCGCATTGAGAACATATAGTGAAGATCGCGATCCTCTGTCACAGCTGTGGCAGAGGATCGCGATGTTCTCCCATTGAATTCAATGGAGCCGGTGCTACAGCTGGCTCCATTAAAAGCAATGGGCTGCCGGCAAGCCCTGAAGTGTTTTTTGGGGAAGGTCTTTAAATATAAGCCCTTCCCTGAAATTCATCCCTAAAATGTGTAAAAAATAAAAAATATATATATTCACCTCTCTGCAGCTGACGGGGCTCAGGCGTATCTAGCTGGGTCTTCTCCTGAACTTCTATGAGGAGCTTTCAGCAGGCGGGGATTTAAAATCCCTGCCTTCTGAAAGGGCTACCTCGGAATGGCTGAGCACTGTGACCAATCAGAGGCAGCACTCAGCTATTGAATGACAGCTGAGATCTGCCTCTGATTGGTCACAGTGCTCAGCCATTCAGAGGTAGCCCTTTCAGCAGGCAGGAATTTTAAGACAGTTGAAGGATACCCATATCATTATGGAGACCCCAGACTGATCCCAAGAACAAGGGTCCTATATCCTCTCTCCTCTTCACTGTGGGCTCACTGCACCCCCTGCAGTGAGAAGATTGAATAGAGCAACAGTTGAGCATGCGCATTGCTACTTCAATAATTTCAATGGGGCTGATGAAAATAGCAATAGTACAAGGACCAACTATTTCCAGCAGTTCCACTGAAGATAAATAGAATGGCATCTCACATGTTTGACCACAGCTCCATTCAATCTCCTTCTCATTGCAGATGGTGCAGTGAGCCCTCTGTGAGGATCTTTTTAGGGTCTCAATGTTGACACCCCCACTAATTAAACTTCTATCACTTATCCTATGGATAAGTGATAAAGGGGTATTCCCAAAATTGACTTTCAATGACATTCTAACTGTTAGCCTTCCATTTAAAAAAAAAAAATCATATATTAGACTTATTCCAAAGCTTCTAGAAAAAGAAGAAAACACAGTCATAGCTCAGGGGTTCCAATGTTAAATTGTATTAGAACCTTGCAACAGCTATACTCTGTTCATTATCGTGCTGCCTCTTATGTGCCATAGGGACAGAACTCCTTATACACATTACTAAGATTAATTATTTGGCATATAAGTGTCTGATTGGAGAAGAGAAATTAATACTTGGGCAAGACTCTTACGAAAAAACTAACAAGTTTTTGGCAGGCTAGACCTTTAAAAGGGGAGGGGTATCTATTTTAAATGAGAAAGATTGCTCTTCCTTTTAAGTGACAGCTACTACTAATAAGCTAGCAATGTACTCTACACTGCAGAGGTAGTACTAACTTATGCTTTTGTTCCAGCTCATTAAAGTTGATAGTTACACTTAGAGGAGAACTTTGCTGTTTAGTGTACATTAAAACTGTATTAAAAGTCTGTTAACCGTTGATACATCGGTAATTCTGCTTAACATCTGCCTAATAATAGCATAAATGTCCAATTCATATGCAGCACCAAAACCTGTTCTAGCTGCTACAGTCCAATTATACAAACAGTCGTGATTATGCTGCTAAAAAATAGTATACTCTTTTTTCCTTAAGGTCATCTCTCGCTTCCATTTTCGCTGAAGATGGAAAATCTCTGCAGCATTCATTTGTGACCTCAATTTTGTTGGCGGATTTCCCAGGTCAGTCCAACCAAAGCTTTCATTTTTATTTCAAATCCCACCAGTTTCAGAAAAACTCAGATGTGTGTAAAACAAGTAAAGTGTTGGCTTACTCTGACCCTCAATCCAGTTGGTAAAAAGGAACAGATAGACTGTTTTAAAGTAGCTGGCTGCGCTGTTTCTTATTTTCCCTCCAGAGGATATTTTTTGTCCAAGTTAAACAAAAAAAAGAGCTTTGGTTAATCGTAAGCGTCCTTCCAAAAAGTAATCACTGCAGTCTGACGGCTTTGAGAGAAAGGTAAACACAAAAAGGCACAGGGTACAATTGACTTAAAGTAGGCAATGTCTATAGGACGTCACTGGGAAATGAAAGTTAAAATGTCAATTACAGAGTGCTTTGTCAGTACACTCAACGGGAACCTTGTGTAGGAAGCAGAAACAGTGGGAAAAGTGGAAGACGCATTCTTTACAGGAACACAACATGTAGGAAAGTTTTCCTTTTATGTTGAATCGGCATGGAGTCTCATTGTTATTCATGTTAGTATTTAAGTATGTTATAGAATTAAAAATTGCAATTAGAAACAGACTGTTGTCAGCAAACAAAAGACCTTGTGCTTTATCTAGTCTGCCAATTATACAATAGATTTCTGCAGGTTCCTGTAAGGTTTAAAGACTTTAATTGTTGATTTTTCTACTATATCTGCTTTAAGTCTTTTTTTAAATACTTTAGTCTTCTTTTAGGAAAATTATATATTCTAACTTAATCTGTCAAAAACTTGTCATAAATATCCACAGGAAGGGTTCGCAAGCCCTGTGTCAGATTTGATGGGAAGAATAATGTTGCATACAAAGCTATTTTTCACTTAGAAACATCAGACACCATGATGAAACCTGGTGCCCCTCAGTATAAGTGCCTGAGGTTCATCAGGTGCTGTCATAAATGAAATCTGGGACTGCATTGCCATTTCCATTTACAACAAATGGAGAGCGTGAACATAGTTGTACTTTGCATAAAATATTGGCGAACTGAGCCATGATGGCGATGATCAGCAGGCTTATCATGAGTTTATTTGATGAACAGACATACAGTCTCATTTTGCATACTGCCAAGGGCATACACAGAAGTCATGGAGCCTTATAGCAAAATGTAGAATTGCCCCCCAACACACACAGTCACAAACTATATATATATATATATATATATATATATATATATATATATATAAATATATATATATATATATATTTAAGAGGCAGCGCATCTATAATGTGGTAAGTTTAGATATACAGACTCAGCTCTAGTATACATCTACGTAATGCAATCACCATATAATAGTCAGATACCAGTTCTACACAGTGGTAGTGATTACAGCGCAGTTATCTCCAGTGAACGAAGGTGACATCTTTTCTGATTGGTGACGTCTGTGACCGTTTTTTGTTCTTTATCTGGACCCCGACGACCATAAAGATTTCTTACAACAACGACTCATCTCTGCACACTCTGATCCTCGTCCAACCACTCATAATGAACCTCTCAGTAACCCCGTCATATTACTATATGTCCACTCTCTTTGGCCCCACCAGTTAATAGTATCTCTTCTCTGTGGTCACAAATCATAATAGTGTCTCCTCTAGGCTGGTCTTTTCCCTCAAAGCATCACTAGGTATTTCAAAAAGGCATCAGGGAAGTTGACAAGAAAGTAGCATGAAGCACTGCGGTGTGGGCAGCAATGGCATCAGGTGTCACCATGCTGCTCACGAATACTGACCCTTATATAAACAGCATCACCTCTCGCAAAAAGAACCTTAATTTCTAAGCCAAGGTCACCACGATGTATGGATAAGTTTAGTCATAAAAATCATATTTATATAGTGTATGTTTATTAGCCAGCACTTTACGTCACTTGATATCAAGTTCTGTCTCCATTGGGTCTTACAATCTATATGCATTTTGATTTTGGGAAAAAGCCA
This sequence comes from Eleutherodactylus coqui, assembly GCF_035609145.1. Taxonomy (NCBI): domain Eukaryota; kingdom Metazoa; phylum Chordata; class Amphibia; order Anura; family Eleutherodactylidae; genus Eleutherodactylus; species Eleutherodactylus coqui. The sequence continues at coordinate 305,027,201 of NC_089837.1, forward strand.
AAGTACTTAGAAAAAAAAACTCATACAAAGAAAGGGAGAATGTACAAACTCCACGCAGGTGTTGTCCTTGGTGGAATTTGAACTTAGAACCCCAGCGCAACAAAGTAACAGTGCTAAGCGCTGTTGAATGTCCAATGATGTATGCCATCTCCAACTCTACACTATTGATGACCTATCCTCAGGTGTCAGTGTGAATATTATGGAATAGTTTATTAGAATATGTTCACATAGGGAATATGTTCTCACTGCTTTTCTGAAGAGCCTCCTCTTACATGAGGAGGTAAATCTCCTGAATTGTTGTACTATTAAACAGACATTAGTGATAAGGAGGGAGATGAGGAGACATTGGAGGATAGCAGGACATTGAGAAGCTGACTAGGCCCTGTCAATGTCTGCTTCTGAGTCAATATTATATCAAGTCGCCGGGTGACACAATTAGCTGGATCAAAGTATTCTTACTACTGCATATAGTACAGTGTCTGGAATCTGGACATTCCTTCAGCCACTAACATAGAGAGCCCTTTCCAGAACAAGGGCGACCCTTATCTCACTATTTTACAGCGAAAACTGTTGATAACTGTGATGATTCCTGAGTCCATATTAAAATATCTGGCTGGGGAACATACAGTAATTCATTCAAGGGAGTACAATAGAACCATAAAACCATGGCACTTACTGTTTAATTCATGAAGTGTATTCCTGGAAGTAATAGGTGAGTCATTATTATTTAGAGAACAAATGCCAAACCAATCAATGCCAAACAATATATACCATCTGTGGGGATCTCACTTATTATTCCAGTGCACACAGTTCTTGCAGCCCTGTCGAGTCTTTAGGTGCCGTTGCTCGAATTATCGATGAAAGTATTGCATGCAAATGCGGACCTGTGTAAATAGGGGATGCTCTACTCTTGAGGAACTGCCTGTTGGTAGTCAATGGAGGTGGGTGGCCTGGAATGATCTCCGGCCTGCTTGGTCTCCGTTCACAGAACGACTATTGCTCCATAGGAGAGTTAGCCTGTGAGATGGCTGTCAGGAGCTCATGCTCTAGACACTCTATGTGCTGTACACACTATGTGCCACCAGAAGGGGCACCTTACGAGGCCATATGACAAAGTTATTCCCCCCTGTAGAAGACGAGCTCAAGAAAACAATCATAATTTAACCAAAATACAATGTATGTCTGGCATACTAGTCCCAAGGACAATAAAGAGTATGTTTCATATTACCTTTTACATTATTCAATATAACAATATTAAAGTGATATTAAGTATTAAAATGATTGAATATTAAAGTAATTAAAATGTATCACCTATATTGTATAAAAAAATGAATTTTACACAATTTTCATTTAAAATATATACATATTATTCCCTCTCTTCTTCATAAGCTCGATGCACTATTAAACAGTTGTTAAAAAGCCAACTTTAAAGTACCCAAATATGCTCCCAGTGCTAATCTTCCGACAGCGTCTTCTGAAGAGAAGGGTTTTTTATACTTGCTATCAGTGAGATAATATTGATCCGCAGCACTTTGTTGCGCGTCGCCTGCAGCTCAAGTGGTACCAATTATTCAAGTAATTGATTTGTGTTACAGATCAATGAACCAATAGATGTACACGACTTCAGTGGCTCATGATGATAAAGGTTTTCTTCTGTTTATTTCCATGTCAAGTCTAAACGGTACAGTTTGTAGTACATCAGTTTGTATAGATCTTTTATTTCTCTCCTTCTTTCTCCTTTGTACATTCGTTTTGGTTGGAGGCTGTCTAGATAGTTCCTTTGATGTGTCTTCTGAATTCTTATCTAAGTTTTGCATAGGCACCGCTGGGTGCAAGTATATGATCAAACTACAAGAAATTGTGATATTTATATATTATTATGGAAAATCACCAATAGTAGGAGGTAACAGGGCATTTTAGAATATATGCTCTAAATATATAATTTATACCGAACAATAAGGGCTCATTCACATGGGTGTATGCAATTTTAGATCACGGAAACGTACTGATTTCACTGCATTTGCATGTGTTTTTTTTAACGTGTGTGCATGTGCCATCTGTTTTTCACACATGCCAATAAAAATGCAAGAAAGCTCAACTGATGTTTTCACCATCTCCTGGCCACATATATAAAAAACACTGTGCGCACACATGTAACATCCATGTTTTTTTATGTTCCCATAGACTTTCATGGGTGATTTTGGTCCAGGAACCAAAATAGGATTTGCTGTGATTATTTTTTTTTACTCCAACATCCGGCTACATAAAAGACACACATCTGAATATATCAGTATATTTTTATAGGTCCATGTGCTATCCATATTCAGTCTGTAAAAAAATTGACAGCACACAGACAGACAATATGTCTGTGGGAATGGGCAATAAGGGTCTATAAGAACGTGATGGACCTGTGCCAATTTTCAACTTATGTAACAATGTAGGAAACTAAGAACAATGAAGGTGCAGAATTAGAAACAATTTCTAAACATATAATTGTGCTTTGTTGCAGCATACAACATACAAGCCTTTCCCAAATACTAACCCCACTAGTATGGTTCAAACTATTAAAACATTA